>NC_059364.1:37768409-38417727 GCF_019703515.2 Myxocyprinus asiaticus | reverse complement strand
AGTAGTCTCTGCACATTACAGTGGGACATGAGAAAGCACTGTATATTAACAACGAAATAAAGACACACTTCACCTATCTTTTGAAAATCCTGCTGCCTGTCTGCAGTCTACTGCAGGAGAATGAGGTCAGATGAAGAATGGGTAATCACTATAATTACATGTGATCCCTTATGTCACTTAATAAAGTGAGAAATAACTGTCATTTCTGAAACTAGCCACTATTATCATTGAGGAGAACCAGGAATAAGAAACAAGAGAGAGGGGCAGTGAGGTAGAATACAGAGCAAGTGAGAGCTCTAATATGGTGGGAAAGTCAATTAAAACCACCAAATATGTTAATATTTCATATAAGACATTACATTTCCCCATCTCCAGCCACTGCCAATGTTGTGTAATTTTATTACTGGAGGATGAATTCCCTGTTGCAATTCTCAGGGGCAAATCAATGTGGAAGCAGAGATATAATTACAATGGAGATTGCACACTGCCATATACACTTAACAAACAAACAAACACACACACACACACACACACACACACACACAGTTATGATAAGAAGGACACATAACAAATGCTACACACACAGTTATGATAAGAAGGACACAAAACAAATGCTATCATGTCTGATCTCAAATACCAAAATGTAAAATGTTCTATCTATCTATCTATCTATCTATCTATCTATCTACAGTTGAAGTCATAAGTTTACATACACCTTAGCCAAATACATTTAACGTCCTGGTTACTTGCGTAACCTCCGTTCCCTGATGGAGGGAACGAGACATTGTGTCGATGTAGTGACACTAGGGGTCACTCTTGGGAGCCCAAAACACCTCTGGTCTTTGAAAAAAGGCCAATGAAAATTGGCGAGTGGAATTTGTATGCCACTCCCCCGGACATACGGGTATAAAAGGAGCTGGTATGCAACCACTCATTCAGGTTTTGTGCTGAGGAGCTGAGACAAGGTCCCGGCCATTTCAGCGGGTAGTCCAGCGTTGTGGCAGGAAGGACACAACATCTCATTCCCTCCATCAGGGAACGGAGGTTACGCAAGTAACCAGGATGATCCCTATCTGTCACTCACTTGACGTTGTGTCGATGTAGTGACACTAGGGGTCCCTATACGAAACGCCACAACTGGCTGAACTATGTTACGTGAACTGGCGGTGTGTGACGGGCAGACCACTGTGTGCCTCATAGCCAGCGCACCAGACTGACACGTAACCTCCCCCAACGCTGTTATGAGTGTCCAACAGCCCTTCGGGGACAAGTCGACTGCCCAAAAGATAGAGAAAGGCTAGCCCAGTCGTGGTCTCTTATCCTCTCTTTTTTTCTCTCCTCAAAAAAAGAGTTAACCGACTGGGGCCACCAGGTCTATGTCGGAGACCACACCGGGGTCTGTGCAAGTAGGCTCACTGGGGGAAACGTCCAGGGGGCCAGCTGTGTGCCAGCACGTCTATACCGAGAGGTGCCTCAGTCAGGGCGTACCAGAGCGGGCAGTGGGAGGATTCTTGGGAAGTGAACAGGTCTACCTGTGCCTGCCCGAATCGACTCCAAATCAGCTGGACCACCTGAGGGTGGAGTCTCCACTCTCCCCTGAGGGTAACCAGTCATGACAGCGCATCCGCTGCAGTGTTGAGGTCGCCCGGGATGTGAGTGGCTCGCAGCGACTTGAGGTGCTGCTGACTCCAGAGGAGGAGACGTCGGACGAGTTGTGACATACAACGGGAGCGTAAACCGCCTTGACGGTTGATGTATGCCACCATTGCTGTGTTGTCTGTCTGAACTAACACATGCTTATGCTGGATCAACGGCCGAAACCTCGGCAGGGCGAGCAGAATTGCCAACCACTCAAGGCAGTAGATGTGCCAACGTAGCCACAGGCCTGTCCAGGAGCCGGCGGCTGCGTGCCCATTGCATACAGCGCCCCAGCCCGTTTTGGAGGTGTCTGTTGTAACCACGACGCGCCTGGAGACCTGCTCTAGGGGAACGCCTGCCCGTAGAAATGTGAGGTCGGTCCAAGGGCTGAAGAGGCGGTGACAGACCGGCGTGATGTCCACATGATGTGTCCCACGGCGCCATGCCCATCTCGGGACTCGAGTCTGGAGCCAGTGCTGAAGCGGTCTCATATGCATCAACCCGAGTGGAGTGGCCACTGCTGAGGATGCCATATGTCCCAGGAGCCTCTGAAAAAGTTTCAGTGGAACCGCTGTCTTCTGTCTGAATGCCTTAAAACAGGTCAGCACCAACTGTGCGCGCTCGTTCATGAGGCATGCCGTCATCTCAACTCCAAGCTGAGAAAAGAGATGCTCTGAACCGGGAGGAGCTTGCTCTTTCCCCAGTTGACCTGAAGCCCTAGTCGGCTGAAGTGCGAGAGCACCAGGTCCCTGTGTGCACACGACACATCTCGAGAGTGAGCTAGGATTAGCCAATCATCGAGATAGTTGAGGATGCGAATGCCCACTTCCCTTAACGGGGCAAGGGCTGCCTCTGCGACCTTCGTGAAGATGCGAGGGGACAAAGGGAGGACCTTGTACTGATACGCCCGACCCTCGAATGCAAACCGCAGGAAGGGTCTGTGTCGAGGTAGAATCGAGACGTGGAAGTACGCGTCCTTCAGGTCTACCGTCACGAACTAATCTTGATGCTGGACGCTCGCTAGAATGCGTTTTTGCATCAGCATCTTGAACGGGAGTCTGTGTAAAGCCCGGTTCAGTACTAGCTGGTCCAAGATTGGCCGCAACCCACCGCCTTTCTTCGGTACAATGAAGTAGGGGCTGTAAAACCCCTTCTTCATCTCTGCCGGAGGGACAGGCTCTATCGCACCCTTCCGTTGGAGGGTAGCGATTTCCGCGCGCAAGGTAGTGCCGTTCTCGCCCTTCACCGGGGTGAAGTGAACGCCGCTGAACCTGGGCGGACACCTGGCGAACTGAATCGCATAGCCGAGTCGGACGGTCCGGATCAGCCATCGCGACAGGTTGGAAAGCGCAAGCCACGCATCCAAGCTCCGGGCGAGGGGGACCAAAGGGACAATCTCGTCGGATGTACCGGCGGGTGGGGCCTTGCGGTGGGGTGGAGCCTGAGGTGCCACGCCGTGTCGTGGCCGTACTGAGTTCAGGGACATCGAAGCACTTACCTGGATCCTTGTGACCACCCCCGGAACAGCCTGGGACGGGGGAGGAAGAGGCCTGTCCACGTGACCCGTGGAGACTCACATCGGGGGCTGATCTGTGCCACAGCTGGGTGCGCAGGGGCGGGGACTGTAGGCATTGGCCGTCAGGGACGACGTAAACCTACAGGCCTTGGACAGGAGCTTTGGACGCCCCTGCCAGGTGGCGGTGCTCTGCGGGCATAGGTGGACCACGAGTGCCTTATTCACCGGGGGGATCGCCGAATAGCCCTTGACCGCCCCACCATCGAGGGTAGTGAGGGCGGGGGAGCTGAAAGATTGGGACCGGGCAGTAAAAGGTGCCTCCCACGACCTTGTCAGCTCCTCGTGCACTTCCGAGAAGAAAGGAACTGGGGCGAGGTGGGGCATGGCTGTGACCGGCGCCATGAGCCCAGGAACCAATCATCGAGCTGCGAGGGTTCAGGGGAGAGCGGAGGGTTCCACTCAAAAGCATGTCCGTCATCTCCACGTCAGCCTGTGACTGGGCAACCGCACCCAAGGGGGGGAGCCCAGCTGAGGCTTCCACGTCCGACTGGATGAGCCCGCCTCTCCGATGCTGCGCTCGAGAGCTCATCACCTTCACGGGCTCATCCAGAAGCCCGATTGGGGCAGACGAGCGTGCTGGGGAATGGGAGGTCTGTGGGGTGATACCCGGCGGAGGTGGTCCCATTGGGGTCCCCAAATCGCCCCCAGTGCTAGCCGTGCTGGCTTCATACCCGTGGGTAGAAGGACCGGGGCGGGGAGCCGCTGGGGTGGCTTGCTTTCTTACAAAGGCAAGCCGCGACCGCGTCGTTGCCATGGACATGTTCTCGCAATGAGTACATGACCCATCCACGAATGCTGTCTCTGTGTGGGCAGCGCCCAAACATGAAAGACAGCGATTGTGACTGTCAGAAGGCAAGAGATAACGACCGCAACCAGGAATAACACACAAACGGAAAGGCATCTTTAAAAAGATGCATCTTTAAAAAGTCGTTCCGTGTGTGCCGCTCTTTTAGAGAAATATACTCTTTTATTTCTGCCGAAGCGCCCTGGGGTGTTCTCTGCAGTGCACCAGTACAGAGGAGGGAGAAGCTGCTGAAATGCGGCATCAGATCCAGCAGAGGTGAATGAACAGCCGTGGAAATTCAGCTCAGTGAACATTGACCGTTCGGCTCCGAAGAGAAAATCTGAATGAGTGGTTGCATACCAGCTCTTTTATACCCGTATGTTCAGGGGAGTGGTATGCAAATACCACTCGCCAATTTTCATTGGCATTTTTTCAAAGACCAGAGGTGTTTCGGGCTCCCAAGAGTGACCCCTAGTGTCACTACATTGACACAACGTCGAGTGAGTGACAGATAGGGAAACTCAGTTTTTCACAGTTCCTGACATTTAATCATTCCTAACATTCCGTTTTAGGTCAGTTAGAATCACTACTTTATTTTAAGAATGTGAAATTTCAGAATAATAGTAGAGAGAATTAGATATTTCAGCTTTTATTTCTTTCATCACATTCCCAGTGGGTCAGAAGTTTACTTACACTTTACTTCTCACAATAAGTTGCTGGATTTTTGGCTCATTCCTCCAGACTGAACTGGTGTAACTGAGTCAGGTTCGTAGGCCTCCTTGCTTGCACATGCTTTTTCAGTTCTGCCCACAAATTTTCTATCGTATTGAGGTCAGGGCTTGTGATGGCCACTCCAATACCTTGACTTTGCCGTCCTTAAGCCATTTTGACACAACTTCGGAGGTATGCTTGGGGTAATCGCCATTTGGAAGAGCCATTTGTGACCGAGCTTTCACATCCTGGCTGCTGTCTTGAGATGTTGCTTCAATGTGTCCACATAATTTTCCTTCCTCATGATGCCATCTATTTTGTAAAGTGCACCAATCCCTCCTGCAGCAAAGCACCCCACAACATGATGCTGCCATCTCCATGTTTCATGGTTGGGATGGTGTTCTTCGGCTTGCAAGCCTCACCCTTTTTCCTCCAAACATAGCAATAGTCATTATGGCCAAACATAAAAATTTTAGTTTCATCAGATCAGAAGACTTTTCTCCAAAAAGTAAGACCTTTGTCCCCATGTGCACTTGTAAACTGTAGTCTGGCTTTTTATGGCAGTTTTGGAGCAGTGGCTTCTTCCTTGCTGAGCAGCCTTTCAGGTTTTGTCGATATAGGACTCGTTTTACTGTTGATATAGATACCTGTCTACCTGTTTACTCCAGCATCTTCACAAGGTCCTTTGCTATTGTTCTGGGATTGATTTGCACTTTTCACACCAAACTACGTTCATCTCATCCTATCAGAAGCTAATTGGCTAACTGCCTAAAGTCTTGACATCATTTTCTGGAATTTTCCAAGCTGCTTAAAGGCACAGTTAACTTAGTGCGTGTAAACTTCTGACCCACTGGAATTGTGATATAGTCAATTAAAAGTGAAACAATCTGTCTGTAAACAATTGTTGGAAAAATGACTTGTGTCATGCACAAAGCTGATGTCCTAAACGACTTGCCAAAACTATAGTTTGCTAATATGAAATCTGTGGAGTGGTTAAAAAATGAGTTTTAATGACTTCAACCTAAGTGTATGTAAACTTCTTACTGCAACTCTATCTATCTACAGAAATTAAACTTCAGCTATAAATAATCTAAAAATATTTAAGCAGCTTCAAATACGATAGCATGTGGACCGAGGTTGCCTTGGACAGACACTTCTAAATGTCTGTTTAATGGTTGTCTGCGCTCATCACAATAAATCGCAGCTTAAAAGAGCCCTGATAATGGCCATAAGTAAAGTGCAGGCTCCGGAGCTTTATAGCAATGTTGTTATCAAAAGTGATTTAAGCTTTCCACGTTGACATCAAAGGCCACCGCCAAGAAAGACAGTAGCATTGAAAGAGAACTTCCTCTGAGCTTGGGTAGACAAGAATGATGGCCACAACAGCACCTGCCCATTAGAGTTGGTGTGGGAGCATAAGAGCCCGTGGATCAGAAAAAAAGAATGTAATTAGTGAAGAATGAAAGTTGTGTCTAGACTCGTTTCTTTCCATTAACTTTAGAGGGAAGGTAGTTATATGAATGGAACCTGTGTCCATAAAACACAGTAGAAAAATGTAAGAGGTTGCATCTGAGCAAACGGATTGCTGACGTACGCTGTTGCAGGCATTGAGATGAATACATTTAAATTTATTCATTAAGCAGAAGCTTTTATACAAAGTAACTTACAAATGAGAATAATACAAGCAGAAGCGATTAATCCAAAGGGAGAAAACAATACAGCTCTACCAGACCAAATTTATAGTGCAATAAGGCAATGAGTCAGTTAGGTGACATAAAGTCTGTGACATAACTTCACCAAAGTGTGGACATGTAGGAGGACCTGAAGGCCTGAGTGTGGCATTTGGACAGGGCCAGTGAATGTGAAGGCTTTAGAAAGTGCCCTTGTAACTTACATGAATAGTGTTGGGGAACTATACAAAAAGTTAACTTTTTATGGGAAGGGATACATTATACATTTTTATGCAACAATATGTTCTGGTCCCTCAATCTAAATCGTCATGATGATTCTGATTGCCGCTGGACTGTTTTCCAGTTCTGGCCTCCATAAAAAACTTGCTCTCTCCTGTATCACCACTGTGGCCATGGCTTTACCAGCAAATGTAAAAACTACTGAAACAAGCAATCCAGATGGAGAACAACAACCAGTTTAAGTGTTAAAGCCAGTTCAAATAAATCTCTGATAGCATTAAGTGAGGTGTCTCACTAAGGGATACGCCCCATTCATGTATTCCTAGAAGCCCTATTACATTATGCCAGCCCTTATTGGCTGGCAGAAGCGAAGCTTGTGTCTGAAGGAGGCCTCGCTTCTCAGTATTAAAGAATACTATAAATTGGATGTTACAGCACAGATGTTAGCACATGCTGTACTGAGCGTTGACTTTTGAGTCCGCCAGGACCTTTCCAGCCCTTGATAGTTATGATGGCTGGCAGAGGGATTCGGAACAGGCTGTCTGGCAATGCGGGATTTAGGATATCCCATAGTGAGACACTGAAACGTATGGTTGAAAGAGAACTATAGGTTACATGTGTAAACCCGGTTCTCTGGTAGCATTAAGTGAGGTGTCTCACAAGATAACCCTCCTTGCTGTGTGAAGCAAGGAAGAGGTGTGCTTGCTTTGAATAATGTAATGACACTGTGTCGCCCCTTTTATACTGAGAAGCGAGGCCTCCTTCAGACACAAGCTTCACTTCTGCCAGCCAATAAGGGCTGGCATAATGTAATAGGGCTTCTAGGAATACACGAATGGGGTGTATCCCTTAGTAAGACACCTCACTTAATGCTACCAGAGAACCAGGTTTACACATGTAACCTATAGTTCTCTTTCAACCATACGTTTCGGTGTCTCACTATGGGATATCCTAAATCTCGCATTGCCAGACAGCCTGTTCCGAATCCCTCTGCCAGCCATCATAATAATCAAGGGCTGGAAAGGTCCTGGCGGACTCAAAAGTCAACGCTCAGTACAGCATGTGCTAACGTCTGTGCTGTAACATCCAATTTATAAAACCTTGCAAATGTGTGCGGTGAAGACCAGCTTGCCACTTCACAAATATCTTGTATGTAACCTCTTTAAAGAGAGCCCACGATGTAGACATTCCCTTTGTAGAATATGCACTCAACCCAGATGGGATATTAAAACCCTTACTGGAATATGTCAAAGAAATAGCTTCCACTATCCAGTGCGATAAGTGCTGATTGGTGATCGGCTTTCCCGTGTGCAGTTTCACCCAGGAAACAAACAGCTGATCAATCTCCCTGAATTTCTCAGTCCTCTCTGTATAGATGCTGTGGCAGGGTGAGCAAGAGACAGACACAGTGGGTGTGGCGTCAAGCCTCGGAGAGGCATTTATTTGAAACAATAATAAACGTAAAAATGTTCAAAAGGAGCAATAAAGTGTCCAAGGGGGAATAGTGTTCATAATAAAGGGGGAATCTGGCATCCTTGCATTGAATGGGGCTCCGTGAAAGGGCAGGGTAGTGTCCATAGGATAGCCCAGGCACGGGCTGGGTCAATCAGCCGCTCACGCTCCCCTCCAAAGTCCATGGCGCGAGGGGCGGTGGCGTTACTGGTGACCTGTCTTCCCAGGCCTGCGGCAAGTGTGAGGAGAAGGCGGCCTGGCATCTAGTCCGTTGGCGGCAATGTGAGCTGTTCACCCCCGGCGACTCATTAATGTGTCCGGGTGTCCGAGGAATGGGTCCGGCAGCGCGTCCATCTCATCCAGCTCCGAAACCTCCAAGCTCTAGTCCTGGGTGTGCGAGGATGCCAGTGTATGCACACGTGGAGATTTGAAGCTGGCTCCCCGAGAAGAGGTGCGCTCTGCATTTTTAAGACAGCGGTGATGAAGCATTATTCCCATCAGGTGTGCTTCATTCACCGCTGAGTAAACAAGGCTTATTAATTATGCACCTCTTCTTGCTCTCCCGCCCAACTCCCATCGTGAGCCTGGCTGAAGGGCGGCCCTAAGAGGCGGGGTGACGATGATGAGCCAGAGGGGTGGATCATTCCGCCACAATGCACAAATCACACACTGGGCATAATGTATTCATCCTTTGCTGTTCTAACGAAGCAAAGGGTGGAGGACAAAAAGCCCTAAGTTCAAGAGGACCAATAGATTGAATAACCTTGGCATTAATGCAGGATTTGGTCGTAATAAAACCCCTGCATCCCCTGGCATAAATTGCATACACGCAGTATGTACAGAAAGTGCGTGTATCTCACTGACTCGTATCGCGGAAACCATTGCTAACAATAGTGCCGTCTTGAACGACAATATCTTGAAATCAACTTTGTCCAATGGCTCAAATGGAGGCCCTGAAATAACATCAAGCACTAATGCTAAATCCCATGAGGGAGAAAGCAATTTAGAAACTGGGAGAGCATGACACGCACCCTTCATAAAGAGGCACACTAAAGGATGCTGCCCTACTTTATTATCATCAAAGCCTATATGACATGCTGATACAGCAGCCAGAAACACTTTTATGGTTGAGAACGCTTTCCCCTTATCTATTCATTCTTGTAGAAATGATAGTATATCCACCACTAAGCATTGATAGGGAATCTCGTGTTTATCTGCGCACCAACGCTCAAACACGCCCCATTTACACCCATACAAAGATCTAGTAGACAATGCTCTAGCATTTTGTATAGTTCTAATAAAACTATGGGGCAACCCAGTTGCGTTGAAATTGAACCACTCACGGGCCAGGCCCACAGTGCCAGGTGCTCTGGAAAATCTCCCCCTGTGCCTACGACAGCAGGTCTCCCCACAGCGGAAGAGGCCACGGTTGTTCGTATAGCATATGTATGATCTCCGCCAGCCAATACTTCTCTGGCCAGCACGGAGCTATTAATATCATTCTCAATCCCTTCTCTCTCACTTCGGAGAGGGCTGGAGATTTCAACACTATCGGCAAGAACGCATAGAGGAGAATACAAGGCCATTCGTGCTCCAGCGCATCTATTCCCAGTGGTGCACTCTGATCCCTTAGAGAAAAGAACAGAGGGCACTGAGCATTCTCTTGAGACGTGAACAGATCAACTGTCACCCTGCCGAACCGGCTCCAAATCTGCTCAACCACTTCTTTGTTAAGTCTCCACTCCCCCTAAAGAGGATTGCCCATTTACAGCAAATCTGCACCCCGATTCATAATACTCTGTTCGTGCATCGCTCTCAGGGACAAGGAATTTCCTGTGGGGTGGGTATATTTTTATGTGAAAATATGCATCCTTCAGATTGATGGATGTGAACCAATCACGTGGGTGCACCAGTTTCAGGAGTGAGCATTCTGAGGAAGTATCTATAATAAAAGCCACTCTGGCTATGCTCGGGTGGGACCACTCTTATTGCTTTCTTGTTAGGCAAGGAGGAAATTTCCTCTCGAAGAATGTGAACTGATGCCCACCGTATGTGAAAGTGAATTATCCCTCTGAATTGCAGGGGGCGGGCAGCAAATTGCAGTCTGTACCCGAACTGTATAGTCCTCAATACCCAGAGGGACTTTATACATGCTCGCCAATTGCTTATTTACAGCGCTCTGGCTCCATCTTGTGGCTGAGATGTGAACGAGCTTGGGCTCTGCACTGCACATGCGTGAACACTTAGCGCTTGGACAGAGTCTAAGTGGCTCACCACCAGTAAGGGAGTGGTGACTCCCCGAGGTGGTGTTATAATATGTTCTGTTTTTCAAAATGTTTCTAAAATTTTGGGGGGGACAGTGAAAACTTTATTGAATTTGAGAGTGTAAAGTGCTTGTGACTAGTGGGTGGATGTGCACCACTGCACCATCTCTCGTCCTCTTCACTGCCCTGCATCCCCTTGCCCGGGCCTCTGTTTGCCACACAGAACAATTGGGAACTCTGGAACTCATTGCCTCCTGAGCGCTGAAGAACTGAAGGGTGGGAGCCAGCATATGAGGGGCTGTAGGCTCCCTTCCCACTGGAAAGAACCATCAGAGTGCCTTCTTCTTCCTCCTCGCTCCCTGATTGGGATGAGGAGCTGGCTGCTCCATCTGAGCTGGAGCAGGTGGATAGTTCTTCCTGGGCCAAACACTCTTTTGCTCTGGAACTCCACTCTGACCCGCTACACTCACATGTGGCCTCTGCCATCAAGGAATGCGATAGCTAGGAGGCGGATGAGCCATGACTTGAGCGAAAGTTTGCCGAGGTGGTGGAGGGGTGGAGTCTGTGTCTTTCTGGGTAGACAGAGCTGCAAAGCTTCATCATCCCTCTTCTTTTCCTTGTACCTCTTCTGCATCCGTGTCAGAGTCCAACCTCTGAAGCCACAAGTGCATCCAAAATAGTCTCTTTCTCCCTGTCAGAAAGATTAGCCAAATTCAACCATATTGCTCTCTCCTGTATCACCATTGTGGTTATGGCTTTACCAGCAGCTTGAACAGCACATCTCTGCAGACAGAGAGAGAGATCAGTGACTGCACAAATGTCATCCCATTGTGCCTGGCATGGCATGGCAGACACCTCATCCTGCAGCTCCGCATGGTATGCGGTTAACATAGAGATCAGGTTCAAAGTCCTAACAGAGATAATGACCGCTTTGTAAGTGCGTTCTGTCATGTTTGACTGGAAACGGTCAGCTTTGGATGGCAACGTCGGATTCGCAGCCACCGTGCGCCTGGGGTGCAGATGCGCTGCTACTAAAGGCTCAATTGAAGGCATGCAGAGAAGACCCTCCTTCTCCATCCCTTCCACGTTGAGTGCAGATCCCACCTGAATGGGCACTTTAGTGGTAAATGTTTTATCCTTCCAGGTGACCGCAACCTCCTCCAGCAGCTCTGGGAATATAGGAAGAAGCTGTTTCGCCACCTGTTTTGCTCTCTGCAGTCTTTTGCCCTCATAGCGAGACTTTGCAGCCTCCGCTACCACAGTCGGCCATGGAATATTTAGCTTCTCTGCCGTGCGTTTGCACACATCTTGCAGATCAACGGCGAGAAGCGGAGAGGATGGTGCTCCGCCCGCTTCTTCCATTGTTCCCGCTGCAGCCGAGGGTTGTGCCAGGTGCACAGGGGAAAGGAAAAGGAAGTCCTCAAAATCTGACTGCCCCTCGTCCTCGTAATCCAATGCCTCCTCTTCCTCATCCATACTGAACACGGAGGGCAAAGAGGCACATGCATCGAGCTGTTCACCTCATGTCAACGCTGCCGTGGTGAGCAGCTCTACAGGAATGGATACCTGTGGGGTGGTGGCCAAAGCAGAGCTAGCTGACATGAGGGGATCCTGGCCCAAAAAACTAGACTGCCATGCTAGCCTGCACCGAAGGCTCTTCATGGTGAAGCACGCACAGTGCTCACACGATCCGGGATTATCGATCACTGCTTGGGCATGTTTCAACCCAAGACATGCAAAGCAGACCTGGTGTGTGTCTCTGCATGAAATTTTATTCCCGCAAATGCAAAGTCGCGAAGAGTCCCCATGCTTGCCAAAGTACTCTGCATTGCTGCAGCCATTTAGCTGGAGTGCTAAGGAATTCCTCAATGAGCTGGAGTGTAGATTGTAGGAATAAATCCAAAATGGCGTGGTGGCCTATAAATTGACACTCTAGTTCCAGTATGATCAGTCAGTGACCAGAGTGGAGACCAGTCGATGACTACCTGATCGGTAATTTAGGCTTCTGAAGTGAAGCGAGAAGAGGTTTTTGAATAATGTATGACGCTGTGTCGCCCATTTTATATTGGGAAGCGAGGACTCCAGACACAAGCATCACTTCTGCCAGCCAATAAGGGCTGGCGTAATGTAATAGGGCTTCTAGGAATACACAGAAGGGGCGTATCCCCTAGTGAGACACCGAAACGTATGCTTGAAAGAGAACTGTGACGAATTTGCGAGACAAATTCCCGACAATAGAGGTAATAAAGCAAATAAAATTAAAAACGACTTCACCCCCTGTACAGTATGTGTCGCTGTTCTACAAACATATTTTTTCTGGTTTACTACATGGACCTTTAAGCACTCAGATATTAATGCATAAGATGAAAATATTTAATGGAGTTTAGCCAGTTATTTACCTAATTTGGCATAACTGTTTCATTATGTTCTTACCATGTTTTTGATGCATTTTGAGGAATATAGAATCTGTGTTTTTTGTGCAAGTGAGTTGAGTAAAGAGCACTGTTGCAGACATCCCATGTCTTTATATTTATACATGTATTTTGCTATGAGTATTTTCCAAATGAACTTCTGAACCCAGCTTTTCTTTTTGAATGCCTGGATAACATAACACAATGTACAGTGATACAAATACATGTGAAATAATGTACAAAGTAAAACAGGTATAGATTAAAATATGCATTACATTAAAAATAATATATAAAAGTCATTCCTTTATTTAATGATTACATATTTGTATTCATTTCAGGGTTCCTTGTGCGTGGTGAGGAAAAGAAAACCGATGCAAAAATACTGTGTTATTTTAACCTTGCAATAAAAATAGCAGTGATGTTTGGCAAATTGTTTGGCTACACTCGTAGTAAAATATTGCATGTAAAGAGTCTTTTTATGTGATATTTTACTAAGAGCTTAGTTCCAATGAATTGCCGAACCTCACTGCAAATATACTAAAAAAAGTAGTTATCTACCGAAACAATGAAAGTGAATGAGAACAATTTGTTCGCCTAAAAGATTTCTTTCAAAAACACTGATTCATTTACGAACTAAACACCACTAATTCAGAACCTAAGTAGGAGAGCAGTGCAGTGAGCGGAGTTCTGCTTGATGCTTTGGCTTCTTTCTGAAATATTTTCGCTGGTAGAAAAGAAATGCACAAACTAACTTGCAATTAAGCAATATCGCACAAGCATGAGTGCTGTTGATCCTCTCCGAATCACAGCCATGCTGATATATGGAGCAACAACACTCTTGCTTAGGTGATATTTCTTAATTGTGTTACTTTTTCTCACTGTCAGTTGTTTAAGATTTTCTCTCTCTTCCAAGATGGTAGTACTATTCTTGGCTTGCAGGTGTTTTGTTTTGAAGTGGTATTTTTGCTGTAGATCAGTGTTAGTCCCCCTTTACATAATTGGCATGGAACAGCTAGGCAATGCACCACTTGCAGTGTAGACAGCTTCATTGATTATAACAAGTGCGATGTAGCTTGCAGTGTAGACACTAGGGATGCAACAGTTTCAAGGTTTCACAGTATACCTCGGTTTTAAAACGGACGGTTATCATACCTTTGAAATCTTCTCATTGACGGTATTGCATGAATATAAAGACAATTCTTTTCAGAACATTTCTAAAACCCAAATCAGTTTAATTAAGACAGAATCTGCTACATTTACACAGCATTGTATAAACTTGGCGAGATAAAATGAATCTTTAAATTGCACCTTCTTCATGTTACATTTGACTGTCACTCAATTTTAAAGGTAACATGCAGGTGTCACGAGCACAGCGCATCACGAGCATAACAGAAGTGCAGCACGAGCGCATCATACAGACATGTCAGAGCCTGAAACTTTATTTCCGCCGCCAAATCAGTTGAAGTCCGCTGTATGGGATTACTTTTGATATGTTAAAGACCCACAAGGGACCATCAATGTTGATGGTTACCTAGTCTGTAAAGTTTGTCACAAAAAAGTATCAGCTCAGGCAGGAAACACTTTAAACCTTGAGCACCATATCTGTGAGCACCATCCCACGGAATTTGCGGAGATGAATGTAAGTGGATATACAGTATCCATGATAGTAAATTATAGCCCATGTTTCATAAAAACACCAGATTCAATGTAGTTTTACACCATTTGTAATGACTAGGCAGGCTAAAGTTGTTTATGCATTCTGGAACCCGAGCTTATGAAAAGTCATACATAATTTACGAGTTGGCTATTTCGTATGGTCTTGCACGATGTTGTTCGCATAAACTCGTACGACTTCATCACATGCAAATTCCCGGATGTGTAAGCGCGAGTTCAGCGCAAGAGGCTTTAAGGACATACTTATTAATATTATGCCTTAACCCAAACCCCTTATCTAAACTTAACCAATCAGTAGAGTGTGTAAACATGATAAGAAGCTGTTGTGTGTGACAGAAGCAAGTAACTGTCACGTATAAGATGGAAACGATGTAATTGGCTGTAGTGAAAGTCATAGGAATTCAAACGAGTGCAGTCGCACATATCATACGAATTAGCCAAATTTAGAAAAGTCGTACGAATCCTGACGATTTTGCCATGAGAGTGTGTTGGCATTCTGTCACATTCACAAATGCAGCAAACTGATTTAAGCACTTGTTCAACATTATGATGAACCAGCTGTTTGTTCATTTGCCTAAGTGCAGTGCAACAGTAGGCTAACAATGCATTTGATACTACTAATAATTTATTTTATTTATAAAACATAGTACTAAATAGGGTTTACAAAATGCATGGCTTTTAGTGTGCAGGAAACTGACATTGACAATATGCATGCAGGAAATTTGACAGTGAAACTGTGGCAGAAAATAGACAGTATTGGACAAAATGCCAATAAATAAACTGCAAATGAATAATATATATTCAGTAGGCATTGTTTAGAATTAAACTAAATCACAAATGTGACAAATTACTGAATGGATTCAAATGCATATCTGAAGTGTTAACCTGGGCAATAATCATTCCAAATTATTAAAATTCTATTTCATAAATCCTAAAATAACAATAACAAAATATTTTTTTAGTTCTAATCATCTGACTACTTTACATGTTGCAAACATTTATTGTTTTGTTTTTTGTTTTACCTGTTCGTGATTTTTTTGTCTTTTTTTTACCTTGTCGGATTGAAAGAGTGTCCGATGTTCAAGATCAGAAGTTAAAGGATTAAAGTTGAAGAAATCAAAAATAGAGTTCAAGAATTGTTTATAATTGAAATATTTCTCTGTGTGTTTATCAGGCATATTTCATAACCAAATATTAAACTGCTAATAATATTTTCAATGCACCTCAATACTGTGATACCATAATACCGTGGTAATTTTTGTGACGGTTATCATACAGTGAAAATGTCATACAATTACACCCCTAGTAGACACTGTATTGCACATCGCATAAACCTACGTGACTATGTTATAGGGAGGGGAGAGGTTTTCAATAGCATTTGTCAGTAAATCAATTAGAAAAAATAGAAAATAATGCATGTTACTTATATGAAAAGTAATTCAGGTTCTGAATGATGTTGTAATTTTAAGAAGTAATGTGTTACTTTACTTGTTACTACCAAATGTAAAGCATTTAACCCAACACAGGAAATGAGAAAGATTTAAGGAGTCTCAAAAATGAAATAAAACACACAAATACTATATGTGAAGACAAGGCTCTGATTGTGACTTCAGTGATAAATTTGCCTTGGCATAATAATCTAAAACACCAGCTAGTCCATCCAGAACCCCATATTAGCTTTACAAATATACTCCAAAGTTCTACGTCCCTGCCGCTCAGTCTGTATTTCACAGCAAAGATGCTGAGGATTAGCTCTGCCGCTCTGGAGACGAAGATGCGCATCTTTCACTGGCTCTAACAACAGTGATTTAAACTGCATCCTTGTCCAGCTTTTAAAGGCTGAGTTACACCAAGCCATTAGTTGTCATACCACTAACGGCTGTAAAAACCCTTGAAAAAACATAGGAAAAACAGTCAAACTCACCAAACAGTCAAACTCATTTACCAAAAGAGTTCAAATCCCTGCGGTGCCTCCAAATGCATGCTGAGTGATTTAATATTACTGTCAGATCATGTTGGACAATGTGGACATGTTTATAGATGCTCACATCCAAATGCACATTGTTTAAAGGCATAAACAGAGAAGAATGCATCAGGGATGGGTCATGATGGTAGACATTATTCATGGAAAAAAATGCAATGAAAGTGAAAGATGAATGAAAATAACATTCTGCTTAACATTTCCTTTCATTTCTATAGAAGAAAATACAAATTATACAGGTTACAAATAGAAAGAGAGTGAGTAAATGATGACATTAGTTTAGATGAACTAACGTTTTAAAGACCCACCAAGTAGTCGATTATGAAAATATGTAGTTTGCACGTCCCTAGAATGCATGATGTGCTCAAGGTTGTTTTCTTCATTGGCTGATTAGGGAAGGCTGTCCAGTGGACAGATCAGGTCACAGACCCGATTAAACTGTCAGTGATGATTTATGGACAGCATTATTAAAGCATTTTTAAAAGCGTTTTTTAGTGATTTGTCAGCTTTCTTGTCCTCCAAATTCAATCATTTTCCTGTGCTGGCCTCCAGGGCTGGACTTACCGCACTACTGAGCACGCAACAGCCACCTGAGCACATACTGATACTCATTTTGGCACACATTACATGTGCAGACATACACAAAGAGTCCATGGTGTGATAGATTCATTCGCATAACTTAATTACGGAAAACAGCCAACACATCCAACCCAGACCAGCTAGATTTCCAAGCTGCTTTAGGATAGTTCAAACTCATTAGTGCTGGGTTGAAGCTGGTCCAGCAAAACTTAGATGCTGGTAAACCAACATGGTCTTGATGGCTAAGTTGGTTAAAAAATAGTTTGCCCAAAATAAAAATTATTTTATTATTTTATTATTTATTCAATACGTGCAGGTTTGTCAACGGTTTCAAACATCATTAGGTTTAAAATTGGTCACAGAAATGGTTTGACCATATTTGAATGTTCACTGAAAATTTCTAACCAACAAAATTAAGTAAAATCTGAATTAACTGATTTTATTCAAGTCCAAAATATTATTTAACATCAAAAAATCAACCTGAATACATAAGGTTACACCAACAAAACAAATTTTATAGATTAGATCAGGAAGAAATAGCTCCTTAGGGTAACAACTGGAGGCTACCACTTTTTACAGTGTTTGCAAATGTCAATGAGTTTCGAGAGCTCATGGCGGAGGGGAAGATTTTCATAAACAATTTAAATTTCAGTCTTTTCCTCATAAAAACCTATTGTGTGGCATAAGAAGTCTAGGAATATAGTGTGCAAGTTGTACAGACTACTTTTATGGTACTTTTTAGGTGCCATTTTGTCAGTTTTGGAGCACAACTGCCCCCGTCCAAATTCACATTCATTGTCTGGAAAAGTGCAATTCAGACATTTAGCAAAAATAGCTCCTTTTGTGTTTCACAGATGAAAGCAAGTCAAACATGTTTGGAACAACATGAGTAGATAATGAAAATGTTTTCATTTTTGGGCAAATTATTCCTTTAAGCAGCCTTTTGGGGTTAAATCAGCATGCTAATATCCTACACATAGGGCACCTGCATTCAAAACAAATGGTGACCAGCCATGCTAATCTTTTCAGAAGGGCTGCTGCTTCTTTTCTAAATCTCTAGAAAGGAAATCTCTAGAAACACTTATCTGCATCCCTGTGATTCCCAGTCAATACACTTCAATCTATCCTAACTGTCACTTCAACACAATCTGCCTTCCAGATCTCCCACAATCAGACTCGCCTTTCACCGGCATCACAGACTATTAGCCCAGCCCAAGAGCGAATGACCCTCAACAACCGGACAACTCTATCTTGGCAGTGATCTCCAATCAAAATCACAGCTCTGCTCAATCAGAGAATTTTCAACTGAAAACACGGCACCTGCAGCTGCCACGCCTCCGCTGACCTCGTCGACATTACTGGTGACAAATCACAGACACCTCGGCTTTCTTAATATTAATCAAACAGTTGGTATATTACAGGTCTTCCGAATAGATGACAACTTCAGCTTGAATGATAGCCGCACGATGACATCACAGAGCATTATATGTATGTGGCAATGCCTGTAAGCAAGGCGTGATCATCTGAACAGATGGATACTGTACGACAACACGGACATTGAGAGATGTATGCATGGAGAGAGAGAAACAGAAAACATGGAGGGACTGCTAGAAGTAGAGAATAAGAGAGACACATTAGATACATTAACACGCATACATGCCCATGGGAACGAAAAATCCTAAATGAGATTTCCTTTATATTTTAATTATTTCTCCTAGACAGTAATGAGATTAAGTGGAGTAAATCGAAACTTTTGCTCAAGTCTCCAGCTTATAGTTTTAGTCTTTTGACAAAAATGTCTTTTTAATTTAGAAAATATTTCATCATGGGCCTGGGTAGCTCAGTGGTAAAATATGCTGGCTACCACCCCTGGAGTTCGCTAGTTCGCTAGTTCGAATCCCAGGGCGTGCTGAGTGACTCCAGCCAGGTCTCCTAAGCAACCAAATTGGCCCGGTTGCTAGGGAGGGTAGAGTCACATGGGGTAACCTCCTCGTGGTCGCTATAATGTGGTTTGTTCTCGGTGGGGCGCATGGTGAATTGGGCGTGGTTGCCGCGGTGGATGGCGTGAAGCCTCCACACGTGCTATGTCTCCATGGCAACACGCTCAACAAGCCACGTGATAAGATGCGCAGGTTGACTGTCTCAGATGTGGAGGCAACTGGGATTCGTCCTCTGCCACCCAGACTGAGGCGAATCACTACGCCACCACGAGGACTTAGAGCACATTGGGAACTGGGCATTCCAAATTGGGAGAAAAAGGGGAAAAATCCCCCCCCAAAAAAAAAAAAAATATTTCATCATGTTATATTCATTACCTGTAGTAACTTTTACTGACTATAATGGCATATAATTTTAGTCAACGAAAAATAACATTTAAGTAAAAATGTTAGTTGATTATAATGTGCAAAATGATAAAAACGTGTGTCAAACTGTAACAGACCAAAAAAAAAAAAAGAAACATCTATGAAGTTAGTGCCACAGAAATTACACACTTTACCTCTAAATGATGCTTATCTGAGAACTCCATTAAGTCTTCTGGGCTTTAAAAGAGCAAACTCTGAGTACTTATTCTTTTGGCAGCACAACTAAGAGATGAGGCAACAAGAAATAAAATTAGCGATGGGTGGAATATCAATACCGCAGATACTGATGTTGTATCAAAAGGACTGATACTCATAAAAATATAGATACTAAAGGTTTTTACTAACCTAAAGATTTTATTGTTTATTAGCCATGAAAATTATTGTTTCATAAGATTCATATTTGCAAAAAAATAAAATAGGAATTAGAGCTGTCAAAGTCAATGTATTAACACATGCAACTAATTAATACATTTTCTTAATCATGATTAACGCATTTACCATTAATAAGGCATAAAAAAAGCATATATACTGCTCGGAGAAGTGGGGAAACCTTTGCGATGTGTCCGCCCGGAGTCATTACACTGACGTACACACCACAAACAGACACACGATAGCCGTGTCAGTGATCAAATAATGTGGAAAGGACCTCTTAACGCAATTATTGTGCAAAATAAGCCCAGATGAGAATTGTGATATAAATCAAGAATTTGCAGCCTCTATAATGCACTATTTAATTACCACAGAAGCACGTCAAGTTTTAACTATCACGAAAATGCAGAACGAGATGGTGTTTGCAAGTGCTTTTCAAGTGGAGTTCAAAGCGGTGCTTGACGCTGGCACTGACGCCCTGATGTGAATCATAATGCCCATTGCAATGAAAATGCAACCTATGTGGAGACTTGTTCTTTTATTTAGTCAATATCCACCTTAGACTTTGGAAAACGTTTAATGATACTTGAATTGATGCTATTTTTGTGCATTTCTATCTTTATACTGTGGAAGGCTTGGTTTGGAAAGTGTTAATAAAAATTATTGTTACATATTGTTTTCTTTTCTTTCCTTAGAAGGAAATAAGTGTGTTTTGACAGGAAAAAAGTAAATATTGAGTAAAATGTCAGCACTTTCAAAATTTGCGATTAATCACGATTAACTATGCAAAATTATGTAATGAATCGTGATTACATTTTTTATCAAGTGACATTACTATTATCAATATAAGCAAATAGTTACATATGACTGCATCTATTTCTCCTTTCACTCATCTTAATGAGCAGAAATGCTGAACGACACACCATTCGCAAGTATCAGTATCAATATCTGCAATATTGGCCTTGATAGTAATTTATATCAGATTGAAAAGAAAATAAGTGGCATCGCCCATACCAAAATAAAATAGTGATAGAAAAAATCATTTATTAAGAGAAAGAGAAAATAATTTCTTGAAAAAGTGTGAAATAGTGATAGAACCTTCATTGTGGCAAAGAAACACACTCAGCAGTATGAGAAACTGCCTATTCTTCAAGGTGCTCTTAAAGGTGGCTCTAGATATCATGTAACACCAAAGAAGAAGAGAGAGAGAGCATGAGTAGGGTGTGAGCACAGAGGGATTGTGATACTACAGCGTGGACACTAAGAATGAAAACTACACTTGACCCTGCCACAGACACAAGTAAAAAAAAAAAGCATGCTTTTACTGTCACTTCCCAGAGAATAGAGAAAAGTATGAAAAGACAGAGGGAAGGGAACATCGTGAAAGACAGAGATGACATCCTTCTGTGTTTGTAATTACGCTGCTCTGTCAGAGGCGACTGCATCGCGAGCGAAGGAGGGGGAGAGAGGGCGCGCTCTCAAACAGAGATGCCATCTGGGCCTGCGCTCTCCTCGGAATGATGATACTGCCCGGCCTTCAAAAAAACCTGCTGCTTCCACACACACATACACACTCACCAGTGCTCGGATGAAAAAAGAAAACATGCCTGCTGGTGTGGATGAAACGAACAGAAATTAAAGTCAAGCAGAATCTTTCGGATTCATCCAGAGAAACAAAACTTTTGAGCTGCATGGCAGAGATAAGACATGAGAGACATGCAAGCAATTGAAGACAGACAAATGCAACAAACTTGGATGCTGGTTTCTTAGTGCCTGTGATTATAGCCAATCATGAGGCACAAGCAAGGTGGGAGAAATTGACATTTCCAAGTGAAACAGGATATTCAATGAGAAAAAAAATATAGGATGGGACTTGATTTTATCTATTGTATATAACAGATGGTTGGAGGGGAGTGGCTGAAAAATAAGAGAGCTTGGTGATGTCAGCCAAAAATTATCAACAATAAGCACATTTAATTGCTCACTGATATGCTCATAACAATATGCTTAAAAACAATAAAAAATCAGACAACGCTAGAAAACCACATTTACATGAGATTTGAAATCATCAGCTTATTCTCTGCTTTTGACATCAAAATGTAAACAGACATGCGCTTACGCATACTGGATAAGGTGTTTATATGCTACGTGAAATATAGGTAATGTGCAAAAATCTACGTGCACCGATCGGTTTATGCTTCAACCATTTATGACCTTACCAAGATGAAGGAAACCCATTTAAGGCATAACTTTAAAAGTTGTTGGCTTTTTAAGCATAATCAGTGTTAGAACATGCATGTAAATATGCTCATTGTCTCCAACTGGGTTCAGATTTGCAAAGATACCAAAATCTGAAATCAAAAGTCAGTCATTTTAATATGAACTCAAACATTTTTCATTAATTTCTTCAAAGACAACAAATATCTGACCTTAGCTATCTACATTAGTTTTATAGCTCTATACTCTTACTGTAAATCAACAATTGTCTATTTTTTGTCTATTTTTATTTCTTCTAAGAATTTTAGAAGCATCTTGAAACAATATTGCCTGATGAAGTCTCTTGGGCTCTGAAAAACAACCTCTGAGCAGCAAAATTAGACATTTCTCTGGGTAATATTTTCTGTAAATAAGTAAACAGCTGAAATTAACTGTTACCTAAAGCATATATGCTACCATTGACGTCTGAATTAGCAATACGAAAGAACTTCAGAGTATCTTTCCAAGAATCTTGTCATGGTAAACAGTGAGTCAGCAAGATAACGTTTGGCTCAGCTGAAGAGCTGCTAACCCAGTCCCACTCATGAACACAACACAGACTGTAACTAATCAAGGTTAACCAGCATACTGGACGTCAGTATGTCAGTAGGGAGGTTGTGGGCTTCCATGTCGTACCATCTATCGTAATGAAAAACACTCACACTCCATTAATTGCCAAAGCTTTAAGAACGAGACGTGACAAGGATGTGGAAAGCATGCATTCGTTTTTGGTTAAGTGTGTGAGAGACTAGAAATGTACTGACTGCACTGACGCAACACTTTGTGTTCTCCTGCATGGTCACATCAACAGACAGTGACAACGGCCACCTGAGCCTTAAGGGAACAAATCCATCAGAATGCGCCGGAAAAAGCAGGGAATGCTTCAGTGGCACAAGCCCCACCATGGAAATGAGTGAGGAAAGAGAAAAGCAAAGAGGAAGGAGGGGGATACATTGCCTGCATCACCGGCTCTGGCACAGACCCACTTCAATAAGCTCAGTGTGCTGTAGAGGAGAGCAGGCATCAGTGCGTTTAAAAAAACACTCAGTCTCTCCCGTTACTGCAATGGAACACAAGCAATATGGGCTTCTCACAATTCTAATTGTTAACCCAGGGTCATTTTAAATGCTGGGTTAACATAATCCTGGATTATCTTGTTCCATGTTTCACACGGTTCATACTTTACCCTGGGTTAGTAATTAAAGTTTTTGAGATTTTACACTTTATGTATAGTTAGTCCTGGGTTAAGGTTCTTTTGCATATTGCTGTTCACTTACTGATTGGTTGTCTGTTGATGAACAATTGGCTGTTACATTAATTTCATCAAGGTGCGTTCAAGGTACATGTATACATTTGACCAGTTCTTACAGTACATTCAGTGGGATTTGAACCCGTGACCTTGGCATTCCTAGTGCCATGTATCATTTGAGCTCCAGGAATATGTTACATTCAAACACTGCAACGTTTCATACTGTATTTGGCACTATACCTTTGGCATGGTTTCATAGCCAAGGTTAAAGAGAGAGCAATCCATTAGCTTCCATTTCTATGGTGGTGCTTGGATGGGCGCAGGAACCCCTGGAAGTATGCACAATGAAGGCTGCCATCTTTGCGTATGGTCATATGTTACTGGTAAAATTAGGGGTGCATAATATATCGGTAGCTGATATATTATTAGCCGATCACCAGAAAAAAATAAAATAAAAAACAGCCAGACTAGAGTTGCAAGCCAAGCTCATGTTGCTCTGAAAGGATTATTTCAACATCTCTGCAATTTATTACATTGTTTTGGGGCTCGGGATTATCTGCTGTAACAAAATGCCATTTCCCATATTCTGTTCATGTTTCATGAATTAATAAATAACCCAACAAAAATGATACTTATATATTCTTTACTTGGTGACTTTGCTTATTACTTCATGAAACATAAACAGAACATGGAAATCGCTTAATCCTGGTTAAAATGAGCCCTAACACTATGCATAGATCTTGAAAAAATCCTCAGAGTTACGTGAGGTGGCTAAAAAAACACAGTCAAACTAATGTGATTATTGTATTTTATGAGTTAAGACTTTTCTAACGGTATGGCTCATGAATATCCGATCATAGGTTAAAAATTGCTTTAACCCATGGTTAAAAGTTGCCTTAACATGGGGATAAAATTACATTAACCTAAGTTCTAAAGTAGCCTTAACATGGGGTTAAAAATTAAATTCATCCATGGTTAAACTGGTCTTAACATTTTAAAATAGACATTAACTGAGGGTTAATGGTGACCTTAACATGGGGTTCAAAAATTACATTAACCCAAGGTTAAAAGTGGTCTTAACATGGGGTTAAAAATAACATTCATCCATGGGTAAAAGTGGCCTTAAAGTGTTACAATAAACGCTAATCCAGGGTTAAATGTGGCCTTACGGTGGGGGTTAAAATTACACTAACCCAGTGTTAAAATTGGCCTTAGCACTGGGATAAAACAATGCTAAACCAGGGTTAAAAGTGGCTCTAACATGGGGTTAAAAATCATGCTTACCCAGTGTCCTTAACATGGGGTTAAAATTATGTTTACCCAGTGGTCCAGACATGGGGTTAAAATTACATTAACCCAGGGTTAAAATGGCCTTAACCCAGGGTTAAAAATGACTTCAATCCAGGGTTAAAAGTGGCCTTAACATGGGGTTAAAAAGGTGTTAACCCAGAGTTAAATGTGGCCTTAACATGGGATTAAAAATAAAATTACTCTGGGTTAAATGTGGCCTCAACAAGGGGTTTAAAATTACATTAACCCTTAGTTAAATGTGGCCCTAACATGGGGTTAAAATGATACTAACCCAGGGTTAAAAGCTGCCTCAACAAGGGGTTTAAAATGACATTAACCTAGAGTTAAAGCTGGCCCTAACATGGGGCTAAAAATTATGTTTACCTACTCGGCCTTAACATGGGGTAAAAAAAAAAAAAAAGTTTACCCAGAGGCCTTAACATGGGGTTAAAATTACATTAACCCAGGGTTAAAAATGGCCTTAACATTGGCTTAAAAATTATGTTTACCCAGAGGCCTTAACATGGGGTTAAAATGACGTTAACCCAGGATTATAAATGGCCTTAACATGGGTATAAAAATGACTTCAACCCAGGGTTAAAAATGGTCTCAACATGGGGTTAAAATGGCATTAACCCATAGTTACATATGGCCTTAACATGGGGTTAAAAATTACATTACCCCATGTTAAAAGTGGCCTCAACATGGGGTTTAAAATTACGTTGACCTAGAGTTAAAGGTGGTCTTAACATGGGGTTTAAAACAACGTTAACCCATAGTTAAATGTGGCCTTAACATGGGGTTAAAATGACACTAACCCAGGATTAAAAAGTTGCATCAACATGGAGTTTAAAATTACGCTAACCTAGAGTTAAAGATGGTCTTAACATGGGGTTAAAAATTATGTTAACCCAGGGTTTAGAGTAGTGTGAAAAGCCATTTACAAAGAAAAACTGAAGGAGTCAAAGAAGCAGCATCTCTCTCCAGGTCTACGAACTGAGTGGATATTCCAAAATAAATTTGCATGTTCATATATTTCTGTGCTCTTGTTCCCCTGTGCAAATGCCCTTGAGTGTTAAAAAGCCTAGATCTGTCTACTTGCTCTGTTGCATGTAACGATTTCTGCCCTATTTAAAAGTGCAAGGCAGCACCTTCCTTTTCAGAATGGTACCGGTGGCATTTAAATAAACAGGGTGGGGGGGGGTGGGGGGGTTATCCCATCAGCCAGAAAGAGGCAGCCCAAGGCCTCGGGGCAACTCCGGTGTGTAAAGTATGTGTGTGTGTGCTTATTTTGAGTATGTGTGTGCTTCCTCAGGAGGTGCTGACACAGAGGAAATGACGGCTCTTAGCGATGAGTGCTTATATGCAGCAGGAGCGACATTCTGCTGGGCTCCACATGGAGGCCAGCATATGGTTTGCTCTGTCACACAAACGCATACACCACATGCCTCCAGGCACTTCCTTAGAACTACCCAAATCCTAAATACTCACAGCAAAACCCTGCTATACAGCTAACCAAGCCCTTCCATTATCCCTGAAAATCCTGCTGCACAACTCCTCAACAACAACTCTGATAAATAAGAAACTCAGCCCCCTCAACAACATCTAAAAACTCTACTAAAAAACTAACCAAGCCCCATTAACAGGGACATTTTGGCTGCATACTGACATTATATAAAAACCTGCGAGAGCCATTAGCCTTTAACAAAGGATTAAAATGCACATTTTGGTTATTAAAGGGTATGAGATAAATTACACTAAGTAGGTAAGGGAATCGATCATTTCTCAGATGGCTGGGATTGCTCTTTATCTATATTAAGCAGAAGAGTCTAATAGATGACACATTAGATGGTCCCTCCGTGTCCTTTAAAAGGCATCTGTTGGGCTCCAGCCCAGAACATTTGAAAATCATTCAGAAGAGGAAAGATTCAATTAAATGTCTCTCCCACACCTTGCACCTTGTGCTGCTGACGAAAGGTAAACACATCAATCTCCTTTTACTACCCGAGCAGCAACAATTCTTAAATCTGACCAAGCGTTACCTTTGAATCTGGAGCAGACTGAAAAAATAGCCCAACGACAAAGAACAGCTCTGAGCAACACCAAGACATGCTGACATGGTGCTCTGGTGGAAAAATATATCAACTGGATTCTCTTACCAGACAAGTTATTTGGGACAATATTAACAGCTGACTGACCGTTAATATGGGGCTGTCAATTTAACACGTTGATTTAGAGTGAATAATAATAGAAAAAATAATGTGTTAAATAAATTAACACAATTAAACATGCTCCCTGACCACATTTTCCTACAATCGGAGCAATTCATGTTTGAATTTGAATCGGAGCGATTCACTTTGTGTTTTTACGAGACGCATCAGTAGCGAGCAGTCAGCGCTTCTCATCAAACCTTACAAGCAATGCATCCACAGAATGAGGCCGGTCACACAGGTCGCGTTCTGACACTGAATAACGCAGGGATCTCAGGACCAAATTTACAAAGTTTCAACAACTATTAACTTGACACAGCGTCCAAAAAATGCAGCGTTTATGACGTTGAAAAACCAGTAAGACACTCCAAAAGTGTCTGTCTGACGCATATGTAAATAGCCCAAACAATTAATAATAGCGCAGACAGAACGCAAAAACGATTTCTGTGGGAACAGGACAGATTGACAAACTCCCTTGCAAAATGGATTGCTGTGACTGTAGGCTTATGTTGAAATATATTAAAAATATATTGACTTCTAAAGCAACTTTTTGTGTTGACCAATCAGTGCTTTACTCATCTGCAACAATAATGCAATAATGCAAAATCAAGCTGAATTATAATATTATACAGCATATATATATATATATATATATATATATATATGTATATATATACAACCCCAGTTCCAAAAACGTTGGGACAGTAAGAAAAATGCTAGTAAAACAAAAAGTAGTGATTTGTAAATTTTATTCACCCTTTGTTAAATTGAAAACACTACAACTAAACATTATATGATGTTTTACTTTGTGAATTTCATAGTTTTTTTGAAAATGAACAGTCATTTCAAATCAGATGATTGCAACACACTCCAAAAAAGCTGAGACAAGGGCAATTTAAGACTAATAACAATTTGACGAGTTAAAATAACAAGGCAGTGTGAAACAGGAGATGTTAAACAGGTGAGGCAATCGTGTCGCAGTATATAAGGAGCCTCCAAAAACAGCCTAGTCCTTCAAGAGCAAGGATTTTTCTAGACTTGTCAATTTGCCAACAGATGCTTCAGCAAATAATCCAGCACTTTGAGAACAATGTTCCCCAAAGGCAAATTGGAAGGATTTGGGGCATTTCACCCTCTACAGTGCACAAGATAGTTAAAAGATTCAAGGAATCTGGTCAAATCCCAGTGCGTAAAGGGCAAGACGAAAACCACTTCTGAATGTGCGTGATCTCTGATCCCTCAGATGTCACTGTCTTAAAAAACATCATCTGAAATGGATATCATGAACATGGGCTTGGGATTACTTTAGTAAACCTTTGTTAGTCAACACCACACGCCGCTGCATCCACAGATGCAAGTTAAGACTTTACTATGCAAAGCAGAAGCCCTACATCAACACTGTCCTGAAGCGCTGCCGACTTCTCTGGGCTCGGTCTCATCTTTGATGGAAAGCAGGACAGTAGAACTGTGTTTTATGGTCCGATGAGTTCACATTTAAAATCCAAGCTGTTATCAGCGTCAGGTCCAAAAACCAGTGTCTGTATGGGCCAGGAATGTGTCAGTGCCCATGGCATGGGTAACTTGCACATCTGTGAGGGCACCATTAATGCAGACAGATATGTAAACATTTTGGAGCAGCATATACTGCCATCCAGCACCGTCTTTTCAACTTCAAACCACATGCTGGCCGAATAAGCAGAGACTGTGGGCGCTAGATTGTCCTGCCTGCAGTCCTGACCATCTCCAACTGAGGATGTGTGATGCATTATGAAGCACACAATATGGCAATGAAGACCCTGTACAATTGTGCAGCTGATGACCTGCATCATGGATGAATGAGGGGAAATTCCACTTTTTAACTTAATAAACTTGTGTCTTCAGTGACTAAATGCTTAATAAGTGTTATTAGAAGAAATGGTGATGTTCCAGAGTGGTATGTGTATTTTAATTATTATATATTATTTATATTAAATTATCTTTATTTCCGGGCCTTTCTCAGCAAATATTGATAAACTGTATATAATACTGATATATGTGATTAATTGTGATTAATTCATTTAATTGTATGGCTGTCCAATAATTAGATGGTATGCTGATTAATTCATTGAATGAATGACATATGTAAATATTTGCTGAGAAAGCCCCTCAAATAACAATAATTCAATATATAATGATTAAATAATTATAAATAGTTATATTAAAAAATGTATAGATAATATATATATATATATATATATATATATATATATATATATATATATATATATATATATATATATAAAAAAATATTCAGATAATTAAAATGCAATACATTATTGTGGAAATGAGTAAAGCATTGATAAGACAAAACAAAAAATGGACATAAAATCCAATATATTGTTTATTTCAATATTACTGAACATAGGCCAGTCATTGGCCTGAAGTTCAAAGCAATCCATTTTGCAATTTAATTCATCAGTCTGTCCTAAATTTATTATAAGTGCTTTTCTAAGGACACATCAATGTACCTGCGTCAGACGGATGCTTTTTGGAGTGTCTCACTTTGGTTGTGTTGCGTCATAAACATAGAATTTTTTGGTTGCTGTGTCAAGTTAAATGTAGTTACCTAAACTTAGAAAAGCATGAGATCCCTCTGTTCAGATTTGCGCTACATCAAGCTGTGTTTCAGCACAAGAGTGTTCTTATCTTGTGTTGTCTGCCCTCAGTAAGTGTGGTTTGTTCTCTGTATAAGCTGTACCTTGCCTAAACAGTTGGAGTTTTCACTTACTGCCCCCTGGAGAAAACAGGTTGTACTTCAAACTTGAATTGCACAGTTGGATGAATATTCCTTATTATGGTCCAGGGACATGATTAATTGTGTTCATTTTTTACGCATTATTTTTATCTCGCACTGAATTAACGTGTTAAATCGAAAGCCCTAATTAACTGTTATGTAATTAATTCCATTCAAAATATTAATCAGTTGACAGCCCTAGATATGATTTTATAATAGCAAATGGGATGTCCAATTTCTTTTTTTCACAAATTCCTCTCAATAATATTTAAAAACAGAAAATTAGCTCTCAAATAATATTCATGCGTGTGCATGTTGTGTCAAGTTTGACTTTACTGTTGGACTTACAACATTGTTTCTCAGATTTTACATGACCAATTATGTTTAAAAATGCAATTGCCTAAAATATTTGAGAGCTGCAGCGGTGGAAAAGATTTGATCAGTGAATAACGACTTAAATTTCAGTCTGTTCCTCACACAATGCTATCGTATGGCTTTAGACTTTGAGCACGAGTTATATGGTCTACTTTTATAATATTTATGGTGCTTTTTTGTGGAAAGAGCTGCTCGTGCATTCTCCCTCAAATCACCTTTTGTGTTTCATAGAATAAAGAGTTAATACTGGGTTGGAACGACATGGTTATGAGTAAATGATGACAGTTTTCATTTTTGCGTAAACTATTCCTTTAATCAGGCAAGCTTGCATGCTTATGGACTAGGGGTGTAACGGTTCAAATTTCTCACGGTTCGATTTGTATCACGGTTTTAGGGCCACAGTTTCAGTACGGTATGATATTTGTTATGTTCAGGGGGGAAAAAAATATTACTGCCAAATCCAAAGTAAAAATTTTCTATTTGGTAACAGACACTTCAAGAGATTTGCCCTCACTACTAATCACCATGTTTTACTACAGTAACCATAGTTTAAACATTGTATTTGTAGTAAAATCATAGTAACCACAAAATTAACATGGTTACTGTCATGGTTACAATACTATAGTAAAATCAAGGTTACTATATGGAAATTAATTTTCGTTAGGGTCCTTAACTAAAAAAAACATTTCTCTAATACCTGCATTATTACACTACATGCATCAACATAAAGTGCATTTCAAACTCAACTCAACATATATTCAATGTTCAGAATCTGTACATCACAACATGAGGAAAAAAACTTGCTATTAAAATGAATATGAGAATGGATGTCGTAACGTAACTCAAGTATTTTAATCATAAGCGGAAATCCCACATCTTCATCAACAGAGAAAGGGCAACATAACGTTGGCTATGACCACCCCAAGCGCTTAAGTTCTTGTTTCATGTCTGTCTGAACTAGCACCGAGTGCCTGTTTAAAGATGGAATGTAAAGTGTCTGTGTGCAGTTTCGGGCTCACCTGTGGCTCTGAGCACACAGCGCGCTATATATCCTCGGGTGATGTCAGTGTACATAAATAATCAAACATCGGTGTATTACCAGTATACGGCACTCACGTCGAGCAAAGTCTGCAAACAGTGCCTGTTCTGTAAACTTTTTTTGACCATCGTTGTTGTAATTGACTACATAAAGAAAAAGTTCCCAGACAGGAGACTTAAATGACACAGGAGCTTCTCTCTTGTGGCTTGTTTTCTCCGCTTGCCATTTTGCCAACTAACGCATGCAGAACTGTGATATCATCAACTGATTTAACATACTAACAGTTAATAGGACAGCTTCTCTTTGTAGAAAGTTGACCCATGTGAAACAGGTGGAGTGTGTCCATCTACAGAGTCATACAGGCGCATTAGCGGAGGTTACAACTGTGCATGTCTATTTGCCGCTTTATTTTCTTGGCCAAAATATATGATCCAGATGCATTATTAAACTAGAGATGAACCGCGGAGCAAATGCTTACCGAACCATGGTTGGCAAACCGTAAGGTTTGGTTTTTTACAGAGAAACGTTACACCCCTATTATGGACCTAAGTCAGGGTAGACGCCATATTTATCATATCTTTCAAGACTGAAAACAAGACTATGTTATTTTTTATCTTTGCAATGGAGTTTGTCTATCATTAGTCAAGCAAAGGGATTGTCCATCCCAAAATCATAACATTGCTAGACATGTTTGAAAGCACTAAAGAAGCAGACTGTTTACCCCTTTTTGGAAAATCATTCTATGAATGGTTTAATTTTAGTCGTTTCTGCACATTAAGCTGGGATAGGAGAAAGTATTTTAACTTTGCAAAAATCACACGTCTGCTTTAACAATATGGTCCCCAACCCAGTGACAAATATTACATTTACATGCAGTTAACAGTAAAAAAAAAGAAAAAAAAAGAAAAAAGCTTTTTGATTAACATGTAAGAGTCACTGTATAGCTCATTGGAATATGAATTATTTCAGGTTATAGGATTTCATTCTCTGACGCAATGGTTGAGGATAAGGAATGACAAGAGACCAAAATCTATTGACATACACAAGCTCAGATGTTGCCTGTTCATTCGCCCTCTTACTTTGGAATCAATATGACTCTGTCCATATAGGTGCATTCTATTCACATTCTGCTCTCACCCACTTTCTCTGTGAGCCCATGGCGGCCTGGACGACTTAGTCAGCAGTCTGTGAGGAACAGTTTCTATTACAGAGAGTGCTTTTAAAATGAGGGATGTGAATGCATTATAAAGCTCAACACTGATGTATTCACTAATAATGACGGCATCACAGGAAGCCGGCCATAATAATCTCCAATAATATAAAGAGTAACTGATAGAAGAGAAAGTGGATGGGGAGAACAAATGTCACGTTATTGATTTTTACATTCAAATTGACTTGCTGATCTGGAGAGAGAAGAACTAGAGCACACAACCTCATGACACAATGACCCCATGACCTCTGTGTTCTAATACAGTCAGATGACAGTCTGTGTGTGTGTTCTTCACCTCTGCTCTAATGACCCCTCTAGTTATCTCGTGACAGGGAGATATAAGGAGAGCCTGCCAATAGCTTAACCTGTGTTCTGATGCTTTTACAAAGATAACCTCATAAATCACTTGCACACAGTCACAGTTGCTTCTGATCACAAAGAAAGTACTATCCTGCTTTCAGATCTCAAAATATCATTGCATACTTGAAAAGAAAGAGCTGCGATATGACTATACTTGGCTTTGCATCATGTTGGCACACAATGGGTGTCAGAATGTAAGAAGTGAAACTCATCCCAGGAATCTGCCTGCAACCGGCTGCAAACTCACAACCTGAAGACAAAGTAACTAAAGAGTAAACAGTCACAGAGTAACACTATAATCATCTTTCACCTGACGATTGTAAAACTAAGAGGCCAGTGAAGTGACATTGAAAGAATTGAAATGATTACTGCCTGCACAGACAGCATCCTAACTGAAATGTAATGTTATAAGTGGCTGGATTAAAAGGCTCTAAATAGGCAGCAACTTTGTGCATCAAACAAATAGTGCTCCTCACGGGAGACTCGACTCACAGTTGATTCCAATAGTTTGACGTTAGCATGTTGCTAAGCTAATGATGCAGTACTCTAATAAGCATAAAAAAACTAACATGAATACTGGGTAAAATGTTTACCCATGACAATTTTGATTTGATTGAAATATTGTTTATTGATATACACTACCGGTCAAAAGTTTTGAAAAACTTGACTGAAATGTTTCTCATGATCTTAAAAATCTTTTGATCTGAAGGTGTATGCTTAAATGTTTGAAATGAGTTTTGTAGACAAAAAATATAATTGTGCCACCATATTAATTTATTTCATTACAAAACTAAAATATAATTAAAAAAAAAACAACTTTTTTGAAATTGATGACTTGGACCAAATAATAAAGAAAAGCAGCCAATAAGTGCCCAACATAGATGGGAACTCCTTCAATACTGTTTAAAAAGCATCCCAGGGTGATACCTCAAGAAGTTGGTTGAGAAAATGTCAAGAGTACATGTCTGCAAATTCTAGGCAAAGGGTGACTACTTTGAAGATGCTAAAATATAACACAGTTTTGATTTATTTTGGATTTTGTTTAGTCACAACATAATTCCCATAGTTCCATTTATGTTATTCCATAGTTTTAATGACTTTACTATTATTCTAAAATGTGAAAAAAAAATTATAATAAAGAATGAGTGTTTCAAAACTTTTGACCGGTAGTGTATTTAAATAATGATTTAAATATAAGTATATTTATAATCAGTATTTCACTGTAATTCATCTTGGATTTCAGCACAATGCATTCTGGGCCATCACCTCTGTGAGAATGCAGGGCTCGACATTATGCATTGTCATGTGCTTGTCCTTCAGAGAAGTAAATTGATCATTCACTTGACCGAGTAAACAAGTTACTTGTCCGGAGACAGAAACAAAAGAAAGGACGTAAGAAAAAAAAAGAAAAGCCTCCATTAAGAACACAGTGCAGAAAGACGGTAAATCATTACTAACCCTCAAGCCTGTATGAATTTCTCTCTTCTGAGGAACACAAAATTAGATTTTTGGCAGAATGTTAGTCACAGTCACTATTCACTGTCACTGCATTTTTTTTTATTTTATTTTATTTTTTATAAAATAAAAGTGGATTGAGACTGAAACTAACATTCTCCCAAACATCTCCTTTTGAGTTCCACAGAAGATAGAAAGTCAGACCGGTTTGGAACAACATGAAGGCGAGTAATGATGACAGAATTTTTGGTAATACTTTACAATAAGGTTCATTAACATTAGAAAATGCATTAGCTATCATGAACTAACAATAACAATATTTTACAGCATTTATCAATCTTGGTTGATTGTGCTTTTATTACTAAAAGTATACAATTGTTCATTGTTAGTTCATAGTGCATCAACTAATGTTAACATATACAACTTTTTATTTTAATGTGTGAAAATTTATAAATATACTGTATGTTGGAATTAACATAAACCAAGATTAATAAATTATATAAAAATGGTGTTTATTGTTAGTTCATGTTAATTGATGTTGTTAACTAACGTTAACAAATGGAATTGTTTTTGTAAAGTGTTACCCAATTTTCATTTGGGGGTAAATCATCTCTTTGAGAGTACAAGTCAATTCTCACCAGATGCTTTATAAACGGCTGTTTAATATTGACAAAATGCATTGAAAATGTTAACAGATAAAATCCTGAGAGAACCTTGCTGCTAAATCAGTAATGTTGAATATCCAAAACAGATATGTATATTAAAGATAGATAATGTTTTTATTGTGTGTAATTTATTAATGTTATAGTATTAATATTATTATAATGTATGTTGTTATATACTTATAATTGACTGATTCACATGGCAGAGAAAATACCTCGGATACATACATTAGATGAAGCTCTAGAAAGATGAGAGATGTAACGGGTGCATAAGTCTGTTTAAGTGTTTTAAGTATACTGTTTATATACTATGGTCCTAATAAAGTGCCTGACATGGTCTTCTGCTGTAGCCCATCCGCCTCAAGTTTTGACATTCTGAGATGCTATTCTGCTCACTACAATTGTACAGAGTGGTTATCTGAGTAACCGTAGACTTTCTGTCAGCTCTAACCAGTCTGACCATTCTCAGTTGACCCCTCTCATCAACAAGGCATTTCCGTCCACAGAACTGCCACTCACTGGATGGTTTTTGTTTCTGGCACCATTCTGAGAAAACTCTAGAGACTGTTAGACTGTCTAGAGGAGATCAGCAGTTACAGAAATACTCAAACCAGCCCGTCTGGCACCAACAATCATGCCACAGTCATAATCACTGAGATCACATTTTTTCCCCATTCTGATGGTTGATGTGAACATTAATTGAAGCTCCTGACCCGTACCTGCCTGCTTTTATGCATTGCACTGCTGCCGCCCGATTGGCTGATTACATAATCGCATTAATAAGTAGGTGTACAGGTCTTCCTAATAAAGTTCTCAGCGAGTGTATGTATACATACAGTATATTAACACGTTTATTTTTTACATAGATACGAATAGCAGCAGTTTAGCGAGCATTAATTAAAGTGGTGTTGCACGACTTCTCTACCGCATTTGTGCTATGTGTAATTATAATTAAATGTTTATATTTTTGTTGTTTTTGATTAACAACAGACTGTAAAGAATAGAAAGCATATAGACTAAAAGATCGATATAAGAATTTTAAGAATCAGTCAGTGAAGATTGTGATTCATTGGAAAATCTATATTTTTACCCAGGCCTAAATATAAATCAATAACTGACCCACTCACAAATCTGCATTGTATCACAGCACATAAATAAGCTTAAACATTGTACTGAATATTATAGTATAGCCATCCAAACTATGTATATCACATTACAAGCTAAAATGTCCAAGCAATAGTGCAACAGTGTTAACGAGTAATGTTCAAATGAAACTGACGCCACTGTATTTATTAATAAAATACATTATACTCAGTAAATGGTAATACTGTGTCTCTGCTGTTGTAAGCCACCTGTCTCTTCCATTCTCTAGCTCTTAATGAGTACACAGCTCATTTCCTCTTCCTCTAATGCCACAAAGTGAGAGGAATTGTAAAGCATCCCAGAAAGGACAACTACAGAACTAAAGACAGAGTCCTAAAGAAGTTAATTCTGGATAAATTGACTTTGACCCCACTAAAACTCCTCAGGTTTAATTTATTGCTCCAATTAGGTGATCAATGCAGCCACTTAGACTAATTGTCAGTTGAGCATGGGGCTCTCCGGTCCTCATGGAAACTTTAAGGATCTTTCGAGAAATAGCTCTTTCTAAAATTAAACAACTTTTTTAGTTTAAAAGGCAAAGTTTTAAGTGATATCAAATCAGTGTGATTATAAGCCCCATGTCAGGATTTTTTTTCAGATGCGAATCTGTGGGTGTGATTAATTAACCTCTGTTAGAGTGTCTGTCCTGTCTGGGTAGTGATGAACCAACAGTTATGGAAGAGCTTTGTTTCCCTGTTTAGCTACAACTGTGATAGTACTGTTGTGACAATGGGGCTTCTGAGTACTATTTAACATACTAAACATGCTTTTTCTTATTGACAACTATAGGTAAGATTTTTAAAATGTATTTATTTTAAACAGTTAACATACAGTATATCTAACCAAAGCTCATCTGTAGAGTAATAATAACAGACCATTTCACAGAAAGAAAACAAAGCATAGGAAATGCATTTACAAAATTCAGAAAACAAAGTAGATACAATTTAGCACGTGGATATGTTGGTTTCTTGCTTAGTTAAGTGCCTCAGACAAAACTAATATTTAAAAATATATATCTTTCAAAGGTTTGATGCCACTAACCTGGCAAACTCTTGTAAATCCAGAGCTAAGTGCTTCATCAAAAGCACTTATTGTATCATCCTGGTATCTTATAAACACAACTTTGTTTACATGCGGACAGGTACAGTGTGGCAGCAGCCAATCAGATCAAAACTGCCAATTTAAGCCTGCACATGTAATTTTTGAGTGCAAAATGCACCAGTCTACCATTGAACCGACTGTAGGTGGTCCATGAGTTACACAAGACATCCAAAGACTATAGAATATCTTGAATTCAATTAAAAATGGTTGTACATTGGATTTGAAGGCTTAGGAATTTAAATGTAATATATTTCTAATTACTACCTTTCAATGGTCAGTCATTTAGAAACCTTTCATGACTTCATAAAAGAACAATTTGGTGAACAAACCATAAATGATCACAAAATAATACAGTGCCTTACAGGCCCACATACATCTCTGTTTCTATTAGTGTCTCTTTTTAAACAGTAACTGATTCTGTTCTCTATGGATGTCAGCAGCACAACTTTGCCTTATGGGCCTTGTACTGTGGCGGAGGCTGCTCCCATGATTAAATTCATCACCTTTATTACAGAGCGAAGTGCATGGCCTAGCATGGTTGACTGCTCCTGTTGCCCATTGAGAGCATTCATCTGCACTAACGGGGGCAGGGGTTTCCGCTAGGTCTGTGCATCAGCCTTTGAGCATCGCGTCTGCTTCACGCAAATGCATCGCTCACAGGTGACATGCCAGGGCCAGTAGCTCGTCTCATATCTAAAGGCCACACTACCCTTCAGAGCGAGGAGATATGTCGCTCTAAAACACTGTCTCTGGCAAGTAATAATGTGTATCAAAAACAGATTTAGAAAATTGCTTGTGCTTGTGGTATTTTAAACATATGGCCCAATGTAAATGTCATTTAATTTAAGCTTTCCAATTGTACACATTTTTAAGGAAATTGATGGAAAAATTATTTGAACATGATTAAATTCAACCTGGTTTCATAGAATCACATTACTATACCTACATATTTGTACAGGCTTGTTGCACATATCGTGGCAGTTTCCTAGTGAAATAACCACTACAAGCACTTGTAATCTTCATGAGATGATCAGGCTGATTAAATTAGGGCTGGGTATTAATACAGATTTCATGATTCGATTCCTATTCACAAGCTCTCGATTCAATTTGATTGCTACTTGATTTGATTCGATTCAATATCAATTCATCTGGGTATATTTCAGTTATAATGTCCCTATTGCTTACATATAAAATATATTCTCTTCCAGCTAATGCTGTTAAACATACAGGGGAATTATTAACTAGGTAAATTACAAAAATTGTAATTTTACTAATTAGATCTGATTCGTTTTTCATTATTTTGATCACATTTTGGCTTTTTAAAAATTAACAAATCCATGTATTCAATCAATAAATAAGACATTATATTTTTTATATATTATTTTTTGTTTATTGTTTAATTGCATAATTTTTTACTATTTTCAAGTATTTACACAGATTTGTGCTAAAATCTATTTAACAAAAAAAGCATTTTTGTAAACAGTGTCTTTAAATGAACGTAAGTTAACGATAGAGGACTCAGATGGCTTTATCTCATCTGTCAATGTATGATTAGAATTAAAAAAAAATTTTGGTTGTTTTTGATCAACAACTGACTGTAAAGAACAGAAAGGGTATTAACAGAGACATTATTAATTGACTAAAGGGTCGCGTGGATCTCGTCTTGAACACACATTATACGGAACAACTTTGACTCTCAACATGCAGTGAAAGCTGAATACTCCACCACTATACTACACAAACACTGGTCAGTGAAATATAAACATATATCAGCCAGTTGGAAAATATATACATTTTAGCTGCATAGCACAAAATTTGGTTGCTAATGCAAGCCGTTTCCTCTTATTGTAGAGGGCTGCGCATACAGTATTAATCTTGGGATTTAAGACCAACATCGAGATTGTTAAAATGAAGATTGCGATGCATCAGAAAAAAAATCTATATTTTTACCCACCCCTAGATTAAATTGAATAATGTTCCCAAACATAAAACTATATATCGAAAAAACAGATAGCTGAAAAAGTAATAGTTTAAAAATGTTGTTTGCCATTCTAACAAATGCTTTCTCATTCAAAGTGTCTTAGAGTACACTTACTGCAGGGACAATACCCCTGGTTTAGTGCTCTGCTTGAAGGCACAACAATGATTCAATAAAAACACCATTATGATAAAGAGGATCCCAGGCACTCTTCAGTTTATGGTGCCCTTGTAATAAGTGTGAACCAATGTCCTTTGGAAGCCTATTCTCTTACCAACCCAGATTTGTAACCACTAAGTTACCACCACCCTTCAAATGTTAACGAAAATAACAAAAATGTAGGAGAAATAGCCAACACATTCTCATGGTGAAATCATCAGGATTCGTACGACTTTTCTAAATTTGGCTAATTCGTATGATATCGTGCGACTGCACTCGTTTGAATCCCGACAAATTTCACTATAGCCAATGATGTCGCTGGACATCGTTTCCATCTAATACGTGAAAATTACTTGCTTCAGTCACACACAACAGCTTCTGGGAATTTGCACGTGATGAAGTCATACGAGTTTATGCAAACAACATTGTGTGAGACCTTACGAAATAGACAATTAGTAAATTATGTACGAGTTTTCATGAGATCAGGTTAGAAATAGCTCCTCTGGACTAATACACATTACTGGAGGCCTAAAATACATAGCAGTGGTAAATTCAAAGTGCCAAAAATGATCAACTACAGTACAACAACAATGATCTCAGAGTCATAATGACAGCAATTGCCTAAATTCTGAAGTGTTCCCATGCTCTGCTTGTATCCGATTATGTGATAATACAAACAAGACTGTAAAATGATTTGACAGTATGAGAAGCATCCAAGCCGACACGAGCATGCACATTCACACGCTCTCATCCAAACAGAGCCAGATTTGTTGGATATTACAACATCCCACAGGGAATATCACACATGAAATCTCACACAGCTACTGAACACTTCTGAGATATCATTTGCCTCTATTATCGATGATGCCACAGATTTTCAACACTTTCAGTTTTCATTTCCAGAGTCATGCAGAAAAGATCTGAGTTTCATGTATGATCAATGCTGTGGTCCACTGTACCAGGACAGGATAGAGCTGAGCTCGGCAAAAGCCAATGATTTAGCATTGCTTTGGTAATGAATTGACTATAGTGGCACAGTTTCATAGATTAAGATATATTGTGCAGTACATTGTACTGCCCCAGCTTCTTTAACCGGTCCATGAGATTCAGCATTGTAGCAGAATGGAAGAGTTCTCTGTATTTTACTGCATTTCTCAAAGAACAGTCCATAACACAACAAGAAGTGAGAGCAAGTCCTTTTTTCCAAGGATTCACAAAAGATCCTGGGAAATTTGCAGAATTCTGTTGAATAGTTTTAAAGGCTTCAAAATTTGAGTTTTGTGGCTTTTAGGCCAAGTTTTGAGGTCATCCATATGTTAGTGTACTCCTAAACATTAGTGGCATGTGGTGGACTTTTATGAGGAGGCAGAGTGCCATCAATGGTAATTCATATTTTAGTTCCAATTGATTTTTATATAGTTTTCAGGTTAAACTCATACATACATAGCTATATATGTATAAAAAAAAACAACAAAAAAAAAAACACATACAATAATGTATGGTTTTATATGTTAATGGCCATACTGTATATCAGGGCCCGTATTTACAAAAGTTTTTAAGGCTAAAAGTAGCTCCTAACATGGAAATTTAGAAATGAAGGGCGTGTCACTCCTAATTATAGGACTCGTAAGATTTTCATCTAAGAGTGAAAATATATATTAGAATATTATTATGACATTGACTGTTTGAATCACAATTGAGTCAACGTGCATTAATAATACAATATTATAAATATTATAATGTTGACAGTGATCTCCTGAATCGCGAGGGTGTTTTCATTATTGTAACCTTAGTTAGAGATGAAGATACCTCTCCCAAAAACTGAAACAACCCAATTACACTGGAGATAAAAGGTTCTATCTATCTGTCTGTCTGTCTGTCTGTTTGTCTATCTATCTATCTATCATCAGTCTTTATTTTCTATCTATCTATCTATCTATCTATCTATCATCAGTCTTTCTTTTCTATCCATCCATCCATCCATCCATCCAACCATCTATCTATCTATCTATCTATCTACCTACTGTAAGTATGTAAGTATGTATGTATGCATGTATGTATGCATGTATGTATTCTCTCCACCAATAGCTGGTGTGTGGTGAGCGTACTGGCGCACTATGGCTGGTTTAAGGAGGGTGATTTAAAAGAGCGCGTTAATCAAATGTGACATCAACCATAGCAGTTTGGTGAATAGGTTTTAAGCAAAAGCTCCTAGCTAAGAATTCTTTGGAAAACTTCTAATGATGAGATAAAAATCCTTCTGAATATGGGCCCAGATTTCTGCATAGGAAGGCATGTGAAATACCTTTTATCTTACACTGTTATTTGGTGTACAATACTATAATATTTTTGTATGTGCATATTACAGATCATGCCAAATCAAGTTAAATCAAAGTCTCATCAACTTTATGTGTTTTATTACAACTTTTTTTACATTGCTTCAAAAATAATACCTACAATAATACAGCATCAAGCATATTTCATGTATGTCTTATCTGTTTGACAATTATTTCATTAGTCATCTCTTCCTCTGTAAACACCGCATGATGGCACGGAGCTGTAACTTTAAAACAAGTGCTCATTAAAAACCGGCTTAGTCCCAGAATATTTAATGTTTTAAAACATTTTAAGTTCATTTCAATTTGGACGTGACCAAAAGTGGTGATGTCCGAGTTGGTTAGTTGTTTACTCTGTAAATAGTCTCTCCACTTCCATCAGCTCGTCCCATTCACAGCAATCTGCGGAGACCCGCTGCGAGGACGAGAGCATGAGAGGCAGGCACTTTCGCATTGAATGACTGACAGCATATTGAATGAATCAGTGCGAAACTGAGGCAATGTCTTCCCTCACGTGACTTTTCACCTATATTTTGCGGTTACAGGTTGTAAAATTTACACAGAACAAAACAGACCAAACATTTTGATGACTCATCTTGTGCTATCCAAATGTTTGTCCAATGCAATAGTTTCCAGAATGAGAATGTACCTCCCCCTAATACCACCTGCAACTGACTTGTAGGTAGTAAATCATGGTTCACCCATGTGATTTAACTAAAGCCGATATACGGGCCTACCCTTTTGTTATGCCACCCCCCACCTCCATCCCCCGCAGCAAACTTCCTATTTCAGTACGAAAAAAGTCAAGATAGCAGAAAAAACGCACAAAAGAGTAAAACACTTTTACTGATAGCAAAAAGCACTATCAAATCGGCCAAGACGTTTAATAAACGAATGAAGGGATAGGGGATGTATGGAACTTTGTGAATGTCAAGTATTCCAGATCTGCAGAAATCAGTGGAGCTTTCTGCAGAGTACAGATTTAGTGTTGGCGTGACCATGACCAACTGCAATTAGCTTTTTTAAAAAGCAAATTGATCAGAGGCATGCATTGATGCATTTGCACACCCACTCTTAACACGGTGATCTGAGCAGTGTGTTTGTGTATTGGAGGTCAGGGCTCAGTTCTGCAAAGGCCCAATAGTGGAAGTGAAACCGATGGGTCAGTTCACTTCCATGAACACAAGACCTACTTGCTGCTACCTCTTCAGTCAGACAGATAGTATTTGAGTGTGTGCCTCCTTAAAAGTGTTAACAATTCAGATATGCATGCACTTACACAACCTAGATTGTGGAAAACTCTGACAAACCAAAAATCTGTAGTGGGAGGAAACTCATGTAACTGGCTTATTACCCAAATAGATTGAATTAAACTGCATGATGCGTCTCAATGCCAGATTCCAGAAACAAGCCGTAAAAAGCATATGTGAGTCATAAACAAATTTTACAAGTCAAATGTAGAATGTCCTTGATGTTAGCAGGTACCTACCTACTCATGATTGCATGGCTAATGTTGCCGGCAAAACTGATTTTGCTCAGATAGAGCGAGTCAGTGCAGTCCAGAGAAAGGCTGTAAATGTGAGTGACAAGGCATAAACAAGAAAGCGACTGTGAAAGAAGCAAACGAATAAAGCTACAATTCACAAAGTGCCAAGTGTGAAGCCAAGCTGTAGACCCACCCTAGGGACGTATGATCATTTGAAAAGAAAGTATAAAAGTGCGTAAAAAGACACTTTCAGAGTATTTATGATGGTGTCTAAATTACCAACTTATTAGAGTGAACATTACTAGGAAAATAAATAATATAAGACATTATTCAAAACCTCATCACAGAGAAGCTATTAGGCTTACGTCATTCCACCGCGATTTGCAGATGAATAGGATCTTCTGGTATATAATGTCGGGTGCCAAGGGACCGCATTCACACCGGAAGGCGTGTTGGACACAGTTGATTCACCAGCAAAAAAACAGTTACTTGCTACCTTGCACAAGGGAGGATGGCAGAGCTTATGTCCGAAATGTAACCACTCGCTCCCTAACACTGTAATGAGTAAGTAATGATTAGTAATAAGCCAGTAATGTAGAGTTATGTGAGTAATGATGGAGTTTTAGAAACGCAATTTAAAGCGGTATGCTCAAGAGGCTCTAAATTATTTCTAGTGAACCATGATCTGAAATTACATTTACTTTGACAATTTATTTATTTATTTATTTATTTTTAGATTTTCTTTTGGCAGTGAAAAAGAAATGAAAAAACGTGATAAATAGGTGTGCATACTGGACTACAACTGAACAATAAAATCTTCTTCTGAAGATCTCTTTCTCTCTTTCTCACTGTGAAATAACTGCGCCAACATTTAGAAATACTACAGGTTCAGGGGTCAAATTGTGGAGTAGTTGATAGATAGATAGAGAGATAGATAGATAGATAGATAGATAGATAGATAGACGATAGATAGACAGACAAATTATAGATAGATAGACAGCAGACAGACAGATGATAGATAGATAGACAGACAGACAAGACAGACAATAGATAGATAGACAGACAGACAGACAGACAGACAGACAATAGATAGATAGATAGACAGACAGACAGATGATAGATAGATAGACAGACAGACAAGACAGACAATAGATAGATAGACAGACAGACAGACAGACAGACAATGGATAGACAGATAGACAGACAGACAGATAGACAGACAGACAGACAGACAGACAATAGATAGATAGACAGACAGACAGACAGACAGATAGATAGATAGATAGACAGACAGATAGATAGACAGACAGATAGACAATAGATAGATAGATAGACAGACAGACAGACAGACAGACAGACAGAAAGACAATAGAGAGATAGACAGACAGACAGATAGCTAGATAGACAGCCAATAGACAGACAGACGATAGATAGACAGAAAGACAGACAGAAGATATAGATAGATATAATCCTTTTAACTCCTCTTTAAACAACTTTTATTCGCACTAAAGGCCCAAGACTTCCTATGAAACATTAATAAAACAGTCTAAATGGGAAAAAAGCACTGTTTGCGCAAATATACAGTAAAAACCTCATTTACAACTTTATAAAACTGTCAACGGGAGAGGGGAACAAGAGGTTTCTGAAGAATTAGTCAGGAGCCCCCTGGTGCCATATTACACGAAATTCGCACCCTAAACCGCAAAGTGCAGAGGGGTTGGACTACTGTGGGCCCGCATAAAACCGTATCACACTGCACATAGTAATTAAAAGGCTGATTTGACCAAATATGCAACGTGAATACTTACGAAGCCTTTTACGTTTATTTCACCCGCTGAGAAAACTTTTTTAAAAGTAAAATAACGTTGGGTTGTTTTTCCTATATTGCCATAATCATTGTGTCACTGCGCAGTGTTATTTTTACACTGCTGGTTATTTTTAGTAGTTTAGCAAGTTGAGTTAAATGCAGGTCTAGCGATGACAGTTTAAATGTAAACGGTCCAGTTGTAACTGTCAGAACTCAGAAGCGGCAGCTCAACTGACAATCAGCAGGTGTGACCGTCACTTTATCTTGCACGTGGTCGCTTATTTATCACATTTTAGTGAAAAGTTTATTATCATATCGCTCTTTGCGTCCCAATACAATTTGTCAGGCTGATATTAACTCATATGTGATGGCCAAGTGTCACTTTTAGGCCAGTTTAACCCTCGGAATGTGCTAACCTACCTCAATTCAAGCCATTTTATGTGAATCAGAGTTTCAATATAATGTAAATCTCTGAACAGAGAGTTAAATGATAAATTCGGCTATTAATTTTACCTCAAATGACGTCTTAAATGCGAAGTTAACCCACTGCATTATACGGCATTATGCTCATAAACCAAAGCAAACATTGTTTATTATTATTAGTCGAAACATACATTAGTAACACACCAAACAATGGTTTCTCAAGCCACAGGTAGCCCACTCGGTTTCTCGGAGAGACTACCGAAATCAGGCGTAAACTTAAATGTTGCCGATTAAAGCGTTCCATATCGTTTAACTGGCCTCTCGGTGACCTAAAATAAAAATGACTGTCTGATACCAAAACAAGCAACTAAAGCCATAAACTGACGCTCTTAACGGCGTTTTATCTGATTCAAGGAGACCTAAACAGCACGCAACGACCCGCGCGCCGCTCATCTATTGGACAGACATGTCACTCCATCGGCATTACCTTCATCGAGAAGACGTTCAAGGTGGTTGAAGATCCCGCAGAAGTTGGGCAGACTGCTCATTAATTTCTTATCGTTCATGAGCTGCATCAGATAGTCTGGGGTCGGCTTCGGCTTCTCTTTCGTTTCCATTTCCCCCACCATATTCCACAGAAATCACCACCGACGCCCCAAAGTAGACGGAAAAAGTCCCAAATAAATAGGCTGAAGTATAAATAATAAATAAAGTATAAAACCGCAAGTGAAGGAGACAAGTGTCTGTTGCTCGTCCGCGGCTGGTGTCTCCTCGGTCTTTACGCACCGTCCGCTGCCTGCAACACCGCACTTCTCAGGATGACAGTTGTTTTAGGGCAGCTGACGAAATGAAATTAAATGAGTAGGAATATAATATAAACGGGTTGAGAGGGAAGCCAGGTCTCTTTTCAGGAAAATGTGCCCGATAAATTCCACAAGTTACTCGTAACCAAAAATGCGACTCCCGCGTGCCCAGTGCCCCTCTTAAGATTTATTTGAGCGAGAGATTTGTCCTTCTGGGGCGGTACAAATGTTCATTTTCCCCCGAGTTCCCCAGAGCTTCCTGTGTCTTGTCTCTGTGTGTGTATGTGTGCAGCACTATAAACGTCTGTCCCTCCCGTCTTTCTCAATGAGATTGGCATTCGGTCCTCCGTTACAGACCAGCTCTGCCTGCGCTCGCGAGCCCGTCACATGATCACACCGAGCCCTAGCAGACTGTGGGAGGAGAGAGAGACTGTATATTTGGAACTCTAAAACATCGTGTGTATGCAGGATATACTGTATCTTCAAAGGAACCATTCTGTAAGGATTGCAAATTTTTTTGCTGTGCTTGCAAATTGCAACCTGGCACCATCACCATTTCTGTTATTTTTATGCATGCAGATTACACATCACAATAACGAGACGAACAGTTCACCCAAAAATTATCATTTTGCCATCATTTTTTCACCATCATGTTGTTCTAAATCCGACCATATTTTAGTTGCTTTCTTCTGTTAAATACAACATAAATAATATGAAGCAAAGTATAGAACGAAATACACTGCAAAAATATTATATAGTTCCTGTAAAAATATCTAAGCATCCTTAAAACAAGAAACCAATAAGCAGAATGACATTTAGTCATGTTTTCAGAGAAATCTAACAACATTTTGAGGGGTCATTTTATTTACAACAAGAAAGAAAAAAAAATATTTGCCAATGGGGTAAGAAAAATAAACTTGATTTCCCTCTGTATTTATTATTATTATTACTTTTATTACCCCATTGGCAAATAGTTTTTTTCTTGTTGTAAGCAATGTCAAAAAATGTAGTCAGATTTCTCAGAAAGCAAGACAAAATGTCGTTTTGGTTCTCAAGTAAATGTATCTTGATTTAAGAGTGTTTTGACATTTTTACTGGAAACCAAGACAAAATTACTCAATAAGAAAATTATTTTTGCAGTGTATGAACTAAAGTGGATGTGTATTGCCATTCAAATCCAACCGCAAATTAGATTTGAGAGATGCGCAGGGAGGAAAATTATCAGTGAATAACACTTTAAATTCCAGGCCTCACACAAAGCTATCTTAAGCCCTCAGAAGACTTGGAATATAGCACACTAATAATAAGGACAACTTTTATAATACATTAATTGGAACCTGTCTGTATATCACCATCCACTTTTGTTTTATGGAATAGCAGCTTGGCATTGTGCCTAATATCTCCTTTTATTTTGCATGAAAAAAAGTAAATAATACAGGGTTGAAATAACATGAGGGTGAGTAAATGATAACAGCAATTTGGTAACACTTTACACTAAGGTTCCATATGCTAACATTAGTTAACTACATTAGTTATCATGAATTAACATTGAACAATACTTTTATAGCATTATTAATCTTGGTTAATGTTAATTTTGACATATACTAATACATTTCTAAAATAAAATGTTGTATACAGTAGGGATGTGCGAGACTATTCGACTAGTTGACTAAATGGTTCAGATGCTGCTGGTCGACACTGGAATTACTTGTCGGTTAACATTTCCCCCCATTAAACTGATCATCATTTTTACAAATTTATGTTTGGCTTTATATTTTTACAGAGGCTGCACTTAAATTACTGTCATATTGATATTACATATTTTAAATAGAATTAATAATACAAATATTATTTTAAAAAGAGGATATCTGGAGCAGATACAACAACACACTCTTACAGAGAAATCGTCTGGATTCATACGACTTTTCTAAATTTGGCTAATTCGTATGATATCGTGCGACTGCACTCGTTTGAATTCCTACGACTTTCACTATAGCCAATGATGTCGCTGGACATCGTTTCCATCTAATATGTGACAATTACTTGCTTCTGTCACACACAACAGCTTCCTATAATGTTTACACACTTTACTGATTGGTTAAGTTTAGATAAGAGGTTTGGGTTAGGGCATAATATTAATAAGTATGTCCTTGGGGGGCCTAGGTAGCTCAGCGAGTACTGACGCTGACTACCACCCCTGGCGTCGCGAGTTCAAATCTCAGGGTGTGCTGAGTGACTCCAGCCAGGTCTCCTAAGCAACCAAATTGGCCCGGTTGCTAGGGTGGGTAGAGTCACATGGGTTAACCTCCTCGTGGTCGCTATAATGTGGTTCATTCTCGGTGGGGTGCGTGGTGAGTTGTGCGTGGAGCCACCCACGTGCTATGTCTCTGCGGTAACGTGCTCAACAAGCCACGTGATAAGATACGCGGGTTGGTCTCAGACGCGGAGGCAACTGAGATTTGTCCTCTACCACCCAGATTGAGGCAAGTCACTACGCCACTCCTTAATGCCTCATGCGCGGAACTCGCGCTTACTTCCGCATTAGACACCCGGGAATTTGCACGTGAGGAAGTCGTACGAGTTTATGCAAACAACATCGTGCAAGACCATACGAAATAGCCAACTCGTAAATTATGTACGAGTTTTCATGAGATCGGATTGGATACAAAGTTTCATTTCACCTCAGGCTGCGCGAGTTTCTTCCCTCTCTCACTCGAGGCGCACGCAGGAAAATGTCCTCTCGCTAGACAAGCAAACTCAGCAAAGAAGTTATGAAATCATTTCGGTGGTGGTGCAGGAATCGGTTTTCCGAACGTTTGAAAGTTCCTATGGATGTTTTCACATTTGAGTCTTTACATCTGTGCATGCTTGTACGTTATTTTCCCACTGAGCAGGCTTTTTCAAGCGCAGGATAGCCACTTCAGGTGAGTCAAGTCCCGTCTTTAACCGGACCATGTGGACGTGTTAATTTTGCTCATCAAAACATGTATGCTTTTGAGTAAGTAGCCTAGAAAATTACTGTTTATTTTCAACGAGGTGCCGACTGCTTAACTTGTTAAACTATCTTTTATTCTGTGTGCACGTCATGTTTAGAATACATTAGGTTTATTGTAGGCTACATCAAAGGCCTATTTTTTCTATCCTATAGCTACTTACATTTTTTTTTACATCGTAACTGTTATTGGTTTACGTTCTTTACCGAACAGCTGTCATATTAGATCAATGGCTAATGCACGACTGCACATCGTGAAATACGCGCAACTTTTCAGCTTATTTGATTTCGCTCGTAGATTTGGCTTAGTCTACCTGTTAATTATTTTCAACAATGCCCTGACTGTAATATGTTAAGTAACTTTTACGTGGTGAATTCCATTTAGAACAGGCTGGGTTGCTGTATTGGTCCTGCACTATTCATTCAATTGTTTTCAATAAATATGCCTGTTAAATATTCGCCAACGTTGATTCAGTGAATGCGTGTCATGTTCTATATTTAATGTACAATGATCATTATGCAAGGTGAGCACATCGCAGATAAATGCCCCTTTTCAGTGGAATTTAGCGTCGGATTTGGAATAGATTAAGTATTTTAAATGGTTCGTATAAACACATCTTTTAATTGTTTCCTGAAGACTGGTTTCTCTTTAGACTAGTTGACTTAAAAATTTCCATTTAAACATCAGTGAAATTAGTCGTTCAGCACATCCCTAGTATACAGTAACATTAATTCACTATGAACTGACATGAATTAACTATGAACATTTGCATTTTTTTATTAACCGTGATTTATAAATGATGTAAAAATATGTTGTTAATTGTTAGTTCATGATACCTAATGCATTAACTAATGTTAAAGGGATGGTTCACCCAAAAATGAAAATTCTCTCATCATTTATCATGCCATGATTTATCATCTCGGCTCTGTGGGTCCATATAATGCAAGTGCATGGTGGCCAGAACTCTGAAGGTCCAAAAAAAAAAAAAAAAAAAAAGAAGACAAAGAAATGTTGAAGTCAAAGTGGAGATTTATAGTTAAAAAGGACTAAAATATTAATCTGTTTCTCACCCACACCTATAATATAGCTTCTGAAGGCATGGATTAAACCACTGGAATCATGTGGATTTTTTTTCTGGCCACCATTCACTTCCATTGTACGGACCAACAGAGCTGAGATATTCTTCAAAAAATCTTTGTTTGTGTTCAGCAGAAGAAAGAAAGTCATACACATCTTGGATGGCATGAGGGTGAGTAAATGATGAGAGAAATTTCATTTTTGGGTTAACTATCCCTTTAACAAAGGAAAACTTATTGTAAAGTGTTATCAACATTGGGTGCACTATTCCTTTAAATAGACACATACTAAAAGAAATGTACTCCCACAAATAGGGCTGAGTAAAAAAATAAATAAAAAAAATTGCTAAACATTTTTTGGGGGGTTACTGGCTAGTAAATTTTTAGATTTCACTCACCAATGATTGTGTAGTATATTGGCAAAGAAGTTCAACACCAAGGTCCTATTATTGCGTGTTGAGAGTAAAAGTTTGGTTTGACTCGTTCCGTTTAATGCATCCAAAGACAAGATTCACACATCCATTTGTCACTGAATAATTTCGTTGTAATACCCTTTCTGTTCTTTATTGTCAGTTGTTGACCAAAAATGAAACATTTAATTGTAATAACGAATAGGACGGATGCTGTAAAGAAGCCATTCAACTTCATTCTCATTAATATAGATCTCGGCCTATCTTTTGCAGAACAAGCTGCTGGATGACAATCAGTCAGGCTTCAAGATCATCTGTTCCGATTCTACTGGACCTTTCTGCAGCCTTTGACACAGTCAACCATCAGATCCTACTTTCCACCCTCTCTACTCTGGGAATCAAAGAAACTGTGCTGGGCTGGTTTAAGTCCTATCACTCAGGTAGGTCTTTCAAGGTAGCCTAGAGAGGTGAGGTGTCCAAGTCAGCTACTTACTGGGGTACCTCAGGGCTCAGTGCTTGGGCCACTTCTCTTCTCTATATACACAACATCACTGGGACCCATCATTCAAGAACATGGGTTGTCTTACCACTGCTACGCCGATGACACACAGCTCTACTCGTCTTTCCAGCCTAACGTCAACACGGTGACTTCTCGAATCTCTGCCTGTTTGGCAGACATCAAGGCCTGGATGAAGCAACACCACCTGCAACTTAACCCAGTGAAGACCGAACTCCTTGTCTCTCCAGTCAACCCTGCTGTTGAACACAACATCACCGTTCAGCTGGGTTCAACTTCAGTAGCACCTTCCAAATAGGTCAGAAATCAAGGGGTAACCATCGATAACCAACTCAGTTTCACAGACCACATCTCAAAGACAGCACGATCATGTAGATTTACACTCTACAATATCAGGGAAATAAGACCATTCCTCTCTGAACATTCCACACAACTTCTTGTTCAATCACTTGTCATAAGTAGACTGGATTACTGTAACGCTCTCATTGCAGGCCTCCCTGCATGCACAATTAGGCCCCTGCAAATAATCCAGAATACAGCAGCACGTCTGGTCTTCAAAGAACCAAAGAGAGCACATGTTACACCACTCCTTGTCTCACTCCACTGGCTGCCAGTTGATGCACGTATCAAATTCAAGGCTCTGATGCTGGCATACAGCATGTACAGCATACAGCAGCACTGCTCCAGTGTACCTAAAATCATTCCTGCAGAGCTACGTTCCCACCAGAAGCCTGCGATCGGGTAATGAGCGGCGCCTTGTTGTACCATCACAAAGAGACACCAACCAAAACACTTCTGCGACATGCTCACTGAACTGTCACTATTCTTATAGAGTACCATTTTAGCACTTGTTCAACATATCAATATAAATACTTGTAAATAGTACAAATTATGCCTGTAAACAATAAACATGTAACAAAATATATGCAATATAATACATGCATTTTCAAGGCATCATATTTATTTGATGAAATACATGGAATTTGTCCATTTAAAAAAAGCTAAAATGGGACCAAAATGGTCAAAAACTAATGATAAAGTAAAAATTTTTAAATTAATATTTTCTTAGTGTACAAAGTTAGAAGGTCCCCTTTATAGTTAGCACCATGAGCTGAGAGATAATTTATTTACTAAGAAAATTGACATAATTCTGAAATATACCCAAATGAATTGGAATCAAACGAAATCCAATCGACCCCTACCCACAAAACAAAATGTGTTTAATTTTTTAACCTCTTAACCTCTAAATTGAACTAGGAAGGATAATTTAATACAGGTGATTTTATTGTGTACTTACAGATCACTGTCTTCAGGTGTTTGTTTACCTGAGTGTGCATTGCTCGCATGGATAAAAGACTCATTTGTCCTTTTTTCCTCTTTTGGTAAGCTGGATGGGAATGGTAGTGATTGTAAAGGAGAAGTATGATTGACTAAATGCCAGAGAACTTAACAATGAACTACAATGGTAAGAAAATAAGGCATTTATCTCAATAGAAGTACTTCCTCCAGAAAAAAAAGAAAAAAAGAAAGTGCTACACAATGCAGATAGAGGCTAATGCTTTGTCAATATGTGCCAGTACTCAACTAAAGCTATTGCAATGGGAACAGCTCCTTCCTCTGGATTATACTTCTTTTGTTATTTGTTATTTGTAGCAGCATAAGAACTGCATAAGCAGACACCTAATATAGAGATTTGGTGAATGATAGGAAAGTTTGATTTGCATTAATTCGCTCTAATGCAATGCATTACGTTTAGAAAATAAAGGCGATTAGTACCACTCTAGCATAAAAATATTAAAATGGAAATTTCAGAGAGCACTAAAGTTATTTTCCACACAGTGAGCATAATTTCTAACTGCTAAAATCCCTTCATTAAAATGTTTATATAAATACTCTAATTGGCTTAATTGTTTTGTCACTCCTTTTGTTATGTAAAATGGTTCTCATGCCTGGTGCTGTTTGGCTTTATATACAGCCTTGAAAGCAATTGTTCCAGTCACTTTTTGACATTACATTGGTCCATCAGTCCTATTTACGTGAACGAAAAAAACAGGGGACATGTATAAGAAATAGCCGGAAAACAAAATGAGGGAAAATGTGGAAAGCCACACTAGAGGGCTGAGGAGATGAGGATAGAGAGGGCTGGCGGCCCAGTATCTGACAGCATGGAAACAAACGACCCACCAGAACAGGAAGGGATTGTCCAGGTCCTGCCCAGCACCTTTTCATCCTTTTGTAAGGCCCGGGGCTTTCACATGCAGATCGCCCTTGGACGCGGAGGCCTGTGTTAGGGCGTCTTGCCCTCCTGAGTTCAGAGAAAGGGGTGTATTTACCCCTCACCCCTTCTTCAGCGAGAACTGCCCCTCCTTCCCACGTTCACCCCACAGCTCTTTGCTCGCTCACTCGCTCTCCAAACGACAGAAGCCTTGTTTGAGAGCAGAGGAATTACGTTAATGAATGCATTCCTTTACACATGCACCATGAAACCAGGCAAGAAGAGCAAGCTTGTCTCTGTCTAGTTGAACCAGGGAACAAGTGCACTGTTGCTTTCAAACCCACCCCTTTCATCTCTCTCCGTCTCCCTTTTTCTAGCTCTGTCATTTTGTCACTTGTAAGCTCTGCTTCAAATATCCCAGAACATCTCATAAACAGAGCATTGGATCAAGTCTTCAAGGAATAGTTTACCCAAAAATTACAATTATGTCATTCATGTTGTTCCAAACCCATATAACTTTCTTTCTTCTGTGGAACACAAAAGGAAATCATTTATAGAATCTCCCGTTGACTGAATTAAATACAATGGTGGTACATAGGGAATTACTTTAATGCTTAAAGGCTTATATATACTTCAAATGCATGATGTTATAAAATGCATGACATTTTTTGTTCTGCTCAGGTGTTTGTTGATCCTGTTCTTGCACATCCCTAAAATTCTTGAATTAGGAGAACTCGGCAAGTCGAAGAGCATTAAGAATGCTTAAAAATAATTGTGGGGTGGAGATGATGTTCTTTATTTATTTTCCTCTGCAAACTAATTTTAAAATGACACTACTCGTTGTATAACCGCAGGCTTCGTTCACCTAGGGTGCTTAAGTTTTGCAAAAGATCACTTTGTATGATGAAGAACAGACTGTAATTTAAGTTTTCGCTTAATCATTATTAAAAGCTATAAACAGCACACTAAAAAAAAATAAAAAGTATTTTTGCAGCTTGTTCAGTTTGCTTAATTAAAATAAACTAAAGCAACACAATTCCTGAACATTCTGTCACAACTTGATTTCATTTTGAATACTGAATACTACATGAATACCTTTTGTGGTGTTAATGGAGCATTGATGAAACTGGGCAGGGGATTTTCATTTCTCAGCATACTTTTGCATGGTACTCGATAGGGAGAGTAAATGTTAAAATTAAGTGTTATTTTATGTGTATGATGAATATGAATAAATAAGATGAATATAAAGGGGGATACTTGTTAGTGTTTAATAATTTGTTATGTTGAGATTTAGAAGAGTTTCTGTTATGTTGGACTTTTGGGGGTTACGATGAGGAAAGGCAGAAGTCGCACATGAAACTGATCTCTCACTTCATTAAAGAAATGCTGTGCTAACCTTAGCATAGTCACTAAACTCCATTCTGTAGTATTTCAAACCAGCATGTATATAGCATGCTAACATTCACTTTTACTAGTTATTTTATAAAGAAATGAAAGAGATTTATTTGAGTTACACTGGCACATCTAATTTTGTTGGGTTTAATCAGTTCAACTAGGTTCTTTCTACACAAAATGTTTGTGTTGAGATTACATACAGGGTTTCCACAGGTCTTAAAATGTCTTAATTCGCCCTTCTGCAAATTAAGGCCTTAAAAACGTCTTAAATCGGAGCAACAAGTCTTAAATTCATAAGGTCATGGCTTTAAATGTTGTATATGAGGGATTGTTTTCTCATTGCGTTTATGCAGGGTGACCAGATTTCCGTTTTTAATAGGTGTGTCCTGACAATTCTATAAACAATGTAATTATGTCCCGGTTTCAGCTGGTAGGCTCACTGATGCAGCGAAGAGAAGCAATTTCGATGTGTCGCATGTTGATTTGACGATACTTTCATTCTAGTCTTTCAGCAAATTCGCCGAAATGTATCTGGTTACCATGGCAGTGATGTCATGTGCTTGGCCCTCACATTTTTCGTAGTCATGCAATATGACATCATATGGATAGAATAGGCTACATGGAATTTGTATATTAAAAAAAGCTAAAAATGTGGTTAAATCATGAAAAAAACTAAATCTAAAATAAAATATATATTTTCACAAACTATATAGTCTATACAGTTAAGTGTAGAAGTTTGCATACCCCTTTTGTTTTTATAAGTTTCCACACCCCTTTCAGAATATATACAAATAGCCTATAATAGATCAAATATATTTTTTTATGTACTGACCTTCAAAAGCACCATGTAGCAGCCAAGAATGTAATAACTACCAATAATGTAATAACTGCCAGTAACGTAATACATTTTCCATTCTTAATGTAATAAGTCAATAATGTAATAACTTACCAATAATATAATAACATTTCTGAACCAATAACGTAATAACTTTTTGCCCATAATGTAATAAGTTCTTCCATTATTGGCTGGCTATTACATTATTGGCTGGGTTAATAAAAAAAATAAATAAATAATGTATTACATTATTGGCAGTTATTACATTAACGGTAGTTATTACATTATTGGCTGCTACACACCATAACACAAAAATTACTCTTATTTACACAAATCATCCTGTTCAAAAGTTTGCACCACTTGGTTCTCCTTGTGTTGCCTTCTTGAGCATCATTAATTGTTTGCACCTTTTGTAATAGTTGTGCATGAGTCCCTCAGTTTCCCAGGTGTCAAAAGCTGGATCTCATCATGTAGCGACTGAAGAAATCAAATGCGCAGAAGATGCTGAGAAACCAAATAATTGTACAATAAATAAAAGTTATTTCCACATTCTGGTGGTTGGAAGCAGAGGTATTCAAGCCTTAAGATACTTTTTGTAAAATGAGTTGAAATGTAAAGGAGATCTCTTGAAAGTTGCATTTTTAAACTTTGAAGTGTTGATATAAATATGACTCTTCATGTGCTTCCTAGACATTTACATTTAGAGAACATATTGATGTGTTGTGTTCCCTTCAATTGGTTCCTTAAATTTAGCTTCATAATACCTGCAGAAACCCTGACATAGTAATTTTAAGTTAAGAAAACGAATTTCAAACACGTGAAACCACTGTCCACGACTGAATTAAGTTCAGCCAAAGAGCAATATTTTTTTAAGTGCACTGAAATACAATACGGCGGCTACATCAATAACATCAAACTTTACTGGTTCATGCACGCCTCGTGACCAAACATCATGACGTCATGTTGCAAGAACCAATGAGGCTGCAACATGACATCATGTTGTTTGGTCACGAGATACTACCTTATGGGACTGTGTCTGATGATGATGTCAGTGTTTTTTAAAACGATCAATAGATTTATATTTTATGTTACAGCATCTATCCAAACATAGTACACTAATGTATGTGTACACTTTATGTACGAATACCTACAAATACGAATATGAATAAGTAACAAACCACAAGAGTTGAAAATGATTACTGTATTAGTAGTAGCAGTAGAATCAGCAACAGTATATAATATTGCTTGGTTTAATTTAATGACTAACATTTTAAAGAAAAGATTTAGGAAATCAGTGTGTTGATGTGTCCTCTATAAAGGTGAGGAATCTGTGCAATTACAGTTGTTTTGTGAAGCCAGAGCACATTAAATTTAATTTAGCTATGAATGATTGAATGCATTACTGAAAACAACCATAGAACATCAATAATAATTTTCATAACTGTGCTCCAAGGCTCATTTCCAGTGCAAAATGTCTTATCGAACACATTACAAAATTTGATAATGTTTCACAAAAAAAACAAAACAAACAAAAACAGCCATTAGTTCCAATGGAAGCCCTGTGGCTTTAGTATACATCGACAAATATGGTTTCAGCCACAAATAGCCCACAAAAAACCCAATCAGGTTGTCTCCAAGTTCTTTTGTAACTTGAGTCTGCTGTGTGCTAATTTGATGCACTGTAGAGATAAAGGGGGGGACTCATGTTAGTTTCAGCATCAGAGGATCGGAATGTGGGCCATTTAATGCAGGGGTCAGACAATTCCTCTCGGACAGCCCTTTTTCCTGGCCCGCATGATTAAATGAATAGAGAAGTAATTAACAGAAAGCCATGTGGTCGGTGCTTGTCTCACTGGATACTACAATATTCAAATCAGAGACACAGAGAAAAAATGATAACAAGGGGACTATGAAGTTTAAAAAAAATTGGAAACTGAAGAGGAGAGGATAAACCAGTAAACAACTACTGTACAAGAGGACAGTACGTTTTACTTTTTGGTTTTCGTAACACAAATCACGTTAATGGAAATTCCCAGGACAGCTCGTGGAGAATACATACTGTAATGCATACATTGTGATGATACAATGACCTTCTAATCTGGTTTCTTCAAGCTAATATGTAGCCAAGAACATACTTATTTGCAGGCTCAGATGAAATCTGTAGACTTTTTTTTTTATTTTCTGTGCTGTTTTGGATAGTAGCAAAATCTGCTAAATGAATTTCATTATGTTAAAATGTTAAACAGAGCTGAGCGACGGGTACTAATCTCTTACTGGTCGCTGAAACCATAATCAAATTAGCCTAGATATTTAATAAGAGAATGAGCAAAGAGCGTGGCATGTGTTGATCCACACTAATTAATTTTAGTTTGAAACTCTATTTTTCAGTTTCTTAACATCATCGTTTTCTAAAGTATGCAGTTATGGAGAGCGTTTGCGGAGGTGAAAACTAAATGTATTGGTGTATGTTCCTTTAAATGGCCTAATTAAAGGAATATTCTGTGTTCTGTGGCCAATTTTTGGAGGGTTTAAGGGCAGAAATGTGAAGCTTATAATTTTATATAAGAACTTAAATTAATTCTTCTGTTAAATCTCAGGTATTATTTGAGCTGTAAAGTTGTTTAAATCATTGTTTAGGGTTTTATGGTTATGGCGTTACATCGACATGGCAACAAAGTTGAAAAATTGGCTATAACTTTACACAGAAAAGGTTAGTAAGTGATTTTATCACACTAAAATCATGTTAACATGCATATTGTTTACTCTTTGTGGCTATACATTTGAAAAAGTGTATTTTAACTGTTAGTTAAGGCCTCGATATACTTCATACGAAATCGAAAAATCGAATGACGAAGACATAATTTAGAACAAAATCTGGCCAAAAAGTAGGTGTTTTTACGTTAGTTTCGGTGGTTCATAACAGCTCACCTGTGCAGACTTTTAGGAAAACTTCTAACTGTCTGCTAAACTCCTTCTTATTGCCATTGGTCCATGTCATCGGTAGGTGTGACCTAGAGCTCCACCTACCTTTAGGCTGAAAGCTAATTTTGTTTACCTTGTTCAGTCAGTCAAAATCAGTAAACATTAGCACACCTGTGTGCAGTTATTAGTGAGCTGCAGCAAATTGGCCTACATCTGTACATAAAGACATTTTCCAAGAACATGTCATGCATTGTTTATTTCAAATAGTCCACAAAAGGAATCAAATCTACTCAAATTCTCTCAAGTGCCCATTCACTGATACAGTAGTATCAGTACCATCATAAATGACAATAACAGAGTGTAATCGGCACATATTATGGCTGCGTATAGTGTGTTAGCGCATGAGCATCATGAATTGAGAATGTAAATGACAAATTATTTATTTTTTATTTATTTATTTTTTTTGGGGGGGGGGATTTTTCCCCTTTTTCTCCCAATTTGGAATGCCCAATTCCCAATGTTCTCTAAGTCCTCATGGTCGCATAGTGATTCGCTTCAGTCCGGGTGGCGGAGGATGAATCCCAGTTGCCTCCGCGTCTGAGACAATCAACCTGCACATCTTATCACGTGGCTTGTTGAGCGCGTTGCCACGGAGACATAACGCGTGTAGAGGCTTCACGCCATCCACCATGGCAACCACGCTCAATTCACCATGCGCCCCACCGAGAACAAACCACATTATAGCAACCACAAGGAGTTTACCCCATGTGACTCTACCCTACCCTCCCTAGCAACCAATCATCGAATGGTTAAGATAGCTTCTTTTACTGATCTCATGTAAATCCTTCTCATAGAAAGAGGTATAAAGTTTTAATGTCACATAGAATTACTGAGTGTCCTCATATTTAAATGCTCCACTAAACGCCTCCCACAGCGGTGTGGCAGGTGTCTGAATGTTCACAAATAGTATACCGTTGCTCGGCTGTTTAGAATTTATTTTTATCCCTGAACAAAGGATGAAGAAGAACTTCTCCAAAAGTATATCGGGATTCATTTTGTGGTAACCAATATTATGCCACAAATGCTGTCGATTGAGCTTTACTTGTATTGAACCTGGAATATTCCTTTAAAACATACTGTGAAGTTCTGCTGGAACAACTTCCATGTCAGCCTGCTTGCTTGTTACAGATGAATCCGCAATGACGAGACAATGAGTGCAGGATATTTGTAGTGCACATATATGGTTTATTCTTATTTAAAATTGAGATCAGTGTGATATCTAGAGGAACAGAATCTCGAAGACATGTGTTTCAAGGTTTCATGAGAATTTAGCTGGAGAGGTCTGACAGTTATTTAGATATTGCAGCAGGTATGGAGAACAATATTAGACAGAGAGAGAAATTGGCAGAAAACCAGACTTTAGGGAAGTCTAAATTAAGGCTGTGTCAGGTATCCAAAAGATATTTTGTGTGCTTCTATGTGTCAGAACAGACCATATGATTACAAGACCCCATCTGCGTGTACAACACAATCATTCCACCTCAGCTCTTACATTATTGTCTACATCATGTGCGATTTATTAACTCAACAGGGGATCTCTGGGATATAGTACCTCATTCAAAATGAGTTGTCTGGCATATCTGTTTCTCTTCATGGGCCTGTTCCCCCTTGATATTATACTGGGTCATTTAAGGCTCTGTGCAATTTTTTGTTTGTTTGATATAAACCCTGTTCCAAGCATGAACCCAGTTTTTAGACTGGAATTCAAAAATTCAGCAATAATCAAACCTTAGCTGGCATCTTTAGTAATCCCTATTCAGAGACAAATATGCCCGTATATTCAGGTACTGTATTTATATAGATTAAATGCAAGGCTGACTGAATTCTATAATCAACCTGCATTATATGAATAGGTCTAAGGAGTGAGCAATAATTATTCAGAAAATTTAAATGTATCAGTAACCCATATGTATGAGTAGTGTTTCAGACATGCAAATCACAGACAATGTCTTTTAATAAAAAGAGCTAAGATTTTTTCCCCACTAAGTGAAGACTTGCCCGGGCTCTTACCATGACAAAAAATGTGTCAGTATGATGCTATTATAGGCTGCCAGTAACCCAGCCTGAATACAATTTACATTACAATAACACTCTCTTCTTCCTAGACCTTATCATAGACAAACCAATTTCTCCTGACCTAATGTATTAATGATTATTGATGTCCATAGTTATTGTTTTATTTATCACCATTTATAATCAAACGCACCCTTATATTTGCCATGGGCTCTTGTAAATGTATGTGCTGTGTGTGTGTGTGTGTGTTTTATATATACAGTTGTGCTCAAAACTTTGCATACCCTTGGAGAATTGGTAATATATGTACCATTTTTAAAGAAAACATGAGTGAGCAGGCAAAACACATTTCTTTTATTTCTTATGGGATTCATATTCAACTGTAGTTTATAACAGAATGGCACAATCATAAAACAAAACATGGCAACAAAGAAAAAAATGAAATGACCCGTGTTCAAAAGTCTGCATACCCTTAGTTCTAAATACTGTGTATTGCCCCCTTTAGCATCAATGACATCGTGCATTCTTTTGTAATAGTTGTCTATGAGGCCCCAAATTCTTGCAGGTGGTATAGCTGCCCATTCATCTTGGCAAAATGCCTCCAGGTCATGCAAAGTCTTTGGTTGTCTTGCATGAACTGCATGTTTGAGATCTCCCCAGAGTGGCTCGATGATATTAAAGTCAGGAGACTGTGATGGCCATTCCAGAACCTTCACCTTTTTCTGCTGTAACCACTGGCGGGTCAACTTGGCCTTGTGCTTAGGGTCATTGTCGTGCTGGATTGTCCAAGAGCATCCCATGTGCAGCTTTCGTGCAGAAGAATGCAAATTGTCTGCCAGTATTTTCTGATAACATGCTGCATTCATCTTGCCATCAATTTTCACAAGATTCCCTGTGCCTTTAGAGCTCACACACCCCCAAAACATCAGTGAGTCACCACCATGCTTCACAGTGGGGATGGTATTCTTTTCACTATAGGCCTTGTTGACCCCTCTCCAAACATAGCGCTTATGGTTGTGACCATAAAGCTCTATTTTGGTCTCTTCACTCCAAATTACAGTGTGCCAGAAGCTGTGAGGCGTGTCAAGGTGTTGTCGGGCATATTGTAACTGGGCTTTTTTGTGGCATTGGCACAGTAAAGGCTTCTTTCTGGCAACTCGACCATGCAGCTAATTTTTGTTCAAGTATCGTCGTATTGTGCTCCTTGAAACAACAACACCATCTTTTTCCAGAGCAGCCTGTATTTCTCCTGAGGTTACCTGTGGGTTTTTCTTTGTATCCTGAACAATTCTTCTGGCAGTTGTGGCTGACATGGTGGTGGCAAAGTGGATTAAAGCACTGAACTGGTATGCAGAAGGTTGTTGGTTCAATCCCCACAGCCACCACCATTGTGTCCTTGAGTAAGGCACTTAACTCCAGGTTGCTCCAGGGGGATTGTCCCTGTAATAAGGGCTTTGGATAAAAGTATCTGCCAAATGTATAAATGTAAATGTCTACCTGACCTTGGCTTGGTATCAAGAGATCCCCACATTTTCCACTTCTTAATAAGTGATTGAACAGTACTGGCTGGCATTTTCAAGGCTTTGGATATCTTTTTATATCCTTTTCCATCTTTATAAAGTTCCATTACCTTGTTACGCAGGTCTTTTGACAGTTCTTTTCTGCTCCCCATGGCTCAGTATCTAGCCTGCTCATTGCATCCAAGTGAGAGCTAACAAACTCATTGGCTATTTATACACAGACACTAACTGCAATTTAAAAAGCCACAGGTGTGGGAAATTAACCTCTAATTGCCATTTAAACCTGTGTGTGTCACCTTGTGTGTCTGTAACAATGCCAAATATTCAAGTGTATGTAAACTTTTGATCAGGGCCATTTGGGTGATTTCTGTTATCATTATGATTTAAAAAGGAGCCAACCAACTACGTGATAATAAATGGCTTCATATGATCATTATCCTTAAATAAAAGACTTGATATTTTCAAAATCAATGCCAAAATGTCACAATTTCTGCCAGGGTATGCAAACTTTTGAGCACAACTGTATATATATATACATTTGGGTGTTTTGTAGTTTAAAAAAAGTAGTGACATAAAAACAGTTTGCAAGGAATGGTGGACATATTAAAGTTATACTGCAATTGCAACTTCTTTTAATTCCATAATCTGACATATTTCCAATTGAAACAGGATATTCAACAAGAAAAAAATGTAGGGCGGGATTTGATTTTATCCATCAAAAGTGGTATCAATATTACAGATGGATGGAGAGGAGGAGTTGAAAAATAAGAGGACATGGTCACATCAACCAAGAACGGAAAGTTGTTTTAGAGGCAGAGCAAGGTAATACGTTTTTAAGAAAGATTACGAAGACAAACATTTATTCACAGTAAGACCAGGTATGTCTTTTAAGAAAGTAAAAATGGTCCATTTTTATTTCATGTTTACTTTAAAAGAATAGTTCACCCAAAAAAGAACCTCATGTCATTCCAAATGTGTATAACTTTCTTTCTTCTGCAGAACACAAAAGGAAGTTGTCTGAATTCGATACAATGGTAGTACTCACTTTAAAGGAATATTCTGGGTTCAATACAAGTTAAGCTCAATCAACAGCATTTGTGGCATAATGTTGATTACCACCAAAGACAATTTTGACTCATTCCTCCTTTTCTTAAAAAAAAGAAAGAAAAAAGGAAAATAATTGAGATAACAGTGAGGCACTTACAATGGAATGGGGCCAATGTTTTGGAGGGTTTAAAGGCAGAAAAGTGAAGCTTACATGTATAATTTTATAAAAGCACTTATATTCATTTTCTGTATTATTTGAGCTGTAAAATTATTTAAATTGTTAGGGTTTGGCGTTACGTCATCATGGCAACAAAGTTGTAAATTTTATGAAGTTAGCGATTTTATCCCACTGAAATCATGTTAATATGCATACTGTTTATGTCTTGTGGTTATACTTTTGAAACAGTATTTTAATGTTTACGGATTGGCCCTTATTCACTTCTATTGTAAGTGCCTCACTGTAACCAAGATTTTAGCTTTTTTTAAGGAAAAGTAGGGATGACTCGAAATACATTTTTGTGGTAATTAACATTATGCCACATGCTGTCCATTGAGCTTGACTTGTATTGAACCCAGAACATTCCTTTAATTAAGTACCCAGAAGTCTCCTAAATGTAGTCCATGTGTCATTTTCCAAGTCTTATGAAGACTAATGATCTTTTTTTAATTTTATTTATGATGAGCAGAAAAGTCTTAAATCGTTATTTTATGAATAAAATCATTGTAAACACAATGAAAATGCAATTTTGTTACACATCAGTAACATCAAAACTCGTTAGTTCTTGTACATCTCGTGACCAAACATTGGGACATAATGACACTGAAGGAATAATGAGGTTTGTTGTTATTGACATGTCACCATATTGGATTTGTGCTCTGTTTACAATGATTTGATGTAATTTGAAAGTGAATAACATCTTAAATAGCTTTTATCAAACAAGATGATAGTACTTCACATACCAAGTCTTCTGAAGGCATACAATGTCACAAACTTTACCTTAAGGCACAGGCTTTGAAAAGTAATTATTAGCTCCCAAACTTTAGGAATTGTAGAATTTATTTTTGAAATTATATTACTTTTCACAGAGATCTGCTCTTTACCTGGGGGATGATAAAACCACTTAGACTTACATTGTAGGAGGGACTCAAGTCATATCTAGGCACCAGCACATCACAGAGGGGACGGGATCCTTTGACTTTTTTGTATAACTATGAGTGTGAGTGTGTGCATGGTCAGAGTGGACAGTGACTGTGTCCAGCGCAGACAGACAGTGATTGTCTTCTGTTGGGAACACTGTGCACTATTGTAACCTGCATGGAACAGAGTGGAGAACCAGGACACAAAGACAATTAGTATACTCCCATCTCAGAGACATCACCACAACGCCTCTCTCATACAGCCATACACGGATAATAAGGGCTCCTCCCCTGTAGTACAACAGAGAGAAATCTGCTCATTGGCATATCATTGATGACTCCAGAGTCATTCAGCCATAGGCATGGTGCCAGTGTCATAGCTTTGTGCTAGATCGGGGAGAGGCAAGAAATCTAGAGAGGTATGAGGTTCAGTGGAAGAGTCTCACATTCAGTTTGTATGGTGGCTGAGTAGTGCAAACACAACCAAATTAGCAAAGCTAATAAAATCTGAATATACAATGGAAATAAGCTACAACACAACGAAATAAAGCCACAGAAAATAAATCTTTTTTAAGCACTGTATTTTAAGTCGTGTGGCAGTCTGACTCAATGCATTAGAGATCATGTGGCTGCTCAAAAGAACTGAAGCTCCTGACCTCTATCTGCATGATTTTATGCATTGCACTGCTGCCACACAATTGGCTGATTAGATAATCACATGAATAAGTAGGTATACAGGTGTCCCTTATAAAGTGCTCAGTGAGTGTACACTGAAGGAAGAATAACCAAGGAACAGTATATCATAGAGACATGGTGGTGGGTTCTTTTGATTGCTGTTTCAGACATGTGGAAAGTGATGACATTTTTATGAAAAACTGTGAAAACAGATATTAGAAAAGTAAATAGGGCCAATTTTGATTTTGGTTACTCGTGAAGCACTAAAAAGAGAACATATAAAACAACTGAAAACCGGTTCCTTTTGTGAATATGGTTGAAGCATTATCTGTTTCCCAACCTGAGGTGCACTTTTGTATGAAGGTAAAATTGTGCCTAAATGATTTGCATGCGCAGAGTAAGACTTGTAAAAGTGTAAATGAAGTTAAGAGCGTGATAGAAAAATGTGCATGCACAGAGTAAGATATGTAAAAGCTTAAATCAAATTGCAAGTGTAAAAATAAATTGCGTGCACACAGAACGTTTTGTAAAGGTGTAAATCAAGCTGCAAGTGTAAGAAAAAAATATTAGTAATACTTTAATGCTTTGCATAAGTGTAATTCATGTGTTGTGAATCTGTAATTTCGTATTAAAACAAAGTAAATTTGGTGTGTATTCTTCTGACTTCCTTTTTTTCGTGCTTACACTTTTGGCACTGTTTTTGCACCTAAACACGGCCAAAAACATTGCAAACCTGCAATCAGCGATATGCAAGCAAAGAAAGGGTGTCATGAACAGAAAAACGGATTGACCGCGTAGAATCAGTCTGTATGTGTAAAATAAACTTCTGCAAACGTGTAAATGACTTGTGTTTGTGCCATAAATATATTCCAGAAATAATCCGATATACACTGTTCCGTCTTCCCTTTTGTTGCACACACACTTGACACAAATTTCTCTCTGAAAAGAGTGCCAGGGGGAAGGCGGGTCTACCTGCTTCTAGTAACCAATCAAATGAGGTTTTCCTTGACCAGTTTACTCTGATCTGATTGGTTTAATAACGTGACAGACAGCTTCTTCTTCATATGGCTCAGCGTCATTCCTCTGGGTATCTCTCATCTCTTAAATATTAAACTGAAATAGTAATACATACACTTTATTTTATTGAGCGTGTAAGGTTGAGCTGACAACATTTATTGATATAAATCTCAATCTGGTGTTCAAATGTTTCTTCTTGTTGCTGTTAATTCTTTTATTTATATTTTAATTATTTTCGATTATCATTAGCATGGTAAATGGATGGATGGATGGATGAAACTTGCTGGTATCACTGATCTCATTCTAAAAAACAAAATGATATAAGTAAACTATCTATCTATCTGTTCACAGAGTTTTGCTATATATGGCTTACTTTATTATTTTGTTTTCTAGCATGAGTTCTGTGATACCAGCTAATTCCATCTATTCACCAAAATGCCTTGCCAATGATAATTAATAGTAAATATAATTAAATCATGTATGTATTAATATTTCAGTTTAATATGTAAGAGAGGAGAGATACCCAGAGGAACAACGCTGAGCCATATGAAGAAGAAGCTGTCTGTCAAGTTATTAAACCAATCAGATCAGAGTAAACTGGTCAAGGAAAACCTCATTTGATTAGTTACTAGAAGCAGGTAGACCTGCCTTCCCCCTTGCACTTGCAAAACTCTTTTCAGAGAGAAATTTGTGACAAGTGTGTGTGCAACAAAAGGGAAGATGGAACAGTGTATGTTGGATAATTTCTGGAATATTTTTATGGCACAAACACAAGTCATTTACATGTTTGCAGTAGTTTATTTTACACATACAGACTGATTTTATGCTGTTCATGACACCCTTTCTTAGCTTGCATATTGCTGATTGCAGGTTTGCAATGTTTTTGGCCAAGTTTAGGCACAAAAACAGTGCCAAAAGTGTAAGCGCGAAAAAAGGGAAGTCAGAAGAATACACACCAAATTTACTTTGTGTTAATGCGCAATTACAGATTCACAACACATGAATGACACTTATACAAAGCATTAAAGTATTGCTATTATTTTTTCTCACACTTGCAACTTGATTTACACCTTTACAAAACGTTCTGTGTGCATGCAATTCATTTTTACGCTTGCAATTTGATTTAAGCTTTTACAAATCTTACTCTGCGCATGCAAATCTTTTAGACACTATTTTACCTTCATACTTTTCAGGTATATTGGAAAACGTCATGTAATGCTTTTGCTATCCTTAGAGCTCCCTAACTGAACCCTGACCTGCTCCTCCTGCACACACACAAAGCAGGGCCAGATTTAAGAGCAGCATGATGAAGCAGCCCTCTTTTGTTTACTCTGCAGAGGATTCTCTATTCATGTCTTTCAGAGTGAACGTCCGCTGTTAGTAAAGCAGACACAACTGTGTGTCTGCAGAATGAACTGGCTGCCTGAGAGAGGACTATAGCTACAATTGGACTAACAGAGAGCATTTATGAAATAGTGTACAAATACTGCCTCAGGGTTTTATATGTGGAACCAAGCAACAACAGTAATTCTTCTTGATGTCTTAAATGCACAATACACCAGCCACAATTATGCCGCAAGGTGTTAAAGGCTAAATGCAGGATGTGACTTTACAATGAAGTGACTTGGAAGGAAAGGAACTCAATACTAAATTATTAAATCACAGGTCCCATCATTTTCATTGTGTGTTTTGCATTTAAAATGTACTACAGCTACTCACAGGAGGAATTTTATTGCTCAGTGGTTGCTCTATCATAGCTTAAGAGACTTTCTATTCTCAGTTATGTTTCATTTAAGTATCTTCCTTGGGAGAAATACAAATAGACACAGATGAGACAATTTTGACACACAATAAGGGCAAAGAGCAATACAATTAACTTAGATAGCATAGTTTAGATAATTTAGTCTTGTGCATGATCTATTTTGTGGCCTAATCAACCACAACAGGACATTTTGTTGATCGCTTGGTAGGGCTGGGTGATAAAACTATCTCGATATTTACTGTGATATATAAAAATCCATGATTAGTTTTTGAGTAATTTTCTTTATTTAGCCTGTATTCTACATCTAGACGATCAGGTGCGTGTTGCTAAAAATGCAAGCAGTTCGGCTTTCTCAGACTGCATGAAGTTGCTAACACTAGTTGCCTTGCTTATGATTAGGCTATGGAAGTCACTGCATGATCCGGACCGTAGTGAATGGCCCACGACATCATGACGACGGTTGCACCCTCTCATCATTCATCACAGCGTGACAAAACAACAGTGCTGTGTCCACCAGATCTGATCTTTCTGTGCTGTATGCTTGAATATTTTTCTCTAGCACCGAACATGCTTCATTTATGCCCTGTCCCGCTCTGCACGCGTTGCCTCTTTTCCCCGCATGTGAGTAGACATGAGGTGCCACATAAGTTAATGCGATTCAAATCACAAGAGGTAGAGCCACTGGAGGTACAGCCACGGGGGGCTGAGCCATAGGGGTTGGAGCCACTGGTGGTGAAGACCCAGAGGGTGGAGACACAGTTGGTTCAGGAACTTGAGACTCAGAATGCGTAGCCGGAGGTGGAGCAGGTGGAGCTGCAGGAGGAGTAGGGATTTGAGTCTCAGGAGGAGGAGCTGAAGGCGGAGCCACAGGAAGAGCAGGGATTTGAGTTTCAGGAGGAGCAGCCGGAGGTGGAGCGGATGGAGCTGCTGGATGATCAGGGATTTGAGACTCAGGAGGATGAACTGGAGATGGAGTGGGCAGAGCCACAGGAGGAGTAGGGATTTGAGTCTTAGGAGGAGGAGCCGAAGGCGGAGCAGCAGGAAGAGAAGGGATTTGAGTTTCAGGAGGAGCAGCCGGAGGTGGAACGGGTTGAGCTGCTGGATGATCAGGGATTTGAGACTCAGGAGGATGAGCTGGAGATGGAGTGGGCAGAGCCGTAGGAGGAGTAGGGATTTGAGTCTCAGGAGGAGGAGCCGAAGGCAGAGACGCAGGAAGAGCAGGGATTTGAGTCTCAGGAGGAGCCACCGGAGGCCGTGAACACTGGCAGTGACAGGGGAATGACCTCTGTGGTCATGAGCACAGGCAGTGACAGGGGAACGACCTCCATGGTCGTGAGCACAGGCAGTGACAGGGGAATGACCTCCGTGGTCGTGGCACAGGCAGTGACAGGGGAATGACCTCCGTGGTCGTGAGCACAGGCAGTGACAGGGAATGACCTCCGTGGTCGTGAGCACAGGCAGTGACAGGGGAACGACCTCCGTGGTCGTGAGCACAAGCAGTAAAAGAGGAACGACCTCAGTGGTCATGAGCACAGGCAGTGACAGGGGAACGACCTCCGTGGTCGTGAGCACAGGCAGTGACAGGGGAACGGCATTCGTGGCCGTGGGCACTGGCAGTTACAGGGGAACAGTCTCCGTGGCCGTGAACACTGGCAGTGACAGGGAAACGACCTCCGTGGCCGTGAGTGCTGGCAGCAACTGTAGAGTAGGAGCTCTTCTCCTCCTCCTCCTCCTCCTCCTCCTCTTCTGGATGGCTGTGAGCGCTGATGTGGGAGGCTCAGAAGGCGGAGCCGTGGGAGGCACGAGGGGTGGAGTCATACGAGGCTCAATGAAGGGGATCTCCAGGACCACTGAGACTGGGGAGAAAGTGGTCTCCGTTGAAGTGAACTTGGACACCACTTGGGGAACCAGAGTAGCCCCCCCCCCCCGAAAATTCCTCTAGGGCTGAAGCAAGCGTGAAAACTGGTTCTGGGACGGACACAGCTTCAAACGCTGGCTCTGGGATGGACATGGCTTCAAACGCAGGCTCTGGGATGGACAAGGCTTCAGGAACTGGCTCGTGGACTGTGACAGGCGTGGGCGCTGGCTCGTGGACCATGGCAGGCGTGGGCGCTGGCTCATGGACCATGGCAGGCATGGGCACTGGCTCGTGGAACGTGGCAGGCGTGGGCGCTGGCTCGTGGACCGTGGCAGGCGTGGGCGCTGGCTTGTGGACCGTGGCCAGCGTGGGTGCTGGCTCATGGACCGTGGCCGGCGGGGGCACTGGCAGCGGCAGGGGAACAGCCTCCGTGGCCATGGACACTGGCAGCGGCAGGGGAATGGCCTTCGTCAAGGGGGTCTCCCGGACCGAAAATTCCTCTAGGGTTGGAGCAGATGTGAAAACTGGTTCTGGGATGGACACGGCTTCAAATGCTGGCTCTGGGATGGACATGGCTTCAAACGCTGGCTCTGGGATGGACAAGGCTTCAGGAACTGGCTCGTGGACCGTGACAGGCATGGGCGCTGGCTTGTGGACCGTGGCAGGTGTGGGCGCTGGCTCGTGGACCCTGGCAGGCGTGGGTGCTGGCTTGTGGACCGTGGCAGGTGTGGGCACTGGCTCGTGGACCGTGGCCGGCGTGGGTGCTGGCTCGTGGACTGTGGCCAGCGGGGGCACTGGCAGCGGCAGGGGAACAGCCTCCATGGCCATGGGAATGGCCTCCGTCAAGGGGGTCGCCTGGACCACCGGAGCTGAAGATTTCAGAGATAAAATCCTGAAGAGGCAGATGATCACAGTCCAACTTCCTCAAAGGGCCACAAAGTCCAAGCCAGAACATAGCTCTGAGGGATCTCTCATTCCAGTTCTCTTGAGAGGCCAGGTTCCAAAACATGCAGCATTACTCCGCTGCAGGAGTGGACCCTTGGGACAGACTCTCAATCTGTTCTGCTGGATCCATAATGTGAGGTCAGTTCTTCTGTCAGAATTTGTGCAGGACAGAGGTGAGAGAGTGAGGATCCAATTGCAGAACTTTAATAATAAACAAAAGAAGAGGATACAATGAAAGCAGAAAACATACGAAGATGGTAACTCAAACTCAACAGCAGTATGCTGGCTAATAACACTACATACAAACAAGAACAGACGAAGACTAAGGGAAACGAGGGCTATATGTACTAATGACTAAACGAGAGACAGCGGAAACAATGAAGGATGAAATCAGGAACACAGGCTTGACAAGGAAGACAAAAATACATTTCAAATTAAGAGTCCCAGAACATTTCAACATAAGAGTCTTTGGACACAGAAAGAGACAAAAGGGGTTCACACTGTGACAGAGAAAGGTTTGAGTCTTTTACATATGCTAATATTCATTATTGCTCACCCTCCTGTCCTATTGCTGGACTTCCAGGCTCAGAGTTGGAGCGACTGCACAGGTGCAGTGGAGCAGAGAGAATGGGCTCTTTTCTGCTCTACTCGCATTCCTGGCCTAATCCCGGCAATGTAATGTTTACACTAACACACTACCATACTATCCTAGGAGATGGGGTTAGTTAGAAGGACCATAAGGAACGGAAAACATCATGCCTTGAATCCTGTGTTGAACAACGCAACAGGCTTTTAGCTCACCTTGTTGTTAGCAGTCTTAAAGGGATAGTTCATCCAAAAAAGCACAATTCTGTTATAATTTACATAAAAGATTTGAAGAAGAACATTAGCTTTCAGTGTTTCACCATCCATTTCTTGTATGGGTCCCCCTTGAGCAAGTTAGTGCTGAAATACGGGACAAGAGGCATCCTGTACCTAACATTGTAATTTCATCCAAAATACGGGACATCTCAGCTAATACGGGCCAGTTAGCAACCCTAGTTTAATCTGTTGTGATGGGGCAAGGAACTTTTGGTGGTATGGTTCAGGCAAGAGTTTTTTAAGTGGACAGAGATTATCTATCCATATTCAGATATTCGTCAAAATGCAAACAGCACAATAAATAAAGACCTGTGAGTACATATGGGTGTGTGGAATAGCAGAAGTTTCTTTCAGCTGTGTCTAATCAAATATCATCACAGGTCGTGGGTCTAGTGGGTCAATAGCTGAGCTGGAAATAAGCACATTTGATTTATATTTTGTATGATACCTGAGTGCAGCACTATTTTGTGAGGTCTGATGGTATTTTTGAAAATTTCCATTTCATTCCACTTGCAAGATGTCCTCCCCTCATTAGGCTCTGGTAGGCGTTTGCAATATGACCAAAATCATTTACCATGGTATTAGTAATTTTATATAATGGATATGATATGTAATTATCTTTTCTTTTTATGATGGAAATTCAACATAACATGGTTTATATTTAAAAAACCATATAGTTATGCATATTAAATAATCTAGTGAATTAAAAAAATAATTTCCATTTATCCAATTTATACCAGTTGTCATTTACTCACCCTCATGTAGTTTCAAACCTGTATGACTTTCTTCTGTGAGACACAGAAGATGTTTGGCAATATATTAACCTCAGTCACCTTCACTGTATAGAAAAAAAAAGAAAAGAAAAAAAGATGCAATGAAAGTGAAAGGTGACTGATGCTAACATTCTGCCTAATATCTCCTGTTGTGTTCCACGGAAAACAGAAAGGCTTGGAACAAGGTTTGGGTCATACGGCTTTGGAGCAATATCAGTGTGACTTAATGATGACAGAATGTAGATGCATTACAATGCCATTAAATACTTTACAAATGATTGGTACTTTCTTATTTGATTATTTTCTCTTTTTATTAGGAACTTGATGGATGCAAACCAAAATAAAAAATTATTCATAACAAATTAAATAAGTCTTTACAAAACACTTGATTAAAAAAAAAACAAAACGTAAAACAGTAAAACAAATAGGCAACACTTTATAATAACTTTCATTATTAAATCATTAACAAACATTATATGATGCTTAAAAGATCATTATTTAATATATATTAAAATAGTAAATAATATGAGATATTGTGCTTGTTAATGTTAACTAATGAATTTAACTTTCATAATGCTTAACAGATCAATAGTTAATGTAAATTCAAATACCTCCAAATGTTATTAAAGTTTCATTTATACACGCCCTTGCACATTTTAACATCTACAAATTATTTTAAAGGAATAGTTCACCCAAATATGCATCATTTACTCACCCTCATGCCAACCCAGATGCGTATGGCTTTTTTTCTTCTGCTGAACACAAACAAAAGATTTTTAGAAGAATATTTCAGCTCTGTAGATCAATGCAATGCAAGTGAATGGTGACCAGACCTTTGAAGCTCCAAAAAAGCAAATAAAGACAGAGTAAAATTAATCTATACAACTCCAGTGGTTAAATACATGTCTTTAGAAGTGATATTATAGGTGTGAGTGAGAAACAGATCAATATTTAAGTACTTTTTACTATAAATTCTCCTCCATGCCCAGTAGGTGGTGATATGCACAAAGAATGCGAATTGCCAAAAACAAAAGTAGAAGAAAGTGAAAGTGGAGATTGATAGTAAAAAAGGACTTAAATATTGATCTATTTCTTACCCATACTTTTCATACTTTTTGCTTCTTAAGATATAGATTTAACCACTGATGTCTTATAGATGAATTTATGTTGCCTTTATATGTTTTTGGAGCTTCAAAATTTTGGTACTCATTCACTTGCATTGTGAGGATGTTCAGAGCTGAAATATTCTTCTAAAAATCTTTGTTTGTGTTCAGCAGAAGAAAGAAAGTCATACGGGTTTATAACAACAGGAGGGATGACTACAGAATTTTTGGGTGAACTATTCCTTTAATAACAAGTTCTTCCTTATCTTGACTTGCTTTGGACTCTATATTTCTAAATTTGAACGGAATACCAAAATATATACCAGATCTGACACATTTCTATGTGTCTACTGTCTTACTGACCAGCCCTAGACTAAGGTGTTAACTGTGGGGAAAACTCACACCAAACACCATTTGAAAAGTTGCTTGATAGAGCTTGTGTGTTGTTGGATCTTTATCCCACACCAACATCTGCACAGAATGTTCCGGCTAAAGGGGGGTGGAAGACACTGGTTGGGTGGGACAGTGCAGCTGCTCAAGGACTCTGCCAGGGAATGATACTGCCTATAGAGCCCAAAGGATTGAGCAGAATGCTGGGGCGGGGGCTTTAGGCAAAAGCTCTGTTCAGTGTAATTGATCTGGGAGTAACTACGTGGCTGTCAGGCTGCCGAGTGGGCTGTGGTCTGGGCCTGAATGTTAAAGGGAGAATGGGACAGCTCTGCAGTTATACAGCACTGGGAGCTAGAGACTGACTGGAATGCACATCTTGAGTCATTGGAAATCTGGACTATGCAGTGCTAATCCTAAAATCCAAAGTAGGGTTTCACTTAAAAACAAAATCTGGACTATCAAATAAAGTTCTAGATTATCAGTGAACATTCAGCTCTTCAGTAATTTTCTTTCTGAACATACACGCCAAATTTATTTACTGTTCTTTTGTATCTAGTACATTTATATATTGTTACTGCTAGTGCACTCTAGAATGTCGATCCAAAGCCATATGACTTTCTTCTTCTGTGGAACACAAACTGAGATTCTTTTAAGAATGTCAAAGTTGTTCTTTTCCGCAGAGTCAAAGGGGGTGTCAAGCTCCAAAGAGGACAAAAGAACCATACAAGTAGTCCATACAACTCATGCTCTATATTTCAAGTGTTTTGAAGCCATACAATAGCTTGTGTGAGGCACAGACCTAAATCTATGTTGTTACTGCCTCAGCCGTAGGCCTCAAATCTCATTTACTTTTGCACATTCAAACTTGGCGCATCATATTCAGTTATAAAGCAAACAAAAACCATTACCGTTAGGTATCATTGAGGTGCAACTTTGAAAAGGAGCTCTGAGAATTATGGCCAAAGAGAGATTTTCAGTGTATAAAAAGTTATATGGACTACATTTCTTTACAGCCCAAGGTCACTGTATACTTTCATTGTATGAAAGCATATTCGCCAAAATGTTTCCTTGTGGGTTTGGAATGGCATAAGGGTGAGTAAATTTAAGGCATTTTATTGCTATGCAATTCACAACATCTCAGATAGCAGCTAATGTCTTTGAAAAGCACTAGAGTTTAAATGACCTCCACACAGGACAGTCAATGTATAATGTCACTCACTTGATGAGCCATTGTTCCCCAAGGTTGAGACATTGTTAGGCTGATATTGACAATGTCCTTACTTGCTTCATGAATCCATGGATAGGTAAAATACTGGGAGTGAGGTGGCTATTTGTGGCTTGCTGTCTATGGTTGCATGCTTGTCAATGTGGAGTCGGAGCAGGTGCGCACTTGTCAAGTCGAGCCAGGTGTGAATTTCCCATGCAAAATGATGGCCCTATTGGGGACATTCTAACCCCAGTACCTAGCATTTCCTTCATACTGTGACACAGTGCTGTCCATGTGTTGACAAAAAGGAATGTGTCATGGAAAGATGAAACTGACCAGGGGTGCTTTTCCCAACAGCATCCTTAGCCAACTATGGTTGCAAATTCCATTGTTACCAACATAGTTCATCGATTTGGTGCAATCTTGTGCATATCTGCTCTAGTGTGTCGGGGAACCCCAAAGTCTGATATAAAGGGAAACCCCACTATAACAGCGAATTTATCTGTCACATTTACATAGTGCACGCAGCTTTCGTGTCTTCAGCAGTTTATGCGCATTAAACAACTTTCTGGTGTACGTGTAAATAAGCTATTATGATTTCATATTTGCAGACGTTATTACTCCACCCCCTGCATAACGTCATTAACGACAGCTCTATATTGTTGAACCAACATGGTTCGAATGATGGCTGTGCGACATAGTCACCACTGTTTCGGGAAACAGTTGTGACTAGCTAGTTAATTTCTCCAACGATGCATCATGCTATGGTGGTTAAGCAGTGAGTTATGTAGTTGTACAGGAAATGCACCCCAGCAAAGATGATCTAATTGAGTTGATCTCAACTGGTGGGTCACGATCCAAAAATGGGTCACGGTTTGTAAAACAATAGTAAATGCAAATAATAAAATGCAAATGTAACCATATAATCATGCTTATTTTACATAACACAATAAATAGGCTTATCAATATTTAGGCAAAATCACTTCCATATCTTTTGTTGTTGACATCAAAGGATGTGCGTCTACCATATTTTGACAGATATTCATCTGTAACTTGGTAGAAGCTAGCCAAATTAGGAAGTCACCAGCATGGATACTTTTGTTGTTAACATCAAAGTTCATGCTTCTACCGTATTTTGACAGAAATGAATCTGTATCTTGGTTGAAGTTAACCAAATTAGGAAGTCGCCAGCATGGATAAATGGAATCATGACTTAATCCCAGAAAACCTCAAAAATGAACAAAATACGTAAACTGAAAGGAAATACAACCCAAACTACATTTAATATGGGATCACTTGAAATAATAATAAACATGGTTTGTGCAGACCACAGTGTATATTATGAAGTAAATTATTGGCTGCTGAAAGCATTAAACAAATATAGCTGCGAGCAGCAATTAACGGGGTTCAAGCGGTTTAAGGCCTTTAAGCACATGCGTAAAAAGGTATTATGTTTTATTTAGCAAGCATGTAACCACCTAGATCATAGATGGAATAGACCATTTACAGCCAATAGAGGCAATTTACCAAGGAAATACATGGTTTTTAAAGATATTTAAAGCTCATAGCACCACCTATGGTCCAATCTCCATAAAAGTCTGCATGCTTATTTAGAATCATATGTCGCATGTGCTCTCCTAATTTCGTGAAGTTCTGAGTTTTTGTTTAGGAATTATGGGCTTATTTGTACACTTGACCACGCCCATTTTCTAAATGACACTGTTATAGCTACCCAAAGGGTAAAGTTCAAAAATTTTTTTTTTGATAATTATTGACCTAGAGAATCCAGAGAATTATACTGCATTGGTTTTATTGAGGTTGAGCAAAAAACCTTGGACTAGTTCACAAAAGTAGTTTTTTTACATAATCGTGAATATTTAATGAACGATTTGAAAAGTTGGCAAAGTTGTTCAGTATGAGGAGATCTAACAAATGATATGAATTATAGCTGCGTCCCAATTCAGAGGCTGCATCCTTCAAAGGTCGCATTCGAAGGCCGATTGCTGCGTGACAAAGGCTGTCCTAATTTGAAGGCTCCTTCAAATGCAGCCTCCAAATATGTCCTTCGTTTCCTGTGAAATGAAGGATACAACAGATGGATCCTTCGTGGCCTTGCCTACCCCAGAATTCATTTTTTTGAGAGAAATTGCCAAACTACACTTTTAAACGTAAGTATTGGGTTTCAACTTACTCAAATATCTAATGATACAAATGTAAAAAAAAAATTCAAATGTTGACTTATATCTTACTAAGATGCGATTATATATAGTTTATACTCTTTATTATATACATAAATGGACCATGGTGAAAATATTTAGACAGTTTGTGAACCCTGTTTTGTTTTCAGACAGTTTAATATAACTTTCAAAAAAGTCCAGTACAAACAAAACAGTCACTCGGCAGCTGTCAAAGTTGTTAGGCGACAAGAACAGTCCTCCGTAGGCTAGACTGTCCCAATTTACAATGCTCAGTCCGACCTTCGCGGCCTTCGAAGGCGTGGCCTTTGAAGTCAGAGTCCTTCGAAGGATGCAGCCTTTGAATTGGGACACAGCCATTGTGTGAATGTGTGAAACACCATGTGATTACAGAGGCATAAAACTCGTTAGCGCCATCCATTGGCCGATTTCTTTCAAATTTCTCACAGACCTCTAGGGCCAGGAGGCAAACAGGCCCACCGAGTTTTGTGCCGATCGGCCTCCATTAACCTTGTCTAATAGGTGCTCAAACTTCATTGGCCAATGGCGGCCATGTTTTTTGAGATACGCCAATGTCCTCATAGACAGTCATGGCACCTTGGATAAAGACACTGCATGCCAAAGCATTTTCAACTCAATCAGACTAACGGTTGTGTAGTTAGAGCTGTTTTCATGTTTTTTCTTGTTATAGCGCCACCAAGTCGCCAAACTCTTAATTTTACTGTGACCTCAGATTGAGCTCATACACATGTGTACTGAGTTTGGTGAAAATATCTAATTTCATTCGGGCGTTATAGCCATTTTAGTCAAAATGGCCTGCCCTTTTCGAATGTTTTGGCACCCCTTAGCGACCATGAGTTGAAATTTCTACTTTTTTTTAATACTTATTGATAATCAGACTCCAGAGTATATTTATGCTCTGGTTTGGTTCCGATCGGGCAAAAAACCTAGGACTAGTTTGCAAAAGTAGGTTTTTAACATTATCTGAAATATTTACAGAACGGTTTGACAGACACCAATGCTTCTTGAGGCAAAGTTGTTTAGAATGAGAAGAGCTATCAGGTGATATATATTACTTGTGTTTTTTCACAACACTGCATTATATACAACCATTAACACCTACAAAAATCATGATAGCACCACCTAGTGGCCGATTTTTTAAAAACTTTGCACAACCCTCTCAGACCAAGAGTCAAATATGTCCACCAAGTTTCGTTCCGATCGGTCATTGGTAAGCTTGTGTACTAGCTGCTGAAATTTGATTGGCCGATGGTGGCCATGTTTTTCAACATACGTGAATGTCCATATAGACAATGATGGCAGCTGAGACAAAGACAATGTATGCAAATTTGAAGTCAATAGGATTAACGGTTTCATAGTTATAGCCAATTTCATGTTTTTTTGATATTATAACACCACCATGTGGCAAAATCACTCCAACTTTTCTGGGCAACCAAGATTGACCTCTTACATAAGCATGCCAAGTTTCGTGAAGATATCTAATTTCCTTCAAGAGTTATAGCCATTTACATAAAATTGGCCACTCCTACTTCCGATGTTTTCGCATACCGTAGCTAGTTCGAGTCGAAAGTTCAAACTTTTTTTGATAACTTTTGATATTGAGACCTTATAGAATCGTTTGGCACTGGTTTGGTCCCGATCGGATGAAAAACCTAGGACTAGTTCGCAAAAGTAGGTTTTATGAAAAATCCAAGATGGCAGAAATTTTTTTATAGGCGGAAATGAAATCCTACGACAAACGGTCAAGGAGTTATGAGCAGTTTCACGTTTTTGATCGCTGTAGCCGATTTGGCCGAGTCCGTGTTTCTGAGTAGCGAGCAATACTACTACCATCTGACAAAGTTTCAAGTCTCTAGGCCTTACGGTTTGCTCTGCTCGATCAGTTTTATGGTGGAATAATAATAATAATAATAAAAATCTTAACAATTACAATAGGGTTTCAGCGCTAAGCGCTTGAACCCCTAAATATTGAACAACATCAGTATCATCATATAGTTTATTATCATGTTTTGTCAAAGGTATTTTGTTTACTTTTGTACAATAAACAATTTTTGTACTATGTTGGGTTGCCACTTTGTGTTGGACCCCGCAGCCGAACCACTGATCTCACACAACCACTGTATTAACCGTCTTTAAACCTGAAAGTGAATGTCATATGTAGTTATATTGCAAAACATGTCATAACTTATAAATAAATATTAAGTACATTTCTATTGGTGCTGAGTTCTAGCTTAGTTATTTCATGGAAAAATTGTTGATAACGCAACGAGAACTATGATTCATTAAGACCTAGATGATGTTGCTCTTTCAGAAGTACAAAGCATTAAACAACTATTTCAAATAGCATTGCTATGAGTCAAATCAGCTGTATTCATGTTCTCTGAATCACTGTAGGAAATTATACAGTCATAAACCAGCATGCTTTTATGATGCAGATACACACCGACTCTTAGCTTGTAATAACTGTGCATTGTTCAGCTCTTGCCATAGCAGCTAATTAGCACAACGGTTCCACATGCTAGCTGAGCGGCAAGCTATGGAGACGATATTTAAATACCTGGAGGTGAGTGTATAGATGTTCATTTACAAAGGGGTGATAAAATCGTGACCCATGGATGAATCAGAATCAGCTCTGATGGTTTCCATTTGTTGTGGGAGTGAAGCACACCAATTTGCAATGTTGACAGCAGTCATGCTGCCCTTAATGGCTAATAGAGGTGTCTGAGAAGCACTTAGCCAACAGCCGTTTTACGTTGCGATTAAAACTCAGTTTGGAGACATGTTTGCCAGTAACCCCAAATCCCATGATGAAAAAAATCAGAATAAAAATATTTTTGGTTTATATGTGAATTGCAGTTTTTTTTTTTTTTTTTTTTTTGGTTGCATTTAGCCATCAATAGAGAAAGATGCTTTTTGCTCCCAGTATGCTGCAGTTATGGCATCTACCAGCAGGGGTGCACTGGCCCATGCCAAAGCTTCTTTTTAAGCAAATCAGTCCACTTGGCGGGCATCATTTTTTTGGTACTAGCGACATAAAAGTACAGCTCCTATCTACTTGAATAGCCAAAGACTAAAATCTCCACAAAAAAAAATTTGAGATTACAATCAAAGAACATATTTCAAATCAGCACAAAAATCTGACAACAATGGTATCATTAATTGTGCTCCCTTAGCAATGTTTACGCAATAAAACTAAAACTTTTCAGGCTGGTCCAGCTAATGTGCATGCGCATTCCAGAATTAATATTGGGTGTCCCAATTTCTCCCATTCACTGTAGTACAAGTGGTCTGTCTTTGGCCAAAGAGTTTATGCCCATGCTGACCCATTGGCTCAAACATACTGAACCATATTTTGATAGCACCACAGAGCCACAACGTTTACACTTTACGAGGAAATCAACCTATGAATATGCTTACTCATCAACCGATCACACTTGAAAATTGGCGACAAGAAGCTGAATGTTTTGTTTATGCTAAAATCAGTCTATGCTTTAGTTCTCGTACTTCTTTGAATGGATGTGACGTGAAAGGCACTGTGCCTCCTATTTTCAGAAACATTTGATTTGTAATTACATTAATACTCCTAACCCTAAACCTAACCCTAAATACTGTATAACAGTGCAGAGACCAAAAGAGTGGTCTTTCATTGACTTCTTGAATAGACATTAGGTTAAAGACACAGCACGTCTGATTTTCAGTAACATGTGAGTAGTAATTTGCATTAATATACTCCTAACCCAAACACTAAACCTAACAGTACTGATATCAAAACAGCATTTATTTTTTTTCCAGTTACTTCTTTGTAAATGTAGTATCTTGCTGGATATCAAGGGATGTGAAGTCGATGTGACACAAAGCAAAGGTGATTTTCTGGGCATGAACATTCGCCACATGGTGGTGCTTGTCCGGAATTCAGCACATTGGGTCTGAATTTGGGTAGGAAAAAAAAAAGGAACTATCACGGCAAATTATTTTATCATGTTTTTCGTATAATTCTCTCTGCACATTGAACAAGGAGAAAAATATTTTAAACAAAACAAAAAAAAAAACACATACAGTATAATCTTTAATTTATCTTAACCAGCAGAACTTCCATGGTCAACCAGCTTCACCAGAAATATCTTGCTCATCGAAGTTTTGCAATGCTATGCCGGTCCACCAGCTGGACACCACGAACCACAATAAACCAACCTGGACCAACATTGAAATTCATGCTGGTATAAACTGGTCTTTTCAGTAGGGTTTTAGAAAGATCATGTTTGGAATATTCATTTCAGACAAGATGAATGTTATATGAGCAAGCGTCAAGGATTATATACTGTATTATATACTATATGCTGAATCATTGTTTGAAACCTCTTCTTGAAAAGCCTTCACGATACAGTGTAATTCTTGTTTTGTCGGCTCCAAGATTAGTACACCTCAGAGATTTGCAAAATGAGAAGAAATGTGAAGATGTGAAAAAGAAAACCTCCCGCAGTAGCACACTCCTGGGAAAACCCTGACTGTGCTAGACAATACTGATCATAGAGTTCAAGCAGCTTATCTTTCAATTTTTACTTCAAACAGATGGCTGCTCCCAAATGACTGTCTATTTATGAAAGCTCATTATCCACACGTTTTGATATACACAAGTGTGCACAAACAAACAAACATACAGAAGTACGCATGCTCGCAGACATACAAGATTCCTACACAACAGGTAACAAATCAGATATCAATCTCTCTGAAAGAAGGGACACAATAATGTAGTCAATAACACTTTTGTGCAGTAAACGGCTGTCTGCTAAGAATAGGACCTGTCATTTACTGTCACCCCTGTGTGGCATGCTTCGTCACCTGTCATCATCACCCTTGAGTACCGTCCCCCAGGACCACAAGCTTGTCTGATCTTCATGATATAACATTTTCCTGTAAACTGTCCTCGAGCAAATGCCTATAAGGGGATTGTGCAATCTTTCAATGCTGAGTTTCACATTTGAAGAATCTTTTTGGCTCTGTTTATTCAAGGTCTCGTTCTGTTGATTGAACATCAATTCTACAGACATCCTAAAAAAAACAGGTTGACACCCTAGAAACATTTCCTAACCTGCTCCAAAACCTATTGAGCTGCTTTGCTGTCTGCTACCTACATAGGCAGTTGCATCCTAACTGAAGTAGAATCATACAAGTGACCGATTTGGAATGCTGTACATACAAATAGCACTCCCCGTGCAATGTGCACGGAAGATTTAACTCATAAGTTGACAAGAGTTTGGATTTAGCATGTTGCTAAGCTAACGAAACCAGTGTTGGGTGTAATGCATTACTAAGTAATTAATGAGTAATGTAATTTAATGTAATTTAATACATTTTCATTGAAAAAGTAAAGTAAGGGTTTACTCTTAATTTTTCAGTAATTTAATTACAGTTACTTCTGATGTAATTGTGTTAAATACTGTATAGACTATAGAACAATTCTATATAAAACAATAGTGAATTTAAAATCGAAATTTAACATCTAATGTTAAAATGTATAATGTAAAATGTTTTCTAATTTAATGCTGCCCCCTTAAATTCTTTGGCCAGTTCATGAATAATTTATTTGATTTTATATGATTTATTTGAAAGAATTAAAAGAACAGTTTCATATCTATCCTTGTATTTTTCATCTGGTCGAGGTTGATAAGGGTTTTACAGAGTAATTAGTAATAAGTAATGCAATTACTTTTCAGACAGAGTAATTAATACAGTAATATAATTACACTGTAGAAGATGTAATTATTTGTTAGTAATTTATTACTTTTTTAGAGTAACTTACCCAACACTGAACGAAACAATACTTTAATAAGCAAAAAAAAAAAAAAAAAAAGAAACATCACTCACAAATTTGGTGGAATGGTACATTTTTGCAGACACTAGTTTTATATTTTTTTACTTTTGGGGGACACTGCACTTTAAGTATGATGCACACAAACTGTTTTCTATCCTGTACGATTGTTTTCTTGTCAGATTTTCCATTAAGATTCCAGTAAGATTTTAGATAAAAGCCAAGGCATATTGTGCAACATTAATTGTCACTTAGGTAAAACTGTAAGATATAAGTCTTAGCTAAGGCTTGGACATGACTATGGGTTGACGGGGCATTCTAAGTCACCAATTGGCATCCATTATGACATCCTCATTTCCACAATTTTAAGATCACAAAAATGCAATCAAGCTGGTGCGGAACTGTTAGCTATGAAAAAAAAAAAAAGAAGAAAAATACAAAGTCAGATTGCCTAGAGTCAGTCGCGGCTGAGCAAAGGAGGTCATGAACTGCTTACAAGTATGATCATAATATGAAGGTAATGCTGCTGTGCTCCTATTCTGTTCTTCATTAGACAGCCTTCATGGGAGCAGTTGCACTACAGGAATGTGACCAAAAATTTCAGACATTGTGAGAACTTTGTTAGAGGCGAATTTAATCAGCCATCTGTGAGCATGATGTCACGCTAAGCGATAAAAGACTGCAAATTTAGCCCTGCGATGAAATACATTTTTATGATTCCTTAAATCATCTCAGATGGCAAAATAATGGCTACAAGTGTACAGTGTGCAGCAGGCTTTAGTCAGGAATTCTTTGGAAATTATTTATAATATACAGTATATTTGAAATATCTAGCATCTGTAGCCGCTTCACCACCATCAGGCCGAATGGTTCTCGTTGTGGAACTGTGGTGTTCCGTACCGATCCAGGCTCGCTGGCATGGTTACAGTTTCTTTTTCCACTGTGGTGCTTCGAAATCAGTTTAGAGTGGACTGACTGAGCAAGTGACCAAACATGAATCATCACGTCAATAAAACCATTTCACCAGCATGTTTTTTTGTCCTGAGTATGGTTGGTCAACCATGCTAAGAAATCCACATGAGGAATAAGTGGAAATTGTACTGGACAGTGGCATAGCCATGTGTTTGCCAGGGTGTGCAAATGCCACCCAAAAGGTACGATTGCACACCCAAATGAAATGACAGGTTTTTAACGCTTCAGTATGTAGGGGTGTAAAATGCATCAATATTATGCTGAAACGGCACTGATTAAGGAATAAAATAATCAATTATAACGACTGTAATAATGCCCAATGTGTTAATGCCACACATGTGCACTCTTGCAACAGATGCAGAGCGCGTGACTTTAAATTCAGAAATTGTATGCTACCGAGTTGGATTTCTGCCTCATTATTCATCATTGCAAGTGTCTAAATGAGCAAGAGAAGTTAATTGTTGTTCTTTTCTTCCCCGATTACGATATATTATGCATTTGTGTAATATTTGGACAATACATACTTGAAAAGGTAGGCTATACTCAACCGCGCATTTACTCACAATCATTATCCTATTTGTCCTTAACGTGTTATATGGCATTACGTTTTCATTCTGTGACCCTGCTTGGTTTAAAGATTAGACTTATCTGCCTGTATGGATGAGAGATTTCATTTATACTTCAACTGCTGGTTCAATAAATGTTCCCATGATAGTATGCAAATCTAATACGCATAATCAGCAGTATACTTACCGTCTCTTTGTGTTAGTTTGCATCATGTCAGACATGATATTATCCTTTATTCAGGCTCAATAATCCATGTAACAATAGTATTATTTTTCTGTGATTATTATGAACCAAACTTCCCTATACTTCATGAATACAAAAAAATTTCAGATATTATTTTGAAACTTCTTCTGTTCAATCCAATGCATTGCTAATTTATTTTAAATTGTCCCACCATTTATATCTGTGTCTTTAGCATATTTTGGAAAATAATTATGAATAATTTCAAAATAATTTAATCTTATTTTATGGTGAATTATTAAGCCTGATATTTTGATGCATTTACAGAGCTACCTACTCCATTGATAAAAGTGTCATTAATTTGTTTAGTTAAGTCATTAAAACGTTAAGACAGGGCTAAAAATGAATTATAGCTAAAAAGAAATTGATGCAATGGTTGTTAACGGTCACTTTATTGTATGTCATTTTCTTGTGCTTTAGTTCCTGCACACCCAGTTTTCCCTTGACACACACAGAGTCTTGTTTCTGGCTACGCCACTGGTTCTGGAACCGTTCCCTTTCGTTAGAAACTCCAAGCTACGTCCTTGACGCCTTGGAAACACATCAGTGTGACCACTGTCTGAAGCCCTATACAATCACGGCAAATCATTGGCTGATGGCGCTTAAGCGACACCCTTAAGGAGCTACATCATCGGCTTCTTATAAGCGCTCGTCTGGTGCCATCACCCCAGATTTTCTTCACTTCAGTCACAATCCTTGTCTTAGCCCATGATATTTTCTGGAAACTCACGTCGAAACAAGATTTTTACTCGCCCTTTTTGAGTGGCAACGTGAGGATGGCACATGTGTGTGAGCTGTCTTTTGCCACAAGGCTGGAGGAATTGGATTGCCTGCATTGTGAGCTGATGAATACCTAGACGCTCCACACAAGGCTCGCTTCCTTTGGAGGTTCAGGTGGGCCGCATTTTCGCTCTGACCACCTGTGCCCGCTCGATTCTTGGGGCGCATAGGCCAATGAGATGGGGACCGAACAGCTGGCCGACCTTCGGCTCTCTCTGTTGCTATTCCCGGATCTGGCTTGACATTCACTGGTGGAGTTTACACACGGGCATTTATGTCCCAGACCTGAGGCACGTGCTGCGGTTTCCTTCGGTGCTGTGAATGAGGATTCTAACCCCATTATGGTTTAGAATTCTGAAGGATTAGCGGGCATGTTTCCAGGCCTTAGGTAACTTATTAGAAGTTCTTCGAGGTTGCTACTCATGAATCGAAGAAGCTGCATTTGGACCGGCCGGATGAGACTCAGTCGGAGGAAAGAAAGTAAATCCTAGATGATTGTTTTATGGGGGCCAAACCGCGACAACGCCTCATAGGCTGCTTGCTTTTTCCCGGGCCTCCATCTAGGTCCTGGAACCAGCCATATTCAGCCAGGATTACCAATCAATCGGCCTCTGAGTTTACCAATGTGTGTTGAGCTGCTGAGCATGGATACACTTAGGTCCCAAGGATGGAGGAGACACTGGCAGCCCATCTTTCTCCTTCTTCGATGGCCACGTGGAAATCGAGGCCGATTCTTCCCTCTCAGCTGTGCAGGATGACGTCGACCTTGTTGAACAAGGCCTACCTGGCTTTATAATATATATAAAAAGTCATCACACACTAGTCTTCATAAGCGCATGTCTTATTTATAGCTAAACACCATCCGCAAGCAGTTTTCAGATCACAGCCCCTTTTCCCCACACATCTGGCAAGTGGAAGATTCTAGGTACTCAGCCATTGACCAAGGTCCACAGCTGATCTTGCTTACTTCTTCATCCGCACATATGTGTAAGTGTGGTGCTGGAAATTTTGGAGGAAGGCACAATTAATATGTTCATAAATATGCTACGAATATATATGTCCATATGTCTAGCATTTACAGGTGTGTGGTCGTACGTTTGTGTGTGATCTATATTTTCCAGCTGTGAATATCACACCCCATCTTCAACGCTGGCTTTACACATGAATTTCAGTGGTGACTCTCACAAGGTCCCAATGCCCTTGTCAGAAACTGTAATTGGTAACAGATGGCTGTTAATCTAAAGGAGTGAAAGCACGAGAGGGCACAACAGCGCCCACCTATGATCTATGGAATGCTCCTGAGCAAGAGATTTATTTGATTATGCTAGCTATATAAATTTCTGTTTTACTGTACATAAAAATGGAGACATCTAAGAGTGATTAAAGCTTTCAAAGGGAGCTTCTTGCCTGAGGTCCAAGTCCATAATCTCTGAAATACTTAATTCTGATTGGTCAATCACTGCATTCTGTGGTCAAACTTTTTAGTTTAATGACTGCTAATGTACACTCTCAGAAAAACAGGTAGTGTTTAAGGTAAAAGGGTCATTTTGGGTACATAATTGTAACCTAAAGACCTATTGTGTACCTTTTAAAGGTACATTTATATGTTTTGTTCCTCTGGGAACAAACAAACGTACCTTTTTTATCACCTTAATGGTACAAATTTGCACCCAAAAACCAGGGTACCACCCCAGAGATGGCTTTATACCTTTAACAGTACCTTTTTTTCTGAGAGTGTATAATTGAACGTTATCCTAGGCAATTGATTTTCTACATAGTTGTGCTAGTTTAATGTTTCTCGTATCACTCAGTAGTCTCTTCGTTCTCACATCATAAAATTATTTACACTTGAATGAACATTACGTTACCATTTATTTACTTATTAAAGCAATAATCTATGAGAAGCAGTGCATTACAGTGATTTTTCACTATGATAAAAGTCACCAGTGTTCAATAAAGAGTTACATTTATTATTGATAATTATCAGAATTAACAATTCGTCCACCAAGTAATATAGCCCATTATCCTAATGGTAAGCTGTTTACAGTTGTCAAGCACGTAGCAACTTGGCATATTAATATGGAATATGTGGTCAGTGTGTGTTTATAGCCATTTTACAATGGCTTCTAACAATTCACATCCAGTCAGAAATATCTGTTTTATAATTGTTTTATAAGTAACCATGTAAAAAGTGGAGTAACGTTCTATCAGCCAGTCATAATCACAAAATAAACCACAAAATAAAACTTCGTTTATAGGTCCTGATACACCTGTCCAGGGTTTTTTTGACTGTAGATTATCCTTTACATAACATTCACCATTTTAAGACTTACATTTCTGCCACACAAGATGCTATGCCCTATGCTCAGCCATATATTTGACTAAACACTTGTCAAGGGTTCCTTGTACATATGCTGCACCATCTTTTGCTGTGACCCCCAAATACCCTTAGAAACTAGCTCATAAAAATGTATCATCAAAATTCTGATGTCCTTCTCAAATGAGCAGTTTGGCTCTAAATTAACCAAACTTACTTCTCATTTTTATTACTGGGAGATGATTAGATTTCTCCATCTAATATCATTAATATCTGGTGACGCATGGATATTAAGTAGGATTATATGCTCTTTTACACATCTCAGAAATGCTCTATTTGAGGATTCAAAACAGACAGAATTAAAGGAATGTTTTAGCGTCAAAACAAGTTAAAATCTGTCCACAGTAAATGTGGTATGTGGTCAAATACCATAGAGAATAATTTTAACTCATCCCCCAGTTTGTAAAAACACTAAAAAATGGTCTATATAGTAATGCACTTACAATGGAATTCTATGGGGCTAATATTCTAGAAGGCTTAAAAGAAGAAATGTTTAACTTATATTTTTATCAAAGCACTTATGTGAGTTGTTCTGTACAATTATGTGAGCTGTAAATTTGTCTTTATTGTCCTTTTGGTGGGACTACTATTCCAGGCGAATGAACTTCTAGCTAAGTAATTCTTTTAGTTCAGCCATGACAGCGCTCTGAATAAATGTTATGTGTTCTAATGAATATGACAAGTTGGTAGGTTTGGACTTAGTAGATTTGCTTATGCTGCTACTGCTGCAGATCAAGAATGAAGATGTGCTACTGCTAGAACCTACACAGACATGCTGTGTTGAGCATGTAATACATGCTGCTGCTGCTGAATAATTAGACACATACAATGTCTTAAAATGAATTCTAGATAAGTGGTGCTGGGGAAGAGGAGGTGCTTTTCTTGTACCCTTGAGCATACAATATGTTAACCAGGTTTTTTTTTTTTTTTTTTTTTTTTTAAACATTTATTCTTTTTGAGCAAAAAGAATACCCATAGGACACAAAAAATACAAATTAGATTGATTGTTTCTCTTAGACAGCAATGAGATTTTAAGGAGATCAAAAGGAAATTTTGCCCAAGTCTCCTGCTTCTCTGACTTTTCTTCTGAGATAAAGACAGTAGTAATTTTAATCTCCTCAGGAGTGTCAGAAGAGATCTTAACAACATTTCAAACATGATGTCATGAGTCTCCAGCTGTAACAAATTTCTTATATCAGATTGTGACGAGGAGGAGGGCGTGGCCAGGCTGTAAGGGTGCACGGCCAGCGCTGAGTCACCTAATCAACCGGGAGGGGGATAAAGACGAGCCGGGGGCGTCAGTTCAAGAGAGAGATGCATGCGGCCGCTGTGTGTGTGCGTCTATGTTATGTTCAGTTCTTTTATGTCATTAAAGTTATGTTGACTGTTCTGCCAGTTCCCGCCTCCTCCTTGCCTATCCTGAACCCATTACACTGGTGCCGAAACCTGGGAAGGAGGAGGGATGCGCTGTTGTGGAGTCCTCGCCGCTGCCATCTGCCAGGGGACGGAGAAGTCGCTGCCAGTAGCCGTGAGTAGGAGGAACCACTGCCATCCAGCAGGAAGGGGAGGAGCCGTTCTGTCACCAAGGGTTGGAGGACTTGCTGCCGTCCGCCAGGGGAGGAGCGGCTGTCATCCACCAGAGGGTGGAGGAGTGGCTGAGGACTAGGCTACAGTGTGTCCGGGGACCGGCGAGCGAGTTTTTCTCTCTCTCCTCTTCCTCCCCTTGTCTCTCCCAGGGCTCCAGAGAGGCGGGGAAGACCTGCAGAACGAAGGATGGCCAGAAGGGCAACACTTCCCCTCCAGGAAGGGAGGGGAGGGGAGTACGTCATGCCAGAGGTTTCTCCTGGTGGAGGAGTGTGAAGAGGAGGAGGGCATGGCCGGGCTGAATCACCTAATCAGCCTGGAGGGGAATAATGTTGAGCCAGTTCGAGGGGTTCTAGTTCGAGAGAGAGAGACACATGCGGCTGTAGTGTATGTGCATCTATGTGTTTTATGTTATGTTCAGTTTTTTTTTTTTATGTCATTAAAGTTATGTTGACTGATCTGCTGGTTCCTGCCTCTTCCTTGCCCATCCTGAACCTGTAGATTAACACAGAGCTTTTCTGTAGTCTGAGTTCAGGGTTCAAGGGCAGATCAAGACCATATACCTTAACCGAGGGTCACTAACTGTGATCCAGCTCTCTCATTTAGTTGATGAGCCCATCCCCCTCCTCCCTGATTGTTAGCTGCTAACGCTGTTAATGAAGGGCCTATTTAGCCCTGCAAGGTTTTAATGAAGGGTCTTCCTTTCTTTGCCACTTCCAGTGAATAACTGTATCATGATGGCCACTTTTCCAAGCAGTGGCTTACCAGAGCTAAAGTTGAAACACTCAAGTGGAATTAGCTCAGTCTCAAAAGAGTGACTTTCCCTCTTTTCTCTGTTAATTGGAAAGTGTAGTGCCGTACTTTTGAATGGTTTTAATTAGCACAAACGACTTTGTTTTGTTGGATCACATTGGGGATTGGTTTGAATAAGTGTCTCAGAAGACCTGTAGGCATTATTCTGTACTCGTGGAGCTTGTGGGTGTTTTGATTAGAGCACTTGGTAACTTTTTTATTATTATTATTGAGATTCTGTCCCATAAACAGCTATAGTGTTTTTATTTATTTATTTATTTATTTATTTTAATAAACCTCCATCCACCAACCTGTCATGATAATCTTTCTTAAATTCAAAGGACAATGGGGCGAACCCGGCCGGCAGGACTAGCCAAAATTTTGTATCCACCAATACAACTCAGCAAACGTTACACAAACAAGACAAACACAAAAAAGGGAATTATTGATGAAAGTTGTTTTTTTTTAATTTTATTTTATTATTTTTTTTTTATTTCTACAAGCTTAGCGTTGTGCCTAACAATGCCCTTCAGTCATGACTATATTCACAATATAGCACGGACACTCATGCCTTATTTCTTAAATATGCAGTGGGTTTAGAAGTATCTGAATGGCGAGCGTTCCAGTTCTGCAGAAATTGGTAACACTTTATAATAACGGTCCATCATTAATATGTTATTATGCAGGAATTAATGCAGGACAAATGAGTAGTACTACATTAACACTTTAGTTACTACTATTAACTAATATGGAAACATGATTAACCAATCTGTAAGTAATAGCGAACTGATGACTGAGGTAGTTCATTGTTAGGTAATCAATAATTACTGAATTTGATCTGAATTACATTTTTGAATGAACTATCCCTTTAAGCATCATTGGGGTAGTGGAGGAGCTGCAGCAGACTGTACAGATAATTTTTATTTACTAGTCTGCTTCTCAGTTAAACTCTAGCAGCATCGAATCTGTATTAATGCATAATATCTAATAATTATTTAAATCCACTTTTTACTTCTGATATTTTTACTCGTATCTGTCCATGTTTTCATTATTGTCATGAGTGAGGGAAATGAACTGGGTTTCCCTGTGGCAGTGTCACTAACAGATCCAGTTTCCGATACAAAATGCAAATGTGCATGTATGCGCATGATCAAAGGTTTCGAGCTGGTCATATATCTACCTGTGTGTTTGACGCCACTGATGCAGAGCGCGGCTCGAAAAGTAGGTGGAGATATTTGACCACTTTGATTAGTAGTTTTTCACACTTTATTGTGCTATGGAAGATATAAGCCTTAAAACGTGACTGTATTCTGGAAATAAAGCCGCAATTGCCAATTATTTGTGCTAATTTATGAAAGAAAATAAGCCCTAAGTTGCTTATAATAAGCGGACTCTGCATCGGGCATGCAATAAATTAAAAATAACAATTCAATAAAAATAAAAACAGCTGGTCAAATCAGGTGCAAGACAGGCCAGACCACCAGATATTCTCGCACTGCTCCCGATGGCCAATCTGGGCCTGCTTGCCAGTATAAATCACCATCCACATTCGTTGTATGAAAAAAAGGGTCATTATTTGGGTAAACAATTCCTATAAGTGAAAATGGATTACTCAGCACTGTCTCACATTACATATACTACACATATGTCTCATATGACCAAGACATGCTCTGGTACTTGTCAAAGACACTGGATCAAATGAGCGTTCATTATAAAGGGCTCGTTCAAGGCAAGTATTCCTCCTCTGAGTTATGATTTCCAACAGTATCCTTGCAAGTAGATTCCTCCAAGGGGTATGTTGAAGGTGACAGCTCAAGGGGTATACAGTTGATAAGGGAGATCCTGTTAGAGACAGGAGAACATGTTACTAACAGCCCATATAATCCCTGCCAAAAGAGGGTGAGATGCATCATTAAGGACAGTCCTTACACCCCAATCATGGACTCCACTTCCATTTGAGAAATGTTATTTTCGAACCACTTAAGCTATGCACAAAATAGCATATACCATACTACTCTTTAAAGTAAGCCTTTTTACTTTTTTTATTTTTTTTTATGACTCGTAAATTTTATTGAATCAAATAATCAATTAAGTCTTGAGAGAGTGAAGTTATGATGCAGCTCAGCAGTGAGAGTGACCTCTGACCTTTTAATCAGCACTTCAGTCATTCTGCTTGCCTCATGACTTGGTGGACATGACTGCTGTGATCTGGTGGGATCAGTGAGTGGGCATTGTCATGCAGAAGTACAAGCACAGCAAATTCTCACTCCAGCAAACTCCTTCTCAGATTCCTTCACAAAAGAAAGAAATTCACGAGGAGCATAAAGGAGGCTTTATAATATCAGGCACAAGTAAAACCAATTCTAATTGAAAATGTTCCTTCAAATACCCACATACAAACACATAGAAATAGTCATCGCTTTATTTACCTAAAGCATATCGAAGCTAATGTTGGTATAATGGCTATTTTTTGCTGCAGTGATTTTAGCTAAAGAGATCGAAAACTGAAATGCTCTAGACCAATACCTGAGTTCATGAGCTTTCACAGAAGCCAAAAAACTTGCAATTCTCTGCAAAACTATTCTCATACCCCTGATAAAAGCAAGTATGAACACGAAACTTACTGTTAAAATGATTTCCTCATCAATTGTGAATATCCAGTGAAAAATATTCAGTGAAGCTATATATGAATCATTGCCCACACAGAGGTCACTGCCAAACGCTGGAAATTTGTGTGTCAAAGTTCACCAAATTTGAACTCCACACAAAATTTGCATAAGGAAATGTCTTCGCCACCGGTCCACCATGTGAAATTCCTGATCGCGCAGATCCCCATTGAGATGTCTGTTTTTCGCTTGTGGAATATCTCCATGTAAAGGTAAATTTAACCAAGCCTTTTAAACTAGGGTTGGGCATTTTGTAGAAATTTTGTAGTTAAGTACTCTAACCGATAAAAACTAGTAGTTCATTACTCGTAAACTAATGTATGACACGTACGTGAAATTTATATTTTGTTTTATTCAGAAACGTTACCAAGAATGGTTTCAAAATAAGCTAACTTCAACAAACTTTGAATTTTTTTTTATCCATGTGCATTAATAAAAACATTAAAAAATAACACTAAAAACATTTTAACTTACATAGAAATCAGTACTGATGCTGTTACGGTAATGCACCTCTATATAAACTCTGAGTCTACATATAAAGGCTATCACTTTTTTTTTTATTATTTCACAAGTTTTATTCAGAAAATCAAGTGGTGAAAGTTGGCTTTTTATAAAATGCGCTCTGCCCGTGTTCAGAGATTTAACGCACATACACACATTATGGTCTGATAAGCTTCAGAGTTTCTCGTACCGCTTCGCAGTTTCTTTCCACCATAAGAGCAGATCCTTGTCCGTTAGTATGTATGATTCTAACACAAACTAAATACCAATAGAGTAAAATTCATAAAGAATCAAAATATTATTATTGCCACAGTTGTTGAAAGCACACACCAAAGATGCCATGATATCTCCTTCTCTCATCCAACATCTCGACGACACATATCCACAGTGCCCCTCAGTGGGCTCAATTGTAACTGCGAGATTCAGAGTGTAAATGCAGTATAAATCAGTGTAACCCAGGGCGAAATAAAGAAAATTAATTTGCGTTATTCGAGCAGTGTGTTTAATAGTCGACTGGCTGGTGCAGAACAAGTACTCGATTAGTCTATTACTTGTGCACATCCCTACTTTATACAATAGCTCTTACACTGCCTACCCCAGACACGAGCAGCACACCACAACACAACTAGATTGATTATAGTCAATGAAGGTGGTTGACAATTTAGGCCCCCGAAAAAACCTGTGAAAGTGTGAAAACCGTGCAGTGAAAGTATAATGTAAGAGATGACTACAGTCTGTTTTTGTAGCAATCTGGGTTTGAGATGTAGAGATCATATTACTGATGAGATCCCATTAACCTCCTTCCCCTCTTCATTTGACTATGCTGAAGTGTTGAGTAATTATTGTTTGAACAGCACATCGAGAGGCCCTCAAAATTACAGACACTGAAAAGCTTTCAGTCAAGTATATAAAGCCAGCATATGATCAACCAATCAAACAAGGAAAAAAGGTATAATTTTTGCACATCCTGATGAAAACATTGCTGACTACCATGGTGAGGTTTTGGTGAAAGAAATTCTAAGATTTGCATCTATGGCTTTGTAATTTGGAAGGGGGTCAGCAGACATTTAAACAAGGGTGAGAGGCTTTCACAGGCATGACAGTTTCCCATGCACTGATAATATCACATTGAGACTGACCGTTTTTGTCCCTTGTTGCGTAGCAGATCCTCTTAGACTACATTCACAACGCTGACATCACAGATATTAATCAAAGACACAAATTGGATGTGGTGGCCAAGACATGCTTGAGTTGGTCATGATAATTATCATATTACAGTATAATATCATCTAGATTCATTTTAATTTAATACATTCTTTTTAAATTATACCTCTATCCTCTGTCTGATATTTTGAGGTTGCAAGATAGTCCCCCTGCAGTAATCCAATGGGCCTAAAGATGGTACGCTTAAAAAAGTATCAACAGCCAATTACAATGGTATTACCATGGTTCTTTGGACATGAACTATGGTAATACCATGGTATTATTTGGAGAACCACGTAAATACATGGCTACAAAAAAAATATTTAGGCACCAAAAATGTAATGAGTGTCATTTCAGACATTTCAGTGGATAACAAAAATATCAAACCAAGTGGCATTATTTTTAAGGATGCTTAGAAAAGAGTAAGCTAAAAAAGATGAAAGTGAGACACAGTGAAAGAATTTTTTTTTTTTCAGAAAGTGTTGTAGATTCAGAAAGCGCATTAACGACTGTGTCAAGTGCTTACAGAAGTGTCTTTGACACTTCTTGAAGGTAGTGAGGGACCACTGAGGTACAGAGAAAGTGAAAGGTTGCCTTTAAAGTGTTTTTTTTTTTTTTTTGTCTTTATGTGTTCACTCTGACATTATGACAGGTCCCAACATTATTGTGTATATTGAGAAGTAAAGTGGGCCAAGCACCAATCCCTGAGGTGCCTCCTTGCATAGTTTATGTAACAAACACTTACAAAAAAATGTTTAGCCTATTTTTAAGATTTACACATTTATTTTCATAAAAATACCATCAAATTTAATTTTTTTATGTTTATAAAAAGATTACGCAATTTAATTTGATGGACATTTTTTATGAAATTGAAATGTGTAAATCTTAATATATATATATATATATATTTTTTAGTGGAGACACTGCTCCCCACATTAATATCCTGAAAGATCTACCTGTAAGGTAAGTTTCAAACCAGAAGAGTGCAGTTCCTGTGATGCCCAATGTGGTGATACCAAAACTTTACCATGGTACCATCACAGTACTTTTCGTAAGGTTGACATATTTAGGTGCTGGCCACAGTTTATACTGACCAAGAAAAATCTGTGCAATTCCTCTGTAGATCAACAGCATCATTCAGTAATTCTGTAACATTCCCAGAACCTCTTGCCATTTCAAGGGGCTTCTAGCTGACCACAGCACTTGTTATCCTGCCAGTGCCCAGTGTGTGCTGCATCTCACAAATATTACAGTTCAGCTCCAACTCAATTAAACCTGGGCCATAGAATGTCACACAGTGCCGACTCACTGTACTAAACACACACAGAGAGCCATGCCCGCATGCGAGGGGTCAGGAAAGCATGCCAACAGTGGGTGTTGGCCTTCAAAGGTATGTATCTGGGTATTGTTTTGCTTTTAGATCTTTGTGCAGAGATACAGTTTGTGGCCTCCTTCCCTGTTAGTAGAATCTTTGTTGTCGGATATTACACCCTGTTCTAAGCCCTGAATGCTTTTTTTTTTTTTTTTTTTTTTTTTTTGCTGAAAGGGTTAAATGGGGTTACTTTGGGTTAAATACAGTTTGAACTCTATCTACAGCATCTGTTGCATGCTGTCAAATACCACCAAAAATAATTGAGACTTGTCCCTCAGTTTGTAAAAACTTGAGATGCCCCAATGTATCAACCATCAGTATCTAGGATATCTAATATAAAGGCATGAAAAGGTTCATTTTAAAAACCAAAAATTTATTAACTATAAATTAATACAAGTATTAATTTTATGAGGCCTTTTTTCTGCACTAAGATAATAAATATCAGCCCAACTGAATAAAATCTGGAAAATATAAAGCATATTGGATGCTTCTTGTACTTGTCTATGCACAAATACGTTAAGACGAATGTCGTTCGATTTTTCTCTTTGTTTTCGCAATGTTCAGTGCCATGAGATTAGTGTTTTTACAATGCTGTGTAAAGGTAAATTAATGCTACTTTAGAGCCCTGCATTATGGTCCATTCCGTTACACTCCATCTAATTGGCTTGAATGCAAGAATAATCAAAATCATATTGATATCTGCATATAGTTTTCAGTTAAAATCACTATCACATGAGCCCCAAATTTCCAAATCTGTACATTGAAGTCTGTGAGACAATCCAATGTGATCACATTAGTATTTTTACGTATTGGTTCGTAAAGTTTGGTTATCACACACACTTTCATACATTTGCATAGCCACTGAAACATATAATATTGATGTGTTGACAGCATCTGAAATATAAACCTTATTGCATTTGAACAAATTTACAGACTTTTCCTCTCACTGATATATAACAGTCCCACTATGGGATTATGTCTTAGTAATGAACTCATTCAGCTGCAGCTGTATCCTCACAAAGGTTATGGGAATTTCTGTTCTGACCAAAGGATTCATAAAGATTTGTACATCTGTAAAGCTGTACATACGTGAAAGAACATACAGTAAGTTCTAGATTCTGCGAATACGTTGATATTGTACGTTTTGGTGTCAATCCAAATATACAAACATATACGTCTCAACAAATATCTACAAATACTAATAACATAACCCTGAGCAATCATTGAACATGCAATAACAAGACTTTTTCGAGGGTCACGTAATTTATTGTAAGCCTCACAAGGTGTATTATTGGTGTGAACGTTACATAACGTACACATTGGTGGTTCATATCACTTACTCTAGACACTTTCATTATAAAATTGTATCTCATATAATACCCTTTTTTCTTTATGACATGCTTTTACAGTAGACTGAAAAGTTTCCATGCTTAGCTGTTAAGCATTTCACACACATTCAAAGGGAAAGAATTGCATGCAAATAGCAGAAAGAAGAAGACTCAGATACCAGCGTCTCTTTTCCTGCTTTTGTCAGTGGCTATTAATAGGGGTGGAATTCTGATCCAAGTGGCTGTCAGAGTGAGTAACTTGTGCCAGTTTGAGGGCTCAGCAATCGATCAACACCAATCTGTGAGGAATATAAGTTTGGGGAAACATGCATAAACTCTTCCTCTTAGGCCGCCGTGTGGACATTAAAAGAGAAATCGAGAAGATACGGACAGACAGGACAAACGGAGATGAATAGATGGTGTGTGTCTGCTGTGGGCCTCTGCAGACTTTACAGTTAAAGCATGTCACCGCTGACAGCATCTTGGAGATAGAATGAAATCAGGAGAAAAAGTTCCCTCATTCAGGACAGTCATTAAGCACTGTCATTGAGATATATGAGGTAGGTGGAGCGGGAATTGAGAGAGGGAATGAGGTATGGAGGAGACGGTGGAGGGTTGCATGAGGTCTGGGAGATGTTGACTGGGATATTGAGAGCAACTCGATAAGCATTCTATATTTCATGCAAAATATGTAGTGAAAATTTAGCAATAAGACATGGTTGAGGAATTTTAGGCTCTCTGCTTCACTTTGTACCTGACAGCAACCCTTAAAGCTAATGTATGTCAATTTGTTAATGTTAAATACTTTATCCTAGTTTTTTATGCAGAGGCAATTATAAATACGCCATTTGTAAGTAGATTTCTCCTTAAAAGAAATAAGTGTATACACTGTGGCTGTGTTGCGATATTCAAAATATTGCTCCCGACCAGCCCGACATAGCAACATTGCAATAAATGGCGTGCATTTAGGCGGGACTATCTATTTGTACCTGCTTGAAAGCAATCAGTATTTACACAATTCTGTGTGGTGATGCTAGTGGTACAGAAATTGATTACACTATGAATTCGGCAACAGGAGGGCAAAAGTTTTGCTATTGAAATCGATCAGTGCTTACCAAAATTTGAACCACTGCCTCCAGTGGCTGAAACTGGAAGTGTTGTTGAGGTGAAATGTCCACAGGGTTTAGTTGTAAATAATGGAATACAGTCAATAGTAAGGCATATTTTATTAACCCTAACCCAAAGCCCAACCCTAAACCTAACCATCAGTGGAGTAAAAGTTTAATTTTAGAATGAAAATATACAGTCACCGGTTACTTTATTAGGTACATCTGTACATCTACTTATCAATGCGATTACTGTATCTAATCAGCCAATCGTGTGGCAGCAGTGTAATGTATTGAAATAAAACTGAAGTGGATCCGCATACTGTTTAATGATTCCCTTTTGTACATTTTTAGCAATGTAATGTATAATATCATGCAGATATGGGTCAGGAGCTTCAGTTAATGTTCATATCAACCATCAGAATGGGGAAAAAATGTGATCTCAGTGATTTAGACTGTGGCATGAATGTTGGTGCCAGACTGGCTGGTTTGAGTATTTCTGTAACAGAGATATATTTAGATCTCCTAGGATTTTCACGTGCAACAGTCTCTAAATTGAAAAGAGAATGGTGTGAAAAACAAAAAACACCCAGCGAGTGGCAGTTCTGTGGGTGAAAATGGCTTGTTAATAACAGAGGTCGGAGGAGAGACTGGTCAGACTGATCCAAACTGACAGGAAGGTGACAGTAACCCAAATAAACATGCGTTACAACAGTGCTAAGCAGACATACAACAAGACGAATATTGAGGCGGATGGGCTACAGCAGCAGAAGAACCCTCCGGGTATCACTACTGTCAGCTAAGAACAGGAAACTGAGGCTGCAGTGGGCACAGGCTCACCAAAACTGGACATTAAACGATTGGAAAAACATTGCCTGGTCTGAAAAATCTGGATTTCTGTTGAGATACACAGATGGCAGGCCCACTGCAGCCTCAAATTTCTGTTCTTGGCTGACAGAAGTGGAACCCAACGTGGTTGAAATCACTGAGATCACATTTTTCCCCATTCTGATGGTTGATGTGAACATTAACATTAAAATGTCAGACAGAGGATAGAGGTGTGAACTGTAAATATCTGCGTGATTTTATACATTACGCTGCGGCCACATGATTGGCTGTTTAGATAATCGCATGAATAAGAAGATGTACATGTTTACCTAATAAAGTGGCCGGTGAGTGTACAGTATATGATTATTAAAAATAAACTCTGCTTAGAACATCCCTTACCTGTGGTAAAATCACTGTAGCACACAGCCTCTTGTGGCTTATTGCTTAATTTTACTACAGCTCTGTGATAATATGGCTTATCCAATCAGATTTGAGAGTCAGTTTCATAATATTATGAAATTATGAATATTATTATATTATAACATTAGCATGTGAATGTTGAGAAAATGCTTCCATAGTTTGTAGTTCTGAGCTCTCAATTAATTCAAAAAAGTGCCACAAAGAGAGTGAATGCAAATGAGACTGTGCATAGAATGGCCTTTTCAGGATTAATCGTAATACTCATTTATAAAGCTTACACCTAAATACCTGCAACAATGTCTAGACAAAAACAGCCAACTCAAACATTAGAAAAGTTACAGGTCATTAGCAAGGCTACAAATTAATGAGGAGAAATCACATTTCATTCTTATCCCTACCAGACCGTCTGCCATGGGAACATACTAACCACACGCTCCACATCTACCTCCGAAGGGCATTACTATTACCCTCCACCACTACTTCGCTCTCTCTCTCTCTCTCTCTCTCTCTCTCTCTCTCTCTCTTTCTCACTCATTACATTTGCACTCATCTCCTTTCCTCTTGCCTTCAATCTCCCTTGTTCCACCACAGTTCCCTGGTTCTAATTGAAGTAGTTAATTAACTGAAAAAACACATTAACACCTTTCCAGACCATTAGGAGATGTGAAAGAGGGTGTGTGAGAGAGCATGCAGAAAACACTCACCCGAATAGCATCATTCCCCCTTCTCTCTCTCCGTCTCTTACTCTCTCGCTCTGTAACCGTGGAGACGGTTGAAGGGATGGGGGCGACCACAGGTGTGCAGGTGTAAAGCTGAACTCAGCCACTCAGACGCTGTTAAGAACTTCTTAAGAGTCTGGGGAGGACAGAGAAAATACTTATTGTCAAAAATAAAAAGAAGTATAATTGGAAACGTGTTTTATGTGGCGTTTTACAACAGCCGCTGCAAGTAATCCAGCCGTGGAGTGTAAAATGTATCTCACTGAATGATGATGCTAATATTTCTGTGCGAGGATGAAAGTGCAGATGAAGAGAGTAAGTGACCAAAAAACATCTGATTATGAACTTATTAACTCACAGCCTGCTGATCTCATAAGCAGATAACAAAAACTAGCCCAAAGTATGCTGTCAATGGGTGAATGGGTAGGGGTGGGGTTAGGGGACCTAAAATATCCATAAAATAGTAAAAATTTACATTTATACAAATATATAATGATAGATGATATTTATACAGTGCAAATAGCGATATATCCTATTTACACCCCTAATTAAATACTAACATACAGTATAGGTGCATCACTGCAGTATATTGTGTTTATTTAGAGTCCCAAAGACACCCTACACCAACCCCAACCCCTAAACCTCACCCTAACCTTACCTTAAAAAAAAAATAAACCATGGTTTTACTACAGTAACCATAATATAACCATGGTATTTTGTGATTAAATCATAATAACCACAAATTTAAACTTGGTTACTATGTTAACACCATATTACTGTAGGAACACCATGGTTAATTGCATTAAAACTATGGCTTCCGCAAACAAACATGGTTACTATAAGGTTACTATAATATTATATAGTTAAACCATGGTTAATTTTACCCAGATCAAACCTATATATAACCTATATTACCTATTATAAGTAGTATTAAAGGAAATATTAAGAGTGGAGACAGGAAACAGGATGGGAAAAAGTGGGACAAAAGGTGGAATCGAACCCAGGTCGTCCACACACACATAAAAACGCACATCCACACTGTTGCTACACCCCATGCCTCTGCAGCGACACTGGGGACACAGTTTGTCTTCAATTTGTGTGTTTCTACTGGACTATTGGAGTGCAAATAGCTGCGCTGTGTGGCAGGTGCTATTTACACTTAGTGCAAATAGTCACTCCAATATATAAAATAAAGAATCCATAAATCATTTTTTACGTTTCTAAAGCTGTAAATACGCAATAACGTCTGTGTTTTAGATGCTGTCAATACGTCCATCTTGTACATTTCAACCACTATCCAAATGTACAAAAATACCTATGAATAATAATGAGATCAAGCTGGAGATTAACATGAGAGCAAATGGAGACTTTTGTCTCGGACTTGCTCTCAGTAATGTCACAAACTGTACTCAGATTTACCAAGATACCAAAGTCTGCTATTAAAAGTCATAGATTTCATCATGAACTCAAACATTTTCATTAAAATCTCCCGAAAACCAGAAGATCTGCGAAGCTATGTTATCCATATAAATTTAAAGCTGCACTACGTAACTTTGTGCTCTCTAGTGACATCTGTGGTTGAAAGTTAAAACTGCAAACAATTAGCAGAAGAACACATAATGTTAGTCGTGTTTCAGCACTGCTCTTCTGGCAGATGAATCTAATGATTTGAGCTTACCTGGGCATCCCCTATGTGATCATGACTGGGAGATATTCAGGGCCACAGTGATAACGTGCTATTTTCATGTTGTTATTATGTTATACAATTAAACATTTTAAACTGAAGTATTACTTGCTTTGATGAAAAAAAAAAAAACCTCCTATCTACATATTTTGAATTTATTTATTTTACACTAATAGCGCTTTTATGATACTACATTCAAAGAGCTTTTACATAGAAAACAGTGGACTCAATCACCTCAGTCACTACCAGTATATTTTAACATGATTATTCAAGTGTTTTATCTACTATTAATGTTTGTATTGTAATACACATCTGTCATGAATTCTGCCTCTATAGTTCCTCCCACTCATCACCTGAGGGCTCCATCACCTGAATATTGACTTTTACACTCTGAACTCCATTTCCCATAATCCCCGTACCTGGCACTGATTACCTGCTCACCTGTTCCTCATCTACTCAGCTATTTAAGTCTCACTTTCACTCGTTATCATTGTGAAGTCTTGTTTTGTCCTGGCTGACATTTCTGAGCGTTCTCTGAGTTTATTGTATTTCCTGTGTATGATCCTGGACTGTTTACCATGTTTTGACCCGTTGCTGCCTGCCTACTATTACTGCCTTGTTTACCTGGATACAGCCTGTGATTGTCTGCTGCCTTCCCTGACCTCTTGCCTGTTTATTGACTACTTCTCTGGATTACCTTGGATATTACTGTTGCTGGTGATAGGCAGGGGTCAATCTGTATTACTACATTTATTGTTATTAAAGCTGCACATGGATCTCAACTCTGTTGACTCATCATTACAACACCAGTTTAAGAGTGATACTCGTGATATGGCTGATAGGAGTTCAATTGAAGACTTTATTTTTATTATATTATATTGTACAGCCTCAGTTGATAATGCAAGTGAACTGTAATACTACAGTAGTATGTCTATGCAATGCACACAATAACCTAAAACAAGGATTCAGTAATGATGAGGACAAAATACTTGAAACATGAAAAATTATATGCTTAAATATGCAATATAACAGTTACAAGAAGTCAATTTCAGAAGTCATAAATACTATCATGTTACAGTAACTTCCCCTGACAATGTAGATACATTGCTATCGGTTAACACACGAGTAATGTTCGATTCATACAAGCAATATAAGCTTCAGCAACCCTACCAGAAAACATATTCATGCTTGTAGCAGGTAAACAACTTTACCAAACGAATAACAGATAAACATGCTCCCAGATTGCTGCGATGCTGTCTTGAACTGTGTGAATGTTACTGACTGAACTGAACGTAGTTTCTCCAGTCGGAAAGACAGCCGGTATTTCTTTCCTGTTTTTACGGACATGATGCAAGGATGTATTGTACATCATAAGCCAGCGATTTCGTGCCAAATCCGACAAGACAGCTCAAAATACAAATCATTTTTATAGGCTTGCCGTAGTGAATCGGGGTAAGGTAAGGACATTTTTTTGAACACTGATTGGTTAAATGTGCTGTAAGCGATTTCAGCCATTCTACTTCCACGAGACTGAGCTGTTAGATTAGCCTCTCCAAAACTCCCTACTCCAAATATAACAAATGAGTTTAATTGAGAGCAGAAACGGTTGTTAAAAACAACAGCAGTAAGCCCTATAGCGCCCTCAACTGACAACTGTTATGAACAACATGTCATTAAAATGCATTATGCCTCAATAATTCGCTGCAACTACAATACTATGAGAATGTGCAAAATTATTGACAGGCAGAAAGCGTCATTGTCCGCAGACACATTTTTGTTTGCTGTTTACAGAGTCTAGTGCTGTCACAGAGACCGGTGAGATATCTTACAACACTTCATTAATATCTTTCAGGGAGTAGGAACATTTTTTGCATACCTTTTCATGAAAAAAAAAAATCACTAACAGGACCTTTAAGTACTCAATCAATAATGCCAATTTGTTAATTTTTAACCAAAAGATCTTACATAGTGCAGCTTTAACAATACGTTTACTGCAGTATATCAAAAAAAAAAAAATATATATATATATATATATATATATATATATATATATATATATATATATATATATATATATATATATATATATTGTGTTTATTTGTGTTTTACCTGAGGAACAAGTTGATACTTAAACATGAAACATAATTGAGAACATTCCAAGTCTCCCAAGCGAAAGAGACAGTGGCAGAGCTTACCTTTGCAGTACGTGGACAAGTGTTAAAGCTTGGGCAAGGAAATTAGATAAACCATATATTGTTCATAACATTTAATTATTTAGCTAAAGCAATATTTTTTCCCAAATAACATCCCTATATATTCCAAAGCTTTGTCAGCTTAGCTGACTATGAGTAAGCCATAGCTATGAATCCCTTTTGAACTTTTGAGCAATAAAATCTTCCTCTGGGCAGACTGGTTAGACCTGCAGCTGAATAAAAGGAGGTAGGATCTCAACAGCGATAAAGACACAGTTGCTGCTTGTCAGAAAAGATAGAGGAAGCACACACATTCACACTACGAACTGTCGGCTACTGTTAATAGCAGAGATAAAGCAACAGATTCTCATCAGTCAGGCCTCCATAAACGGCTCTGTTCGATTGGGGGAGAGAGCATGGCAGCATTAGAATGCACTGCTTGTTTGGTGTTTGCAGCCCAGTACCAGCTCGCCAGTAGAACTGATGGGCAGTGACATCCTCACATCCACACAGTCATTCACTTATCAACCCCCTCCTCCTGCTCCCCTCTGCCTTGGCTTAAACAGACCAGCCTTTCTCATAACCTTCACACAATGGTCTGAGTGTACCAAATCCAGTGGAGATTAAGATGCGGAACAGAAAGGACATAAATGCAGGGTGTGCTTCTTGCAAACAAAACAAAGAAAGTCCCTTTCAATTTTTCCTGGTATCTTTGAAATGTCTTGAATGATTTTGACAACAAAGATGTATCTTTCTTTTATATAACATGGCCTACCTCTCATTGTGAACCTTTGCCCAGTAATCTCACCAACATTGAGTAGTTAACTGAAAGTAGGAACACTACTAACTTTACTAGATTTTTCAGTAGCATGACAATTGTTCAGCTATTTTTACATTTTCCAATGAGTAGCGCTGTAGCATCACAAAATGCTACTTTTGTCACATTGTATGCCGAGGGAGTAAAAAACCGTCCTCTCTCTCTCATGTAACACTGGCACTGGGAAACCAAATAATTTAAGTGAGTCAGTTCTTTGAGATGGTTCATGAAAATGAACTAGTTCACATAAATGATTCACTGATTCACTTGAGCCAGGCACTTAAAGGGATTTTGCCTTCTTTTTTGAAGCGAAATATTTAGTTTGGGGGTTCTTTCACTTCTATGGCATGAGACCTCCGGTTGAGGAGATTCCCCCTATATGTAAAGTGCTCTGAGTGCCTAGAAAACGCTATATAAATGTAAGGAATTATTATTATCTATTTTTTTCATAATGTCATTATAGTAAGATCTACTATATATTGTAGGCAGTGTTGTCACAATACCAAAATTTCAGTATTCGGTACCTATACCTATACCAGTTAAATTGGACAATTCCCTCTGAATTCTCGACATAATTAGCGCTCCTGATTTAGTTAATTGCTGTTGTGTTTATCACTATATTTTGATTCAGTTATATAAAATAGAGGGGTTTCTAGTTTTAGTTTACTGTATATTAAGTATAAATTCATGTTCAGTGTAATGTTGTCACCCTATTTGTTTAACCACAGTTTTACTATAGTTCAGTCATGACAACTCTCTTGGAAATATTTAGCATGTTAATGTGGGTATGACATATTAATAGGATATTTGTCTTGGTGGACTAGATCTGCTACAAGATCCTGCTGCTGCAGAGCATGTATGGAGACTTGTTTCTGCTAGAGCATACACAGATATACTGAGTTAAGCATGTGGACATGCTGCTGCTGCACAATTAGAAAAACAAGACATACTGAATCAAGCATGTATGACATGCTTCTGCACAATTAAACATAAATACAATCCCCCAACAAAGCAGGGAAGCTGCAAAAATGCAAAACACAACCTCCCAAACAAGCAGATCTACCACCAAGACTTGTGTACTGCTGTTGCTCCGAAGAGCCATGCGCACCAAGTGTATGTTTGCTAGGTGTGCCTTGTCTGCTTGGCCGAATGGCTTAAGTGGCTTGTGACTTGACTCAGAATGTGTACCTGGACCTGGAATGTCCAGAGCTTATTTAACTAGTGACATAGCCAACCTATCTGTGAATTTATTTAAACTAATGAACTAAGATAGCGATATATGCCTGTGCCTGATTTGGCTACAGTTGATGCGCTTCAATGTGCTTGCATTTAAGAAAACATAATTATTGAATCAAAATTTGAGAATTTATAGGATTTTTTTTTGTGTGTGTGTGTTTTACTCACTATTTGTCTGTTAATGAGAGAAATAAAAAAGGTTCTTAAAGGGTCATGAAACACAAAAACACATTTTAACTGATAAAAATAACTCACATCATCAAAATATATATTTAGAAGAAGATTAACATGCATTTCTTATGGGGGAGTTTCTAGAATTTTGGAGTCAAAGCACATTGATGTGCACTTTTGAAGCCGAATACTAAAGTAATTTGAAAAACTAAAACTAACTTTATCACACTAATGCAGTCAGTTCTACATTTATTTGTGGATTCGATTGTGGATAAGAAATGACATTTATTTAAGCATTTTGACGAGTTTCCAAAGACATAGTGAAACATGGTAATGTGACACACAGAGTGATAATTCAAATAATAATTAAAATGTGTTCATCAGGGGTTGGTTAGATATGCAAGGTAAAGTTGAGAAAACATGCAAGAACACCTCCAAATACTTCTTTAGATTTGATGTGGTATTATACAGTGTAATTATAGTATCAGGTCTGTGTGTGCAATTCCACAACTCCCCATCATCATCTAGATTACATGTAGTCTGTTACTGCCATTCCCATGACTGGAGTAAACATGGTTAATTTTGTGTGGGAATGTCACCCTAATTAAATATATAACTAACAGGTGATATTATTGAATTCTGTAATCAAAACTTCTGATTGTAAAATTAAATAATATCATCCGATTATTATATATCTAAAAATATTTTCCTCTTTAAGTACAATAGCTTCAATGTAGTTAGCTTCTTGTTAGTTGGTTTTAGAGTACCTAAATATTTTTTTTAAAGACTAGCTTAACTGTAGTTTAACTACTTTATGTTATGAGTAGCTTGTAGCATGGGAAGCTAGAGTTTCAAAGTAAGCAGCTTCCCCAACACTGAATCTCAAATATATCTTCTCCATAGTTTCAGCAGAGATCTTACCAATGTCTCAAACTTGGCTCGGATTTACCAAGAGAGCAAAGTCTGAGATTTAAAACTCAAATATTTCTCAAAACTAAACTATATGAGCTATGCTAACCATATTAATTCGATAAGTTCTACAGAAGATCAGTCTGTGCTTTTTGAAGAAATTCAAACCACTGTCCTCAGTGGCCAAGAGTTGTTGAAAAGTCCACAGAGTTACGTCAAAAGCTATTTATTTTATTTTTTTATTGTAAGTGATACAATATAGTCAGGAAAGCACATTTAATTAACTCTACCCCTTAACCCAAACCCCAACCCTAAACCTAACCATCAGTAAAGTAAAAATGTATTTTTAGAGTGAAAATTCAGAATTATGCCCATCATTGTTTATGTGAACATGATTACTTCCTGGTTTCCATGGGACCAGACTCAATGTCTCTGAGGATGCTCACACAATGAGCAGAGGGAAATGTGATCATATTTGAATAGATGCAAAATTGTCTAAACGGGAGATGGCACTTGTCAGTATCTCGGCAGAATATGGTCGAGGGTACGTGAACTTTCTGTAGCACATTGTCCAGCTTAATTAGTACTTGTAATTTGTGGATTACAAATGTTCTGATTACAAATTCTACACACATTTCCAAAGCTTTTCAGTGTTGTCTGTAGAGCCCTTTCCAGATCAACACTGCTGTGCAGTTGTTTGAATGAGTGCCTGTCAATGCCATGTAAAAACATGAACTGTGTCAATCAGAAAGACCTTTCCTGTCTAAGTGGGCTGTTCTTGACCAAAACAAGCTGCAATCAGACTTCATGCCGATAGTGAAAAGTTTGGCCACACAAAGCTAAGTCTCCTACTGCATTCTTTTAGGGTGGGGAACAATCTGAGCAAGTGTCTGCTGACCAGGTACTTTGAGAGGTCAACATACTGTAGTCCTATCTTTCAGAGGAGGGACGGGGGTCACGATGCAATGGTATCACCCACTGCAGCGAGCACATGACTTTCATGCCGTGGGTATCACTGGGAGGGGTAGACATTGTTCTCTCATTTGTCAAACAATAGCACATTTTCAGATGCCTTTACAATCCCGAAAGAACAGATATGAACAGAGCTTGGACTGTGTTGCTGAATAGCTGCGCAAGGTCATGGGAATAAACAATGTTTTCACGTGTTGTAATAGAGAGCGGAGTGCATCCTACCTCATTTTCCTCTTTTGTCTCTCTGGAGCAAGTTCACTCTAATGAAATGTGCCCACAGATAGCGTTGTTTATATGTAAGCAATGTCTGTGTTGTATTAGCACCAGACTAAAAATATTATGCAAAACAGGAAATGTTGCAAATATGCCCCAAAATGATGTGTTAAGCACAATTTCCGATCTTGCAGGCCGATTCTGCGTGCCAGGTTGAGGAGAATGCAGCAGACTACCGCGATCTGACACTTGCAACTGAACAGCATTGCTCACTCCACTACTGCGATCTAGGCACTTTAAACATCTTTTTAAAATGCTGAAAGTATGCTTGACTACACCACGCATATGGTAATATGGCCCATTATAACGCTCTGCTCCATTATGTGATAAACATAAATTATTGCTGACATGATCAAAAGAAAGCCTACACTAAAATATCTTTTTTTATGAAAATCTGTTTAACACCTACATTCCGTGGGCAGTTTGTGAAAAAAAGAAAATCTATAATAAGCGCTAGAAAGAATAATAATGTCTTGATTTAAATATGGCGCAGTGTTATAACAGCACATATAACAACTGTTGAAACTGGATTGCAGATACTTCATAAATAAAATACCGAAGTTTGCAATACCACACACTGAAGGGTGAACGAATTGCCAGGATAGGCTATGTAAAATAAAATAAAAAGTTTAAAATACTTTTTTTTTTTTTCCATCTGGAGCCATACATTCAATTCAAGATTTTTTTAATTGCAGGTACTACCTACTGTACAACTCCATACAAAGTCTTTAGTGAATTCACCCCTGCGTCTCCTGCTTTGTATTCCTCCCTTCCACCTTGGCATTCTGTAATCTGGCTCAAAATGTGGCTTTTCACAAGACATTTTGCAATGGCGTTCCTTAATGAGAACATTCTGTATAATTTAAAATCATCCTATTGCTTCTCCACCTGCTCTCTCTCTCTCTCTCTCTCTCTCTCTCTCTCTCTCTCTATCTAACATGGTAGAAATCCCCCTCCTCAGTTTCCCACTTTTAGGAGCCTAATCCCTCAGACACACAGCATGTGTAGCATCTCGATCGTTACACAAACCTTTAAAGCGGTTACTCTGTGTTTTGCACAGTTGGGGCTTCAGGCCCATTTAAAGAAAACAGGGAAATCAATATTTCTTATTAGGAATCCCTGCTGATGTGCCTCAGGCATTCTGGTCTTTCTACTTTTTCTCTTCTGTTTTCTGTTCTCTCTCTCACTCTCTATTTCAAAGCAATCTTCTTTTGTACCAATAAAGGAAATTTGTTTATTTGTGCATGCTTTTTTTTTATTTTATTTTTTATCATAATTCTCCGCAAATATTAAAATGAAACTGGTTCTTCATGGACTCTTGTGTTGTACTTAAATACCTACTGAAGCTAAGAAATGAGCAAGAATATTATGCTGTCAATCTGCATGCAAAGCTATGTAGTGTGTCTGAATATAAATCTTTGATTTAAATACAAATCCAATTGGTTTCAAGTTTCAGATTTCATATATATATACACACTCCCGGTCAAAAGTTTTGAAACACTTAACTGAAATGTTTCTCGTGATCTTAAAAATCTTTTGATCTGAAGGTGTATGCTTAAATGTTTGAAATTAGTTTTGTAGACAAAAATATAATTGTGCCACCATATTAATTTATTTCATTATAAAACTAATTTTTTTGAAATTGATGACTTGGACCAAATAATAAAGAAAAGCAGCCAATAAGTGCCTAACATAGATGGGAACTCCTTCAATACTGTTTAAAAAGCATCCCAGGGTGATACCTCAAGAAGTTGGTTGAGAAAACGTCAAGAGTACTGCAAATTCTGCAAATTCTAGGCAAAGGGTGACTACTTTGAAGATGCTAAAATATGACACAGTTTTGATTTATTTTGGATTTTGTTTAGTCACAATATAATTCCCATAGTTCCATTTATGTTATTCCATAGTTTTAATGACTTTACTATTATTCTAAAATGTGAAAAAAAAAATTATTATAAAGAATGAGTGTTTCAAAACTTTTGACCGATAGTGTATATACATATATATATATATATACTGTATATACATACATACATACATAGAAATATATGTACTATTTCCATGGCTTTTCACTGATATCTATCAAGTTTTATGAATGACAGGAATTACTATTCTGTGGAATGATAACCTAATAAATTAATAATAATAATAATAATAATAATAATAATAATAATAATAATAATAAAATAATAATTATATAACAAGTAGGAAAATAGGAAAGTCAACATTTATATGGACAGTTATATATTATATACAGTATATAATGTATATGTACACACACACAGTTATATTGCTTGTGACTATAGTATGTTTATGCATATATGCATTTTTCATTTACCATTAAGTTGTGATTACTTATACAGTATGTATTTGTGTATTCATTTATTTATTAAATGATTTTTAAAATGTTTACATGTGTATTTATTTTTGGAACCACTTTATATAAGGTGTCTTTAACTACTATATACTGTACTTGAGCATTTGGCACAATGTACTTATTATGTACATATATATTGCTGCATTGTACTTACATTTAAAGTACCTGCATTTAATTACATATGTAGTTACACTGTTAACTTTACCCCAAACCTCAACCCTAATTTAAACCCTAACCCTAATCCTAAAGTTACCCGTACCTTAACTTCAGAAGCAGCAAATGTGGGCCATCTTGTGAGAATTTTGCATAACAACATGTAGTTAAACAATGTATTGTATGTATTTTAATGTTAGTACATAGAAGTTAAATACACCTAATATTAAGTGGGAACTTATTTTTTTATTTTTTGAATATGGTACATAAATGTATGGGTGGTGGGTGAAACAGAAAAATAACAGAAAAAGAGAAGAAAAAGCAAAAAATGGTGTCTATGGAAAGGAACAGAATGTAAATTAAATGTAAAGAGAAATTATTGGAGTTAAATAATTTTAAATAATAAATTACTGAAATTATTGAGTATAGAATTGAAGGACACAATAAAGTATAAAAAAGATACATTTTCATGGTTTCACCCTGATATTCATCAGAACTCCCTGATATGTCCTAGGGAACTCTATTTTATGAATAACAGGCATTCCTATTCTGTGGAAATCTCCAGATTTCTGCCACCACACATTCAAGAATTTCTGATTTGTTAAAAACAATTTTGCCATGTGAGTACAGCAAGTTCCCAAAAGTTTCTGTCCTTGTTTGTTCCATAATTTTGTTGCATCTGTGAAGTGCAACAGTTGCATTTGATCTCCCTAACCGTGCGTGACTCTGCACTAGTTCACAATCAGAAGCAAAGTGGACAAAAACTCAAGGCGTACCGTGAGACTTCGTAATGGGAAATCAAAGGCATAGCCACTTCGCTATATTCACACTAAGTACCTTCATAAGGGAAGCAGTGGTGATAGAGGTACTGTTCATGCCAGCAATAATTGGGCTATTTCTTTTGTGTACCCACAGGTCTCTCTCTCTCTCTCGCTCTCTCTTTCTCTCTTTACTTAGTAAAAGAAAACTGTTTACTGGGGCCAGTGCATGAGGACTGAGGGTTGTGGGGAGCAGCTTTTCATTGTGATAGATTGAGAGGGCCATGGGAAAGGGCCATTAGGATAATACGCAAGTTTCACGGTCATCCATTTCAGTGCTTGTTTTTCAGGCTGGGCAGGTTTTTAAGGGCTCATATCATACATGCCAGCCAGGAGCAGCCGAGCAATCACATATGGTGACATGACTTGCACATTAGATTTAATAAAACGTACATGTATCTCTGCTATTGCATGCAAAAGCTTTATTGGATTCCTTCCTTATTTTGATTCCCACCATGTTAGGCATGCATAATTAATTGCTGAAAGCCCTAAGTAGGCCCAGACGGAATCTGGAATTTTTGCATTTTTGGCTAATGTTGAAGGAAAATCTGTGGTATTCAGTGGATGGGAAAGCAAAGAAAAGAAAAGACTGCTAAGCTGGTTTGCTGGTCTAAGCTGGTTTAAGCTGGTTTTGCTGGTCTCTCAGCCATCACAGTAGATGGAGCAGTCGCACATGGTGACATCACCTCCACCTTGATTCAATAAAACACATAGCTATTAATGCATTTAATAGTCTGATTCTATTGCATAATGCATTCACAACATTACAGTATTTCATCTGTATATTTATCCCTTGAAATACCAAAGGAGATCATTGGCAGAATGTCCAAGCTTCTGTTTTCCATAGAAAAGTGGATGGTGATTTATACTGTTTTGGGTGTTTTTTTTAGGTGATTTATACTATATAATGTATGATCCATAGATAATCATGCACTATATTCCATGTCTTCTGACACCGTATGGTAGCTTTGCATGAGTGACAGACCAAAATTAAAGTCACTGTTCACTGATATTCTCCCCCTGTTGTCGCTCTCATACCTCAACTGCTACATTTGATACCTCAAATGTTTTCCCAGCTATATCAATAACACAAACACTTCAAAATATGGATGTAATATTTGATTTAGTGATCATTAACATAGAACTATTTAAAGTTTAAATGTTTGAAAAAAATGGGCAACAATTTATTTTAATGTTAATGGTTTACAGTGGAGTTCATTCATGACTAATAAGTAATTTACAAATCCATTATAAACCACTGATATACAGTTATAACAACATGAATAAAAAAGCAACTTTCATGCAACAGTTGCTAAAAAGTGAGCATTTTAACTCACATGTTACAGTATAAATGCTTATTAAATACACTTGTTATATTAATAAAAAAAAAAATAACAAGCCCTAATTCATGATTTATGTCACAATGCAGCAAAATACATTATTTTAGTGAGATTAAAAGGAAGGATTTTGTCATTTAGTCCGCTTTGTGGTTATATTCATTACTGTAATGTCTTAACTCACTTGTGTTGTCACTTTCCTTGTCACATTTATGTCTGAAGAATGGTGCTGCTCCGAGTGGTGTCCCAACTTATGTTGTCCTGGTTACCTAAAGTCCTCTGCAAAAACACTTTTCAGTTCTTCATGCTCATTAGCAGCATATATAATAAAGTCTGATGACCATTAAACCATACTGAACTTTATGTTCACAGGTTTCTAATGTTAGCAACTCCTTAATAAATTACTCATATGTGACCACTTTATATTAAGGCACACTTCCATAGGTTATTAATGTTGAATAAGTGTTATTAAGTATTTACAACATGTGAGGTAAAATGGCTCACTATTTGGCAGGTATTTCATGAAAGTCATCCCATTTTACACATGTTGTTATAACCATATACCAATGATTTATAACACATTTGTAAATGACTTATTCATGCTTATTGATCCTATTAACAAAGGAAATGTTAATGTAAAATTATTAAAAGAAACCAAAGCATAGTCTATCTATTGCGGCTCTTCTTTGGACTTCTTCATGTTGTTATAGACCCCTCTATTGGTAGTGCTACACCAAGTGTAAAAGGAGGTGGTAATTACCAATAGGCTCCCAGACCCCTGGGACAGAAGGTACCTCAGGTCTCATTAGATCACTCACTGGCCCATCTCATCCCCTTAGCTTCATTACTCTACCTAATCCTTTATCATCCTTATGGTAGATCTCATTCCCCATTATCTTTATTCATCACTGCTATAGCAATTCATTTGTATCCTGTCTTCATCTTTTAATCGATAATAGTTCATTCATAGTTTCTGATTTAGCATGGTGTATTGATTATCTGTTGAATAAGAAGTGCTTGTTATGTTTTTTAAGAATGGAATTCTTTATATTACATTGAATAATAAGAAATTGGTGCTGTTGAATATAAGGCAATGTACTTATAGGCAAATGTATAGATTTTTTTTATTAAGTGTTAACTGCATTTATTAATGAGATTAAAGGGATAGTTCAACCAAATAAATCAACAAGAAAAAAGAGATAAAAACTTCACTCAAAGCTATTGTATGGCTTTAGAGTAGTGGCTCTCAACAGGTGGGTCAAAATAGACCGAAGATCAGATCTGATAATGTTGCGAACAGCAGGGAAAAACAATGCTAAATGCAAATCATATGTAAGCTGATCCAATAATCATGCATTTATGATAGCAAAATAAAAAGCCTCATGAACTTTTAAAGGGGAGGACAAAAATACTTCCCATATAATTTTTTGTTGATGTCAAAAGCATCAGTCCAGTCAAACTCTACAGTATTTTGGCACAAATTAATTTGTAGATGCTAGCTAATTTATACTACAATAGTTTGTTTGCTTGCAATGAGGATAAACATTACAATTTCTGGTCCTTTACTTCATTGATTGTATAATCAAATCCATACAGCTCTTTATGAGACTGACAAAGCAAGGATATTGCAGATTGATTATTGTTCAGCGGTCAGGCTGATATTTCCAGGACAAGGTCATTTGAGAAAGACAGTAGAAGGGAACAATCTGATCTCTGTTGTCATTTGTACTACTCACACCTGGATAGTGTGTCTGATTGCTGTGAATCCCCTGGATTTGATTGGCTTTGAATGAGATTCAACCACCTCAAGCTGAACCTGCTACAAGAAAAGACCTTCCACTGGATTCACAGCTTAGAGGAAAGCTTGGCGTTATGGGTTTGCTTTAAAGGTGCATTCAGTAATATTTCCTCTTTAAAAAGTTTTACACTTAAAGAAATGAACAGCACAAATGATTAAAAAATTATTAAAACCATGTACACTCTCTTGAGATGAAGACTCCAGTCATACCTGTAGCCTATAAAAAGAAGTTCTGTTCTATTATACATGGAGCTCGTCACCCCCTCATGGAGACTGCCATGTTGAGATCACATGACCAGACGTCACGCAGCAAATGATGCGAGGCAGCAACAATGCAGCAGCCAACAACGCACAAAAATTAATTGGGATCAAATCCAAGAACATCCATTTTATTGATGTGTGTAATATTAGAAAAAAACACACACACAAAAAAAAAAAACATGAAAAGGAACAAAACAAAAGATAAACAAGCATTCCATTGTGAAATGGCAGCAGATAATAAAAACTTACTAAGGCAAATATATGGAGATATAACAGTATCAAAACATCCCACAAATGCACAAGACAGTCCACAAATGCACGCAACAAATCCACAAATGCATGCAACAATTTCAAACACGCACACAGAATCTAAAAATGCACATAACAGATCCACACCCACAGAAATCCACAAATGCACTTAACTGATTCAAATGTGCGCTCAATCCGCAAATGCATGCAACAGATCCACTCACGCACATAGCAATCCACAAATGCACGTAAACAGATCCACACAGACAAAAATCCACAAATGCATGCAACAGATCCACTCATCTGCTTAATTCACAAATGTATGCAACATTTGTGTGTATGTAGATCAGTTGCATGCATTTGTGGATTGCCTTGTGCATGCATTTGTGGATTATTGTGTTCATTTGTGGATTGTCATGCGCATTAATGAGATGTTTTGATACTGTTTTATCTCCATACAAATAAGAGCCTGTGAAACAAACTTACTGGGCCTCATTCCAGAAATGCTTCCTTCAGCCATCCTGGAAAGTTCCTACTTACGAGTTTGGAAATCGTAATTTTGGTCGGAATAAAATGGGTGCGTTGGGCAATTTCATAATTATTTATCTTGTTTTTACTTCCTTACAGGAAGCTTTTTAGCACTAGTGCAACAAAATGAAAAGCAAGGGTGCCTTTTTTTTTGCTTAATTGTTGATTTATGTGGTTTATCATTCTCTGTGGTTGCACGAGATCGGAAGTGTAGTTTTGTTACGCAAGTCTGTCAGCTCATAAACCTGCTAAATTAGAGTATTTTCTTGCAAGCAATGGTACACAAAATGCATACAAACTAAAATGTATACTCAGCATTGACATGAAAACAAAATAATCTTGCAGTCATTCTGACATAAATTAAATGCAGCAAACAACAATTGTGTGTAAATCGTTAACAAATCCATTCGTACGCAAATAGTCACGTTGACATGAATGCACGTAAAGTCGTTTTACAAACTATTTAAACAAATTCATTTTTCTTGTGTTTCCTTTGAATGCACCTTTGAGGCAGCTTAAGAAATGTTTAGAGAACATTTTGCTTCAAAGGACAAACTGACCTTCATGCCCATATAATAAAGACATACTAAAAACTTCAAAAGGCAAAGTATCAGATAAGGAATAAAATATTTTTGCTAAAAGTCTTTAAAGTAGTCAAATGCACTGTGATTGAATAGTCGAAGCATTCTGCTGCATAAATCCGAAGAATGAAATATTTCTGTCAGAATTTTTTTTTCCATCCTTGATAAGTCGCTCTCTGGTGCAGGCAGGCAGAGGCAATGCAATTGTTCAAAGGCAAAAAGACGACTCCGAGCTCTAAAGAGAAACATGACATACACTGTTTGAAAACCAGATGAGGTTTAACCGATAGATAGACAAATCATAATATGCATCCGTTTCAATTGCAGGTCACACGAGATCAAAGTCAGGCCTGCTTCATTCAACGTCCCTTAGAAAAAAACAACTCATACACACAGGGGTCGCTGAGTTTTGGCCCAGTCGAAAACACAGTAGACATGTGTTGTCTGTTTATGCCTATTTTTCAGAAAGCACTGCTCGACTGATGGAAAAGGCTATTAAGCAGCCCCGAGGAAACGTGTTTACCTGCTCTCAGTGCAGTAGTATACATAGATCATTTTCATTTAAATTAGAAGCAACAACAATCAAACAGAAAAGGTAACTACATTTTACCTTTCAGAGAGATAGAAATGATTTGGTTAGCCGTGGAACATTGGACGAAATCAGAGCGTCTGTTCAAGATTTGATGATGAAGATGACTTTTAATGTGCTCTGACAGCTGAATGAATTGGGAGCTGAGCAATATAGCTGCTGCCTAAAACAGAGATGGAAAAAAACAAAAATAAACAAAACTCACTTTAATCTGGCTGGACTTGGTGACCTATACACAATGACTAGAGTGCTGACAACATGAGGCCAGGAGACAGTATGTAGTGCAACAGAGTAGTGCAGCTCCCTATGTGATGCCAAATTTACTTTAGGTATGCTGTGATTTCACTGAAACTGTACCAAGAAAATAGAGCAGGTGTGTATACATCTGTGCTGATATTCAGACCAACAGCACAATTGCAAGTGTGATATTGCTTTTATACAACAGTTAAACAAAGAAGTAAAAATATCAAATAACTTATGTTTCAGAAAAGAAAAAAAAAATAGTTTGCGCTTTCTTCTCTGCAGTGAAAATAGTCACAAAGAAACCAAAGCATCAGGCACCACACAACGAATCTGTGTTTTTGAACAAATCTTTAAAGTGAACGAATCAGTCTCGTTCAGTTCCATTATTTCGGTTGTGAAGGACTCTGCGAATTTTTATTTACGTGAAAAATCACAATATCACAAAAACAATTAGCAACTAAAGCAGTCTTTCCATTCCATGTGTTCAACAGAATAAAATCATCACTTCAGGAGAAATTGTAGTTACTGTGGCACTTTTATTAAATTTGATAAATGACATGGGTTTTAGAGCTTGCAGACAAAACACCCTGAAGAAGCCTGTGTAGAGTTTGCAGATCTAATAAGTCGAATACAAACTTGAACTGTGAAAAAGAGCAGGCTTATTGACACTTTTGGTTCATCAGACACATAAAAAGAAAAATTGTATAGATCAGAACGGTGAAGTCATAAGAATGGAACAAAATGAACTCACATAGCACACACATATATGCGATTACACCTGCCATCGCTTCCAGACATAAGACAACTACCACCGTTCATTAACAAACATGAGTAAACATTCCATAGGATGGAATTTGTTTTGGTGATATTGTAATTTTTTTCGCATAAATTTAATTTGAAGTTTGGATGGAAACACAGCTAATGATTGAATGACTCACTCATAACTTGAAAGATGCTCATTTGTCACCACCTACTGGAGTAAAGATGTTATCTGCAGAAATGAGCACTGAACAAATCAGTGAATGAAATCAAAATGAATGATGAATCAAAACCCTCGCCACTTTTGTTGAGTTATAAATATTGTTGAGTAACAAATAGTGAGGCATCCCAATGCTGTTATACTAAATATCACAACCCCGCTCAGCCAATCAGATTTGAGGACCATTACTATTATAATAAGAGTCTGTGTGAATGTGAAACAAAAGACATCCTATAATTGTGTAATTCGGGAGGCACTACAGACCTTACTATTTATGTTCTTGTAAGCTACCGATTGTGTAGAGGATTTCTAAATGAGGCCAATCGTAAACACAGCAAACTAACAGCACATTGTAATCCACCTCACGTAGAATGAGAGGACCATTCAATCTGAGCCAAACAGCAACAGCTCTGAGTTTGGATTTTGGCTTTTCTTTCTCTGGTCTTTCTCTTCATGGATCCATCTATCCATCTGTCACTTTTATTCATACTGCACATACAGATGTGCTTTAGGTTCAGGCCAAAGTCTCCGGGTTCATCCAGTCTGGTATAAACACAAAGAGTGCACTAGGAGGTGAAAGCTCTTTTTTGTCAGTGGCTTGCATGGTTCCAAAATCAAAGAACATAACAGGGGCTAAAGAACAGCTTGAAATGATAAGTTAATCTCTTTATAACAGAGAATACTTGATTTCACTGTACTGGGATTTACATTTACTGTGATTTCTTCATTTTGCATAAGCTTTTATCCAAAGTGACTGCAAATATGTATAATAAAAGCAGAAGTGATAAATTCAAGTGACAAGACAATACAAGTACAAGGTTGTAGACAAACTGTCGCTCACTCCAGTAAAAATGACAATTCTGTGATCAGTTACTCACCCTCATGTCGTTTCAAACTCATATGACTTTTTCTTATGTGGAACACAAAAGGAAGAATATTGAAGGATGTCCCATTTGCTGATTTCAATACAATAGTAGTGGATAGTGTCTCATTTTAAAGCATTTAAAAGCACCCAAAAGTGTAATAACTAAGTTAAATGTGGGGGCAAATATACCACACAAAATTCCTCTGTTTTATTTGTAAAATCTGATATTTTGTTTTGATATATTTGTGTAACTATTTATATAGAATGAAATCGAAATAAGAGTTTAGTACCTTTGCTGTTACCGAGAATCTGTCAGATTAGTTCAGATTGTTTCTGAAGTGTGTTGATGAATGCAAATCCAACATGGAGTGGTACTGTCATGTCTAGATGTGTTCATGTTCATGTTTTGTGTTTATGTCTTTTATTTTGAAAAGTAGTTCCATGTCATGTTATTTCCTATTTCCCTGCCATGTCATGTGATTCCCTGTTTCCATGTCAAGTCATGTGATCATCATGTTTCCTTCATGTTCTCTGTGTCTGTTTCCCATTGGTTCATAGTCTTGTTATTGGTTCTATCATGTCATTGGTTTATGCACATTGTTTTGTTATCTTGTTTAGAGTTCTGTTTGTTCATTGGTTTATGTTTCCCATGTCCATGTATTTAAGTCTCATGTTTCCATTGTGTCTGGGTCAGGTATTGAATGTTGGTGTAACGTCGTTCCAAGTCCAGTCCAGTCCAGTCCAGTCCAGTCCAGTCCAGTCCAGTCCAGTCCAGTCCAGTCCAGTCCAGGTTCATGTTTTGTTCTCGATCACGTTAATGAATAAACTGCACTTGGGTTCTACACTTCATCGTCATCATCTGCCTGTCATTGCTTGCCAGCCTGCCAGTCTACGTTACAGGTATTTGATTTTAAAATAAATAAATAAAAACTGTATAATCCAAAATAATTTTATAATAGAACATTTATATTACACTGTAAAAAATGAACTGGAAAAAGAACGTAAAAATGCTACAGTAAAAAAAAAAAAAAACAACAACTGTTAATTGTAAAATATTGTGAAAAAAAAAAAGATTTACCTTATAGTTATTGGTGAAAATGTATATTATTTTTAACATGACAATTTTATTTGATTTTTATTTTATTTTTTTACAGAAAACTATTGTTAAAATTACGGGTATAGTTAAAATTATGGTTGGGCCTTCCCAGAAGTCTCTGCTTGAGCCATCACATCTGATTAAATTACATTGAAATATTTATGTTCCTTCTTATTTTTTATATTAGTTTGGTACATTGGAATGTTTTTTTGTTACTATTTTTGTTGTTTCGTTAATGTTATTTCATTATTTTAGTTCCACGTGTGCGGTACCCTGATGGTGTTTAGTGAAATTTAAGTTAATTTGTTTCCTTTTGTTAGTTAACAATACATTTAAAGGGGTCATGACATACTCTCTTTTTATATAGTTTATTATCTTCCCTGAGGTCCACTGATAATGTTAGTAAAGTTTTTTTGCATCCTGTCTCTGGCCCTCTGTCTGAAACGCTCGGTTTTGTCATAAGCACCTCCTTAAAACTTCAGAGTAAATGCCCACTGTTCTGATTGGCTAACATTGTGCAGCCCCTCAAATTCAGCAATATTTGAAACTCAATCGGAAGAGAATGAACAAGCTCCAAAACATAAAACTAAATTTCAGTGTTTACATATAACACACACCCAACACTTTACATCCAAATAGATTAAACTGTTCACTTTCTGCAAGCACTGCAGCAGCATTAACTATCAAACAGTCATGACATATGAAATATACTTAAGGTTTTGCGATCGGGTCCTAATGTTTTTAACTGCCCCATCCTTCAATAACAGCTTCTTTGCAAAGTTTGAATCGTATTATGACTGGTTCACAAGCAATCCACACTGATATGAGCCGAAAAAGTTCACATACATAGTCCAAAGCACAGTAAAACAAGATGTGCACACACATACTGTACAGTATCAACATGTACATCGTTGGAAACGCATCAAAACAGACAAAGACATCCATCTAAGGCGTGTTTTCATACACCAACAATTAAAAATAGTGCAGATGGGCGCAAGAAGGCCTCCAGGACGTGTTTGTGCTCAAAATAGCAATAAGAAGCAGCTGAATAAAGCAGAATCGGGTCACCTTTTCAGAGAAGTAACTTGACACAGTGTCTTTTAAAAGCGGCGCGAGATACATGACAACAGTCAAAGATGTCAGTCTAGTGCATGTTTATATACAAAAATAATTAAAAATAGTCCAGATGGGTCCCCTTTTATGTTCAGGAATAGTTAGGCCACACTTGGCCTGTCCGTCCTGCTCTCTCTCTGAGTACGAACTGAAGCACCAGTGGGCGGAGCCAAGGGTGCAATGATGTAAAGTAGGCGTTGTTGCTGTAGAGACGGTTATGAATTAATGAGCCCCCTAGTGATGTAGGGTAGTCGCAGAAGTAAAGAATGAGGCGTTTTTGCAGCTTGGCTTCAATAAATGCATTTATTGTATTGGGGATTAAGTTTTGAGTTCTGAAATGTACAGTATGTTTTTATAGTAGAAAGACCTCTTATAAGTCAAAATATCAAGGACAATTTGATTCCTCATGACATGACCCCTTTAAAAGTGCAAAGCAGTTTTTGTTTTGTTTAGTAGGTTAGAATTTTAGAACATTATATAATTTAATGGTGTGTAATTCAGTCGTAGTGAACTGTAAATGTACAGGCACCAAAATGACATCCCTTATGCCCGAAACATGGTAATTGTACTTTTTTTTACAGTGAATTTCTGGCAACCACACCTGCCAGTTTTTTTACCGTGGGAACCTGGGGGAGAGACGAAGGGAGGCATGGGGAGAGGGAAAGGGTGAGCAGGAGACACAGTGAGAGAGAGAGAGAGAGAGAGAGAGAGAGAGAGAGAAACTTGCTCACCGGTATACATGGTTACTTAACATACTTTTCACAGTTACTGCAATATTGCTAAAGTAAAACCATGGTTTCTGCCAAAAAAACAAACAAAAAAAAAATGGTTAGACTACAACAGTCATGGTTACTACAAGATTACTATGGAAAAACAATGATTTCTGCCAAAAACTATGGTTACTACAGTGTACAAATATAATAAAACAATAGTGAGACTATTGTATTTGTATAGTAAATCCATATTAACCACAAAATTATGATTTTCATTACCATAGTTTTAATTTTCCTATATTATGACTATGGTTTCACTACGAATATCATGGTTAAAATATGGTTACTGAATTAAAACAATGGTAAATTTATTGTGAGGGAACACAAACTATTACGAGGGCACGTAAAACTTTTTGCGAGGGAACGTGAACTAGGAAACTGCCTCCTCATAAGAAGTTAATTTCTAACACTGACTTGAACAGCCATGTTTTTTGCCATTGTTTGGGGAAAACCACTTGACCCAAGATCTTGGAATTTGTGTACCTCGTCTTCTCTTGTCTTGTAATATAAAACATGACTGATGACAAGACTGATTGGTGTATAATGTGAGCAGTACAGTCATTTTAGTAGTGTGAAAGTCATGTAGTAAGGGCTATTAATCATTCACTGCACACAAGATTCACTCTATACTCTTTTTAGTTCGACAATGGAAAGCCACAGAAAGACATTTGAATCCCACAAAAGTGTCAATCCACATAAAACATGCACAAACTGTCATCCCTTGTAAGATGGGCACATCACTCAATATCTCACTCACCACTTTTCTCTCCCGTCTTCCCTTACCACCATCACACTATCTCTCTCTCCACCCTCTGAGTCCATACAGTCTGCTCTGATAGCATCTCCCATGCGTGTTTTGACTGGCTGTGTGTGTTGTCTCTGTCTATTCTCCTCTTATCTCTGATGGCTTTCCGTGTAGGGTGGCGAGGCCTGCAGCTAGACAGAGGATTGCCGCGGTGCTGTCATTTATAGATGCAGCGCACGGGCCCGCACCCACATCGCAGACCTAATGCAATTTTCCCACGTGCTGACGGCATGCCATCAGCTGCAGAATCTACATTAGCTGATGGAAAAAGAGAAAAGTGTACGAGAGCAGTTGAGGGAGAGGTGAAATGCATTAAAGAAGAAAAAGACGGCTAGGATAGATTAGAAAGAAAAACAATTTTGCTGGTATGTAGGAAAGGCATTGTTTGCACACAAATAGAAACTTTTTTGAGGCTTTAAAGGCATAGTGGACTCTGTCATTATTTACTCACCCTCCTGTCGCTCCAAACTCGTGTGCTGATTTTTTTCATGGAGCATATTTTCACGTCACTCTTTCCATACAATTCATCTATGCATTTTGCAGACACTTTTATCCAAAGAGACTTACAGTGCATTCAAGGAATACATTATATCAGTTCGTGTGTTCCCTGGGAATTGAACCCATGACCTTGGAATTGTTAGCAACATGCTCTACCAGCTGAGCTACAGAAAATTTAGTTCATTTAAGAAATTTTGTTAATTATTCACAGAAAATCTTCCCTCTTGCTGCGGCTCTCAAATCTCATTCTCCATTCTGCATATTCGAACTGGCATGTTGCATTCGGTTATAACACATGCAAGAACCAATAGCTTTCTGCTATAAAATTTCAGTCTGTTCCACGCAGAAAGCTATTGTGTGGCTTCAGAAGACTTGGAATATACAACACGAGTAATATGGACTATTTTTATGGTAATTTTTGGTCCTTTGTGGAGCTTGACAACCAGTGAACTGTCCTTGTATGGAAATGAGCTGCATAAGAAATTCTTTAAAAATGCTATTTCTGTGTTTCACAGAAATAAACGACAACATACAGGTTTGAAACAACACGAGGATGAGTAAATAATGGAAGGATTTAAATTGTTGGGTGTATTATCCCTTTAAGCCAGCAAGCATGTGTATGAAGGATACCTCATCAAGTCACTGAAGCCTTACATTTAAAAATTTAATCCGCTCAGTATCTTATGGGAGTTTCCCTTCAGTGATGCCTTTCTGTAGACAACTTCTAACTTCCCCCCACCATCTATAACTGGACTTAAGCAAACTGTGCGTTCTGGACCACAAAAAGAGGAAAAAGAATGATAGAGTACTCCATATTATCAGTGAAAGACTTAAATTTCAGTTTCTTCCTCACACAAAGCTATTGTATGGTTTCAGAACATCTAGTGCACAAGTCATATGAACTACACTAAAAAAAAAAAGTTTCCATTTGGATTTAAATAAGCAGATACTTAAGAGCCTATGATTGGAGTCATTATTGCAGTGATTAATATGTTTCAAATGGCAACTATTCTTTTAACCCTAACTGATGCAGTGTAGCTTCTCATTTCTTAAACAACCAAGTAGGAAGACATATGGTTGTGGAAAAGATGTTACTGTATTTCAGAAGGGGCAAATTATTGGCCTGCATCAAGCAAAGAAAACGTCCTGGTTACTTTCGTAACCTCCGTTCCCTGATAGAGGGAACGAGATGTTGTGTTGAAGTAGTGACACTAGGGGTCACTCTTGGGAACCCCAAACACCTCTGCTTTTTTTTTTAAAAAAGGCCAATGAGAATTGGCGAGTGGAATTTGCATGCCACTCCCCCGGACATACGGGTATAAAAGGAGCTGGTATGCAACCACTCATTCTGGTTTTGTGCTGAGGAGCCGAGACCAGGTCCCGGCCATTTCAGCGGGTAGTTCAGCGTTGGGGCAAGAGGGACACAACATCTCATTCCCTCCATCAGGGAAAGGAGGTTATGAAAGTAACCAGGACATTCCCTATCTGTCACTCACTCAACGTTGTGTTGATGTAGTGACACTGGGGGTCCCTATACAAAACGCCACAACTAGCTGAACTGTGTTGCGTGAACTGGCGGTGTGTGACGGGCAGACTGCTGTGTGCCTCGTAGCCAGCGCACCAGGCTGTCACGTAACCTCCCCCAACGCTCTTATGAGCGTCGAACGGTCCATTAGGAACAAGTCGACTGCCCAACTATAGGGACAGGCTAGCCCAGCTGAGGCCTCTTTTCCCTCTCTTTTCTCCGCAAAAAGAGTGGAATTTGTTAACTGACTGGGAGCCATAAATGTCTGCGTCGGGGGGTGTCCCTCCTTAGGGGGAGACACCGTGGAGACCACACCCAAGAGGGGGGGGGGTATTTTGAGTGGGATATGTCACATGGTCTTACCGAGTCTTGTGGGAAGTATGTCATGTGGAGAGGTCCCATAGTAGGTGCTACCTGAAGGGGGAGGAGTTTCTACAGAGCATGGCGACCAGGGACAGAGGGGCCTCTGCCCAAGGAAGACGCAGTTTGCCGTCAGGGAAACAATTTTGCAGAAGTTATCACATGGGGTCACCTTCGGGGAACCAGCACATGTAGAGCACCTACCTCAGTACAGGGGCTCATAAGTGCACATACTGGGCTGGTCAGCGACTTTCTCCACAAACTCAGCTGCCAGAGGGCTAAGGAGGAAAGTCATCCAGGGATCACAGTCTGTGAACATGACTGGGAGTCAAGAGCGCACGTCTTCACCTCAAAGGAGGGGAAAGGCGCTATGCGCAAGTGGTACACCCAGCCAGTTGTCCCGGAACTTACCTGCTTGTGCCTGCCAATACACGGGATGAGAACGGCTCAACCCGGAGATTGTAGAACCTCGCAAAGGTGTTGGGTGTTGCCCAGCCCGCTGCTCTGCAGATGTCTGCCAAAGAGGCACCACTGGCCAGGGCCCAGGAGACCGCCACACTCCTGGTGGAGAGGGCTGATATGCATCTGTGATGGCGTCGATGACCCAGTGGGTGATCCTCTGTTTGGAGACAGCGCTTCCTTTCCACTGTCTACCAAAGCAAACAAAGAGCTGCTCGGAGCTTCTAAGGCTCTGCATGTGATCCAAACAGATGCGTAAAGCTCGCACCGGACACAGCAACGCTAAGGCTGGGTCTGCCTCCTCCTGGGGCAGCACTTGCAGGTTCACCACCTGATCCCTAATAGGGGTCATGGGAACCTTGGGCACATAGCCCGGTCGGGGTCTAAGGATCACGTGAGAGTAACCCAGACCGATCTCCAGGCACGATTCACTGACAGAGAACGCCTGCAGTCAGGAGGGCAGTCTTCGAAGAGAGCGCAGTCAGGAGGGCAGTCTTCAAAGAGAGTGCCTTAAGCTCAGCTGACACCAAGGGCTCAAAAGGGAGCTCCCTGTAGACCCCAAAGGACTACGGAGAGGTCCCATGAGGGGACGAGGCGTGGTCTGGAGGGATTCAACCTCCTAGTGCCTCTCAGGAACCTGATGATCAAGTCGTGCTTCCCCAAATACTGACCATCTACTGCATTGTGATGTGCTGAAATAGCGGCTACATATACCTTCAGGGTGGAGGGGGACAGCTGCCCCTCCAGCCTCTCCTGCAGGAAGGAAAGTACTGATCTAACTGCACATCTCTGGGGGTCTTCACGTCGGGAAGAACACTCAGCGAACAGACGCCACTTCAAGGCATACAGGCGCCTCATAGAGGGAGCCCTAGTCTGAGTGATTGTGTCTACCACCGTGGGTGGTAGGCCACTTAGGTCTTCCATGTCCTGTCCAGGGGCCAGACATGGAGATTCCAGAGGTCTGGTCGCGGGTACCAGATGGTGCTCCGTCCCTGATAAAGAAGGTCCTTCCTCAGGGGAATTCGCTGGGGGGCTGTCGCGAGGAGCGTGAGATCTGAGAACCACATCTGGGTGGGCCAGTAGGGTGCTACTAGGATGATATGCTCCTCGTCTTCCCCTGACCTTGCACAGGGTCTGTGCAAGTAGGCTCACTGGGGGAAATGCGTATTTGCGTAGTCCAGGGGGCCAGCTGTGTGCCAGCGCATCTATACCGAGGGGTGCCTCGGTCAGGGCGTACCAAAGCGGGCAGTGGGAGGATTCCTAGGAAGCAAACAGGTCTACCTGTGCTCGACCGAATCGACTCCAAAACAGCTGGACCACCTGAGGGTGACCTGACGTGACAGAGCGTCCGCTGAGTTTGCCCGGGATGTGAGTGGCTCGTAGCGACTTGAGGTGCTGCTGACTCCAGAGGAGGAGATGACGGGCGAGTTGTGACATGCAATGGGAGCGTAGACCGCCTTGGTGGTGGATGTACGCTACCAATGCTGTGTTGTCCGTCCGGACCAACATGTGCTTGCCCTGGATCAATGGCCGAAACCTCCGCAGGGTGAGCAGTACTGCCAACAACTCTAGGCAGTTGATGTGTCAATGCAGCCGTGGGTCAATCCAGGAGCCGGCGGCTGTGTACCCGTTGCATACGGCGCCCCAGCCCATCTTGGAAGCGCCTGTTGTAACCATGACGCACCTGGAGACCTGCTCTAGGGGAACCCCTGCCCATAGAAATGCAAGGTCAGTGCATTTGTCCCATGATGTGACCTGCGGTGCCATGCCCATATTGGGACTCGAATCTGAAGCCAGTGCTGAAGCGGTCTCATATGCATCAACCTGAGATGTGTGGCCACCACTGTGGATGCCATATGCCCCAGGAGCCTCTGAAAAAGTTACTGTGGAACTACTGCTCTCCGTCTGAACGCCTTCAGACAGTTCAGCACCGACTGTGCGTGCTCGTTTCCCAGTTGAACCAAAGACCCAGTCGGCTGAGGTGCTGGAGCACGAGGTCCCTGTGTGCGCACAGCAACTCTCAAGAGTGAGCTAGGATTAGCCAGTCATCGAGATAGTTGAGGATGCGGAAGCCCACTTCCCTGAAGACGCGATGGGGACAGGGACAGGCCGAAGGGGAGGACCTTGTACTGGTATGCCTGGCCTTCGAAGGCAAACCGCAGGAAGGGTCTGCGTCGAGGTAAGACCGAGACATGAAAGTACGCGTCCTTCAGGTCTACTGCCGCGAACCAATCTTGATGCCGGACGCTCGCTAGAATGCGTTTTTGCCTCAGCATCTTGAACAGGAATCTGTGTAAAGCCCGGTTCAGTACTCGCAGGTGTAGGATTGGTCGCAACCCACCGCCTTTCTTCGGTAAGATGAAGTAAGGGCTGTAGAACCCTTTCTTCATCTCGGCTGGAGGGACAGGCTCTATCGCGCCTTTGCGCAGAAGGGTAGCTATCTCCACACACAAGGTAGCGGCATTCTCGCCCTTCACCGATGTGAAGCGGACGCCGCTGAACCTGGGCGGGCGCCTGGTGAACTGAATCACGTAGCTTAGTCGGACAGTCTGGGTCAGCCACCGTGACAGGTTGGAAACCTGCGAGCCACACGTCCAAACTCCGGGCGAGGGGGACCAAGGGAACGATCACGTCAGATGTACCGGCGGGTGGGGCCTCGTGGCGGGGTGGAGCTCGAGGTGCCATGTCGAGGGGATTCGAGCCCCGTGGCCGTGCTGAGTCCAGGAACATCGAAGCACTCACCTGGCTCCTGCCACCCACCATAAGATTGGCCAAGGGACCCAATCCCGTGTGGGCGTGTTTGTGCCACAGTTGGGCGCACAGGGGCGGAGGGACCGCCGCTGGGGCGCCATACCTTCAAAGATGGGATGGTGGACGGTGATCGTGATACTCTTTCAGTTGTTCTGCCGAAGCGCCCAGGGGCGTTCTCTGCACTCCACGGGTGCAGATGGGGAGAAGCCGCTGAAAAAGAATCCAGCAGATGAGATGAATGAACTTCGCGGATGAATTCAGCTTCAATGAATAGAACCGCTCGGCTCCGAAGAGAAAATCTGAATGAGTGATTGCATACCAGCTCCTTTTATACCCGTATGTCCAGGGGAGTGGCATGCAAATTCCACTCGCCAATTCTCATAGGCCTTTTTTTCAAAAAAGCAGAGGTGTTTGGGGCTCCCAAGAGTGACCCCCAGCGTCACTACATTGACACAACATCGAGTGAGTGACAGATAGGGAACAACTAACTGACATTGCTGAAATTACTGGAATTGGGTTAAGAACTGTCCAACGCATTATTAAAACCTGGAAGGATAGTGGTGAACCGTCAGCTTCGTGGAAGAATTATAGTCGGAAAAAAAGTCTTGAATGATCGTGATCGAAGATCACTAAAATGCTTGGTGAAGTCACATCGTAAAAAATCGAAAGTAGAACTCACGGCTATGTTTAATAGTGAAAGTAAGAGCCTTTCCACACACACAATGTGAAGAGAACTTACAGGATTGGGATTAAACATCTGTGTGCCCATAAGAAAGCCACTTGTTAGTGAAGCTAATCTGATAAAATGACATCAATTTGCTTGAGAGCATAAAAATTGGACTGTGGAGCAATGGAAAAAGGTCATGTGGTCTGATGAGTCCATCATTCCAAAGCGATGGGTGCGTCAGGGTAAGAAGGGAAGTGCATGAAGTGATGCACCCGTCATGAATAGTGCCCACTGTACAAGTCTCTGGAGGCAGTGTTATGATCTGGGGTTGCTTCAATTGGTCAGGTCTAGGCTCAGCAACGTTATGTGGCAATAAAATGAAGTCAGCTGACTACCTGAATGTTCTGACTGACCAGGTTATCCCATCAATGGATTTTTTTCTTCCCTGATGGCACAGGCATATTCCAGGACAACAATGCCAAGATTCATCAGGCTCATATTGTGAGAGCGGTTCAGGGAGCATGAGGAATCATTTTCACACATGAATTGGCCACCACAGAGTCCTGACCTTAACCCCATTGAAAGTCTTTGGGATGTGCTGGAGAAGACTTTACGGAGTGGTTCAACTCTTCCGTCATCAGTACAAGATCTCTGCCAAAAATTAATGCAACTGGATGGAAATAAATGTTGTGACGTTTCATAAGGTTTTCGAAATAATGCCACAATGAATGCACGCTGTAATCAAAGCTAAAGGCAGTCCAACTAAATATTAGAGTATGCAACTATTTTTTTGGCCAGGCATGCTTTTTTTTTGTCTTTTATGGAGCATGGAAGTATAAATCATCACCATCCACTTGCATTGTATTGTAAAAAAACAGAAGCTCGGACACTCTGCTAAACATCTCTTTCTGTGTTTAAAGCTGCACTCCATAACTTTGTGCTCTCTAGCGACATATGTGGATGAAACTTAAAATTGCAAGCAATTTGCGGAAGAACACTTTACGTCAGTCGTTTTTGGTGGATGAATCTCATGATTTGAGCTTATCTGGACATTGCCTGTGTGTGATCATGACTGGAACATATTCAGAGCCAGAGTCATAACGTGCTATTTTCATGTTGATATTATGTTATACGATTAAACATTTAAAACTAAAACTTGCTTTGATGAAGATAAAAAACACTCCTATTTACATATTTTGAGTGAATTAATTTTACACTTATATCGCTTTTATGACACTACACTCAAAACGATTTTACATGGGGGACTCAATCACCTCAATCACCACCAGTATATTTGAATATGATTATTCAAGTGTTTTATCTACTATAAATGTTTGTATTGTACTACACTTATCAATTTAAGAGGTGAAACTCGTGATATGGCTGATACGAATTCAACTGAAGACTTTATTATTATTATTATTATTATATTATATTGTACAGCCTCAGTAGATAATGCATGTGAACCATAATACTACAATAGTATGTCTATGCAATGCACACAATAACTGTAAACTAAGAACATAAAACGATGATTCAATGATAGGGATAAAATATACTTTATTAAACATGAAAATAACATTCTTATATGCAATATAACAATTACAAGAAGTCAATTTCAGAAGTCATTAATATTAGTAAACTTACACAGTAACTTCCCCCGACAACGTAGATACATCGAGATAATAATGAAAAAAATATCCAGTTTTGGGTGAACTATTCTTTTAAAGTTTTTCATTTTAGAAATACCTCCGCACACATGCTCCTTTATATCATCGTCTTTTTCTTACCTTTGAAGCAGGGAGCATGCAACATACTTCATCTTCTGTACGCATCGCCATCGCTGCTAAACTGCGTCATCCGTCTGCAAAATTGTGATTGATCCCATCAGCACCATCTCTCATTATGAGACAGCCGTGTTTGTGTGGAGAGGAATGTGGAATGGCATGGTTCACAGGATGTGATAACACAAACAAGATGGAGAATGCAAACACTGATTCCTGGGGAGACTTTGAACGTGGCACTGCCTTCATCACAACAGGGGTGATAGAATGGTTTTCGATATGGGACTTTAAATGTATAGGTCATTTGTAGTCCTTGTTTTAATACAGTGTCAAAAGCATCAGTCAATCTTTGTCAACATAAAATCTAAATCACCCCTTACTGTATTTATTTTATGCATTGTTTTCTAATATGCAATATATATGCAACACATAAGGGCACAAAACCAAGAGGGGCCTGAATCAACCCCAAGGGGCGGAGTCGGATGGTAAAATGTTCAAAGTACCCCTATTTGTATCACTCTGCTTGTCTGTGTTCACGAATTTATAAATAGTGGTGGGTATTTTGATTTATCATTCATTTTGATTTAATTCATAGATTCGTTCAGTGACAATTACTGCAGATTACATCTTTGCACCAGTAGGTGGCGACAAATGAGCATAATTTATGTTATGAGTGAGTCACTGAATCAATGATTCTGATTTGTTAACAACACCAAGTCTTTTATGACTGAAACAATGGAAGTGAACACGAACGATTTGTTCACTTAAAAGATTTATTCAAAAGCCCTGATTCATTTGCAAACAAATACTAGTTCAAAACCAGAGTATGAGTAAAGCAGATTGGTGTCTGATGCTTTAGCTTATTTGGTAACTGTTTTCGGTGGCGTAGAAGAAATGCACAAACTAACCAGCTGATTTTTGTCTGAAAAGCAAGTTGTTCAATATTATTTACTTTATTTATTGAGCTGTTGTATAATTGGTAAAGCTCAGGTGATCTTGTAAATACCTGGCAATCTGGTTGCTTACTAGCACACCTCAGCTGAACAATTGCCATTGAGATTGGAGGTTGACCAATAGTGGATTTTGCAGATACCGATAACTAAGTTGGTGGAAAAGGCCGATTTCAGATTAATAGGCCAGTAGTAGACAAAATGTATGTGCAGATGTATGCGCAGATATTACTGTAACAACTATCGGTGTTGATTTTTGCCGATAACCAATAGTTACAACTATCTGCACTAAATAATCATTAAAACCGATATATCGGTCAACCTCTAATTGAAATGAATAGGAATGCTAAAGGATTCCTCTATCCAGTTTCAATCAGTTTTCTAATACATCAAAACAGTGATGTAAAATTTGTTGCAAATTGAACTTTACGTTAATGTTATGCACGAACTGCATGCAACAGCCGAGCTTCCAATTATGATAAAATTCTCTACTAAACATCGTAGAGATGACCTCTTTGTAATCCCAAGCTTATAGAAGCAAAAAAAAAAAAAATGGCCTGTCAGCTCCCAAAAACAACCGTCTCTACAAAGCCATCCACATAATGAGTTCATCTCACCTCTCATCTCACTTTTGTATTCTGAGTTCCATTTCTTAAGATGGACAGAGAAAAAGTTTAAAATAAATTGCCAGATGTGCTCTCTGGGCCTGTATAAGACTATGATGGAGGAGGGACCTACTGTCCCCATTCCTGACCTTCTGGCTGACACATTTACCATCTAACCTCATGCGCCCTTTCATAGAGATTTCATAGACATCAGAATTAGTCATGGTATACCACAGGGATTATTTTCAGGGGCTGGTAGCTACGGACGCTGCACTGCCTATTATAGCTTCACTCCTCTATTTTTAATGTAACACAACACATGATGTCACAAGTTACTTCTGCTGCTGCAGCCACATAATATTCTTTCATTATAACACTCATTTCCAATGTGTGATGGTTGGAAAACTATAATATAGGGCCCTCAATTCCTCAGAGAACAGAGGAATAATTCTAATTTGACAGGGCTAAATATTTCCCTTGTGCTCTCTTCTAAACTCAAGTCTTTTTTTTTGTTTGTTTTTTTTTTTTTTTAGGGAGTCACTTGAATTATTTGAGCAGGCCCAGCCTCACACCCAATCATGGGCTCAGCCTACCCCAAGGATGGGCAAATACAAGCAATTTTGCTTCAAATGTACATTGGAATCATGAAATAATTAACTCTTTTTAAGAAAATGTCCATATTCCCTACTTCTTATTGTTAATAAAATAGGACCTTGGTTCAACACCAAACCACATTGCTAGATTAGACTAAAATTCCTTTACGTGCTCTTTATGCAAGTTGATTCTCTCTTCACATGTTCTCCCTGTTTGTGCATGGGTTTCCTCCAGGTGCTCTGGTTTCCCCCACATTCCAAAAACATGCAAGTTAAGTGAATTGAAAACTTTAAATTGCCCGTAGGTGAGAGTGTGAATGTGCATATCTGTGTGTGTTTGCCCTATGATGGACTGGCCACCTGTCCAGTATGTTTCCCTGCCTTCGGCCCGAGACAGCTGGGATAGGCTCCAACACTACCTGTGACCCTACATAGGACAAGCGGCTTTAGAAGATGGATGGATTCTCTATTCTTTGTCATTCGCTTTTATATATTGGGACATACTGTACAGTATGTACTGTACGCATGGAATCACTATTAAAATTAAATGTTTTTGCAATTCTTGCTAAAATTTTAAACATTATAACTATCTAAAATATCTAGCAAAGAGCACTGCTGTTTAAACAACCAAAAATGTTCTGCATTTGATAAAAACACATTGTGAAACTAATGTGTGTTTATCAAACACAGAACATTTTTGGTAGGAATGCCCCAATAATAGTCAGTGTTGGGCAGTAATGGACTACATGTAAACTGGATTACATAATAAGATTACACAAATCAAGTTTTGGTCATTTTATTACATTTTTAATGTGTGTAATCAGATTACAGTTACTTTTTTTATGAATAACATAATTACACGTGGATAACATTATGTCAGTCTTGACTGACAGATAAGGGGCCTCATCAAAACATACTGTATGTAATTCAAAATTAGATTAATTAAAAAGTGTAATGTTACAAATTACATTACTGATTACAATTTTAGTTGTGTAATTTGTATTACACACACATATATATATATATATATATATATATATATATATATATATATATATATATATATTTGTAGACTACATTTCAGAAATATTCCACCCAACATTGCCAGTAGTTCTCATATAGGGCTGATACTGGAGGGTAAATAGTCATAATTAGTATCGATATTGTCATTTATACTGTATATTGGCACTTAAAGGAATAGTTAACCAAAAAATAAAAATGCCCTCATTTACTCACACTCATGCCATCCCAGATTTCTTCTGCAGAACACAAAGAAAATTTTTAGAAGAATATCTCAGCTCTGTAGGTCCATACAATGCAAGTAAATGGTGACCAACACTTTCAAGCTCCAAAAAGCACATAAAGGCAGCATAAAAGTAATCCATAAAACTCCAGTGGATTAATCCATGTCTTCTGAAGTGATCCAATCGGTTTTGGGTAACATTTAACAGATTAAAATGTAACTCATTTTTCACTGTACATCTTGCCATTGCAGTCTTCTCAGTGATCATGATCTCAAGCTCGATTGTAAGCTCGATTACATTTCCTAGCGCCATCTAGCTTGCATCACGCACTAGGAATTGTAGTCACGCTTGAAATCATGATCATGCCTAGAGACTGCAATGGCAAGATGTACAGTGAAAAATGTGTTACATTTTGATCTGTTGTCACCCAAAACTGATTGGATGGCTTCAGAAGACACTTGGATTGAACCAATGGAGTCGTATGGATTACTTTTATGCAGCCTTTATGTGCTTTTCAGAACTTAATAATTTGGTCACCATTCACTTACATTATATGGACCTACAGAGCTGAAATATTCTTCTAAAAATCTTTGTGTTCTGCAGAAAAAAGAAAGACACACATCTGGGATGGCATTAGGATGAGAAAATAACAAGAGAATATTCATTCTTGGGTGAACTAACCCATTACGTACCAAAACGTACCATGCCATGAAAACAAACCAGATCAAAAGAAAGACTGCCAATTATACTACTTGTAGCACAGCAATTGATTGAAAGTGTTAATCCAAAAGTCTTTTAATGAATAAAAAAAAAAAAAAAAAAAAAAAAAATCATTATTTGACCAGACTGCCAAAAATTAAAACATTTTTACACAAATTTAATTTAAAAACAACTTACATCTGGATGCCATTAGCTGAATTAAACAAATGACATAGTGAGGTTATGCTACAACAATGCAGCACACTACAGTTTGAAATGTTTATCATTACATACAGCATACTGTTTCTCGCTATTTAAAATAATAGTTGGCAGTATACATGCATAATGAATATACTCCACATTATACAGTCAGCAGTCTGCCAGCATTCCATTCTGAACACAACGAGCTGTAACTTTAGATTAATCAAAACAGGCAAATTTGAAAAGGTTCAGTTTGAATCTCTTCCTGCCTGTTATTAGTCTCATGAACACAACATTTTCAGACTCCATTTAAAGGGACATCCTATTGTGTGGAAGTCATTTTGCCTTTGAAGAACATGAAATTGGACAGAGGATCTCTTTTGATGTCATGTCTGTTATTGAATCGCTGACCCTGTGGAAGCGAAGGTGCCGAATTCCAAGCAATGTAGCAGGTTGCTGTTTATTCAGATGAGCAGGCAGCTGTAATGAAAACTCTCCACCGAGAATTGAAATCATTTGCGAGTGCTGAAAGGGTTTGACCTTCAGGGTTCTCTCTACAGCACCAGACGTGATTTACGAAGGGGCTGCCGCCCACCGCACCATACTAACCAGGGATTCCCCGGTGTACGAGTAGGGAGGCTTGGCTCGGATAAGACTTCTGAAGGATTCCAGGGAATCTGATCTCCATCAGTGGAGACGTGACCCTGTGGAAGGTTGGGTCAGTAGGACAGGAGGAATCGTTCAGGTTCAGAGGGATGAGAGACCCCCCACATGTGCACACATTTGTACACATGCACACTGACTGTGCTCATGGACCCTGCCTGAGATGAAACATAGTGGGAATATACAGTACACTCGCTTTATTTTTTACATCCGTCAGATTTGGTGTTCTTATTTCTCCCATTCATTTTAATATAAGTGCTCCGTCTCTGGCTAAAGGCATACAATACGGTAAAAAAATGCAGATGAACTCATGAACTTGCAACGGATATCAAGATTTTCACAAAAAAATTACTTGAAATGTCATTTTGCTGTTGTTTTCTCACCAATACTGTCATATTGTATGCTTTCAGAAGAGTTGGAATTTGAAGCATGGATCGCATGAACTACTTTTATGATTCAGGATATAAAACAATAAAACATCTCCTTTTGTGTTCCATATAAGCAATCTCATTTGTGATTTTTCTTTCCTATTGGGCAATCGGTGCCAATCTAGTCTCAGTTCTCTCAGAGTTTGGATCACAGCGTGCCAGAGGTAGCAAAAGGAGACTTCATGCATGGACAATTACCGGATTGAGACACTTTCTCACAGGAGCACATTCATCATTGTAATTAGCCTTAATTATGGGGGGTGTGCGGTTTTCAGAAAGGGAGGGGCGTGTGAGACTCCCATTGTGTCAACAGTCGATTCAGTGGCAGGTTCCATTTGAATTTGAATCTCCACAGTGACCGACTCAAAGACAAAGACTTTGACATTAAGATTCTGCTCGCTCGTACGCTCCCCCTCCCGCTGTAAGGCCTGAGCTCTCCAAAAACAGGGCCTGCCTCATGAAGACTATATTGTATTCTCTTTCCCTTTGAATGACATTTGGGGAACGTGGGGGCTGCGGTACTGCCAACATCATGGCCAAAGAGAATGAGGAGACGAAGCCTTGAGCCACTGCCTTTCTGGCTTGCTTACATACATGCACACAGGGGGACCTCTCATATTGAGCATCCACTCACAAAAAGCAATTCTACAAGTTTTGTATACAACTGACAAGTTGGTGGTGCATTTCTTGCTAAAGCTCATCTTTAATACTTGGCAAACTGCATGGCAATGATCAAAGTTCACATATGTGAGGATTCACCCCAGCATGCATCTTTTAAAGGGATAGTTCACCCACAAATGAAAATTCTGTCATCATTTACTCCCCTTCATGTTGTTCCAAACCCCTATGAGTTCCTTTCTTATACAGAACACAATGATTGTTGATTGGTGGTCTGACACCAACAATCATGCCACAGTCCAAATCACTGAGATCACATTTTTTTCCCCATTCTGATGGTTGATGTGAACATTAACTGAAGTTCCTGGCCCATATCTGCATGACTTTATGCACTGCACTGCACTGCTGCCACACGATTGGCTGATTAGATAAATCGCATGGATGATTGTTAGTGCCAGACGGGCTGGTTTGAGTATTTCTGTAACTGCTGATCTCCTGGGATTTTCACACACAACAGTCTCTAGAATTTACTCAGAATCGTGTATGGCGGTAAATTCATGACTAAATCTTTGAAGCATAAAAGCATGTTGAATTGCTCTAATCGAAAAAATAAATGCATTGTATTATCAGTGCTTGCATTTAAATGTGTTGAATTTACAGTGCTTGCATTCTGGGAGGCTGAAATTTAACATGGTTGTATTTTTAAGCATTGAATATTTCATTTTGAAACATTTCACAACTAATTTCATTATTAAAAATTAAACAATAAATATTCACCTTCCAAAGTTCATTTCCAAAATATTCAGTTCATTTGAAAATACCATCTAGATTTTTCGACAGGTAAAATTTGTTCTATTTCGCTTAACAAAATTCGCTTCCTCAAATTCAGTGGTTTAAATTCTGTTGGAAATTCAACCTTCCACATCCAGGAACTGCAGGAAAAGCAGCAGAGTACCAATGCACAATCTCCATCTGATGCTATTCGTTCTCAACAGTAGGTAGTGCAATGCAATCGTGTTGACTGCTGAAGACCAAAGCTACAGATAGAGAGAACAGCCATGTACTTTTGATAGTTTTTCAGATTGCTCAAGTGAAGAAAATAGATAGATATTTGATTTGCACATATGGGTGGGCATGAAACGCACCTTTCCACTGATTGGTCAACCTGTGTCATCATCAGTTCCTCAGTCCCTTGCTACAGAATAATTATCCACCGCTGCTCAACTTTTGTTGCAACTACATATTATCTCTCTCTCTCATTAAGCAACCGGACTAAGGAATGTGACACAAACCGTACTAGTCAGGGAAGGTTCTATAGACACGAATGGGTTCTGCAACCTATGTATGCCAGAGAAATATTTGTTGTCTGTTTTAGAAATAGCCTATTGATGTCCCTCGCATCTGCACACAAAATTACTTAGCCTACTTCTTAGACCCACAACCTGTTTTATTTAGCTGTCAGCTATCAAAATCTCAATCAAAAGGTGTGGCAAAGCTGCGCACAGTGCGACCCACTGTACCGCGCGGAGCGGATGCATTTACATTGTAGTGAAGTGCAGACCAATATGTGGAATGCACTGGCTTTTAAAAATTATTATAAAAAGATTGCCGATACATTGTCCAGGTTATTACATAACTCAGATGTTTGAAGAGCTGATTGCTGTGAAGATAGGCATTACATATAATGTAGTAGGAAAATGTTTTGTCTCATTTCACTTATTTGTCGATGGCTGGATTTCCCGTGACACTAAGCAGAATGTATCACTAAAGTAGTACTTAATCTCTTCAGCGTGTTTAAAAAAAGCATCAAAGTAGTAAAGTAAAAACTTCATAAGTTAACGAGGGCTTTGAACCACTCTAAAGTCATAAGTGCAACTTAAATGTATCTTTCTTGCATTTTCACAGTTTATCAGAGAATAAGGAACGTTTAATAACTTGTATTGATATATTTGGATTATTGGAAAGCCATAGCCAGGAACAAGACTTCGGGTGTGCTAAGGAAAAACTGTGTTCAAGAACTGGAGCACAAAAAAATGAAATTTTTTTGTTACCTTAACAACAATCGCCATTTAAAAATGTAATAATTTTTTAGCGTTAAATTTATTTTCTATTTAGATTAAGTTGCAGCATATATATATATATATATATATATATATATATATATATATATATATATATATATATATATATATATATATATATAATATTATTTATTTATTTATTATTAATTTATTCCCACTTATCCTATGTAAGGTCACGAAGGTACTGGATCCTATCCCAGGAACATGTTTTTTTTTTTTTTTTTTATACATTTTATCTAACTTTAGAAAAGCTAAAAACTGAGCTTTAACTTTTACAAATGAAGATAGACAGATATGCTTCTCTGGTAGAAATTAATATACTGTTGGCCTAAATTAGATTATTTGAATGTTTATTAAATTTGTTATGTCTGTCAATTACATTTATGATTTTAAAAATCCTTGACTGTGCAGAAGTCCTTGGTTTTTTGGAATTTTTTACTTCAGCACCGGACATTAATACGCAGATATTGACGTAGTTCAGGAAACACAAATAAATACATAAATAAACTAGGCTCAGTTTTCACCATGGTACAATGTTAAATAAAAAAAAAATACATGTTCCAGCAAATCATATTAATGGAATAATTGCATCTTACATATTAATAAACTGTGGTCACCCTACTTTATTATGCCTATGTCTACCTACACAGCAATCAGCGATTCAGGGCCGGTTTTAGACATTGAGAGGCCCTCTGCAAAATTTCTTTTTGAGGCACCCCGAATGATTTTTTTTTTTTACACTTATTTTTATTATTTAATGTGGCATGACATACAACAAAGTGGTAGCTCATTCAAATAATTTTTTTTTGCAAGCTTTGGCAAATCTAATCAAAAGTCAAGTAGTTCTCGACTATAGTTCTTCCACAGAGGTGATCATTGTTGTAGCCTGGTAACTTCTAAACAACATTTTGTTATATGATAATGTAATTAAAGCCTGTGCACCTCATAAGAGCTGCCAGCCAATCAGAATGGAATTTATGACAGCTCTTGCAATTTATGCTGCAATTTACATCATGCTTGCTGTGAATGGTCTGTGGCCATTTCCTGCTGTCTGAGTCTGAGACTAACCCTTAGCAATGACCAAATTAAATTCACCTACAAACATTCTTGACTTGTTTAGTGTTTTACAAGTACAGAAACTAAAATATAGAGAGTGCTAAATAATCAATCCCATATCCTTACCACATTTTGAAATAATACTTGTATAACTATTAATATTAATGTTCAGATAAATTCTAGCCATTTCTGAAATTCCAACACACCAAAGAATATGCATTTTCCTATTTCCAGCTTTGTAGTAAACACTACATGAATAAATACAACCGTTTTAATAAATATTTTTATTAACATTCATTATACATTATATTCATTATAATGTTATTATATTAATTATACATTATCTGTCAAATACTAATATTAATAATCTATTAGAGGAACACATGGCATGGTGTTTCTACAAGAAACATGTTGAATTCAGTGTTACTGTGTCAAAGTTCAACATCTTAATGCTTGTTCTCTTCAAGTCAAGCATCTAGATAAAGGACTCACATGCATGACTTGTTGGGAAAACAGAATAATATGTTGCATTTTATTTGATCGCCTCTCAATTTCTCCTGCTCTTGTTTTTGCGTAAAGCTCATTAAATTATGAATTGCGTCTCTTGAGCGCTGCTACGTGATACAGCGCAGGGAGAACATTACCTCCATCAAGAAGATGTGTCCGAGATTTTGTGATAGCAAAGTAGACATCAGATGCATTTTACAAGTTTTTTTGTTGCACCGCTATCAATATGCTACATTTGTGGATTTTCCAAGATAGAAACAATGATTATCGCTCACATGTGAATGGGTTCAAATTTCTAATCGCAAGTTTTTAATTACAGATGTGAGTGCACTGAGCAGCTCTGGGCCTCATTTCACAAAAGCATCGCATGCCTAGATTGTAGAATACATCTTACGATTCATCTTAGTTTTGCCTCCTGTTTCCCAAAGCCATCATAACTTAAGTAGTACTTGAAAATGTACTCTGGAGTGCTCTGGTGTAATCCTACAGAGCTAAGAGCATCTTAACAGAAATAGGCTGGGTTTCCCGATAACGTTGCAATTTAAGCTTTAATGATCATCTTAACTAATGTCGCTCATTATTTTACTATGGAGTAACACCTGTTTCCCAAACCATCACGTAGATCGCTCCTTATAAAGTAGAACTTAAATGTTTCATTACGGGAGCTGTCCACTTTGGCCAGTATGTCCAGGAGTTTTTCTTCTCAAAATGAAAATAAGGTTGAAATACTGACAAACATGGACGTTGTTTGTAACCTTGTCGAGATGCCAAAATGTATTACCTAACTATTACAGAATTTAATTAAAGAAATTAAGCATCATTATGCATCATGCAATTTGTTACTGTCTTGTAAAAAGACTATAGGTGAGCTGATTTGAACCAGCCATTGGAGGAAGGAAGAAGAGGAGGAGGAAGAGAGAGAGGGAATCTCTCATTGCACACTCTAGCTCTAATCTCCTCTGTTAACCATATTTTAATTATTTATTAAGACATATTTATTTAAGTTTTAAACTGCGTGGTAACATTACTCACATGTCTTCTTAAATAATCTGTTTAATAAGAACATGTCATCTTTCTATTGCCATTACAATTATGCCTATCAATGAAGGCTAATATAACGTTATACTTTATTACGTGTTTTGTACATTTAAACCTATCATGTCACATGTGCAGACTGCGGAGACTGCCTATTGATTTCATAGCGATTTTTTTTCAGCACTTTTTTATCTTCTGAAATAGATTACAATGGCTTTCCAATGATCAAAATATATGAATACAATTTCTTAAATGTCCCATTGTCTTTGATAAACTGTAAAGGATGGCAGAAATACATGTTTAAATTGCACTTAATGGGCTTAAGAGCGGTTCAAGAGTTTTAATTATGAAAGTTTTTACAAACTACTTAGATAACGATGTTTCTACGAAACACGCCTTAGAGATTAAGTACTACTTAAGTGCTACTAACATCCTACTTACTGCTTCGGGAAACACAGCCAAGGTTGATAATAATAATAATAATAATAATAATAATAATAAGAAGAATAAGAATGCATAAAATAGATATATAAACAGATGAATAGATAAAATAAAATCAGAGAAAGCAGAAAAATGTCAATGACTTTTCTCATCATCTCGTCTTCCTTTCTGACACCCAAGGGTGCTCTTGCCCACACCACACATTGTGCAGCATCACATTTCGGTCACCGTTATCACCTCTAAGAGTAAAGAGCAGACCTCTCGATTGGTGAATGTCCCTAAAGCGCAGGTTCCACATGCCTCCTTGTGTGGCGCTCCGCAATAACAAGGTGAGTTATATTCAATTAATGTTATTGGGAGGACTATACGGCCTCCACTGTGTTCACTGATACTGGAAGCTTTCATCTCAACCCACAGAGCAATTTGTGAAAACTAAACATTACAAATGCACATAAATGCACACCTGATGAACGAAGCATTGATTGTGTAAAAGAAATACACAATCATTCTGAACAAAACTATTGCAAAACAAAATGTAATTATGTAGTTAATTAGGATGAATATATCTTTAAACATTTCCAGGGAGGTAAATTACAAATGTTTATAAAGTTATGCACAAATATAATGATGTTACTATGATGAGCAGCACTGGCCAATCTAGATTGATGGCTGGTCCACCCAGTCAAATCTGCCAGAATATACTAATAGTTTGCAAATAAAAACAAACTGCATTTTGTCGCACACAAAATAGCTCACATGATAATCATCATATTCCTGTCAGAAAATGCCATTTGAATTATTTTTTTTTTACTTCAAATAAGATAATTGATATGGTTTTGGTGAATTTAAATGGGTCGTGTCAAGCTTCTCACTGAATTGGTTTGTTCCGCTCAGCAGACAATTGATCACGTTTTGTCTCTATAGAACTACATGATCCTTTGAACATTTTATAAAGAGAAATTATTTGAAAGCCAGGGCTCGGGAGCATATGAGTGCACAACACGGCAACAACACGACTGCCTGTGTAATGTGTCTGCGAAAACTTACCACAACCGTACGGACAAAGAGAAGAGCTGTGAAAAATTGCCTCAGCTTTGAACGAACCAGGTGAGAGAGCATAGAAAGTTGCATGCCCGCTAGCTATCAAATGTTAATGGTAGCTGTTAAAACGTCAGTAACGATCTGCTACATACAGGCAGCTACAGGTCTATGAAAAGATTCATTAACTTTAAGATCAGGGCAAGAACAGAACTAAAGTCACTGCTTCCTCTAAATTGTTTTGTTGTAGCGTTGGCAGGGGAGTTATTTTGTTGTTTGTGACCACCACTGCCATCTGTGTGTGAGGTTGAAGCCCTATGCAGATGCTTATGATTAAAACACTACTTCTAGGCACCAAGCTTATGACTGTTTGTACCTTTTGAGGGAAATAATTATTTAGAATAGGCTATAATGATCTGTTAATGTCTGTTACCATTTTAATAATGTTACTTCAGCTAAAGTAATGTAGAGAGGAAACACTGAGTGTCAGTGATTCCCAAAGTTATACCCTGTATATTGTTTATTTTCAGTGGAGGATGTGAAGGCAAGGGCGACAACACTGAGGACCCAGTACACCAAACTTCTCAAACCCAAACCAAGTGGGAGTGGGGAGAAAGGGTTTTCACAGAGGCAGAGTTGGCTGTTGAGGAACTTGGAGTTCCTCAAGAAACATGTTGCCCAACGCCCCAGTGAGACCAGTGTAAGCATACCAGTATTATGGACAGGCTGTCCTCAACTAAAGAAATTCTTAGACCACTAATAGTCATACGATTTGTTGACCAATAAATTAGTTGACAAATCTGTAAAATTTGAGTTTTTCACTGTACAAGCACTGAAATAAACACTGAACTACTTTGGGTGCACTGTGGAATAGGTTTCAGTGTTTATGTCAGGGCTTGTCCAGAGTATACACTAATGGTCAAATGTTTTGAAACACTTGACTGAAATGTTTCTCATGATCTTAAAAATCTTTTGATCTGAAGGTGTATGCTAAAATGTTTGAAATTAGTTTTGTAGACAAAAATATAATTGTGCCACCATATTAATTTATTTCATTATAAAACTAAAATTTAATAATAATAATAATAAAAAAAAACTTTTTTGAAATTGATGACTTGGACCAAATAATAAAGAAAAGCAGCCAATAAGTGCCTAACATAGATGGGAACTCCTTCAATACTGTTTAAAAAGCATCCCAGGGTGATACCTCAAGAAGTTGGTTGAGAAAATGTCAAGAGTACATGTCTGCAAATTCTAGGCGACTACTTTGAAGATGCTAAAATATAACACAGTTTTGATTTATTTTGGATTTTGTTTAGTCACAACATAATTCCCATAGTTCCATTTATGTTATTCCATAGTTTTGATGACTTTACTATTATTCTAAACTGTGAAAAAAAGTTATAATAAAGAATGAGTAAGTGTTTCAAAACTTTTGACCCATAGTGTAAGTATGGAGCTATAATACTGAAATGTAACTGACCGTACAAAAATGTATTGAGGTCACTGTATAATAGTTGAAACTGCACTGTCATGTATAGAAGGCAGAGAGAAAACAACTTCACAACCTTATCCCACTATTTTTGCAGTATTCTGTTGATAGATGGATGGATAGACACATACACACACCACTGACATGAAACTGTCTTTCAGCTTGATCAATCTGTCAAGGACTTGTTGACCAAAGATCAGGACATGGATGACCCCACCAGTGATGAGGACATTTTAGACACATCTGAAATTCCTGCACTAGGTACAATCACACTTGTAGATGTTCAACAAGACTCAAAAGTACTGGAACAGTACTGATATGGCAAAAATGGCGTCAAGAGTTTTTTTAGTCAGGGCAGTACTATGGTTTCTCCATGGAGCCCCATTGCACTTTTTTAGCGTAGAAGCTCAACGCAGGTCAGGGGCAATTCAGTCACGTGATTCAGCAAGTATTGCTGATTGGCACAACCACAGTGTTTTCAATAAGTTTCATCTTCTATCTTCTTATTTAGCTTTTCTATATTTCTATTCATTGATGTATAGTTCTTCTAATAACAATGTAATTTCCCTTGGGATAATTAAGTTTTTATCTCATCAACCAGAGGACCACATCCCACTAACAACAAGGGGATGAAGACCATCCCTCTCCTTTTCCCATTCCCAGGCCTGGACCAAAATGCTGCAAAGGGGACGCAGATACTATTGAGCACCAGAAACTTAAGTAATAGTAAAGCAATTTAGAAAGCAACCAACAAATACCACAAAACAAAGGGCAAATTACATCTAAGAATAATCAAAGCATATATAAATGACAGAATATGCTAACTATGTACATTGCAGTGCATATACCACTGAGCTACCCACAACAAACGGCTCTTTTTTTCCCCCTTTTTTACCCAATTTGGAATGCCCAATTCCCAATGTGCTTTTTTAAGTCCTCATGGTCGCGTAGTGATTCGCCTCAATCCGGGTGGTGGAGGACGAATCCCTGTTGCCTCCACGTCTGAGACCGTCAACCTGCGCATCTTATCACGTGGCTTGTTGAGCACGTTGCCACGGAGACATAGCGCTTCACGCCATCCATCCACGCTCAACTCACCACGCACCCCACTGAGAACAAACCACATTATAGTGACCACGAGGAGGTTACCCCATGTGACTCTACCCTCCCTAGCAACCGGGCCAATTTGGTTGCTTAGGAGACCTGGCTGGAGTCACTCAGCATGCCCTGGGCAAATGCCTCTTTTGTCCATTCTCTAAATGCAGTCTTCCTGCCATGGCACCTGGCCAGCAGGTGACACAAAGTAATCTCTCAGGAGATCACATTGTTGCTTAGCAGTGAGGGTGGGGTTACGTGCCTTTCCAGCTTGCACATTCTGCATGGCCCCCAGTCCATCTCTCCTCCATGCTCCCTCATTGAATCTGTCGTCTTTGTCCTCCCAGTCTGCCAGTGCTGATGGCATGTAGGCCTCTGAACGTCACTCACAAAGGAAGTTGTGGAGGCATGCTGAAGCCAGGGTGATCTTGGCTACCACTGAGGTGTCTGGGTGAAGGAGGATTGTGGAGGGGAACACCCTAAACCTATTGGCGAGAATGCCAAAAGCATTTTCTATGAATCGCCATGCCAGTGAGAGGTGGTAGTTGTAGATCCTCTGGTTGTGGTCCAGCTGCCTGAAGGGGTAGGGCTTCATCAGATCTGTTCTCAGAGGGTATGCCTCATCCCCCACAAACATATAGGGTAGCACAACATCAGAACTGGGAAGCTATTCTGGAGGAGGAACATTTAGGAGACCCCGGTCCAACACTTTCTTCAGGTCAGAATGGGCAAAGAGCCCAGCATCGGAGACCCTGCCCTGAGTACCAACACTAATATAAATGAACTTGTAATTTGCATCTACAGCTGCCATCATAAGAACAGAAAATCTACTTTTATAATTGTGCCACATGCTGCCACTGTGGGCCGGGGGCTGGATGTAGATATGCTTCCTGTCAAGGGCACCCAGGCAATGTGGGCATTGCCATTTCTCCTCAAAGTCCTTGGCAATTGCTCGCCATTCCTCCTCTGATTTTGGTGTCTGCAAATATGAGAGCAGAATGATAGATGCACAATATAAGTTAAATACCATGTGCATTTACAAATAATTTACAGTTCTCAATATGAGAGATTTCTCCTTACCTGATCTCCCAGAGCAACTACTGAATCTCAACCTGAATCCAAGTTATCCCCCGACACACACATACACACTCTCCTATACCCTACTAAGCCCACCCCTACCAGCAGTAAATCAATGGTTCAATCACTTCTCCCCAATAGAGCATACTACCTTATAACATGCCCACCACAACTTTCGAATGAGAGACGAGGGACTGCTGCATTAACAGAAACTTGGATGTCTGCGGAGATTCCAGACTCAGCCATCAAACCCGCGGGGTTCTCCGTGCACCAAGAGGACAGAGTGAAAGACCTCTCAGGTAAAAGCAGAGGTGGCGGTGTATGTTTTATGATCAACAAATCCTGGTGTGATCAGAGGAACGTACATTCTATCAAGTCTTTCTGCTCTCCTGATCTGGAATTTCTCATGCTTCTGTGTCGACCATTCTGGCTACCGAGGGAATTCACAGTGGTCATTATCACAGCTGTGTACATCCCGCCACAAGCCGACACAGACCGGGCACTAAAGGAACTGTATGGGATTATAAGCAAGCAGGAAACCGCGCACCCTAAGGCTGCGTTCATTGTGACCGGGGACTTTAACAAAGCTAATCTCAAATCAATCACACCAAAATACCACCAACACATCAGTTTTAACAGACGAGGGGACCGGGTTTTGGACCATTGCTACTCTCCCTTCCGGGATGGCTACAAATTCGTCCCCCGTCCACCATTTGGCAAATCGGACCACTCTTCCATTCTGCTTCTGCCCGCTTACAGGCAGGAACTGAAACAGGAAGCACCCACCCTCAGAACGATCCAGTGCTGGTTGGACCAATTAGACTCTATGCTACAAGACTGTTTTGATCACGCAGACTGGGAGATGTTCCGGTCCGCCTCTGATGACGACATCGAGCTTTACGCTGATAGCGTCACGTGTTTCATCAGAAAGTGCGTAGAGGATGTTGTTTTGTCCAAAACAATACGGATCTACCCGAACCAGAAACCTTGGATTGATAGCGATGTTCGCGCGGCACTTAATGCGCGGACCTCCGCTTTTAATTCCGGGAATGCGGAGGAGCATACACAAGCCAGTTATGCCCTCCTAAAAACTATCAGAGCAGCAAAACGCAGGAACAAGATTGAAGGTCAGTTTAACACCACCAACTCTAGAAGCATGTGGCAGAGAATTAATATCATCGACTTTAAAGGGAATAAAAATTCTGGCATGAACACTGCTGCCTCTCTCCCGGATGAGCGAAATACTTTTTAAGCACATTTTGTGGGAAATAACACCGCCCTCGTGGAGAGAGCTCTCGCGGCCGAAGCTACAGAGGTTAGTTCACTCTCCGTCTCTGTAGCGGATGTAACCCGATCCTTCCAATGGGTCCAGACGGCATTCCGGGCCACGTCATCAGAGCATGCGCGAACCAACTGGCTGGTGTTTTTACGGACATTTTCAACATTTCCCTCTCTTTGTCTGTAGTCCCCATATGCTTTAAAACATCCACCATTGTGCCTGTACCAAAGCAATCCAAAATCACTTGCTTAAATGACTGGCATCCTGTTGCTCTGACCCCCATCATCAGCAAATGCTTTGAGAGCCTAATCAGAGATTACATCTGCTCTGTGCTGCCTCCATCACTGGACCCATTGCAGTTTGCTTACCGCAACAACCGCTCCACTGATGATGCCATTGCATCTACAACACACACTGCTCTCTCCCACCTGGAAAAAAGGAACACTTATGTGAGAATGCTGTTTGTAGACTACAGCTCAGCATTCAACACCATAGTGCCCTCCAAGCTTGATGAGAAACTCCGGGCTCTGGGCTTAAACAGCTCTTAACATCTCCTCATCACTGACCCTCAACACTGGAGCCCCACAGGGCTGTGTTCTCAGCCCACTCCTGTACCCTGTACACACATGACTGCGTGGCAACACACAGCTCCAATGCCATCATTAAGTTTGCTGATGATATGACGGTGGTAGGTCTGATCACTGACAATGATGAAGCAGCCTACAGAGAGGAGGTGCACAATCTGACACGCTGGTGTCAGGAGCACAACCTCTCCCTCAATGTCAGTAAGACAGAGGAGCTTGTGGTGGACTTTAGAAGAAGAGAAAGAGAACACAGCCCCATCACCATCAATGGAGCTCCAGTGGAGAGAGTCAGCAGCTTCAAGTTCCTGGGAGTCCACATCACTGAGGAACTCACATGGTCTGTCCACACTGAGGCCGATGTGAAGAAGGCTCATCAGCACCTCTTCTTCCTGGGACGGCTGAGGAAGTTTGGAATGAACTGCCACATCCTCACATGGTTCTACACCAGCACTGTAGAGAGCATCCTGACTGGCTGCATCTCTGCCTGGTACGGCAATAGCACTGCTTCCCTCCCTCCAGGACATATATACCAGGCGGTGTGTGAGGATCATCAGAGACTCCAGCCACCCGAGCCATGGGCTGCTCTCACTGCTACCATCAGGCAGGCGGTATCGCAGCATCAGCACCCGCACCAGCCGACTTCATGACAGCTTCTTCCCTCAAGCAATCAGACTTTTGAACTCTTGATCTCTCATGATCAATATACATCAGCACTGCACTTTATTAATCTTATTATCTCACACTGGACTGTCATAATTATATCTCTCTTAACAACACACTGGCAACTGACTATCAACCAACAGCCTGAATGTCAATACAGTATAATAAAACCTACTGTACATTTTATATATACAATATATACTATTTTTTATTGTATAATGTCTATTCTACATTGTGTGTATTTTATAATGTACATTGTATGTTATTATTTGTATATTGTGTTGTGTGTAATTATGTGTATATTAGATTTTAAATTGTGTTGTGTAAATCTGAAGTTTATTGTAAATTGGTATATGTCTCATCACTGTCACAACTGCTATGTTGCTCGGAACTGCACCCAAGAATTTCACACACTATTGAACTTGTGTATATGGTTGTGTGACAATAAAAGTGATATGCTTAGATTTTTTTTTTTTTTTTTTTTTTTTTATGCATTCTGTTATCTTTATGTGTTATCTCCTCTTTCGGTTTGTCATTATGAACTATGCTGTTTGTCTTCATATTTGTACATATTGTATGTCATAATGTCTATTGTTGTGATGCTAATGATAAAAAAGATGAGGGATTTCTAACCTTTAGAAACTGTTCTTTCAAGACCTGATGCAGGGATGCACATGTGTCTTTCACTATATCAGATACAGTAGTGGCCCCAATTCTGTACTGGAAACTTAGTGATTTGTAGGTTTCACCTTTAACAGATAAAAATGATAACATTATTGCAAAATGAAAACACTAGAGACAAACTTGTACATTTGTTATCTATACAAACCTGTTGCCAAGAATCTGAGGGTCAAGGAGTGCCTCTCCCTGGCAGTAATTGCCCGCCTCATCTTGGTGTCCTGTCTGGTGATCAGTGGTTCTACTCTCCGTAGCAGGATTTCTCCCAAGCAGCAGCTCCTTGAAGCCTGACCTGTCCTCCAACTATACAGAAACAAAACAAATATAAAGAAAATTAATCACATTTTTAATGAGGTTAACCCTTAATAAATTAGCCACAATAGCCTATATAAGCTTATCCTTTCCACAGCTCATTTGACCCCAAGGCCACAGAATCAGTCCCACTAGCAAAAAAAAAAAAAAAAATCAAAACTACAATATCTTGTATACCTAGCACTACACTTGCCCTCAATGCATCCTATCATTTGTTCTTTTGTGCTGTCTTGAGCTTCTGTCATGAAACAGCAGAAATTTTGTTTTGGTTCCTACTGACATTGTTAACAATCAGTTTGTATAATAATATCTAGCCTATTTAATTTCATTTTAGTGCAGTCAATGCTCTGTGATTAATGTTAGCTTTTCAACATTTAAAGATGCCTTGGCAATTTGTACAGTGTCGTGTATAGTGTATAGTGTTCATAAAGCCAAATGATAAAAACATATCATCAAAACAAAAAGTATACAGTAACTGTCTGAAATATGTGAGAGTGTGAGACAGAGAGAGAGAGAGAGAGAGAGAGAGAGAGAGAGAGAGAGAGAGAGAGAGAGAGAGAGACCATATAAACCATTCACACTGATCAGAGAACGATAGAGAGAGAGCAGAGCAACTCAAGATTTAACGTTACATATCTCTATCATGCGCGAGAAGGCAACAAATTCAGCGAACTTTCTACACTATTAACGTTACTTGCTGGTCACCGCTGTTACAGCTACACACACCAAGTGACCAGACCTGCTGCATACAGTCAATACATTTCCTGCCTCTATGTTGGAATATGTTGACACATATTTTTCACAATAGTACCAATGTTTATTTTAATTTTACCAACACAATTCTACATTGCAACAGTGGACAATATCACTTTTGAACTAGCTAGCTAAACGTTAGCGCTATAAGCTAACGTTACTCCCGGAGCAGCTCACGGTGTTGCCAAGCAACAGTAAACATTCTAGCTCTTGAGGCTAAAGTTAGCTAGCATCCTACTGTTGACAGATATTAAAATTGACAATTAAAATCTCACTTCCAGTTCTCGCTGAACAACAGACAACCCATGTTGACCCCGTCTCCCCAACCATTTTCCCATCCACACTCGTTTAGCCTTCTGCTTTTGTTTTTTCTCACTACAAAGAATAAGTTGTGGCATCACAGTCTCCATTTTGTTTACATCTGCTTCCCCATGAGATCAGGTGAGATCACATGAGGCGCTCCCTCTGGCATGATAATTTAATAATATCCTGTAGTGTGTGATGCCCCACAATTTTCAAATCTTGTAATGTGTGCATGTTTGAGATTTGAGAGAAGAAAATCTGTGAAGTTTCTCCTTATGTGCGTGATGCAACTGGATTTCATAATCAGTTAGGATTTTAAAACTCAGTGCACACACCTTAATTAAATGCACAATGCCTTCATTAAAGAGTGTTGTAGCTGCCTTTTTCTGCATATCGCGGCCCCCTTCGGCATATCGTGGTACCGTTTTGTGGCCCTCTTCAGCCAGTCACCGCCCGTTCTGCATAACGCGGTGACTGGGAAAAGTCCCGGCTCTCCCTATGGCCAGTCCGCCCCTGCCCATAGATACAGTATAACATCAACATCATTCCTTCTGAATTTAATACTATATCATGCGGCCAATTTGTACCAACTCATGCATAAAGTTAGGCCTATTGTTTATTGATTTAGGCCTAATTAATTTTTCATTCATTCATTTATTATGTTTATTGTAATATATTATTTAATTAAATTTTCTCGTTTCTGCTCATATCTTTTCAAATTGAAAAACAAACCATCAAAATGTACACGGCTGTTCTCTCTACCTGTAGCTTTGGTCTTCAGCAGTCAACACCCGATTGCATTGCACCACCCACTGGTCAGAACGAATACCATCAGATGGAGATTGTGCATCGGTACTCTGCTGCTTTTCCTGAAGTTCCCGGATGTGGAAGGTTGAATTTAAAATTAGTTGTGAAATGTTTCCAAATAAAATATTCAATGCTTAAAAATACAACCATGTTAAATTTCAGCCTCCCAAAATGCAAGCACTCTAAATGCAACGCATTTAAATGCAAGCACATAATGGTGCCAAAAACTTTATTTATTTATTTATTTATTTTAGATTGAAAGTTGTGTGCACTCACGTGTATTCAAGGTGCAAGGAAAACACTTTAATAACTTATACTTCATGATTACACCACGTCATTTTTAAAGTCATAATTATTATTATTATTATTATTAATTTTATTAATTTTATTTGTTTGTGGAAAATACTATAAATGTTTCTCAAAAAAAAAATATGAAATCAACATAGCAATATTTTGAACTAAATTTATCAAATATTTCTAATTTTTATCATGGTCTTGGACAACCTTATTTGTCAATGATTAATGGACCACTTTTATTATACTTCTCTGGTGCTTTTTTATTTTAAAGTTTTTGTCATTTTTGGAGCTTGACAGACATGGTCACTATGGACTGTCATTGTATGGAAAGGAACTGTGTGAAGGTTCTTCGAAAATGTCTGTGTTTGTATTCCACTGAAAAAGTAATGGCAATATGGGTTTAGAAGAACCCCATTTTTAATTTTTTTTTATTTTTGGTTGAACTATTCCTTAAAAATTATATTCTTCCATTCTCAGATGGAGAGTATTCTACAGGTGCACTGGGCTTGTTAGTGATATCACTGCTAGTAAACTGATCATCACATGGTGAGTGTTTTGCCGGCATGCATTCAGAATGATAATTATTCACCGTTGAAATGATTAGAGTGTCTTGACAGACTCCAGTTCGAGCCCTTATTTTAATATTTAATAGGATAACATGATGATTGCAGCATACTTTGTAATGTTATTACACTTACAAATGAGATTTTTGACATGAAAGAAACTAAAGCCTTCATCGGTGTTTCTGTCTGAGTAAATCATGTTTTAAATAGTTATTGTATAATTCTTAAAATCTGCTGAGAGAGCACCTAGGAAATATGAGGGCAAAGACAGCACATTTTGCATTTTAAAATTTGCATATTAAAACTTGATGTTGTTGAATTGTCTATTTGGGTTTAAAATTTAAGAACCCTTGGATAGAAATAAAATATTCAGTTTAAATGCTTGGAGAAGAGATGCATGTAATTAATTTAAATGGCCACTGCTCAGGCCACTTATTAGTGACCCCTGGCAGCACCAGACTTAGATTGCCATCTACTGGTGGGAGTGCTTTTGTGCCCTAGCCCTACCATATAGCCTACCACAATTCATAAAACAGATGTAAGGCACTCACCAAAACCACTTTAAAATAAACTTGCAAAGGAACTGTCCGTATACATGATATTTTCTTGAAATAATATGTGCAGTTTTCAAAGAGAGCACCATATTCCTGTGGAAATCACTGTTATTTGATGGCTAAAATTACATTTTGCAAAACCAGCTGGAGAAAATCTTCTGCTCTTTGAAGGTTTATCATATTTGTGACATTTATGGTATCAGGAGAAAAAAAAGAAGTTAAAAATATGACGATTGCATTTGAAAATAAATGCCTCTCCAAAGAAAAAAAGACAAACTGTGACAATTGTTGTCCAGCAGGAATATGTACTCTTTCAGATAGGGGTTAAAAACCTTTGAAGTGAAATGAGTTTATCACCTAAAAGTGGTTCTTGTGACACTAATATCACAAAATGTTTTAACCTAGCATCAGTACATCTTGTGCTCTTTGTTAATTTGAGGGAAATATCAAAGTATGTGTGCGAGAAGTTTGTATGGTCTGTTTGGGAGCAAATGCATAGTCACATTTTAAAGAGCCCGTGAAATCACAGGTGCAAAAGCAAATAGGCTATCATTTACATCACAGCCATGAACTATGATTTGCTACTTGCTATTGCTAGTTAGAGGCTGGTGGTATTAAAGGGAGGTAACATTTTTATTCCAGAGAATATTTAATTGGACACAAAATTGGACACGCCCATGAGTGCAAGATGAGTCATCAAGATTTTTGGTACATTTCCCTAAAGCGAAAATTTTCCTGGTACTTAGTTGCCTTGTACTTAAAAAAATAAATAAAATAAAATAATAATAATAATAATAATAATTATGTGTATATTCAATTAAATGATGTGACGCTCATCCCCCCCCCCCCCCCCATAACTATTAAGTTATTCAAATATACATTAAAAATGTAATTCACACAAAACATTTACTTGAATACACCTCTACTATGATGAACATGTTTTAAATTTCTTAGTTCAAAGTCACTTTGATATTTTTGGAGGCTTCAGTTAAAACATGTTTAAGTGGTGTAACCATCCAGAGATAGTTAAATAAATATATAAATGAATGAATAAATAAATAAATAAAATAATACATGAATAAATACATTTTTCTCAAAAAATCATAATATTTGTAAAAAAAATAAATAAAAAAAAATAGTAAATTGTATTTAAATACTTTTTAATTAGTGATAAAGTTGTGTACAAGAAAAGTATTTTAGTATCTTTTGCTTGATGGTTACACCAGTTAACATAAAAAGTAATTAAATCACTTAAATATTTATTTTAATATTATTATTTTTAAGAAAGTTCCATAAATGTTTTGCAAAAAATAACGAAACCAACATGGACACAAAGATTACATTTCTAAGAACATGACACATTTTTTAAACTATAGATTTTTTTTAAAGATTTTTATCACCTTCAACAAATTTATTAGTGACCCATTTGTTGAAAGTATATTTTGTCAACTTTAAGAGTACACTAACATATAGATGGCCTCCAAGCTAACAGACTTGAACTTTAATGTCACAAAACTCAAATTTTGATCGTATGACATTTTAAAATGCTCACGCATTACTGTTGTTATCAATAAAGTAGCAAAAAAAAAAAAAAAAAAATGTATGCTATCTTCCTCCAGTGTTTGAAGATTTTACCACATCCCACTGTGCCTATTCCATCAGCGCATTCTATCTGCCTCTCTCTCCCTAAGATTATTTCCCTTTGGTATTATGATTTCACCTTTGCGCTGCCATTTAGCGATTTTTGATGATGTCTCGGGCCTTATGCCTTTGACCAGAGTACACATCTTGATTCGTGCAGACAAATAAAAGCATCAGAGGCAGCATATTGATTTCATAGTCAGCGACCAGAGCAGACACATCGGCGAGACATTTTTCGCTTGTTTGTCTTTGTTATATTATTCCTTTTTTTTTTTTTTTTTTTTTTATAAAATATGAAACATAACAACACATACAATAACACACAAAAAAAAAACAAGAAGAATGAAACGAAAGAAGTAACTCATTAAATGATTAATTCGGCTAAAGAGATGTCTTGGCCTGCCGGGCTAAATGAATCAATATCTGGCTTTGCGGTGATATGTGGCATTTAGACTTTTGCACTGGAGACATAATGATGACTGTGTGAGTGAATTCTGCGTGTCATCTTGCATTCTTAAAGTTCAATTTACTCTCCCAGGCTGGGTTTCACTGTATTATTGAGGATAAATGTATTCATCATGTCTTTCTAAACCAATATGATTTTTCTTTTTCCATGGAACACAAAAGGAGATCTAAACAATGCTCTTTTCCATGCAACAAAAGTGGTAACATAAAAATAGTCATAATATTGCTCGGCTACCATTCTCAAATCTCATCAGCACTGCGTATTCAAACTTGGTGCATTGCGCTTCAGCTGGCGCACAGTTACCCTGACATTATCCTGATATCTTGATGAACTTGGGAACTCATTTTTCCCCGATAATGGTAAGCAGTCCAGGCCCGGAAGCAGCAAAGCAACCACAAATAATGATGATCCATCCACCGTACTTCACCATTGGGATGATGTTTTCATGTTGGTTTGTACAAAATACATAGTGCTGCATGTTCTTTCCAAGCAATTCAACCTTAGTTTCATTCATCCACAAAGCATTTTTGCAGTAGCATTGTGGAGTGTCAAGGTGGTCTTTGGCAAATTTCAGGTGCGCAGCAATGTTTTTGTTGAAAAGCAGCGGCTTCCTTCGTGGTGCCCTGCTTTGGACATCATGGCTGTTTAATGTTTTCTGTATAGTAGACTCATGAACAGAGATGTTAATCAGTTCCAATGATTCCTTCAAGTCTTACGCTGTCACACTTTTATTTTGCGAGGCATGCTCAAAAGCAAACTCAAAATGTTTGAGTGCTTTTTACAAGTCAAAGTAGCTCTAACCCACACCTTCAATATCGTTTTATTAATTGGATGCCAGGTTTGCCAACTCCTGACTCTAATTAGCTTTTGTTGACGTCATTAGCCTGAATGTTTGAATGATGTATTCAATATGTAAAAAAATAAAACATTTATTCGGTAACAAGACACACGTAAACAACAACGGAAACACATTTACCAAAATAAAATCTCAGATGCACATAAAAAAGTAATGTGAGTTTTCCTCAACAAGTCACATGACTGAATCGATCGCTTATAACTGGACAACCAGCAGACCAAAATCATTGCATAGTATCCAACCAAGTCTCACAGAATTAACTTTACTATAACTACATGTTTGCAAACTGAGTTTTACGTGCCACTTTCTACATTTTGCTGCAGTTTCCTGGTGAAATGAAACTAGAGGTGCTAAAACAATTGAGTTTTATTCACTTTCATTCAAATGGCTGTTTATGACTTTATAAACACTTATTTTTCGATCTATTACTCACACACTGCTATGTTATGATATCAAAAACACTTGAAAAAGTGAAAAACAAAATTTGAAAAACGAAATATTTTAAAGCTTACATTACAGACCCATCTACATTTAAACACGTTTTCCAATGTAATTAGCTTGCCCTGTAGCTCACCCACTCGGCTCACCTACTGGACTCGGAGGACCGAACCTAGAGCCTAGCCAAGGATGCTCAAACTGAAAACAAAGTGAAAGTGACATAGAAGTCACACAAAATTATGTGGTTGCTTCAGTAAATGTGCTTTTCATGTCGAATTTGCTTTTAAAACATTATCGGTTAGGTTTAGGCATTGGTAAAGGGTGAGTAAGGATGTCTGATTTCTTCACCTCTCATTTATAATTTTACATCCCTATTGGTTAGATTTAGGTTAAATTTTTAGGTTAGGGAGGTACATTTTACTCATTAAAACCTAATCAAATATTCACCTTAAAAACCTTGTCTGATTACAAATTTTTTCACTTGCTTTTGGCGCCCCCGCACATCATTTTGGTTTGCAAAAATGTTGCCATTGTTGTTGCCATTGTAATGTTGTGTGTAGACTACTTTTAATATGCTTTAATGGTGTTTTTTGTCCTTTTTGGAGCTTGACAGATGTGGTTACATTAAGTAGATGATGAAAGAAATTTCATTTTTGGATGATCTCTTCCTTTAAATCTGTAGTAGGGAACAATGAGAGGATCTGAACAGGAGCAGGAAGATGCTGAATATCCTGTGTGTGTGTACCTGCATGAGTAAAATGTGCTAAGCTTTCTTTTTTGATGAAAAGCATCATAACCACAGAAAAAAGGACAGAAGAAAGGAATGCTGAAGCTGCATACATGAGGCTCATGGGCTCCTGTGGATTAAGGCAGTGGTGATGGAAAACAGGTGAGAAAGAACTCCTGCAGACAGCTCCCCACATCTTCAGCTCTACTTAGAAAACCAGTCACAGTCTGTTCACCATGAATAAATTGAAAGTTTGAACATGAGAACAGCTCTCTCCAATACACACAATTTACCTCTGAGAAATGAAAAGGCTATTACACTTCATGAAACATTTAAATAACATAAATAATTACAACATTTTTGGCTAAACTATTCCTTTAATTACATAAAAGGGCTCTGAATTGTTGTTTTAAACTGAGGTCAGCACATCATCCATTTTTTTTTTTTTTTTTGTCCCCTTTTCTCCCAATTTGGAATGCCCAATTCCCACTACTTAGTAGGTCCTCGGTGGTGCAGTTACTTACCTCAATCCGGGTGGCAGAGGACAAGTCTCAGTTTCCTCTGTTTCTGAGACAGTCAATCCATGCATCTTATCATGTGGCTCATTGTGCATGGCACCGTGGAGACTCCCAGCATGTGGAGGCTCATGCTACTCTCCGCAATCCACGCACAACTTACCACGTGCCCCATTGAGAGCGAGAACCACTAATCGTGACCACGAGGAGGTTACCCCATGTGACTCTACCCTCCCTAGCAACCAGGCCAATTTGGTTGCTTAGGAGACCTGGCTGGATTCACTCAGCACACCCTGGATTCGAACTCGCGACTCCAGGGGTGGTAGTCAGCATCAATACTCGCTGAGCTACCCAGGGCCCCATAATCCTTTTTTAAAAAGACATCAGTTGATTGTGGCTTGGATGATAAATTGCCAAATCACATTTTGACCTCTACTGAAAAGCAGAGAAATGTGTCTTATTGTCAGCTTTAATCATTTGACCTGTTGTGTCTCCTTAACCCTGTGAAGGCCAAATTTTAAAATAAATGAGCAAAATTTTTTTTTTACCTTTCAGATGTTGTTGTAGGAGGCCTCTGATGTAGAAAAAAAAGTCTTTTTTAAAAGTTTTTACATTTTAATAATTTTTTAATGACACATTGTAATATTACAACAGTGGTCAGGGAGGGCAGCAGAAATCCTGTATTTATACTTGCATTGTCTGAACAAATATACAGAACAACTAAGTGTTCGTTTGCACAGTTGATTGCTTATGTAGCCCCATAACTGTATATATCATGAATAATAATCACACAACAGTCATATTTTTTATGAATTGTTATTTATTAATAAAAAATATAGGAAAACAGGAAAAAATGTTTTTAAAATACTGAACTTAGACTTAGTCCCAAAGTTCAGGTATGGTAGTCCCAAAGACAGTTCTTGTCCTCCGAATAACAAATACTGACTCCAGACATTTGAACTAGGCCCATCTTCAAGTAAGTAGTAATTTATTCAATTCAGGTCCAAATTCAAAATGTTAACAAAGAAAACACATTTAGAACTTAGTTATAGTGAATAATCAAAGACATTATATCTCTATTAGTATTAGTTTTCCATTTGGGCACATGTGAAAAGTGCAATGTGCCCCCCTCACCCATGACAAAATGCTACCTGTCTCAACCAGTGTTGTAAAATAGCAACACAATTATAATAAGCACAAAATCGTCTTTTTTTTTAAACAAATTTCACAGTAGCTAAATATCTACATGTTGTACACTGTAATAATCACTAAAAAAAATGAAATATTTAAGGCATTTTCTTACTTGAATCTTGAGCTATTCAATCCAATAAAAACTGGTTATGTTGCTCCGAGAAAGTTCGCAAGTTGAGTGAGCTTCGGGTCAGCTGGTCCGGCACCTTTATACATTTTAATGGCCAATAGGATTCAGAGGCGGACCAACATGACCCATTGATTATTTAAATGTGGTCTTTAAAAAAAAAAAAAAAAAAAAAAAAAAAAAAACGTAAAGATATTTTTCTAGGATTGCTCAAAATAATTGTTGTAATATTACAACCATGGCCCTCACAGGGTGCAATTCAACATCAAATGTTTTAATTGCTGACCGTCAAAATCTTTAATGCGTTAATGAGAATGAAAATCAACAGAGATATTAAATTTATTCTAATTTTCATTGGGATGACATTCACATCATAGCCCCATGGCAGTGAATGCCAGGCTGGGCTCACAATATTCCTCTACAATGATGTTCCCTCATTCCCTTGGGACCAGGTGAAAACGAAGTGATCAAAATGCATTCAAAATGCATCTTGCCTTTGTGAGGTCAAAATCATCCCAGACTCAGCTAACATTTAACTTTTGGAAATTCATCTTTACATTTTTGGATTGTTGGAACAAAGGCTTGAAAAAGCCTAGCTTAAAAGTTTTCACATTAGGTCTTACATTTAGGACTTAGACAAAGAGACTAGATAGATAGATAGACAGGCGGATGGATGATTTTGGCATAAGCGCCTCCTTAAAACTTCAATGTAAACGGCCACTGTTCTGACTGACTAACATTGTGCAGCCCCGCAAATTCAGCCATATTTGAAACTCAGTCTGAAGAGAATGAACAAGCTCCACAACATTATAAAACTAAATTTCAGGGTTTACACATAATGCACATCCAACACTTTGTATCTGAATATATTAAACTGTTCATCTCAAGCACAACTGTTAACACTCACACCCTGTCTTCACTGGATGCGAGAGTCGTGTCGCGTCAAAAGCAATAGAACACATTATAATCAATAATGCTGTCCACCATGGAAGTGACATCCGTTGCGGCTTGTCGCATTGCACAGACAGTAAACATATGTCCCGTTCCATTTTGCGCTGCATGCTGTGGTCCTATTACTGCCAACAACACAAATAAACAGTTTAGAAAGTTTGTGTTGACGCGCCCGGTGTAAACAGGGTGCCAGCATCATAAACTATCAAACAATCATGACATTTGAAATATTCATGAATGGAACTGTTTACTTACTGTTTTACATCAGGTCCAAGTGTTTTTAACTTCCCCCTCCTTCAATAACAGTTCCTTTGCAAAGCTTGAATTGTTTTATGACTGGTTCGCAAGCAATACACACTGGTAGCCGAAAAAAAAAAAACATGCAATCCACACTATAATACACTGAAGACACATCCACATCCAGTTTCAAGTATCGTCAAAAATTTATCTAAACGGTCAAAGACGTCCATCTAGCACATGTTTTCATACACCAACAATTAAAAATAGCACAGATGGGTGAAAGAACGTGTCCATAACCTGTTTGTGCTCAAAACAGCAAGAGACAGCAGCAGAAATCACAGAGAGTGTTCGGAGTTGTTACTTGACACCGCGTCTTTTAAAAGCGAACTGAGATATGTGTCAAGCGGTCAAAGATGTCTGTTTGTGCATGTTTAAATATAAAAATAATTTAAAATAGTCCAGATGGGTCCCCTTTGGTGTTCAGGATTAGTTAGGCCACATTAGGCCTTGTTTGTCCTTCTCTCAGTTTACGAACTGAAGCACTAGTAGGGTGCATTGATGTAAAAGTAGGCGTTGATGTTTTTGAGCTGTAGAGGTGGTCATGAATTAATGTACCCCAAATGATGTAGGGAAGTCGCGGAAGTAGAGAACAAGGTCTTTTTGCAGCTTGGTTTCAACAAATCCTTTACTGCATTGGGGATTAAGTTTTGATTTCTGAAATTTACAGTATGTTTTTATAGTAGAAAGACATCTTACATGTCAAAATATCAAAGAAAATGTGATTCCTCATGACAAAACAGCGTGATTTTGGTCAGGTGCTGTGTGTTACCAGCCTTATGTGCCAAAGATTAAAATTTAGAGTAAGGTGTTAAGAACAAACCCATAACCCTAAGTACAGTATGAGCAATAAACTTAGTGATGCTTGACTTTGCAAGTACTGCTAATAATTACTGCCTCAATAGCACTTGCGACTTCTTGTCAGAACCCTACACAATATTATACATTGTTTCTTTGATTTTACCACTTTCAAGCTGCCACATATCCCATAATGCATTTGCCACAGTGTCACATCTTGAAATAAATTACATAAGAATAATCGCTGGCAATAGATGCAGCCCCCCCTACGATGAAAAAAGACAAGAAAGGGAACATACATGCTTTAGGGAGAGAGAAAACTGTCATATTTGATTTTGTCTGCTACTGGAGATAATTGAATGGAGCCTCACTTTCCACCTACAATGTATACCTGAGGGTGTCCTACACAGGTGGCTATAAGGCCCTCAGGGAGTCAGGATTAATACTCCACTTAAGAGAAGAGAAAAGGGGTGCTGTGCTGGGTAATAGAACTCCTACTTGAGATTCCCTGTAATCTCAGAGAAATCAATGGAGAAATATCACATAGCGTTTTATACACAAGCAGCACACACAAAGGCTCAGCACAAATACTGTAGGTGGGTTGAGAAATGGATTGTGTGCAGATTACATTTTGTAAGTCAAGTCTTCAATTCACACACAGAGCATGAAACTGCTGCCACCATTAGTAGCAGTGGTGTTACCGGGATGTTCTGCTATTTGTGTTTTTTTTGCTTTCAGGCAAAAGATTTTAAGTTAGTCTCAGACTAGGTTTTCTCCCAAGAGGTTTCAGATTTTACCACATGGCTTCAACCAAAAGGAGTTTCTCAGAAGTGACCAAAGAAAGCAGAATCTAAAACCACTTTAGGCAAGGCAAGGCAAGGCAAGTATATAGCACATTTCATACACAATGGCAATTTGCTTTACAAAAGTGCTTTACATAAAAATGATAAAGACAATATAAGATACATTTTACAATCAACTAAGAAAAAAAAGAATAAAAATTCATAAAATTAATTAAAAAAAGTAACAATTATTAAAATGAATATAAAGAAGTACAGAAATAAAATGATGCAGTGCAATCAATAAGTGCAGCACAGTGCTCAGTGAATGCACAGATAAACACCTGACCTCTTCTGGAAGCTGGTTCCAGCTGTGGGGGCATAATAGCTAAACACAGTCTCACCTTGTTTTGAGTGAATCCTTGGTATTTCTAACTGACTTGATCCTAATGATCTGAGAGGTCTGTTAAGTTTTAACAAACCTTTCTGTCTCAATGTTCTCTGTTCTTTACCCTACAGCCCTCTATGTTTGCCTCTGACACGATGAAGGTCGAGTGTGTTATCACACTCCTCTCCGGAAGGGCTGGTGAATGGGGAACTGCCATGTGGGACAACAGACATCCATGCACTTATGAATCTTTCTCCTCTGAACTTTGCTGAGTGTTTGATCGCGCAACTCAAGGTCAGGAAGCGGGGAGGGTCTAATCTGGACAGTCCCAAGGAGATCGGCGAGTCACTGACTACGCGATTGAGTTTCACACCCTGGCTGCTTCCTGTGAGTGGAACGATCACGGCATGTGGGACCTGTTCTTGCGTGGGCTTTTACGATGATGTCCAGGATGAGATTTATCCTTTGGATCTCCCCACTCATTTTGATGACTTGGTGGACCTGGCTATCCGAGTTGATCAACGCCTGACCCTATGCCGTAATCACAGTCGACACCGCTCTTTACCATCTTGAGCGGCTGACCATTCCCTCCGACTCACTACTTCGACCAGGTCACCTGTATCTCACCCCGACACTGAGCCCATGCAAGTTGGGAGAAACCTGATGTCACATAAGGAGAAGCAGCGACACCTAGTTAAGGGACTATGCTTTTCTTGTGCCCGGCCAGGCCATTTCTCTTCTGCCTGCCTGATTAAAAGACACCACTTGTCAGTATGAAGGGGGTTATTGGTAAGCGCAACTCCGCTGAACAAAGCCCCCGGACTTCATACTCTTCTTCCGGCCCAGCTGCAGTATGGCTCTGCCAGTTGCATGGTCTCGGCTCTGGTGGATTCTAGAGCTGAAGGAAACTTCATTGACATCGACTTGGCCTCCAAATGGTGGCTTCCCATGGTTCAGTTAGATGAGCCCATCACCGCCCACACCCTCAGTGGCACACCCCTGTCAGTCATCACCCAGTCTACCAAGCCAGTCACCCTCGTCTCTGGCAATCATTCAGAACAACTGTCCTTTTACCTTATCCGATCCCCATCGACCCCGGTAGTGTTGGGGCATCCATGGTTGGTAATGCACAACCCACACATTGATTGGACAACCAACACTGTTCTTGCTTGGAGCTCTTATTGTTTGTCACACTTTCTTAATTCTGCTGTCTCCCCTGTCCAGTCTTGTGTTTTGTTGCAGGATGAACCAGCGGATTTGTCCGGAGTGCCGTTGATGTACCATGACTTGAGGGCAGTGTTCAGCCAGTCCTGCGCCGCAACCCTCCCTCCTCATCGCCCGTACGACTGTGACATTGAGCTTCCTGGCACCTCTCCTCCTCTGGGATGGCTGTATTCGATCCCGAGAGGGAGGCCATGAACTGGTATATCAATGATTCTCTGGCAGCCGGCCTCATCTGCCCTTCCTCATCGCCCACAGGGGCAGGGTTCTTCTTCGTGGAGAAGAAGGATGGCTTGCTTAGACCCTGCATAGATTATCAGGTGCTGAATGACATCACGATGAAAAATCGTTATCCTTTGCCATTGATGTCCTCAGCCTTCGAACTCTTGCAGGGGGCATCCGTCTTTACGAAGTTGGACCAATACAATTCTTATCACCTGGTCCAAATCAGGAAGGAGGATGACTGGAATATGGCCTTTAACACTCATAGTGTGCACTTCGAATATTTGGTTCTACCTTTTGAACTGGTCAACGCCCCCGGCATCTTCCAGTGGCTCATAAATGATGTGCTTAGAGACATGGTTGATCATTTTGTGTTTGTTTATCTTGATGATATTCTGATCTTCTCCCAGAATATCCAGGACCATGTACAGCACGTCAGGCAGGTGCTTCAGCCACAGCTAGAGAATCGGCTGTTTGTCAAGGTGGAGAAGTGTGCTTTTCATGCACAGTTGGTTCCGTTCCTTGTGTTCATCGTTTCGTCCGAGGGAGTGCGTATGGACCCTGATAAAGTCAAAGCCGCCTCCGATTTTCCAACCCCAGATTCTCGCAAGGCATTGCAGAGGTTTCTGGGGTTTGCTAATTTTTATCGGAGGTTCATTAGAAACTACAGCCAACTCGCCGCACTTTTAACGGATCTCACCTCCACCAGCACTGACTTTTGCTGGTCCCCATGTGTTGAAGCTGTGTTTTCCAAGCTAAAGGAGCAATTCTCTACTGCACCTATTTTGATAACTCCCAACCCTGCTAGTCAGTTCGTGGTGAAGGTGGATGCGTCTGAGATTGGTGCTGGAGTGGTCCTTTCGCAATGCTCTGCCTTGGATGGAAAGATGCATCCATGTGCGTTCTGAACGGAACTACGACTTCGGTAACTGAGAATTGCTGGCTGTCCTGTTGGCCTTGGGTGAGTGGTGTCATTGGTTAGAGGGTTCGGGGATACCTTTCATGGTCTGGATTGACCATAAGAACCTAGAGTACATCTGTAGTGCAAAACGCCTCAACTCTAGGCAGGCTCGCTGGGCATTATTTTTCACTCTGTTTAATTTCATCCTTTTGTATCGCCCGGGCTCTAAGAACATCAAGCCCAACTCTGTCTCGATGTTTTGAAATCAAAACCTCCACCATCCTACCGGATACCATCCTACCCGCCTCTCGAGTGGTGGGCATGATATCCTGGGAGGTGGAAGCTAAAATCCGTGCTGCGCTATGAAACACAGTGCACCCACCACATGCCCATCAGGGCGGTTATTTGTTCTGCGGTCAGTTTGGACGCACGTCCTACAGTGAGGTCATTCGTCCAACGTCGCTTGTCACCCAAGGGCTACCCGCACCCAGGCGCTCATTAGACAGCATTTCTGATACGCCAGTTCGTTGCTGCTTGCCTCTTTTGCGCGACACATAAGACATCCTGTAACCTCCCGGCCGGGCTCCTCCAACCACTGTCTGTCTTTTCGAGACCCTGGTCACACATAGCCATGGATTTTGTAAATGGCCTCCCCCCTTCCCATGGCAGGGGAACACAAACACATTTGTTTTGACTGTAGTGGACCGGTTCTCGAAGGCAGCTCATTTCATTCACCTCCCCAAATTGCCCTCAGGGAGGGAGACAGCAGTCATAAACCACATCTTCTGCATTCATGGCCTCCCGGTAGATGTGGTTTCTGACAGAGGCCCCCAGTTTGTGTCACTTTTTGGGCAGAGTTCTGTCAACAGCTGGGGGCTACAGTGAGTGTGTCCTCTGGGTTCCACCCCCAGACAAATGGGCAAGTGGAGTGGACTAATCAGGAACGGTAAAAGACCTTGCACTCTATGGCCTCCCATAACCTGTCTTCTTGGAGCGATAATTTAGTCTGGGTTGAGTATGCTCACAACTCCTTGCCGTCGTCATCTGCAGGGTTATCGCCCTTCCAGTGTAGCCTCGGCTACCAGCTCCCTCTGTTCCCTGCTCAAGAGCCCAATGTTCAGGTCCCGTTCGTATATGCCTTTTTGCAGAGGTGCCGACGCACCTGGAAAGCCACTAGAGAAGCCCTTGTACGGACTTGCGCTCACATCAAGAGGTCAGGTTAATCCTTGTGTGCCCTGTGTCTTCGCTAGATTATTGCTTGTACTATAAAGTTGTTCTCTGCACCACACCATGCTTTAACAGACTCTTCCTACAGAACTGCTCCTGACTTCCACAACCCATACACCAGTCCACGAACACACTCCTCCTTTGCCCACTACGTGCACACAGATTTGTTCCTCGCCTCCTGCTACTGCAGCCGCTGCTGGGATTCTAATACTTCACAAGCGCAGTTTATGTTGACATTTGTTGTTAATGAATCCTTTGAACTGTTCTTCTGCTATTGGGTCTCTGTCTCACTCTCGCTCTGACAAAAGACCTGAAGACTGGAGTAATATGCTCAGATTTTTGGGTTTGTGTGAGAATCCTGGCAGCAGCATTTTGAATAAGCTCCACACACCATGGATGTCCACTCAGATGCATACTTTAGAAGACTGTTGATATCTGGACACCTTGTGTTTCAGCCAAAGCTTTGCAACTCATCTGAGTGGTTATCTGAGTTACCGTAGCCTTTTTGTCAGCTTGAACCAGTCTTGCTATTCTCTGTTGAACTCTCTCATCAACAAGGCGTTTCCATCTGCAGAACAGCTGCTCACTCTATGTTTTTTTTGTTTTTGGCACCATTCTGAGTAAACTCTTGAGACTGTTGTGCATGAAAATCCCAGGAGATCAGCAGTTACAAAAATACTCAAACCAGCCCATCTGGCACCAACAATCATGCCAAGATCAAAATCACTGAGATCACATTTTCCCCATTATGATGGTTGATGTGAACATTAACTGAAGCTCTTGACCCATGATTTTATGCATTGCACTGCTGCCACATGATTGGCTGATTAGATAATCGCATAAATAAGTAGGTGTACAGGTTTTCCTAATAAAGTGCTCAGTGAGTGTAGCTATCCTAAGAAACAGTGTTGGGGAGTAACTGAATAAAATTAGCGACACTACTTTCTTAACTACTTTTTTCAGTAGCACAACAGTAGTTTTTTTTATTTATTTTTTTATTACAAAAGTATAGCTTTTCCAGTAACAAGCTACTTTCTCCAACAAGTAGCAATGGCCTCTCTGATATGTACTGTAGGTTACCATTGGAAAGTACAAATCATTTTAGTGAATCAATTTCTTCAGACAGTTCATATAAATGAACCAGTTAAAACAAATGATTCACAGGGGCACTAGTGAGTAGGTCATGTTAGTGGTGAGCTTCGCTAAAATTAGACATTAAAATCATATTTTCAAAAGAGGTATTAAATATACTGCAGTTTTCTAGCGTGTCCTGTTCTTGTATCATTTTTTTATTTTTTGGTGGAACGTAAAGGGCAAAAAGTCTGCAACAATACACGTACACTGGAAGGAGCATTGCTAATAGGCCCGGCACCCCTTGCATGCACCTTTTACTTTTTATATAGACTAGGAGCGCCTGCTGCACTGTGAATGTCCATAACAAGCACTAAAATGTGTGGATGCCTTTTTGAAGGGTTTGAGGGTCACTTTATTCTGTTATGTGACAAGGGGTTGAAACTTACTGCCTTTTTAATGTTAAAGCAGAGGAGGGACTACTGTTATGTTTACTAAGATCTCAGATCGAATGTGACTGTATTATGTATACTTGAATTTACCACCTAACAAGAAATGGCTAATACACAGCATGTTAGAGGGTCAGGAGGCTGCAATGTAGAATTTGTTAGTTGGAATGTCAAGTCTCTAAACCACCCTATCAAACATAGAAATTAACTCTTGCATTTGAACCAACTTAAAGTGGGGATCGCCTTCCTTCAAGAAACACATTTACGTACACTCGATAATTTCAGATTGAGAGGTGGGTGGGTAGGTCATTTATTTCACTCGAATTTCCACTCTAAATCCAGAGGAACATAAATTCTTATTGACAAAAATATTCCATTTGAGGTTTCAAAGGTTGAAGCAGATGCTGGGGGTCGCAGCAGTAGGTAGACTTTATAGTATACCAGTCATCCTGGCTAATGTGTATGCACAAATCTCTGACGACAGTGTATTTTTTACAACATTCTTTTCCAGACTACCAAATCTGGAGGCACATTATCTGATATTTGGAGGAGATATATGAATTGTGTGGTGTCACCAACTTTAGATTGCAGCTCTGTGAACGCTACCACCCCATCTAAGTCAGCTTATACAATTAAATTATTTCTAGACACATATGGAATATCTGATATCTGCCGTTTTTGCAACCCTAGATCTAAGAGTTATTCTTTCTTTTCACCTGTCCATCAAACCTATTCGCATATAGATAATTTTTTCTTAATCAAGAATCTTCTTCCCTTGGCCAGTTCTTGTGAGTATAATGTTATTGTAATTTCTGATCATGCCCCCTTATCAATGACATTATGCATGCCAATCATATATGATAGATATCGCCCCTGGTGCTTAAATACTTTGATGCTTTCAGATGAAACATTTGTAAAAATTCATATCAACCAAGATAAATGTATTTCTTGAACATAACAAAACCCCAGAAATATCTATGTCAGTTATATGGGAATCAGTGAAGGCATATTTGAGAGGAGAAATTATATCCTATAGTTACCACATTAGAAAAGTACAAACAGCCCGACTTGAGGAACTGGCAAATACCATAATAAAATTAGATACTACACTGGCCCTGACACCATCACCTGATCTATACAAACAACGATTATTACTTCAAACAGAATATAACCTTTTAAGTACCAACCATATAGAAAATCTTTTGAGCAAAATACATCATAGGACATATGAACATGGTGAAAAGGCTGGAAGAGTCTTGGCTCATCAGTTGCGGCAAAAGACACCAGATCAGACTATATCCCAAATAAAGGATAAATCAGGTGTTAGGCATACAGACCACTTAGAGATAAATAATTGTTTTTAGAAGTTCTACTCAGAGTTATACACCTCGGAATCGCATAAGGATAAGTATATGTAAACTTCATTTTTTGATAAGCTTAATATCCCTTCAATTGATAATTAAATAGCAGCCAAACTTGAAACACCATTTTTGGCAGAAGAACTTATGGCGGCAGTAATATCTAAGCAAAATTGAAAATCCCCTCATCCAGATGGGTTTCCTAGCTAATTTTACAAAAAGTTTACAAATGATTTAGCCCCACTTTTACTCAGAGTATTTGAAGAACCTTCTTCCTCTAATACACTACCTCCGACTATGCGACAAGCAGTTATATCACTTATCCTTAAGAAAAACAAAGATCCTCTTTAAGTGCGACTCTTATCGTCTTGTATCTCTTCTTAATGTAGAGAGTAAAATACTTGCTAAGATACTGGCCCATAGGTTCTGTAGTATCCAGCGATCAGACTGGATTCATTAAAAATCACCAGTTGTTTTTTATTATACACCAACTCTTTAATATTCTTTATGATCCCACTCCATATGATGTTCCTGAGGTACTACTATCACATGATGCTGAGAAAGCATTTGATTGGATGGAGTGGGATTACCTTTATGTTTTGGAGAATTTCAGATTTGGTTCTAAATTTATCCATTGGATTAATGTTCTTTATACATCACCTATGGCAGTGGAACATACAAACAATATATTATCTCCCTTTTTTTCTTTACAATGCGGCTGTAACGTCTGAAAGGAGGTCAGGAGAGCTGGATCTAAGTGCAGCAAGGTTTTAATGATAAAAGAATAAATCAAAATACAAAACAGGGTAAAACTGGGAACTAGGAACTAAGATCAAAATAAAAACAAACAAAAACTAAACTGGAACGAGAATTACCTACATAAACATAACAACTCACAAGGACTGAACAGAAATCAGGGCATTATATACACAAGGGATAATGAGTTAATGAAACACAGGTGAGGACAATCGAGGACAGCTGGCAGTGATGAGGGCAGGGAATTATGGGAAGTGTAGTCTGGGAGGAACAGAGGACAGAGGAGAAACACAAAGCAAACAACAGTGAATTGTGACAGCAGCACAAGACAGGGTTGTCCTTTATCACCCTTTTTATTTGCATTAGTAATGGAACCATTGGCTATAGCTTTGCGTGACCAGATTACCATTAGGGGTATATACATAAGAGGCACTGAACATAAAGTACATAAAAAAATCTCTCTATGCAGATGATATGCTGGTGTATTTATCTAATCCACTTACAAGTTTACCAGAACTGATTGGATTGCTAGACTCATTTGGAAAATGTTCAGGTTATAAAGTTAATCTACAGAAAAGTGAACTCATGCCCATAAGCCTTACATCTCATTTGACTTTGGCTAACTGCTTCCCATTTAAAATAAGCACAGAAAAGTTTAGATATTTAGGAATTTGGATCACCTGTAAATTTCATGAACTCTATAAAGCTAATTTCTCCCCACTCATAACCAGGGTTGGGAGGGTTACGTTTGAAATGTATTCCACTACAGATTACAGAATACATGCTGTAAAATGTAATTTGTAACGTATTCCGTTAGATTACTCAAGGTCAGTAACGTATTCTAAATACTTTGCATTACCTCTTCAGCACTGGTAGATTTTTTCACTTGTTTTGACTATAAAAACTCTGCCAGTACAGTAAGACAAAATACATGTTAAAAATACATTCTCTAAAAAACCTAAATATCTTATGCAGTGTTGTTTCTAAAACAAAATAAATCAAACTGAGCTTGTTTTAAGGATTTTTAGATATTTTTACAGGAAAACAATATTTTTTGCCCTAATATCTAAGGTCTTACTAGAAAAAAAGAAATGATGTCCAACGTAAATTTTCTTGATAAAAAAATATGATAGTGCCTGGTAACATGTGCATGTAAAATGGCTAGTGTGGCAGCGGGGGCATGGTCAAGCATCTCTCTGGAGAGAGAGAAAGCGGTAAGGGCGCTTACACCTGAGTTAAATTATGTCTAACACCTGTCTCTAATGTCAGTGAGCACGGGGAGAGCGGCATAAATAGAGCCACACCGCAGGTAGACGGGAGAGAGAGCCTGGGCACCAGAGACCCGATTGTGAAGCCAAGAGTTTATTATAGCAAAGTTGAGAGTTTATTTTTGTGAAGTAGTTTGTGTATTTTTAGAGTTATTAAACAGTGCAAAATCCCTGAACGAGTGTATTTGCTGCAGTGAGGAGCATAAAACGCTTACCTGAACCAGGAAATCTGCTTCTCGCCTCCTCCTTCCACTGAGAAGTGTTACAGCTAGAAATAGCATTTTTTACACAAGGTTTATTTCTTTTTCTTCTGCTCCAAACTTACTTCAAACTTACTTCTCTGTCTGCTCGTATGAATGTAACACATCATAAGAAAGTGTTTCACCGCTGTTCAAATGCACTTTGGATCGCATCATTTATATGTATAAATGTTTTCCATCTGAAAGGACTAAATATTAAATTAAACATGAAAATAAAATGCAAAGTAATCTCTTCAGTACTCAAAATACTTTTTGAATGTAAATGTATTCTAATTACCAATTATTTAAATTGTAACTGTAGTGGAATACAGTTACTTATATTTTGTATTTTAAATACGTAATCCTGTTACTTGTATTCTGTTACTCCCCAACCCTGCTCATAACTAATCTAAAGAAGAATCTTGATCATTGGAACTTGCTTTCACTATCTTTAGGAGATCAAATTAACACTATTAACATGAACGTATAGCTCAGGTTTTTATTTTAATGTCTCACTTTTTTCTTGACAAAATCATTTTTCGTACACAAAAATAATCTAATTTCTGACTTTACGTAAGGACATATTACAACAACACTGTTCTCATGGTGGAATGTCCCTTCCTAACTTCCAATATTACTACTAGGCCTCTAATTTTAGGTTTATGTTGTACTGGATCAACCTTTCTGATAACCCAAAATGGTTGTAATTAGAGAGTGAATCTTGTAGCCCTGCTTCATTGCTCACTCTACTTTGCTCGAAGGTGCCCCTTTTAGAACCTGTCTCGATATTCTTCAAACCCAATTGTAAAAAAACTCTTTTAAAATCTGGACTCAGTTTAGACAAACCTTCTCTTGTCACATTAAAAGATCTGTATGCTGAGAACAATTTGATGTCATTCGAGCAAATCAGAACAAAATATAATATCCCAAACTCACAGTTTTTTTTTTTTTAGATATTTACAAATTTGCAGCTTTATGACATCAAATATGGCTCAATTTCCATCATCACCTGCCGACTCAATCCTTGATATCATTTTGAGAGTCAGCCCACATTCAAAAAACAATATTGGATGATATACTCCCTCATAAGTTCACAGAATCTAAACCCTTTAATAACACAGAAACAACAATGGGAAAATGAACATAACCTTTTCATGAGTAGGGTCTAAATTCCCTTGTAGTGCCCCCTGGAGTTATTTTTGCATGTGACACTGCACAGCCAGTAGAGGTGGAGTGTAGAGGAGTATTTATTTATTTTATTTAAATGTTTTATTTCTTGTCATAAAAAAATTTAATAAAATACTGTATATAACATAGTAAACGTGAACAGATGGGTTATGTCTGCTGTACTGTATTTGTTTTATTTATTTTTATAGATGTAAAAAACAATTTTTTTTTTTTTTTTGACCGGTTTGATTGTATTCACTGTTTGACTTCTCAGACATTGTATGTGTGTGTGTGTGACAAGCGCTAATGTAAACAGACTTCGCTGATGTAAACAGACTTGGCTGTGTCCATCGGATAATCATGCTCGATCAGCATGTTCTCACTGTGAGTATACGAGTTTTAAACTGTTATCGTGGTGCTTTTGTGATAGTTTTTCTGTTTCAGAAAACAAATGTATTATATGCCTAAAAAGTCTGTTTGAGTTACTGTTTGTGTGAATGAAAACCGCATCTGCACCTAATAAGAAGACGTGGCTGTGTGCATGGGAAGATCGCATTTAGATATGATGGCTGTTCATATACAAGCTGTGAACTGTTATCGTGGTACTTTGGTGACAATTAGACTGTTTGAAAAGACTTGAAAGCCGATTTGAATCTGGCAGCTTGTAACATAATTGGCCGTTGTTGCAGAAACACATATGTGTGACGCTACTCTGCGGGGCCCAGTTATTACAGGTTAATTTACAATTATCAGAGGAAATATGGCAAGATATTATAAATAAGATTCACTCAACCTCAATTTGTTTGCGACATACAGTTACCCAATTTAACGTGGTTCATCGCATACATTGGGCAAAAGCAAAGTTAGTAAAATTTTCCCCAAATTTAGATCCCTGGTGTGGTAAGTGTAGAGTTGAAATTGCTAATCATTCACATATGTTTTGGTCATGTTCAAAGTTAGTTAACTACTGGCTAGTAATATTTATTTAATTTAATTTCGGGAGCCCTGCAAATATCCATTAATCCTTCCCCTATTCTAGCGATATTTGGTTAAACCTCATTAGAACTCTACCTAGACAACAATCTAAAAAATATTATTGCTTTTTCAACTCTCCTAGCTAGATGTCTTATATTACTTAAATGGAAGGACAGATTCCCACCAACTTTTAGCCACTGGGTCAGAGATCTTATGTATCATCGTACATTAGAGAAGATTCGTTACTTCACAAAAGGTTGTAGTCAAACATTCTTCGATATTTGGCAGACGGTCGACATACAGAAAATGTATCCAACTGAAATACACTATATTGCCAAAAGTATTCGCTCATCTGCCTTTAGACGCATATGAACTTAAGTGACATCCCATTCTTAATCCATAGGGTTTAATATGATGTCGGCCCACCCTTTGCAGCTATAACAGCTTCAACTCTTCTGGGAAGGCTTTCCACAAGGTTTAGGAGTGTGTTTATGGAACTTTTTGACCATTCTTCCAGAAGCGCATTTGTGAGGTCAGACACTGATGTTGGACGAGAAGGCCTGGCTCGCAGTCTTCGCTCTAATTCATCCCAAAGGTGCTCTATCGGGTTGAGGTCAGGACTCTGTGCAGGCCAGTCAAGTTCTTCCACACCAAACTCGCTCATCCATGTCTTTATGGACCTTGCTTTGTGCACTGGTGCGCAGTCATGTTGGAACAGGAAGGGGCCATCCCCAAACTGTTCCCACAAAGTTGGGAGCATGGAATTGTCCAAAATCTCTTGGTATGCTGAAGCATTCAGAGTTCCTTTCACTGGAACTAAGGGGCCAAGCCCAGCTCCTGAAAAACAACCCCACACCATAATCCCCCCTCCACCAAACTTCACAGTTGGCACAATGCAGTCAGACAAGTACCGTTCTCCTGGCAACCGCCAAACCCAGACTCGTCCATCAGATTGCCAGATGGAGAAGCGTGATTCGTCACTCCAGAGAACGCGTCTCCACTGCTCTAGAGTCCAGTGGCGGCGTGCTTTACACCACTGCATCCGACGCTTTGCATTGCACTTGGTGATGTATGGCTTGGATGCAGCTGCTTGGCCATGGAAATCCATTCCATGAAGCTCTCTACGCACTGTTCTTGAGCTAATCTGAAGGCCACATGAACTTTGGAGGTCTGTAGCGATTGACTCTGCAGAAAGTTGGCAACCTCTGCGCACTATGCGCCTCAGCATCCACTGACCCCGCTCTGTCATTTTACGTGGCCTACCACTTCGTGGCTGAGTTGCTGTCATTCCCAATCGCTTCCACTTTGTTATAATACCACTGACAGTTGACTGTGGAATATTTAGTAGCGAGGAAATTTCATGACTGGACTTGTTGCACAGGTGGCATCCTATCACAGTACCACGCTGGAATTCACTGAGCTCCTGAGAGCGGCCCATTCTTTCACAAATGTTTGTAGAAGCAGTCTGCATGCCTAGGTGCTTCATTTTATACACCTGTGGCCATGGAATTGATTGGAACACCTGAATTCAATTATTTGGATGGGTGAGCGAATACTTTTGGCAATATAGTGTACCTATTACTTGAGTCTTTTATTTATTTATTTTTGTTGTTGTTGTTGTTTTTCCCTCCTTGTTTTAATAATTTATATGGCTCTGAGGCCAAAGCTATAAGTTTTCATTTTTATTTTATCACTCTGTTTGTAATTCATCTTTTCTATCTCTTTCTCTCTCTCTCTCTCTCTCTCTCTCTCTCTCTCTCTCTCTCTCTCTCTCTCTCTCTCTCTCTCTCTCTCTCATTAAATTGTATTTCATTTAGAAAGAAGAAGTTGCTTACGGACTAATAATTTCTGAGCTTGCTGTGGCTTTCTTCTAATTGAGTGATCCGTGTTTATGAGGGAATATCGCTTTATTATTTATCCCAAACCAGAATGTGTTGTTACAGGTCTCCCTCTGAGCGAACATCTTTATCCTGACAATCATTGAGTGTAAAGACACAAGCTCTCCAGCACACACACATATGCAACAAAATTACTTTCCAACATAACAAGTCCCTCATCTCTGACATGCACATATATTTGTCAGTCGCAGCAACCGCCTGCTACTGTTTTCTGGATCTGAAGCAAATCTTTGACAGCTTGGAGTTGATACCGGTACCAATCTAGCCCCTGCGTGCCAACGGGAAACAGGCCAGCATGGCATCTGCAGAGGGAAATAGCGACACTGCCACAACAGTTGGAGGCTCATGAGTGAGATGGAGGGACAGAGTGAGCGACACAGCAGTTCCTCAACATTGCCAGAGGTGTCAGACTATTAAACAGCCAAATGATGATGAATGAGAGAGATCAGCCTGTCGGAAAAAGCCCCCCTGGCTGTCATCGGCAAGCTCGCCCACTCTCAATCCTCATTCTGCTGTTGAAGGATTTTTCCTCTCGAATCATTCACATCCTGATGCATCCTGATTCTTTATACACCTATGAGATACATGCTGATCGTGTTGATGATTTGGTGTCTGGAATTGAATTATTGCATACAGTGATAAAAGACACAGAAAATAATATTTCCTCAGATCTATCTATGAGGATGTGAAATAGCAGAAGAGATACTGAATAAATAGAGAGGAGTTATATAAGTGGATGGGAAGCTTCGATAGGTAAATCTTAGGTAGAAAATGGACAAGAGCATCTAAATATGAGAGGAACTTTACAAAGGCAGGAGTATAAAAGGAAGCTGAGAGTAAGTCATGATAAGAGAATTTGTTTAGGTGCTTTGAACCAAAGTGGTGGTTAATGATAGAAAGCAAGGCTAAAATCTAGTAGAGATATTTACTTTATATAACTCTGAAGGCCCTTTCAAATGATTCATGTCAGTGTTGTTCAATACATCGAAGTCTTTGGAGGGAAGCATCAGCTACAGTGATACTTAAGCATCAAGTGTGGTAACACAGACCTGAAAGTTCACATTATTTCCACTCTGACATTTTGAAGTGCAGCCAATTTAGATCATTTGTATGACATTTGCAGTGTCTGTAGGCAATGGCAGGTCCAACTTTACACCAAAGTTTGTGATTTCTACACATGATTTTGCCTCATATTTTTAAAATTAAAAAGCAATAAGAAATGCCAAACTTTTTGAAGAGATCTTGAATGCATCATGATTTTTTTAGGGTTTTTTTAGTCTCAGTTTTTAATTCACTAAGTGCATCCGGAGACAGTAAAGTTTCATGAACTCATGTTCGAGGAACCTTTTTTTACTTTCTGCGATGTATTAAAAAACTTGGCTGGATTTTTTTCTGTTTGGCCAGTTTCAGACTTTTTGATTTAGAGCATGATTTTGAAATTAAGCTGAATTATATGTTTCGTACATTGTGACAGAGGGGATATGATTCACAGAGGGCCCTTTCCCACTGCAGGTACTAAAGCCCGTTTTAGGTACTTTTCCCTGGGACTAGTACTTTTCGTTGCATTCTCACCTAAATAACTATAGTTCCTCTGAACTATTTTCGGGGTATTTTTAACTCCTACTCTGGAGTAGGTACTTTGGGGGCGTATAGAGACTGTTGGAGGCTGTGGGAGGTGCTGCAGCCTGTGATTGGTCAAAAACCTATGACACAGAAAGCACTGAGAAAGGAGAGGAGTCCACAGCCTCCATTTGTAAACAACTAGCTGCTAGCATGCTACTCAGAGGATTTTACAGTTCCCTTAACAGAAATAAAATAAAACCAACAAAGTATCCAAAGAAGATCACCCATTTCACATATGTGTGAGTGTGTGTGGGCAGGTTTAAGTGGTTTACGGGGACAGTTTTTTAGGTTACAAACTGGTAATTACAAGGGTATTATGCTATAAATGTGGTTTATGAGGACATATCTAGTGTCCCCATAATAGAAGTTGCTTAAAAAACATACTAAACGATGTTTTTTTGAAAATGTAAAAATTCAGAAAGTTTTTTGTGAGGGTTAGGTTTAGGGGTAGGGTTAGGGTTAGGGGATAGAATCTATAGTTCATACAGTATAAAAATCATTGTGTCTTTGGAGAGTCCTCGCAATGACAGCTGCACCAACATGAGTGTGTGTGTGTGTAACTTCATGGGGAGACATGCTTTGAGTTTTCATCGCATCTGTACTGTTTGTACTGTGTGGCTATACAGAAAATAAAGTGATTTCTGGATTACTACATCGAATTTTTCCTGGGAAGATGGATATAAATAATCAGAGGTTTATTGAGAATGGGTAATTGAACTCTATTATACACTAAACTGTCATGAAATCTAGTTTACATGAGGGAAGTATTGTGTGCCTGTTACTGTGTGGAAACTTGCATCAAGACGTATTTTTTAATCAAACAATGAGTGAGTATTTCAGTACAGTAATTTATGTTGAGTCATAAAGCTTTTATTGTAAAAGATCATGTGGATAAATAGGATTATAGTGCTTTCAACATGTTGTCCGCTGAGTTCAGCGTGTGCTGCGTGGTCTGACCACTTGTATCATCTCTCACTACGGCTGAAGCACCACAGAGCTCCACATGCACAACTCTCTTGCCCAGTTAAAACTGTAACCTGAAGACACATACTGCGTCCGAAAATGGGAAAATGCTGCCTTTAGGGGGCTGCATAAGGAGATAGGATGAAATAAGGTGCTTTTTAAACTGTTTATAAACCATTTTCCTTTAGAATTCCATTCATCCAAAAACGCTGTTGTTTAAACCATTAACTGATTGTAACTGGATGTAACTCTGATCCCGGTGACCTCTGTCAGTGTTGTTGATTTCGGTTTTGTTGATTTCAGTGTTGTTGCTATTGAATCGTGCATGCAAATAACGTCAAAATAAAAATGGTCGATAGATGACATCACTACAAGGGTACGTCTGTGAGTCGGAACACAAAAGAGGAAAAGTATATACGATTGTTCTGTTCCTCTTAAGAGTTCTCATCTAGAAAGTTACTAAAGGGAAAGTACTGGGACATTACAGCATATAACTTGCAAAAGTGTGGCAAAGGACACTTTAAAAAAAATCGGTATCGGCGATCTTAGTGTTTAAAAATTGGAAATCGGCCTCAAATTTCCTGATCGGTGTACCACTAATTTTAACAATAGATCTTTTAAAAAAAACCTGTCTGCCAAGCTTGATTCCAAACAATATCATATTTCACATCACCAATAAATCTCCTAAAATACATGTTGCTTCTTTAGCTCAAATCATGTTAAAATACTTCATGCTGAGACAGAGTAAGCCATTCATAGGTGGGTTAAACACTGAAAAGTGTGTGAAAAGTGTAAACACTGAGGCTCTGCAGAGCTACCAAAATATTACTCTGTCATACAGTAGTCATACTCTGATCAGATAAGCAAAGTATGCAAAATAGACAGAACAGACTAAGAAATGCAAAATATGAGACACATGACGCTAGAAACATTCATCCTGAAAAGCCAGCCATGGAGAGGCAGTTTTGCCTGTGGAGACATCAATCTTTGTATTGACCATAGCCCCTCACACCTGCCCTTATCTTACTCAAGCTCAGCAAGGGCTTGAATCCCAGAGGAAGAGTGACCACTAAGAGGACAAAGAGCTTTCAATGAGAAGAAAAAGTGTCCAGTTATTCATAACCTATCACAGCAGAACACCACTGACATTTAGTCACTGACCCTACATACATATAGATGACACCTGAAGCAACAAATATATTCTTTTGTCATTTTCATATATGTAGGTGAACAAATATGACTTTTACTGCCAGAATTTGATTAGTGTTATGTAAGATCCTTGTGGAGTGCCTTGGCTAGACACAGAAAAACTGTAACCTAGTTTTTATAAAATCACATCACTATACCTACATTTTTGCAAAATTATTTTTATGTGGCTTGTTGTACTATCGTAGCAGTTTCCTGGTGAAATAAACACTAGTGGGGCTACAACAACACTGACTTTAATTCACTTTTACACAAATCACGAGTAAAAAAGCAGATTGTCAGTTCATAAACACTTACTTTTGCCCTGGTCCTAACACAATGCTATCTTATTACATTAAAATACTTTTAACACAGCGCATTACTTATAAGGCGATACATTTGAACCTTTTCATTAATGTAGCAGTGTGACCCGCCCTCCTCCTCGTTTGGGCACCGGATGATGAGGCGCAGCTGAGGTGAAAAGTGTCTAATCACCACTGCCACTAAAACCCCCACGTGATTTAGATGTGTCGCCAGGGATGACAGCATGCGTCGCGGTCAGCGGGCCAGGATGCCAGACCTCCCTTCACTTTTAAATGCCGCAGGCCCTGGAAAAACAGTCAGCCACAGATATCGCTGCCCTCGCGCCCCGTAACTTAGTGTGTGTGCGACCGCCATACCCCACCCACATCCTGGACCATCCCATGGACACTCCTTGACCTACACAAAGCCTCCATGTCACCGGGAGGATGCCAAATTTCCCATTGCTTTTGGAAACGTTCCCCCCTGGTCACATTATTTTCCCCCTATATTCCACCCATTTCTGTTATTTTTATATAAAATAAATGCCTCTCTGAGGCCTGATGCCACACCCACTGTTTCTGCCACTTGCTCACCCCATCACAGTGGTGGAGAATGCAGGCATGAATGTGAGCGGAGATTGTGCAGTTGGGAATCACCAGTGATGTCACTCGCCCTCTAATTCGGCAGTGAGATGGAAAACCTGGAGCAGGATAGAGAATCCACTGAGGCGGACTCCCAACCGCAAAAAGTGTAAGTGGCGCTTAGTAAGCATGAACCCTGCTGTTGCACCTGCTAATTCTCGCAGGTCCAGGAGAAGAATGGGGAGGGTACCGGTGGAATTAGATGTGCCATCAGACCTGCTTTCCTTGGAATCCCCGGTGCGAGATGGATGTGTCGCCAGGGATGACAAGATGCATCACGGCCGATGGGCTAGGATGCCAGGCTGCCCTTCCCCTCACATGCCTTGACCCCTAGAAAACACAGGCCACCATAGAAGCCTCCTGATGCCACACCCACTGTGTCTGTTGCTTGCTTACCCCGCCACAATTACATAACAAAATACATTTACAAGCTTGTTCCAGTGCGATCAAATTGCTGTGTAGCTCAACTGATAGAGCGTCATCTTACATTTGCTTTTTTGAATTTTTTGGTTAGGTTTAAAGTTTTAGGTAGAAACATTGGTCTTGTTGATTTAAAACTCAATAGAGCATTAAAGGAATAGTTAATGGAATAGAACATAATGATTCACTCATCATTTACTCACCCTTACACCATCTGAATCTCATATAACTTTCTTCTTTGGAACATAAAGGAAGATTTTTTGAAGGAGATATAATGTGTTTATATCCAGATATATCAAGTTAGTGGGTCCAAAATTTTAACCTCCAAAAAGCACATTGTAACAAACATGGTAAAATGGAAAGGAGGAGGCAGGATCCAGATGAAGCATCAAAGTAATGTTTTTACTAAACTTAAACACAAAGACACACAAACATAAACGCATACATAGCAGCTGCCTGTAGCTCTCTCTCTCCCGAACTGCCGCATCTCACTGCACTTATCCCTCTCCTCAGCTGATTAGCCCGATTGGTGGCCGGGCATGTGTAATCACGGCCCAGCCCCACCCTCCTCCTTGTCACACTCCTCCTTCCTTTGCCTCAGGCTGGGGAACAAGCGGCATGACGTACATCCCTGACGTACAGGCGCTGCCCCTCCGGCCCCACCTGCCGGCAGGCCTTCCCCGCCTTCTGTGACCTGGGAGGGAGACAAGGGGAGGAAAAAACAAAACATAAAGAGGAGAGGGAAAGGCCAATGTGGAGCGACATTGAGAGAGAGGAGAGAGAGGAAAAACTTACTCGCCAGGTCCCAGACACGCCATCGCCTGGTCCTCGATCACTTCTCCACCCTCTGGCGGACAACAGCCGCTCCTACCCGGGCGGACCAGAGCCAGTCCTCTGACCCCTGGTGGACGGAACGCCCCTCCGTGTTTTGGTGGCCAGTAGGGAACTCCTCAGCCCCTGGCAGCGGCTCTACCGCTCCAGGCGGTCGGCAGTGACCCCCTTCTCCCCTCGCGGATGGCGGCCATTCTTCCGACCCTGCCGCGTTTTGGCGGCCAGTAGGGAACTCCTCCACCCCTGGCAGCAACCCCACCACTCCAGGCATCCGGCAGTGTGCCCCTCCTCCCCAACATGTAAAGCTTCTTTCATGATCGTACCATTTAATTTTTTTTTAGGTTGCAACAAAGTGCACACAGCAAACAATGAAAACATGTATTTGAGCTTAGAACAAAGCAAAGTCCTGATGATGACTTTGATGCATCACAGAGTGAAAAGGGCCTCGTTGAACATGGATTCACGAAAGTTTACTCTCTCTGGATGCTCTTTGTGAATTTTAATTAGTTTAAAAACTGTGACACCATGATTAAAAAAAAAATAATTATTGGCCCTCAAGATCTCTTTATAAAGTTTGACAGTTTTTGAATATTTCTAATTGCTCTAAAAGACATGAAAATCTAACTTTGGAGCACAGTTGGACCTGTTATTGTGAAGACAGACATTGCATACCGTGAATTATGTGGTAAGGATGGGCTGCACTTCTAAAGGTCAGTAGCAAACAGGGTCAAAGCAGTTTTATAATGCTTAACTGGCTTGCAATATGGTATCGGAGGGTAATGCTGTAGCTGACACTTCGTTCCATAGAATTCAATGGATTGGCCAGCATTGATGCAAATCTATGTAATACTGTTAAATAAAACAGTTTTATGTGCATGAATTTGGACTTTGGGTCAGTTTCCATCGTTGTAGAAAGAGTCTGATGAACAGTATTGTGAGCTTGTAGTTATTCTGATCATTCTTTTCGATTTGGTCCATGCACAAATCAGCATTTACATCTGGCTCAAACACATTACCATAGGTCTGATGGCAGTTTAAGTTCCTTGTTGTTTGCCTTCATAATGACAGGGGATGACTGAAGAACATTGTTCTCCAGCTGTCAAAGTGTGCCACAAGGTTGAGAGAAAGTGTAGTATTTCTGGGTTCATCGGCAATGGAAAAGAACAGGTTCTTCTTGGGTTCCATGAGCACATATTTGGCACTATATCTACTCTTAACAAGATCCAGTCTGAATTATTTTCTTCTATGCATAAAAGCATCAAAACACAGAATTCACTCAGTGGGCTATCGCTTATGTCTTAGTGAAGGTCACTAACTCAAACTACACAAACCCCTTAACTCATTACTACTATGACTTTGAGCCATTGATCTTCTGCATCCTTCTGTCTCTCTACAGTACCTGAACTTGAAACCGGAGGAACTAGAGCTGCAGTCTGAGGTACTGCTTTTAAATGTCAAGGGTTTGGGCTTTATGGTCTATTCCAACCTCTAAAATGGAAACATAACAACATGATCACACAGGATGTCAGCATGTTGTTTCTGAGAGTTCCAGTACCCTAGGATCAGACACATTGTGCTGACTCACTGACAAGCAGCATCTCCTCAGACCATCAAGCCCTTGCTCTCCATCAGACATTTTTGCATTGGATCCAGCGTGTTTACCTTCCTTTGTGGGCTGACTGGAAGCTCATTGTGTCAGCGGTGTGGGAGATCCGGTTCCCATATTGAAACCAGAAAATATTACATTTGCATAATCAGTGACGGGTGTGATTCAGAGGTTGCATTTTTCCAACATTACAATTTTCTCCACTGATGGTTAGGTTTAGGTTTGGGGTTTGGGTTGGGGGGTACCGCTTTTAAAATATGCATCCCCCTTCAATGTATTACAGCCTATACAGCTAAAAACAACTCACTTCACAACTCGCTTTTGGCACCCAAAATAGAGCTCACACGTGCACATACTGTACGCCCAACAACACTTACCGCTTTGGCCACTGGTGGCAGTGTTTCCAATTTCGGTAAGCACAGACTGATGCTGAGTTCGGAAAGGCACACTACCAATACTACTCATACTACTTCTGCCATTTGTGTCTATGGCAGGAACAGTATGAGTAGTATGGTAGTATGCAAATCCAAACTCAGCATCGGTCTTTGCTTACCAAAATTGGAAACACTGCCCAATTTCAGCTAAAAAAAAATATCAACCTATTGTTTCCGATTTCAATGTGAGATCAGTCTGAACATGTAGTAAGGAAAGAGCCTCTACAGTTTCAAGAATCCTGATAAACCTATAATTGTGCCATATCTCTCTCAATATTGAAAAAAAAAAATAAATAAATACATATCGCACATATTGAAAGAACAATGTGAAATTCTTCCATTTTAATACATTTCAAACCGCAGTGTGTTTGCATCATCAACAGCAGTACCACTGTAAGAAGTAACAGCAGCAGATTGCTACTTAAATGCAATCTTCCGTAAAAAAAGAAAAGAAAAAAAGCTAGATGTAGCACAACTAATGGCACAGAACGCAGGAGACTTGATGCCTGCTTTTAAAAGTTATTTGAACTTGACACAGATTCTTAGAAATGCAGCGCTGCTTTGCATGTCCCTGTAATAAACAAATTCTCCTGGCTCTGACTGAAACAAAGATCTTATCTATTTTACATTGTAGTGTCACTTTTAAAACTGGTACTAAACAGGGTTGCTGGCAGTATTGGGAATCCACAAAAAAAAGGAGGTATAAAAGAAGGCAGTTAAAGAAATTTAAATACAAAATATTGGTCTAACAAATCCTCTCAGTTGAGGAACTCACATTTACATAAATGTATCCGCCATTTTCACATGTCACATATTCATACATATTCTTGAACTCTGTCATTTTAAAAGTATTTGACATTTGTCAGTGCAAAAATGCATCCTGGCCAACGGGCCTCATTGTGCAAATTTATGTCACCTTTTAAGTTGACAGACACCGAAAATGACAGTTCTCAGAATGGTGCTATTTACTAACAAAGCCAGCATTTAGAAGAAATGCCTCCATATTTTAACTGGAATGTGGACAGCTAACTTCCTGAAGAACAAATAGTGCCTTTAAGTTCTTACTAAGGAGTTTGTAAATCATTATTACGTGATTTGCGCTCAAGTTATTTTGGCAGGAATATAAAGGGAACATTTCATATTTCATTCTTTTATTTATTTATTTTTTTGTACTTACCGACAAAGACTTTTTAGCTTTTTAGTGCTAGTGCAACAAAATGAAAATAAAATAATGCACATTAGAGCTCTGTTTCAAAACCTAGTGAGCTGCCTACAAAGGCAGCATTTAAGTTATCATAGAAGTGCTCCTGATGCAAAGTCTGTTCCAAAAGGTTAGTACCTTAAATATGTTGCCTCCTTGGATACCTTATTTTGGCCAAATTATAAGGCGCCAACAAATGTATTAATGGAAAATCCATTCACCTGGTGGCTTGGGGGTACTCCTGTAAGTAGCTTATTGCCTTGCTGCCCAGGGACATGCACAGACATTTTGGGGGGCAGGGGCTCAAGTGGAAAAAAAGGGCACTTCTCATAATTATTTATTTAAAAAAAAAAAAGTCTTCTAAATTATCCAAAACAAGCTAATCTGCATATTTAAACACATCAAGAGTCTTTTCCCCTGAAATGTTATAAGTCATTAACTGGGGAAGTTCTGTGGTGGTATGCTTTAGTTATTTTGTTTATCCTATTCACCTGCAGTGCCTTGTCAAATGTATGCAAATTAGTGCATTTTAACTAGTTAACACCTAATTTGCATATCAATGTGGCAATTGTGATGACGTTATTAGACACAAATTTTACTGTATTCACCTGTAGTGTCTCCATTAAATACAGTACATTAGCCTGTATGGCCATGATATATTGCCTTAGCTAAACTTGAGCTAACTTATTACATTAGCTAGTAGCTCATGAGTCATGCATGTTAGCAAGACACAAGTTAACTATATTTGTCTTTTGGCTTTTGGCTAATTAGCTGTAAAGTCGAGGCACTGGTTGCTTAGTCTTTTGTTCATCACCACTCACCTCCACACAAGCCAAGAAAAACACAACTGGGATAGGAGCTGTGAGGGGCTGCTACCTGCCTGTCTGCCTGTCTGTGTGTCTGATGTGCCGATGTGTGCTGCACTGCTGCGCGGAGACGCGGAGGGAGAAAGGGAGGGAGGGAGGGAGGACATCGGAACTTGACAAAGTCTCATCTCCCGACCTGATATTTTTATTTTTTATTCAATAAATATATTTGTTTTATCAAATTCCGCACTCTAGCAGCACAAACCGTGTGGGTGGAGGATATGTTAAAACTGTTGTTCCATAAAGGACTAAACCTGACCTTCAAACGGAACTAGCATGTCGTGATGAGGGAAGATCTCTGGATGAATTCATCAAACTCGCCATTCACCTGGACAGCCTGATCAAAGTCCGTCGTCCAGTCAGCTCTCTACAATCACTTCCTTCTGACATCGCTGCTACCAGTCTTCAAGAGCCCATGCAAGTGGGTCGTTCCTCCCTCACCACTGAAGAGTGACAACGCCATCTCAGAGAGAGATTTTGTACCTATTACGGACAGTCGGGACATTTACTGGCTGCCTGCCCTACTCACCCCCCTTGAATTCTCTAATTTGATTCATATTGATCAGTTTCAATTGTCTGTCATATTGCATGTTCAGAATAGTGAACAGCAGATGTCAGCCATCTTAGATTCTGGGGCTGCTGGTAATTTCATTGACCTGGCCCTCGCCACGAATCTAAGGTTGTCTTTTGTCCCTTGTGTCCCTCCATTTCATGTCGCAGCACTCGACGGATGACCCCTGGGCTCCGGCAAGATTCAGCAGATAACTCAACCCATTCATCTCCAAGTTGGACTCTTTCATCATGAGGAAATTCAGTTCCTGGTCACTCACTCTCCAAAAAAACCCGATTGTTCTTAACTTACCATGGCTGAGACTTCACAACCCTGAGATTTCCTGGAAAGATGGACAAATTACTCGTTGGAGTACCTCCTGTTTCCAGTCTTACCGCAACCTCCCTGAACCCATCTCTCTCCCTCCGGTATGTAACGCGACTATCCTCCCAGAAAAGATGTCGACGTTGCCACAATGTTATTCGGATCTCCGGGAGGCATTCAGTAAAGCTAAAGCTACCCAACTTCCTCCTCACCATTCCTGTGACTGTGCTATTGACCTTTTGCCAGGCTCCTCTCCTCTACACAGACAAATTTACCCCTTATCTGAGCCAGAGACTAAAGCTATGGAAGAATACATAGCAGAATCCCTAGAAAGGGGTTTCATTTGACCCTCCACCTCTCCAGCTTCAGCGACTTTCTTCTTCGTAGGAAATTAGGACGGGGGTCTTCATCCATGCATTGACTATCGAGGCCTGAACTCTGTCACCATCAAGTATCGCTACCCCCTTCGTCTGGTACCACCTGCGCTAGAGCAGTTAAGAAATGCCAAAATCTACACTAAGCTGGATCTTCGTAATGCCTACAGTTTGATCCGCATCTGGGAGGGGGATGAATGGAAAATGGCCTTCTCTACACACACTGGCCACTATGAATATCAGCTGATGCCTTTCGGATTTTCCAATAGTCCTTCTGTCTTCCAAGCCTTCGTGAATGACATTTTCCGTGACATTATTGGCAAGTGGGTTCTAGTCTACATCGATGACATCCTTATATTCTCATCTTCCCTAAATGAACATGTTCAACATGTCAGAGTGTTACTCAACCATCTTATTCAACATCAGCTTTACGCCAAGATGGAGAAATGTGAGTTCCACTAGTCCACCATCTCCTTCCTGGGGTATATCATCTCCCCTGAGGGGGTTGCCATGGACTCTTCCAAAGTACAAGCGGTACTGCATTGGCCCTTACCGGTGTCTATTAAGGAACTACAATGCTTCCTCAGCTTTGCCAACTTCTACCAACGTTTCATTTGAGGTTTCAGTGCTGTAGCTGCCCCACTCACCTCTCTGCTCCATGGTAAAGCCCAAAAATTAAACTGGACACCTTCCACCCATCAAGCCTTTGATCTCAAGCATCGCTTCACTACTGCCCCTGTTCTCCATCATCCTGATCCCTCTCTACCCATCGTGCTAGAAGTAGATGCTTCTGACTCTGGAGTAGGTGCAGTACTCTCCCAGCGACAAGGATGTCCTGCTTAACTCCATCCCTGTGCATTCTACTCACGCAAGTTATCTTCGTCCGAGAGAAACTACGATGTCGGCAATCGAGAACTCTTGGCCATGAAAACAGCTTTCGAGGAGTGGAGACACTGGCTTGAGGGAGCTCACCATCCATTTCTGGTGATTACAGATCATCGTAACCTAGAATATATTCAATCGGCCAAGCGCCTAAATCCTCGCCAAGCCCGATGGTCTCTTCTTCTCCAGATTCAATTTCACCATGACCTTTCGACCTGGGTCTAAGAACACCAAGGCCGATGCTCTGTCCCGCATTTATGATTCCTCCAGTGACAACAACTCTGTGACTTCCATCATCCCACCTACTCTCATTGTTGCTCCCGTACAGTGGGATATCATGGCTGATATTACCCAAGCTCAGAACCAAGAACCCACTCCCGGTGGCTGCCCTCCTGACAAAGTCTTTGTCCCCAGTTCCTTATGGAACAGGGTTCTTCAGTGGGTTCATGACTCGCCCTGCTCGGGACATCCAGGTACTCAAGCTACATGCAGGTTAGTGCAAAACCGGTTTTGGTGGGAAAACCTAGCCACTGAAGTAGCTGACTATGTTAAAAACTGCAATGTGTGTGCCACCACTAAATCTCTTCGACAGCTCCCGTCTGGTCTCCTTCCTTCCCCTCGATGTCCTTGGTCCTATATCGCATTGGACTTCGTCACGGATCTACCCAACTCGCAGGGTTTCACTACCATCCTAACCATGGTGGATTGATTCTCTAAAGCCTTTAGATTCATCCCTCTGCCCAAACTTCCTTTGTCCATGGAATATGCAGAGAGCCTGTTTAATTACGTCTTCCGCCTTTATGGCCTTCCTGAGGACATTGACTCCGACCATGGTCCCCAGTTCACCTCCCGAGTCTGGTCCGCATTCTTCAAATTACTCAACGTCAACGTGAGTCTAACTTCTGGTTATCACCCTCAATCTAATGGTCAAGTCGAATGGCTAAACCAGGACCTGGGTAAATTCCTCCGAGCCACGACTGGAACCGTTTCCTACCCTGGGCTGAATATGCTCAGAACTCTCTGTTCAAACCTGCCACCAGAACCACACTGTTCAAATGCATCTTAGGGTTTCAACCACCACTCTTTCCCTGGTCCGGGGAACCTTCCAATGTTCCCGCTGTTGACGACTGGATGCAATGCAGTGAGGCTATCTGGGACCAAGCTCATGTCCACCTACTACATGCTATTCATTGACAAAGTGAACAAGCCAATCTCCATTGCCGCCCAGGTCCCAACTATGCTCCTGGACAATGGGTCTGGCTATCAACCCGAGATGTTCGTCTATGGCTCCCGTGCAAGAAACTAAGTCCCAGGTATGTTGGCCCTTTCAAAATTCTCCGTCAAATTAACCCTGTATCATTTAAACTTCAGCTCCCTGCTAACTACCGTATTTCCCCTACATTTCATGTGTCCCTGCTCAAACCTGCTCAAACCTCAGAGAGAGGAAGGTTCTCAAGACCCTCAGAGACCCCTTCCATTCCTCACTGACTGAGAAGAAGCCTTTTGGGTACACAAGCTCCTGGACTCTCGATGCCGGGGTCGGACACTTCAATATTTGGTGGACTAGGAAGGCTACGGTCCCGAGGAACATTCCTGGACTAATTCTGAGGACATTCTGGACCCTAATCTCATCACTGAGTTTCACCGCAATTTCCCTCATCGACCCACTCCCAGAGGTCTAGGTAGACCCCGACGTAGACAACCTCCTCACGTCAGGGGGGGCTCTGTTACACCCGCAGCCCATCTCCCCGAACAACGCCAGAGGTCGCCATCACCTGAGTTAACATTTCACGAACTACATTTCCCATAATCCTCCAGTCAGACTGATTACTCTTCCACCTATATCACATTTAACCCTGTCTATTTAAGTTCCCAGTTTCCATGCATTCAACGTGAAGTCTTGTTTGCCTAGTCTACAATTCTGAGTGTTATTACTATCATTGATTACCCTGTGTTTGACTCCTGCCTGTTCTCTGAATTCCCCAGCCTTCTTGTGAGTGTTTTGGATTTACTGCCTGTTTATTGGATTACCTTGCCTATCTTTGTTTTTGCTCTTTGTTTTTACTATTTATTTGCCTTATTAAACAGCACATGGATCTTAACACTACTGCCCCGGCATCTTCGCTACACTTATAAGTAAATATTATTCATGATCGTTTGTTATCTTTACAATGCGTCATCACGTATCAATCCTAAAGTAGAAAACCTTGTCATGTTTATTCGCTCTATTGAGTCAAATTCACTGTTAAATTAAGTAAGTACATTTTTCTTAATTTTTCGAAGCTGGTGTTCCTAGCATGCATCGGGCTTGAATAATTAATGAGATTTCATAGTTTCACTGACTGCAAGTTTATTTATAGTTTTGTTGTTGTGTTAAATTCTTGTTCTTGTGAAGTCTGAAGTTCATTTTCTACTCAAAATTAACCGTTCATTAAAAATGTATCTGTTGGTTGTTACTGTCATGTTTTGTCTGCTTGTGTAGCCCTGTAGTTATTGTTATTACCAGTAATACAAGGTGATGTTGTCTAATAGACTACATAGCATGCAATTCATTTCCCTGTGGAAGGCTTCCAAATGTGATGCATGATTAAAAATGTGAAATGTTCACTTAAAATTTACTAGTAAAAGTTACTGCATTAACCGAAATGTTTGAGTTAAATTTACTCACTCACTTTAATCAATATTATCTCATGCAGTTAAGTACATTTTATTTAATTTTATACCGTTAAAATTGACTTAGAAAAACTGTAAAAATTTAAAAATAAAAATCAATTAAATCTTACTAGTATTTTTATTTTTCTAGTGTGGATTTTGTAGTTACTATGTTTACACTAATTTTTCTCTGAATCTTAGCTTAGTATAATCAATCCCATCTATTACAGGACAGAGAGTCCAAGAGGCCTGATTTTAGTGATAATTTCGACAAATTGTTACAGTTTTGTTGCTTATGCATGGCAGAATTAGAACTTGGAAATTCATGGTTCAAAGACATTACCATACAGTTTCCAACAGGTAATTATGACACTGTGGTTGCATTCATACTGTAACGATAATTCCGACAAGGCAGTAATAATCGCTGACATGTGATACAACCTGAAAAGATGCATGATTGTTTCAGTAGTACCTCAGGTGCACGTATTGCACATGGGATTAAAATCTTTTTCTCAGTCCTAATAAACATAAGATCAAATTAACTTCTATTGTTCTTTGTATTCGTTTGTTTTATTTTTATTTTTTATTTTTTTTATTACTATAAAGCAATCAGCTATTTCTGGAAAATGAAACATCTAAAAAGCATTCTCTCCCTTGAGGGAAAAGGCAAAATATTATAATCTGTCATCTACCTCATTAACATGCAAATTGAATCCTGTTTAGTCAGTCATTTTACCATGCAAGTAAGGTTGTTATATGCCACATCATATTTGAAGAGATGTAGAAAACATAACATTGATGCCTTTTCAATTTGAATATTAATGAGGTTTAAATAATTTGCTGGTCTTCCAGATTTAACAGGTTCCTGCATTTATTAAAGTGTACACGACAAACATCCCTGTAAGACGGAGCTTCAAACAGGCCAAGGAGTTTTCGCAATAGACCAAATCCAATTTGGAAGAGTTAAATGGCTCTGTCTTTGAATTGAATAATACATCCTATTGACAGTTAAAATCAAAATATGCAATGAACTTTAGAGTTAAAGACCAAGTAAATGAACACCTACTCTTAGAAGCTTAACAAATATACAACAATTTTCCAATATGAGAAACTATGAGGGTAGCTCCATAGCTACTGTATATACTTGAAGGCTTGGATTGTGACTTTTGCTATGCTGCAAGCATCTTCTTGCATACTAGTATGGAGCTAAATTCATGACTAAAGTCTTTGAAGCATAAAAGCATGTTGAATTGCTCTAATCGAAAAAATAAATGCATTGTATTTTCAGTGCTTGCATTTAAATGTGTTGAATTTACAGTGCTTGCATTTTGGTAGGCTGAAATTTAACATGGTTGTATTTATAAGATTTGAATATTTCATTTGGAAACATTTCACAACTAATTTCATTATTAAAAATTAAGCAATAAATATACACCTTCCAAAGTTAATTTCCAAAATATTCAGTTCATTTGAAAATACCATCTAGATGTTTCAACAGGTAAAATTCAGCCCGTTCTATTTCGCTTAACAAAATTCGCTTCCTCAAATTCAGTTGGAAATTCAACCTTCCACATCCAGAACTGCAGGAAAAACAGAAGAGTACCAATGCACATCTGATGGTATTCATTCTCACCAGTAGGTGGTGCAATGCAATCGGGTGTTGACTGCTGAAGACCAAAGCTACAGGTAGAGAGAACAGCCGTGTACATTTTGATAGTTTGTTTTTCAATTAGAAAAGGAATGAGCAGAAACAAGAAAATAAAATAAAATAATATATTACATTAAAAATAATAAATGAATGAAAAATTAATTAGGCCTACATCAATAAACAATAGGCCTACCTTTGTGCACGAGTTGGTACAAAGTGTCCGCATGATATAGTATTAAATTCAGAAGGAATGATGTCAATGTTATACTGTATCTATGGGGAAATTGTCTATATTGTCTATTCCTTCTCTTTACAAACTCTCATCTTCCTCTCTGATACCAAAGGGCACTGTCACTCACACATTGTTATGCATTGTCACTGGTATCAGTTTGGGCGCAAAGCACAGATCTCTGCTTAATCAGTTAATGTTTGTACATGTACCCTATGTTAGTGCTTCCACCACCCTATTGTGCACATGAAATAGGCCTGCCAACACGTAAACATATTTATACTTTTTATATAGTTTTCATAGACCCTAGAAGCTTGCACCCCGATGGTCAACCCACAGATGATAAATGAAACATTGCAAATGCACGTTTGATGAACTGTAGACCATAGCCTCCAGCACAAAAATAATTACAAAACTATGGATTTAATTATGTAGTTAATTAGTTTGATTATTTAAGAAAACAAATTTAAACATTTCTCAGCAAGCTAAATTACAAGTATTTATAAAGTTATGCAAAAATCTATGAATGAGTGACACTATACGTCAAATTTCAGCACTTCACAAGGACAGCAAAGATGCACTTAAAAGTGCATCACGCGTTCGTGTTAAGTGCAGGTTTGGGAAATGCACGAGAAAAAGGAAAGAACATTCGCAACTTCGCATGTAGAGAACGCTCTTAAGAGCTAAAGATCCACAGTTATTGGAAAAGCATGCATGCCTTTGTTTCTCATGATCAATGCACTTGGCTGGGAACGCTCTCCATTTCAGTTTTAAGTGCTTAGAAGCAATTGCAGCTTAGAAAGAAATGGCATGCAGAGAAAATAGTGCAAAACAATGTACATAAATTAAGAGAAATGTCAAGAGATATAAAGCTCACGCTCCCTCATTACACATGCGTTTTGTGCAGTGTAGATGGTGCTCGCGTTGCGGTTTCAGGGGCCGTTGCCATATTTACAGTGAACAAGAACTCCATTGCGCCAAGTCACATACACAAACATATTTGTATTTACTAATACCAACGTAATTAAACACAAATTTCATTACCCAAAGTCGTTTTGGATCTGTTTTACCTTACCTCAAGGAAAAGTCAACCCTCTTTCATTAAGATGCAGATGACCACAGATTTTAAACTGGGCTCACTTTGTTTCTTTAACTGTTGCACTTCATATAGTAGTTAAATAAAATCAGCAGATAGTCAGTTAAATAACAGAAGTCAGTTGAATCATAATCGGTTGTTACATGAGATAAACAAATTATAAAATAAAAACAGCACTTTTGTTTATTGTTGATTTGTCTGTCTTTGATTTGCCTACGAGAAAACCTGATGCAAATTTAGCGCAGCATTTATTTTTATTTGTTGTTTATAATTTCATTAGAATTAAATGAAATATTTATGGGTATGGTTTATGATTAGCATTGACGACATGTCACCCATTGAAATCAGTTCATTTTAAAATTAGGTTTCATTTTGCAGTTTATTTCAACCTGGCAAATCTACTTGTGTACTCATATGCTCCCAAGCCCTGGCTTTCAAATGATACCTCTTTATGAGATTTTCAAAGGATCATGAAGTTCGGGAATTTTAATTACATGTATCTTTTCTTCCATGTTTTCAGCAATCTGATATGAGCTCAGTAAATTGTTGTATGTTTGGCTGTGAATAATAAGCCTTTCAATGACTGCTGCAGAGGCTCAGAAAAAGATCAAATATTTTTACGTAAATATTTATGTCACGAAGAGCCTTGCACATGAAAATGGCAGGATATTAGGTGCACGAACGCCACTTGCGTGCCGCCTTCGTGCCGCTGGCAAAACCACCCGTGATTTGCTGCTTTCCACATGCCTCTCATTGAAAAATAACTAGATACTCATAAAAGCGAATGTTCTAAAGGCTTGTTAGTGTGTAATGGCCTTTAGAACGTTCACTTTGACGCGTCCAGTGTAGAAAGCTTCAAGCCGTCGCGGCACATTGTGCACCCAGTGTAGACAGCAACATTGATTATGCCAGACAATTGGCCAGAAGTCTGAAAAAAAGGACAGGCTCAAGTAAAAGAGGATGAGGTCAGCCTATTACTGCTCATATGTTGCTGTTGTTTGTGTGTTGGATATTAAGGAGCCTACTGATTCAAACCGATTCGGTGAGAAGTGCGACACAATCCATTTCAGTTCACCAAAACCATATCAATTTTCTTATTTGAAATAAAAACAATTGTCTAACTACATTTCCTATCAGGTAAGCTATGTAAGCTATTTTTCATGTAAGCTATTTTTCGTGTGACAAAATGCAGTTTATTTTTATTGCAAACTATTAGTATTTTCTGGCAGATTTGATTGGGTGGACCAGCCGTCAATCTGGGTGGACCAGTACCAATGCAGATCAGCATCATTATATTTGTGCATAACTTTATAAACATTTGCAATTTACCTCCCTGGAAATGTTTAAAGATATATTCATCCTAATTAACTACATAATTACATTTTGTTTTGCAATAGTTTTGTTCAGAATGATTGTGTATTTCTTTTACACAATCAATGCTTCATTCATCAGGTGTGCATTTATGTGCATTTGTAATGTTTAGTTTTCACAAATTGCTCTGTGGGTTGAGATGAAAGCTTCCAGTATCAGTGAACACAGTGGAGGCCGTATAGTCCTCCCAATAACATTAATTGAATATAACTCACCTTGTTATTGCGGAGCGCCACACAAGGAGGCATGTGGAACCTGCGCTTTAGGGACATTCACCAATCGAGAGGTCTGCTCTTTACTCTTAGAGGTGATAACGGTGAAAAGGATAACGGAGATGATGAGAAAAGTCATTGACATTTTTCTGCTTTCTCTGATTTTATTTTATCTATTCATCTGTTTATATATCTATTTTATGCATTATTATTATTATTATTATTAACCTTGGCTGGGTTTCCCGAAGCACTAAGTAGGACGTTAGTAGCACTTAAGTAGTACTTAATCTCTAAGGTGCGTTTCCCAAAAGCATCATTATCTAAGTAAAAGCTTTCGTAATTAACACTCTTGAACCGCTCTTAAGTCCATTAAGTGCAACTTAAACATATCTTTCTGGCATCTTTAACAGTTTATCAAAGACAATGGGACATTTAATAAATTGTATTCATATCTTTTGATAATTGGAAAGCCATTGTAAACTATTTCAGAGGATAAAAAAAGTTTTGAAAAAATCACTATGAAATCAATAGGCAGTCTCCGCAGTCTGCATTTGCGACGGGATAGGTCTAAATTTACAGTATAACGTTATATTAGCCTTCATTGAGAGGCATAATTGTAATGGCAATAGAAAGACGACATGTTCTTATTAAACAGATTATTTAAGAAGACATGTGAGTAATGTGACCACGCAGTTTAAAACTTAAATAAATATGCCTTAATAAATAATTAAAATATGGTTAACAGAGGAGATTAGAGCTAGAGTGTGCAATGAGAGATTCCCTCTCTCTCTTCCTCCTCCTCTTCTTCCTTCCTCCAATGGCTGGTTCAAATCAGCTCCCCTATAGTCTTAGGCAGTAACAAATTGCATGATGCATAATGATGCCTAATTTCTTTAATTAAATTCTGTAATAGTTAGTTAATAAATTTTGGCACCTCAACAAGGTTACAAACAACTGCATGTTTGTCAGTATTTCCAACTTATTTTTATTTTGAGAAGAAAAACTCCTGGACATACTGGCCAAAGTGATCAGCACCTTTGGACTGGACAGCTCCCGTAACAAAGCACTTAAGTTCTACTTTATAAGCAATCTACGTGCTGGTTTGGGAAACAGGCATTACTCTGTCGGTCTGCGGGATAGGGAGAGCGGTAAGGCTTGTCGCCTGGGTTGTGATTAACACCTGTCTCTAATTATAGTGATGGCGGAGGGAGACCTGAAAAGGCACGCCAGAGCGTCAGTGTGGAGGAGAGAGTGGCCAGAAGAAATGGTGTGTGCATGTCTGGCAGCACCATATTAAGAGACTACATTCATATTTGAGTTGGCTACTGAGAGCCTATTTTTGTTTATGTGTGTGTGTGCAATAAAGACACAACTCAACTGTTCGCTGTCTCCTGACTCCTCCATTGTCCACGAACTTATCACAGAATGTTAATAAAAATATTTATTAATATGGTTGTATTTATTCTTGTAGTGTTTATTACAAAGCAGGTAATAGGAAAATGCATATTCTTTGATGTGTTCAGTTTCAGAAATGGCTAGAATATGTTTGAACATGAATATTAATAGTAATATAAGTATTATTTCAAAACGTGGTATGGATATGGGATTGATTATTTTGCACTCTCTATGTTTTAGTTTCTGTACTTGTAAAACACTAAACAAGTAAGTCAAGAATGTTGGAAGGTGAATTTAATTTGGTCAATGCTAAAGGTTAGACTCAGTCTCAGATGGCATGAAATCTGCAAGAGCTGTCAAAAAATCCATTCTGATTGGCTGGCAGCTCTTATGAGGTGCACAGGCTTTAATTACATTATCATATAACAAAATATTGTTTAGAAGTTACCAGGCTACAACAATGAGCACCTCTGTGGAAGAACTATAGTCGAAAACTACTTTACTTTTGATTAGATTTGCCAAAGCTTGCAAATAAATAAATAAATAAGCAGTTTAAACAGATTGTTAGTGATTATTTAAATGAGCTACCACTTTGTTGTATGTCATGCCACATTCAATAATAAAAATAAGTAAGTAAAAAAAAAAAAAAAAAAAAAAACATTCGGGGGGCCTCCAAAAGAAATTGCCTAGGGCCTCTCAATGTCTAGAACCGGCCCTGAATCACTGATTGCTGTGTAGGTAGACATAGGCATAATAAAGTAGGGTGACCACAGTTTATTAATATGTAAGATGCAATTATTCCTTTAATATGATTAGCTGGAACATACAGTATATATATTTTTTTTAATTTATTTAACATTGTACCATGGTGAAAACTATGTATATATACAGTACTATGCAAATGTCTTAGGCACATACGATGTTTCACAAAAGCATTTGTCTTAAGATGGTTATTTATATCTTCAGCTTTAGTGTGTCAATAGAAAATATAAATGTTAGACTCACAAACATTACTTTTGCAAATAGAAAAGATTAGAATGGAAGAATAGGGAGCCCTGCAACAGATGTCATGGCCCCCACAAAGCCCCCCACTGAACATCGTGTCAGTCTGAGATTACATAAAGAGACAGAAGCAATTGAGACAGCATAAATAGATAGAAGAACTGCGGTGAATTCTCCAAGAAGCTTGGAACATCCTATCTGCCAACAACCAAGAAAAACGGTGTCCAGGTGTACCTAGGAGAATTGGTGCTGTTTTAAAGGCAAAGGTGGTCACACCAAATATTGATTTAGCTTTTTTATATTTATTGGACTTTGTATGACATTAAGTGATAAGTGAAAACTATTTATGTAATTATTTTTGAAGACATCCTCACTATGCAACATTTTTCACAAGTGCCTAAAACATTTGCACAGTACTAATATATATACATACATAAATGTATATATATATATATATATATATATATATATATATATATATATATATACACACACACACTAACACACACAGGGATCTGCTCTTCAAACATCTGAGTTATATAATAACCTGGACAATGTATCGTCAATCTTTTTATAAACATTTTTAAAAGCCAATGCGTTCGAAATACTGCTCTGCGCTTCTCTATAACGGTCCAGTAAATTACACTGTGCACAGCTTCGCCACACCTTTTGATAGAGATTTTGATAGCTGACAGTTAAATAAAACAGGCTGCGTGTCTAAAAAGTAGGCTAAGTAATTTTGCGTGCAGATGCAAGGGACATCAATAGGCTATTTCTAAAACAGACAACAAATATTTCTCTGGCATACATAGGTTGCAGAACCCATTCGTGTCTATAGAACCTTCCCTGACTAGTACGATTTGTGTCACAGGCATTCCTTAGTCCGGTTGCTTAATGAGAGAGAGAGATAATATGTAGTTGCAACAAAAGTTGAGCAGCGGTGGATAATTATTCTGTTGTAAGGCACTGAGGAACTGATGATGACGCAGGTTGACCAATCAGTGGAAAGATACGTTTCATGCCCACCCACATGTGCAAATCAAATATCTATCTATTTTCTACCCATGAACAATTTTGAAAAACAAACTATCAAAAGTACATGGCTGTTCTCTCTATCTGTAGCTTTTGTCTTCAGCAGTCAACACCCGATTGCATTGCATCACCTACTGTTGAGAACGAATAGCATCAGATTGTGCATTGGTACTCTGCTGCTTTTCCTGCAGTTCCCGGATGCAGAAGGTTGAATTTCCAACCAAATTTGAACCACTGAATTTAAGGAAGCAAATTTTGTTAAGCGAAAAGAAAGAATTTTACCTGTCGAAAAATCTAGATGGTATTTTCAAATGAACTGAATATTTTGGATGAATGAACTTTGGAAGGTGAATATTTATTGTTTAATTTTTAATAATGAAATTAGTTGTGAAATGTTTCCAAATGAAATATTCAATGCTTAAAAATAAAACCATGTTAAAATTCAGCCTCCCAAAATGCAAGCACTGTAAATTCAACACATTAAAATGCAAGCACTGATAATACAATGCATTTGTTTGTTTTTTTATTAGAGTAATTCAACATGCTTTTATGCTTCAAATACATTAGACATGAATGTAGCTCCATATACTTTACAGTTTCCTTAAGATAGTCTAATTTATGTTGACGGCATGCTGATTTAGGAAACTATTCAGCTATTAAAATTTTCATGGAGAAACAGCATGCTGATGGCTTTTCCACCAAATGGGAGCTGTGATTTTGATACAGGTGACTGCAAAACAATATTGAATTCAGTGCAGTTTAAGACACTATCAAGCAAGTTTGGAGCAATACGGATTTCAATATTTTTAAAAAAAATTTTTTTTTTAACTATCACACATATAACTGGAAAAATGTCAGAAAAGATGGGTTGTATTATTCCTCGATTTAATGTTACTTTGACTAAAATCATCTGCTAAATATAGAAATGTCAATGGATGGCTTGACCAATTAGATTAATAGTGAATAGTCGGTGAAACAAAGTACTCCAATTTAGCCATCTTGGATTTCCTGTTCCTGTTCCTGTTGCTGACGGCACACTGCACGAGTGTTTGTAGCCTGCTAGCCTGCTTAGCATTGCTTATTCTTATTCTTATTCTCATATATTCGTTGTTTTATCCTTTGTCATTTTACCGCATTTCGGGTTTTTCCGCTTTTCTACTGTTTCATCTGTGTGTATTTTACTTGTTGCTGCTGGCGCCTAGCTCAAGTCTGTGTTTGTAGCCTGCTAGCTTTTTTTAACATAGCTTATATATCTGTTTTCAGCTTTTAATCCTTAACATCTGCCATTTTTCAGCGTGCATCTGGTTTTTCCTCCACATTATTCTCTTATCGCGATTCAACTGCGTGCATTTTCCACGTGCATCTGCTTTCTATTTTTATCGCGATTAAACTGCATGCATTTTACAGTGCACACCCGTTTTTCTCCTCTGTGTTACACGGATTATTGCATCGATCTCAAAGCACCGCTTATCAGAAACAGCCATAACAACAAACAATTGCGTGAGGGATTCACATCGATCTCAAACCCTCACCGCTCAGCAACAACAAACAACAAACAACAACAACAACGATCAATTGCAGTAAGTCATGGCATCCGCTCATGTTATTTCTTCCTGCACTGCATGTCACATGTTTACAATAGCTTCTTCAGTCAGCAGTGAGGGATTTACATGTGATAAATGTAAGGAATTAGTCAGGCTGACGGAGAAGGTTAATGAGTTAGAGACACGCATCCGAACGCTAGTGGAGGTCAGTGAGAAAGAGAAGCCGGTAGATACTTGTAAAGAGGAGGCGAGAAGCAGCTTTCCTGGTTCAGGTAAATGTTTTATTCTCCTTACTGCAGCAAATATACTCTTTCAGGGCTTTCCCAATGTTCATTAATTCATTCTCAAAGTAAACAAACTACTTTACAAAAATAAACTCTCAGCTACGCAATAATAAACTCCTGATTTCACAATAGGGTCTCTGGTGCCCAGGTTCTCTCTCTCGTCTACTTGCGGTCTGGCTCTATTTATGCAGCTCTCCCCATGCTCACTGAAATTAGAGACAGGTGTTAGACATAATTTAGCTCAGGTGTAAGCGCCCTTACCGCTTTCTCTCTCTCCGGAGAGATGCTTGACCATGCCCCCGCTGCCACAATACTGTTTTGGATGCGGGCAGTACAGAGAGCAACACACACTTTGGTTCCAGCTGTAGAGCCCCCGCAGCAGGGCGTTTGGGTGACGTCTTGGTGGCATACTCGCTCAGCAAAGCGACACCACTCTCCCGTTCCTGTTAGGGTTTCCAATCGATTCTCCCCACTCAGTGATGCACCCACTGAGAATCATGTTGAAAGAGCCCTAATAATTTGTGATTCTATTGTAAGGAACGTGGAAATAGAGACTACAGCCACTATTGTTAAATGCATTTCGGGTGCCAGAGCGTCTGACATCAGATCAAATTTACAAGTGCTGGCTAATACTAAACGTAGATTTTCAAATTTTTTTATTCATGTCGGCACTAATGATGCCCGGCTTCGCCAGTCAGAAATTACTAGAGATAATGTTAAATAGGTGTGTGAATTTGCAAAAACGATGTCAGACACTGTAATATGCTCTGGCCCCCTCCCTGCTCATCATGGTGACGAGGTTTATAGTAGATTAGTGTCACAGAATGGCTGGATGTCTGAGTGGTGTCTGGAGAATAGAATAGGATTTATAGACAATTGGAAAAGTTTTTGGGGTAGACCTGACCTGCTAAAGAGAGACGAACTCCATCCCTTCAGGGAAGGTGCCACTCTCCTCTCTAGTAAATTGGCTCATAGTCTTAATAATGATAGTATTTGACTAACTGGGGCCCAGGTCATGAAGCAGACAAACTGGTTAATCTGAACGTCTGCTAGCTGCATTGAGACGTCACACAAGTCACATAAACTACAACACATAGAGACTGTATCACCTAGATATCATATAGAGACTGTGTCTGTTCCCCGAACTACCAAACACAAAACTCTCACTAAATCATTTAGAAAAAATTTGATTAAGGTCAAACTTGAACAAAACAAAAAATTTAAAGATAAACATCATATGAAGGTAGGGCTACTAAACATTAGATCTCTTTCTACCAAAGCTCTAATTGTAAATGAAATTATTACAGATCATAGTTTGGATGTGCTCTGTTTGACTGAAAGCTGGATTAAACCGGATGAATGTATTAGTTTAAATGAATCTACTCCCCCAGGTTATTGTTATAAACATGAGCCTCGTCTGAAGGGTCGAGGAGGAGGTGTTGCTACAATTTACAGTGATGTTTTTGGTGTTACTCAGAGGACAGGATATAAATTTAAGTCTTTTGAACTAATAATGCTTAATGTGACACCGCCAGATATAAATAAAAAAAAACTCTGTCGTCTTTTACCCTTGCTACAGTATATAGATCACTCTGGGCCTTATTCTGATTTCCTTGGTGAATTTGCAAATTTGTGATCAGATCTTGTAGTAGATAGAGCTTTAATTGTTGGTGACTTCAGCTGTTGGACCTCATGTAGTCAGTCAGAAGACAAAGGCAGGCCTAACACAGTCGTAAAACCTAACTCAGGCCCCCACATACCAAGTCATAATTTTACTGATAAAAACCGTGCCAAAATCAAACAAAGGGAGTCCAAAACAGACTACAAATCCCATGAAGCCTTGCTCACTAAAGGATCGAACTCTCAACTCCTATTGGATGAGGCACACGACAGAATGCACCTCAACCATGACATCATCAGGAGTAGAAATACCTCTGAAATGCTTCCGGGATTTGCTTCCAGCAACTTTGCTCGCCGTGTGTAGACACAGCTCATCGCTGCTCTCAGGTGTAGCCTCGTGGCACAAGGAAGTATCGTCCGACTTGAAACTGTGGCCATACAATCTCCATCTTACTGGAAGAGTTGAGCATCTTCATCCATTTGCCTGCAGAAGTGAAGAGAGAAAAGATTTCTCTTCCATCTTCAATCAAGTCGACGTTGCTGATTTCTCCGCCAGCCCGCCGAGAATCAGCAGCCGTACTGCCCGCCGACAGAGCGAGGAAACGGCCGCCCGTCATCACCCAAGCCTTGAGGAACCGAGTCTGAGTTAAAGGACAGATGAACACACATTCTGCATCCTCATGCGATTCAAGTAAGAGGTTTACATCTGGGCAGAGATAGAATATTATAGTGTGTTATTCTTGTGTATCAAGGTTATTGCTTGCACAGTTTACGGACCACCATATCCGCTCATTATTAACACTCAGGGTATTAATTATCACGAATTTGTTTTGCTGTATTGTAGTCCCACCACACTGGACTGTTGTGCATTTCCGCCATCACGGGTGAGACCGGCAAACTGAGTTTATCCATTAAAGAATCAAAGACCGTGGGATGGTTTACGAGCCGTCCACCGCGTCTCTGAGTGATAAACTAACAGCTGCTTTCTCTCCCATGATCGCAAAATCGGCTTTGGGGCCGTCACTTAATTCTCTCTCTCTCTCTCTCTCGTACTAACCACACACACACACGCGACCCCTCACAAACATTCTGGCACACATTTTTGGCTAGTAGATAGCTTCGTGATAAAGCTCAGCTTTGTCCCTAAGCTACCATTGACTGGTTTCTCTCCTTCCACAATCGCGGCCATATTCCCTGGCTGGAAGTCTCGCATGACATACTCTACACGAGACTCACGTCCGCCATTTTGTGCGCGTCCCTCCTTACACACACACACACACACACACACACACACACACACACACACACACTCTCACACACACACCCTCATGTGTTATAGGATTATTCTGATTTCCATATCTAATCATATCACTGTTTAGTTTGTAGTTGTAAGTCGGAAGTTTATTGACTGCATTGTATTAATTATTAGTTGATATTACTGCATAAATAAACTTTGTTATATTACAAAGAGACGTATTTTGGTTTGTTTTACATACACCTGTGTCATGCTGACGGGATGTCAGTGCTCGGATTCAAGCCTTCATTCATTGAAAATCTATATTCTTCATTCATCGAAAATCTATATTCTTCGGATGTCGATTTTCCTAAGAAAACAATCTAATATTGAGTCTGTTATACTATCTGGTTATTGGTCCCTGATTCCAGGGTGGTGCCCCGTCAATGTTAATCCTTATTAATATTCTATTGATTTTTGATAATTGATAATTTTCTTTGATCAATTTGAATGATCAATAAGCTAGTGTTAATTTTAATTAATGTTTCATCAATGTTAACAATTAACAATTATCTTTAATAATTGTTGATTTAAAGGATTAGAAAAGCTAACATTGATTCTCATCAATGTTCTATTGATTTTAATATTTAATAATTATCTTTGATAATTATTAATTATTGCTAATAACCAAACCCGCGCCTAAACGTAGCGCACTACATTTACTGGAGCCCCATATGAGGTTTTAATGAGTTAGATTCAAATAATTAATTTAAATATTAATTAATAACTAAAGAAATAATTATCAATTATTTCTGATAGTAACACTGATCTAAACAACCAGTAAAGCCCTACACAGCATTCACATAGATAATGAAAATGACACATTGGGATTAGCATTTATCGATATTCTCAACTCTCTGGAGTCAGACAAAATGTAACAGGACCAACTCATTGCCATAATCATACGCTAGATTTAATTCTGTCATATGGAGTTGATGTTGATACTATAGAAATTCTGTCACAGAGCGATGACATCTCGGATCATTACCTTGTCTCTTGTATGCTGCGATCAGCTAATGTTACTCAATCTACAGCACGCTATCGTTCAGGTAGAACTATTCTTTCGACCACTAAAGATAGCTTCACTAATAATCTTCCAGATCTATCTCATACACTCAGTAAACCCCAAAGCCTAGAAGAACTTGATGAAATAACAGAATATATAAATACAGTCATCTCAAGCACTCTTGATAGTGTCACCCCACTTCGATTAAAGAAAATTAAAGAAAAAAGCCCTGCATCATGGTACAATGATCACACTCATGCTCTCAAGAGAGCAGCTCGGAAAATGGAGTGCAAGTGGAAGAATACAAAATTAGAGGTATTTCGCGGTGCATGGAAGGATAGTGTCTGTAGCTACAGACAGGCACTAAAACTGCCAGGTCAGTATATATTAGCAAACTCATAGAACATAACCACAACAATCCTAGGTGTTTATTCAGTACTGTGGCTAAATTGGTTAGGATTAAAGCCTCAACAGAACCAGATATTCAGTCACAGCACAAGAGTAATGACTTCATGAATATCTTTACTGATAAAATTGAAATAATCAGAAATAAAATTGGAATTATGCAATCATCTGTCACAGTACCTCAGAAAACAGTGTCTCATAATTTTCCTCATGTGCAACTTCAATCCTTCGCTGTCATAGGTCATGAAGAGCTAACAAAACGTATCGAAACATCAAAAGCCACAACATGTATGTTAGATCCAATACCAACCAAGCTCTTAAAAGAGGTATTCCCTGTAATCTCAGAACCTTTTCTTAATATTATTAACTCCTCACTATCCTTAGGACATTTTCCAAGAAACTTTAAAATAGCAGTTATCAAACCACTTATTAATAAGCCACAACTTGATCCTGGAGAACTGGCTAATTACTGACCGATTTCAAATCTCCCGTTTATGTCGAAAATACTAGAAAAGGTAGTATCCTGCTAAATATGTTCATTTCTACAGAGAAATGGTATATTTGAATAATTTCAGTCAGGATTTAGGCCTCATCATAGTACAGAGACTGCACTTATCAGAGTTACAAATGACTTTATCTTATCATCTGATCGCGGCTGCATTTCACTTCTAGTGCTTTTAGATCTTAGTGCTCTTTAGATCTTTATAGATCTTCAAAATCTGATAAGATTTCACAATTCTCCAAATTAGCAGAGTGTATCAATGAAATAAAAGATTGGTCCTTCTACTCAATTCCGACAAAACAGAGGTACTAATTATTGGACCAAAAACCTCTAAAAACAAGCCGCTAAAATATAATTTGACTCTCGATGAATGTACTGTTACATCGTCTTCAACAGCAAAGAACTTAGGTGTTATATTTGATACCAATCTGTCCTTTGAAAATCAAATTACCGAATGTTTGTAGAACAGCATTCTTCCACCTAAGAAATATTGCTAAATTACGACACATGCTCCCTGTTGCTGATGCCGAAAAACTAATTCATGCGTTCATGACCTCAAGCTTAGATTATTGTAATGCATTACTGGGAGGATGTCCAGCAAGATCAATAAATAAACTACAACTGGTTCAAAATGCAGCAGCCAGAGTGCTGACTAGCACCAAGAAATATGATCATATTAGCCCCATTTTATCGTTGTTACATTGGCTACCTGTATTTCGTATTAATTTTAAAATTCTGTTAACTATGTACAAAGCTTTGAATGGTCTAGCTCCGCAGTACTTAAGTGACCTTCTACCATGCTATATTCCATCACGTTCATTATGATCGCAAAATTCTGGTCTGTTAATAGTTCCTAGAATATCAAAATCCACAATAGGAGGTAGATCCTTTTCATATTTGGCTCCTAAACTATGGAATATTCTCCCTAATACTGTGCAGACACACTCACTCAGTTTAAGTCTAGACTAAAGACTCATCTATTTAGCCAGGCATACACCTAATTTAGCCTTCAACTCACAATTAGGCTGCTTTAGTTAGGTCTGCCGGAACCAGAAACTAGAAACATTGATCGTGATCTATAACTCTGCAATAAATTGAATGGCATCTATGCTAATATTATTCTATTTGTTTCCCTGTCTCAACCTCGGGACTCCTATCCTGAGATCACCAGAACCGGCTGGATCCAGCTCCATTCCTGCTTCGTGTTGGACTCCACTGCTACGTGTCGCTGAGTGATGATGACTAATAGCAGCCGGTGCCAGCCAAACATCACTTCAGTCTATTACGATGGACTTCAGAGTACTGAACTGATGCCAACTCCAACCATAGGACATGGGATGTGCCATTGCCTGAACCTTGGACTTAGGATAGAACTCACCGAAATTACCGGCCAGGTTGAACTGCGATGCACCTAACTGATCTCTGCCTACATCACCTCGGTCTAATGATGAAATGGAATACATAGACTATCATTTAATTGCCAACAAAACCCTTCATCAGCCAACTAACAAGGACAATTGCATCTATGTGAACTTCTGCAGTTAATCCAGGATGGACTTCAAAGACATAAGTCATTAATCTTACAGTTCATACAAAATCTTTGTTTAAACAGTTTTGTTTTCCTTACCACAGTCACATTCAGCTTGCTCACTGGGGTTATAAATACAATTATTATTTAATTACTTATTTTTAAACACAATTCACAATCGTATTTTATCAAACTACACAATGATGACTCAGACATTATAGATATTACAGTTTCATTTTCTGTTAATGCATGATCTTCTATAAAGCTGCTTTGAAACGATGTGTGTTGTGAAAGGCGCTATACAAATAAAAATGACCTGACCTGACATGCATTTCCTCTATAGCCTACTCACACTCACTAAGCACTTTAATAGGAACACATCTACGTATTCATATGATTATCTAATCAGCCAATTGTGTGGCTGCAGGAGCTTCAGTTAATGTTCACATCAACCATCAAAATGAGGAAAAAAATGTCATCTCAGTGATTTGGACCGTGGCATGATTGTTGGTGCCAGATGCTGGTTTGAGTATTTCTGTAACTGCTGATCTCCTGGGATTTTCACGCACAACAGTCTCTAGAGTTTATTTAGAATGGTGCCAAAAACAAAAAAACATCGAGCAGCAGTTTTGCGGACGGAAATACCTTGTCGACGAGAGAGGTTAACGGAGAATGGCCAGACTGGTTCGAGCTGTCAGAAAGGCTACAGTAACTCAGGTAACTGCTCTGTACAATTGTAGTAAGCAGAATAGCATCTCAGAATGCACAACATGTTGAACCTTGAGGTGGATGGGCTACAACAGCAGAAGACCACATCAGGCACTTTAGTAGGACCATAGTGTTCCTAATAAAGTGCTAATAAGTTTCATTTGCCTGTACTCTTTATGTTTTCTACATTCTAGTCTTACCATACGTGTTCACTGGTGCATAGTGAGTGGAGCTGAGTGGGTGTTTTTAATTCATTGAGCCAAGTGACACGTTTACTAGGGGGAATGTGGGGTTGACAGTGGAGTGGAGCAAGGGTTGAGAGTGGCCAAGAGCATCAAAAAGTTGAGAATATACTCTACTAAATGCAAATTTGAAGTGAAATACCCTGGGTGGCAGCCAATCAATATGATGTCTGTCATAAGTGCTTCAAAATCTGCCTATGAAGTTTCCATTGGATTGAGTGTTTAAATCACATCCTTATGTGGAATTCAGACTTCAAATGAAGATTGCACGCATAGTTGTGACCAGGCTGTGAATGCGTAATGAAAACTGTCAAAAATCAACACCATATGTATACTTTGGGCATTCTGAAATAAAATGAGCATATATCCAAATGTAACCGTGCATATACTGTTTATGATGATTTTAATGACCGTCCATTGAAAACAATGATAGAGAATACACAATCAATTTAAATACTACAAACATTTCTTCCGCTACAGTGGACTCGTAGGGTCAGTCTCAGATGGACAGTTCACAGTCAGTCTCATGCATATTGCATATACAAAACTTGAAAGCACTTGTGAAAAACTCAAATCAGATTGCCTGAATTATCATGAGTCCACCTGGAAACAAAGTCATGTTTAAAAGGTACCGGGCTGCAACACTTAGAATTTTTCATGAATCTAAATTTGCTAATATCTTTGAAAGACATTCAGAGTTTTGTTTGAGGCACTTAGAAGCAAGTTAACAAGATATTCTTAAGCAGAATAAAAGCAGTATATTCTGTTTGTATATACAATATATACAACTGTATATTCAGAATTGCATATTTGCTATGTTTTCTGAGTTATGTCTGTGAAATAATCAATATTTTCACTTTTTTAATAACTTCTGATCACAAGGTCTACATGCGTTTCTCGCTAATCTACAGCCAATTGTGGACCGATACTGCTGTGTAAACTATCTGAATTAGTTTGTTCATTCAGCTGGTCTATTATGGTGGTATGAACTATTTTTGAAAAAGTACCCCTAAATGCCGCATAACAACAAAACAAACTGTGGTCGGTTGCTTTACATGTCAGTCATGCCGTTTAATCAAATGTCTGGTTACACTTGATAATCTATATTATAAATGGTGTGATCTAGTGAGAATTTGGGAGGGACTTTTCAGCTAATTCAACTTTTTACTTGTTTTTAATATTATGCAAATTACAATTTGCTATTTTAACATAAAATTTAAATAGCATAACGGTTATGTACTGTAACAACCTTTAAATAGTGATATTGGCCTGTGTGGGACTCTTGACCTTCTCGGCTGTATACAACAATTAAAATCATACAACAATGTTATCATTTTGACATAATCTGTTGAATTGGATATTCAAGTCAATTTAGAAAACATATTTATAGCATTTTGCATGCAACCCTGTTGCTGCATTATTTTTCTCCATTTAAAAAACAAGAAAAAGAAAACAACTCACACACACACACACACACACACAAAACAACAACAAAAACATTCCATAAAAATTGAGACACCCAGGAAGTAACATCTTTCTATTTATATTTTTTTTATGTTATGTTTATATAATGCTTATTGCAAGACAAATATTTTAAACTGTATTAAGACATGGACTGCAAATGCCAAATTAATGAATAAATAGAACATGAAACAGTTAATCTAATATTAAGTTTGACGTCCTGAGATAGACGAACACAGTTTTTTATTGTTTTATTTTATTTTTCATATATCAAAGAGATGATGCATCTAATCTAGAACAGGATTCATTACTTTCACACTAAAATTTCTAGAGACATAACTGGCTGTCAAAAACATATTGAGCTACACATAACACATAATCTACACATAAGCTACACATACGCATTTTCTCAGGTACTTATTGAGACTAAATAGATGCACAACTTACATAATTTCAGTAGAAGCATACATCCAAATGACAGTAGTCATATCACACTGTTCATGTGTTGTACTTGCTATAGTTTACTTTCATGTTGCTTCTTTGTCAAATAGCAATGTCAAAAGTAAATCAAGTGAATCACTGAAACATTAGCGCCACCTTGAGTAAGAAATAACATGTATAATATGTATGTGTACACGCATATGGGATACTGAAAATTCACCATTGTCACAAAGAAAATCAATGTGATATAGAAGTCATTTGTATGAATATGGTAGTCGTTTGTCTTCAAAAAAAAAATAAAGAAATATATATATATATATATATATCATGTGATAGTTAACTTACATGGAAATAATCATAAAAATACAATTTAAGGAAGTGGCAAAAAAGACAAAAATTACCCTAATTAAGCATTTACATAAAACATTTTTTACTATTATTTCTATCTTACATTACTTTTATTATTTATTTTTGTTAAACTATTCAGAAGAGAAAGGCTGAGGAATACTAAAGAAGAAATGGATGAGGTACAGGGGGTGGAATGAAGTCCCGGGTCACTAAAGAGGTATGCATGAAAGGTTTTAAAATAATATTACTACTACTAATAGTACTACTACTACTACTACTACTACTTCTACTAATAGTAATAATAATAATAATAATAATAATAATAATAATAATTTGTACCATTTTCTTGGAAAGAACAATGCGCCTCGCATCACGTAGGCTACTGCTTGAATGATTGTGTAATGCATAACTTTACAAAATTATGAACAGCATGGTTCCACGATATTTTCTATTTTGCTTTTAATTTCAAAATACACCATGTGCAACATACACACTTTACATGAGGCTCGTTTGAGATGAGCAATTGCTGTGATGTCATGACGACATATGTCAAAAAATGTCCCGCGAGAGCGAGACGGCCGCAGTTCGAGCTGCGCGAACTGCAAACACGATGGGAAATGACTTGCTGATGACACAGCTTAATGCTTGTTGGCTTAAACAACCGTGATGTTTCGTTCTCTTCTAAAATGTTTGATTTTTTAAAATCTGTAATATTTTGTTTTTATGTGTATTCTCCTTATTTAGCCCCGCCCCTTTTCCGCGTTTGTACTGAAGCTACTGAGAAGAGTCAATCAAAATGGATTACGTGTGGGAGCACAGAAAGTATTTTTCACCGAGAGTAGATGGTGTGAGTCTACAGCACCCCTTTACTACGTGAAAATGCTAGTTTAGTGTTTTTTCTGTCACATTAAATGTTAGTTTTTTAAATTGGACCTGGCAGATCACATTCGGACAGCTATGACACACTGCACTTTTTCATGATACAAGTGTTTAATTGTTATACTTGTAATTCTGATTAATTTTTAGGTTTCAACTTGTTAATAATTAGTGTTAAAATATGTAGTTGATATGAAATGTCCAACAGTGACAGCTCGTATTATTACACATGCAAGTTGAACATTAAAGAAAATTACAATTGTACTTTTTAAAATTAATTTGTCACCCTACATTTTTAGAAGCTTTAATGTGATTAAAATAGTTGTAAACGGAATATAAAATAAAACATACTCTTTCACAGGTGTGTGTGTGTGTGTGTATAAATATAGTGTCACCCCTCCCCTGTCCCAGTTTAACTCTCAGAAAATCTACTTACATTAAGTATAATGCCATGGGTTAATGACATGAGAAGATGGTGAGAGGTGTCTTACAGAGATATTTTTAATGACTTTGTTGTACCTTGGAGTTTCATGAGCACAGAAGCACATCATGTCCACAGCTTGATGATAGGATCTTGCATATTTTTTAAATAACAATTACATTGAGTGTTTTGTTCATCATATTTATTTTCATTTAAAAGCAACAGAATTGAAATTGCATCCACTTTATTAACAACAAAGCACTTGAACGTGAATCATGCGATATCTGCCTTTGATCTTGTAATGGCTGATTCACTATGAGAAGTGAGAACTGTCTGACTTAACAGCTCTTATTTCACTCCTCCTCAGACTGCACCAGCCTGCTCTCGTCTACTTCCAAGGAGAGGCGTTTGACATCTCAAACAAGCCTATGCTTTCCTTCGCCTCACCACAACAACTTCTGGTATGATGTCCATCAAACCAGGAAATGTAGTCCTTTACCACCTATGTCTTTACTTCTTTTACCTGTGACACCGCTTTGTTTAATTAATTGTTTCTATTGTAGCAGAAATAAGTAAACCGGGGAGCCACATTTATCACATTATGATTGGTAAGACGTTATTTATTCGTGATACTTTAGATGAGGGCAGTCAGTTGGCTATACTAAATGTTTTTGTGGGTCCAATGTTGATCGATTGCCAGGTGTCAATGACAGTTGAATATTGACCAAATGTACATTTTAAAGCTCCCAGCACATTTTGTGCAGGACTAACAGTTCTTCAATAGCTCTCAAAAGTATGTATGAATATCACATAAGTGTGTGTGTGTGCGTGCGTGCGTGCGTGCATGCGTGCATGCGTGCATGCGTGTGTGCGTGTGCATACGGGTGTGAGTGTGTGAATTTGATGGGAACTGATCTGAAACATCCACAATAAATCACAGTTTAAAAGAGTGAAAAAATGGCTTGGAAAAGCAAATTTAGTTCTGAGAAAAGGTATAACATAATTTGATCGCAAATGACGTTCGCTTTGATATTTAGTTTTCTAATGCAATGAAACTAATATATTTTTAAATGTGACTTCAGTGTCCAGAAGTGTCACTTTTGGGGCTTTTTCTTTAAATAACTTTTTGAGGATGTGTTTGGCTATAGGAAGAAATTAGCAACGTTGTGTTGTAGTTTATTGTGAAGATAAGTGCAGAAGGCATACACAATATACAGTTGAAGTCAGAAGTTTACATACACTTAGGTTGAAGACATTTTTTTAACCACTCCAGAGATTTCATATTAGCAAACTATAGTTTTGGCAAGGCGTTTATCTACTTTGTGCATGCCACAAGTAGTTTTTCCAACAATTGTTTACAGACAGACTGTTTCACATTTAACTGACTAAATCACAATTCCAGTGGGTCAGAGGTTTACATACACTAAGTTAACTGTGCCTATAAGCAGCTTGGAAAATTCCAGAAAATGATGTCAAGCCTTTAGACAATTAAACAATTAACTTCTTATAGGCTAATTCAAATCAATTGGAGGTGTACATGTGGATGTATTTTAAGGCCTACCTTCACACTCAGTGCCTCTTTGCAAACAAAACAAAAAACAAGTCTGGTTAATCCTTGGGAGCAATTTCCAAACGTCTTAAGGTACAAACATCTGTACATCTGTACAAACAATCGTATGCAAGTATAAACACCATGGGAACATGGAGCCATCATACCACTCAGGAAGGAGACGCATTCTGTCTTCTAGAGATGAACGTAGTTTGGTACGTAAAGTGCAAATCAATCCCAGAACAACAGCAAAGGACTTTGTGAAGATGCTGGAGGAAACAGGTAGACAAGTATCTATATCCACAGTAAAACAAGTCCTATATCAACATAACCTGAAAGGTTGCTCAGCAAGGAAGAACCACTGCTCCAAAACCACCATAAAAAAGCCAGACTACAGTTTGCAAGTGCACATGGGGACAAAGATCTTACTTTTTGGAGAAATGTCCTCTGGTCTGATGAAACAAAAATGTAACTATATGGTCATAATGACCATCGTTATGTTTGAAGAAAAAAGAGTGAGGCTTGCAAGCCGAAGAACACCATCCCAACAGTGAAGCATGGGGGTGGCAGCATCGTGTTGTGGGGGTGCTTTGCTGCAGGAGGGACTGGTGCACTTCACAAAATAGATGGCATCATGACAAAGGAAAATTATGTGGATATATTGAAGCAACTCAAGAAATCAGCCAGGAAGTTAAAGCTTGGTTGCAAATGGGTCTTCCAAATGGACAATGATCCCAAGCATACCTCCAAAGATGTGGTAAATGGCTTAAGGACAACAAAGTCAAGGTATTGGAGTGTCCATCACAAAGCCCTGACCTCAATCCGATAAAAAATTTGTGGGTAGAACTGAAAAAGCGTGTGTGAGCAAGGAGGCCTACAAACCTGACTCAGTTACACCAGTTCTGTCTGGAGAAATGGTCTAACATTCCAGCAACTTATTATGAGAAGCTTCTGGATGGCTATCTAAAAAGTTAAAAATTTAAAGGCAATGCTGCCAAATACTAAGTGTATATAAACTTCTGACCCACTGGGAATGTAATGAAAGAAATAAAAGCTGAAATAAATGATTCTCTCTACTATTATTCTGACATTTCACATTCTTAAAATAAAGTAGTGATCCTAACTGACCCAAGACAGGGAATGTTTTCTACGATTAAATGTCAGGAATTGTGAAAAACTGAGTTTAAATGTATTTGGCTAATGTGTATGTAAACTTCTGACTTCATCTGTAGACTGCAAAAAAAAAAAACAAAAAAAAAATACAAATAACATTGGTTTTAAGCAAAACAGTCTTCATAGACAAGCACATAGAAAGACCATCTGTTTTATTGTTAGCTTGTCTGTGTTTCATGTGTTTGACACGTGGAATGTGTTTTCACACACATTAAATCAAAATTGACCCTATTTACTTTCCCAATACACATTCCTGGTCTTATCCACAATAAGTCCCATGACGCTTTGCGGGCGATGTAGGTGGAACTTCCGGTTAACTGTAAACAATCGTTATGTACTAACGCAGCAATAAAAATGACGGAAACTTGATAACAAATGATCAAAGAATTATAGCGAGGTGATATTGTTCTTCCCCACCTATCTGTTAATGATTATGGATTTCAGGATTATGGCCAAATATTGCAAATATAGAAGCATTTTAGTTATTTTGTTGAGACTTTTTCCATAATTGGAAGAACCTGAGCAGACTAACCTGAAAAGCTATGTAGACTGTTAGCGCCTTCACAGCTGTGAAGTTAAAGAGTTTGTTGTACTGAGATTATGTACTTACTGCAGATACAGGAGAGGTCCAGACAGCAGGATGCTCGTGTATTACAAGACTCATGTGATGATACGGTCATTCTGCCGTTTTTCTGATAAAATACAATTATTTTGTGGGAGATGAATGTGTAGTAAGTTCTAGCTTTATAATTGTTAGTTTACACACATAATCTCTGTATCTAAATGCTATAACCTACATAAAATGTTTTAATGTTGACTGAACAACTGATCCTGTTGATAGATTGAATATAGTGTTCTTGTGCAGGAAATAACAATGTATTAACATCCACACAATAAACTGTACCATACAAAAATAACTACATGCAATACAAATAAACATTTATTTTTACATACATCATAAACATTGTACACAAAATGTTCTCTATAAAGCAACTATAAAACAGTATGTATTATTAAAAACACATAACAAATAAATGTAATTGATCCTGAATTAATGTCCACACTGTTTTCCAAATCACCTTTTCCTCTTAAGGGAAGACATGCACATTCAGCAAAAACATGTGACAAAGAAAGTGATTTGCAGGAAGGAAAAATGCAGGAAAGATGAAAATCATAATACAATTAATTTCAAACATGATAAAACATCTCACTACTGTACGAGTCTCATCTAATAATTATGGTCTTTCACTGTAGAATTTATCCATTTAGCATCATAGCATGAAAACAGTTGAAAACATCGTCACTACTCACAGATATTTCAGGTAAAAAAAACGTTGCTTATATACTCAGTAATAATGGCATTTCAAAACACATGAAGCATTCACAAAGGCCAATGCTGAATAGAAATGAACAAACTCTCAAAATGTCTAATGAACTTTCAGCACATGTACACACACCTGTTAGCACAATAATGCTATCGTTTATGTAACTCATTGCGCTCCATCTCTGGACGTCTATCGCAGCCGGGCCGTAATGGTGGATAATATAAGTAATCCCCGCTGTTGACTTCTTGCCAATAAAGTGAAAAGAGCACAAAAACAAATTATTTCCAAGCTTTTTCAAACAGATTTTCCTAAGTCAGGGAATTTTCTTCCCTGCATCTTACAACATTTAAAAAGCAAGAATCTAATCGCATGACACGCAAGCATGCAGAGACCGGCTACACACAAAATGCCAAAAAAATCACACATCCACTAGCCAACTGGAAATTCTGCCCACCTTGCAAAATACAGTGGACTCGCTGAGAATATTGTGGATAGTGCCCATTATTTCTTGAAAATTGTCTATGTAATTTTTCATCAAAATATAATAACTAGACTTTGATACGACTTTACTTTCTGCTGGTGTCACAAATCCCTCCTAGTTTTTACCTCCTACTCTGAAACAACCTGCTCTATTCTGTTACGTAATGCCCACTTTTCAAGATCCACTTAATTCCAGTTAAGTCCTGCCCTACATTTTATTCTTGTTAAATACCTTGTTTCCAGGGTGATGCTTTGTGGCTGCTAAGTTGTTGTTCTCTTAGGTAGGTTGCAAACGTTGTTTCATGTTGACCTTAATGGTCCTCTCTGAAATGAAATCTGATTGTTTTATGTTGAATAGTTAATATCTTCTCAATAATCTTTCAATGCTAGTCAGCCACAATCTCACAATCATATAGAGCTGACTTACTAAACAAAGTTTCAGTTAAAACTTTCTCCAATCTTTCAGTTGTTTTGATGAGACCCAAATTCTTTTGCCCTTTTCTGGGTGGCTCACAAAATTTTAAGACCCATCATGTTACATCTCCTTTTATCTTCATAGATTATCTCTGAAAAATGATCTCAATGTTGAATCTGAAATAAATCGTTAGAGCCTCTCGGTCTGAGTCTCCCTTTGCACCGCTGGGCTCTGAAGAAGACGTATTGATTGTGTCTTTTTGAGTGTCTCCGGCACGTCTGTGTGCGGCTCACTGTTCCCCATGAGACAGTTTGAGTGAACTGACTGGCGCTTGTCTGACAGAATGAGTATGAATCAAGCAGCACGCCTCCACCCTCAGGTGCAGCATCTCCTGATATTGGAACAATATCTGTGCCAATAGTCATGTCACGTAAGCCTGTTTTTATATCGACCAAGCTGTGAGGAGAACTGACTCTCATCTTGACGGCAAGAGCATGCTCAACAGCACCACAAGTCTGTCTTTCTTGCATGAATGAATGTGGATATGTTTTTATTTGTAAAAAAAAAAAATACAATAGTTTGAATTGTGTGCCACATGGTTACAGTGAGCGTAAACAAAACTAGATTTGCATTTCCTGAGGAAAGTACAAGGAGAGGCGATAAATCAATAAAAAATAAATAAATATATTATATAATATTTATAATATATATTAATTATATATTTCAGTATTAATGTATCTGCTCTGTGTGATAGGGACCAAGGCAGTCGCAAGGAGACTCACACCATGAAGAAGGAATGGAATTCCAAATTAATGCTTTATTTCCTAAAGGTGCAAAATGTGCAAATAAAAACAGTGTTTAAGAGCAAATAAAACCAAGGTTATTTAAAAAAAAAAAAAAAGTAGTCTAAATCTAGTACTGTTGAGGTGCTGAAAACAGCACCCACTGCCCTCTAACAACAAAAGAGGAAAGAGTTTTTCTGAGCTCGAGAAGCGCTTACAACAACTTGTTTACCATGCGCTCTCAACACTAGCTGTCCATTTTGTCCTATCCCTCTAGTGGCAGCTGACTTGTATACACAATTTTTGTGGCCTCTACTATACCATTTTGTTTTTAAATAAAATTAACCCTTGCCTCCCCATTCTTAAAAACCATTACACTGATTAAATAATAATGTGAGTTAAAATGAGTGTTCAATATAAATCCTAACAATATAATAAATAGGATGTATAAAACAAATGGCCTAGTATTTGCAAAAAAGTTTTAAAAGATTTTCTTTAAAAAGCTCAAATGAGCACTACCCTCACTAGGTGCACGCTTCCATAACCTCACATTGTATTTTGGCTTCGCTGTATGCAACGCATAATTAAAATTCATTTAAACCAACTGAATACAGTTCACAAGACTCTAGACCAGACAAGGGCAACTTATTGCCCGCCACATGGTTTAATCTGAACCATTTATCCTAAAAACGTTTTTTCATAGGATATTTTTGTTATCTTGCATTTGGATCTAACGCGCCTCCACAAACGATACTCAGGGTTGCCTGATATGAAATGCAAACCCCCCAATTAGAGATTTATACTTACGCAAATTGGAAATAATCCACCTAATGTTATACTTATTTTGTGCAGTCTGGCAACCATGCATGGGAGTGCACAATTTCTAGCTCTCGCTTTCCCCTTTGAACAAACTTAGCGATCTCTAGCATGATATTCTGCTCAAGGAAAAGTGTTATATGGCCACTCCGTGTCCATTATTGAGGCTGCTTGTCCTGTTTGGTGCTACTAAGTTTGCAAGCAAATCTTCTCAGTGAACTTTAATAAAATATAAACATAGCTGCAGCATTGACACACAGAGGGGTAATCATTGACATGCGAGCAAAAGAAAGCGAGTGATGAATATGAATTTTTTATTTGTGCAATTTTGAAATGTTGAATAGTCTCATTAGTCACATATACACTTCAGAAAATTGAGTACATGACCAAATAAGTGCAGAACACTGTATCTGAAAAGGAGTACAATGTGGCCCCCTATACACTACTTAAAGCCCAATGTGGCCCCTGTACCAAAATAGCTGCCCACCCCTGCTCTAGACGGTCATTTAAGGGTTACATTTCTGGCACAATGAGTCATGTGACACAATAACATGACAGATTTCCGTGAAGCGCTAATACAGCACAGAGCCAACAGAAGTGCCTCTGGTAAGAAACCGCTTTCAATTTTTTCACTGAAACTTGTTTGCATGTAAAGAGTAGCATCTCTAGTTTCATTTGATATGCCACTTTAAAAAATTCATTCCTTTTTCACGCATCAGTGCACTGATAATTATGATGTCCTCATACGTGGATTTTGAATAACTTTCAACTTGAAAAATGTTGCTTTCAGAGACTTTATATGGGGTTAGGATGAAAATAAGGTACATTCTGAACTGTTCTGAGACCAGTGCAGACACTGAAGTTTAAGTCATTCCCTAAATCGGGAGCAAGGGAGCATCATATAGCTCCCTATGCAGCTAAGTGCATTAAATCCAAACTTCCTATCAAAAGTTCAGTTTCAGGCTGCAAATGATGTAGCATGTTTGGCAGACATGGGACAATGGTAATTGGTACATAGATTCAGAATTTACAATGTATAATTTAATTGCGAATTTCTTTTTTGCGAAATTTGCTGTCTTATGATTGTTTCCATTCAAATGGCCTTTTATCGATAAAAATGGTGTGCGTGATGACGTCATGCCTGAAAAAACACTTTGTCACATAAGTTTTGGTTTATCGCAAAAGAAATCTGCCCTTAAGCCGTTTCCATACAGAAATGTGTTTATCGCTAATTCGCCTCCCAGATGTCCCTAATTGTTTTTCCTCCGAAGTTTTGGTAAAATGGGAAGAGTATTGAGACAATTCATTGAAATTAGCCAGCTTACTGTCATTTTAATTTCACAAATAAAAGCAATCCAACCCGAAAGCAAATCGTCATGGCCCTGTTCAAGCTGGCAACCTGCACCAAGTAGTGGGGGAAACTTTCAGTCTTAGTATAAGGATCATCCATCCATGTGTATATGCTGTGTGCACAGTTATTAAAGAAAAACTGATGCGGTGTAATATCAGGGTTTACATATGATACATTCCTGATATTCAATAGGCTATTTTAATAGACATTAATAATAGCATTATGTCCTGCATATTTCTCCAGCAACTTTTAACGACCAACTGAACTTGACTGTCATCTAAAATTAATTTTAATGCAATTTACATTTTCTGAAGAAGCTCAGCAAATGCGATCAGCAGTAAAGAGGGTTAGATTTAAAATATTTAAAAGTTTTAAAATGTTGAAAAGCTGGTTTTCTGAAAGTGAACTCAGCATTGGACAAATAGTTCTGATAGTTTATAGACTTGAAATACTGTAGAACATTCTGAGGATGCCATTCAGCTTACTTTTTTCATCTACAGAACAGGGTAAAACTAATTTAAGCTTGTGTATAGAAAAGGCATATATATCTAAAATATATATATTTCTTCATTTGGTCATTTATTTTATTTAATACAGGGAATTTTGCCAGCATTTTTTCAAAAGTATAAACAATATTTTTTTAGAATTGGGTTATATTAGTGTTCCAAAAAAGCACACTGAAGCTTTTCTCCTAGTATTGTGTATTTATTTTTAATTTAAAACATCTTTGTGCACAGAAATTATATATTTTTTTGTACTGTGGGCTAATTCCATGACTGCCGTCTATTATTTTGAATGGTGTGTAAAAGCAACATTAATAAATAAACAGATGTCTACCATGATTAAATGAATCACAAACAGTGGCCATTCATTTGTTCTCTGTGCATTTGTCAATGTGCTTGATACGAGATATTTGTGTTGGCACTCCTGGAGTGTCATGTTTGCAGTGATCGGATCTTTATGCCGTTAAGATCAATCCATAATTACGTGCAATAAATTGGCTTTCAAGGATGCCATCGTTATGATTAACACAGGCTAACGATTGGGATAAATTCTGTCATGTGGCACTACATTTTTGCGTTAATGACAATTTTCTCAAGAAAAAGTGTTTCCAAACCAGTTTTTCACGACATTTGAACTATCGACATAGAGTTTATGCACTAGAGTGCACTGTCGACACTTGTGAAATTTTAGCGATAATTTGCGTTTCCATCAGCTTTATTTTGATGCGCTAAAACTTTTTCCACAAAAATTCCTTGGATGGAAATTTAGTTATAGTTGGCAGTGATTGGATGATGCTTCATTACTTTGAATAAGAATGAATTATGCACATTTCTGATATAATGTCTGTAACATCTCAAAAACATGAATAACCAACACTCCTGGAAACATCATAAACAATTTGATGAAAAAAAATCTGATTTTCTATAGCTTGGTATTTTTTTTTACATTTTAAACCTTGTCCCGCTGCAATAAAAATATATACAACTTTTCACTGAACAATTTTGAATGATGACGCAAATGAATAATTGAATCAGAGTTTTGAATTGATTCACTTAAATGGTCAATGTGAAGTGATTAATGTAAATGAATTGACCAACTCTAAGGCTGCTTTTTTCTAAAAAGTTGAAATCAAAAATGTTAGCAAAACATCTCTTTCTTAATACTCTCAAGGAAAACAAATCTACATAGAATGCAACAGAGACTTTGCAGTGTAAAGGTGCCCTTATTGTTAAATGGATGCAAGACAAAAAAAAAGACCAATCACAATTCTTTATGCAAACAGATGTATGAAAGAATACCAATTGCAGTTCATCTCTGTCGGTTATATTTTGATTGAATTTACTGATATTCGAACTTCTGTCTTATTATTATTTATTTTATTTTTTTTCAAAGTCTAAAGTTTACACCTAAAACTGCAATTATCTATAGAACAAAGTTTAAATAGAGTTGTAAAGTTGTTTAGGCTGAATTAATTGCAGAAACTTAATACTTAAGGTTAGGGGTTTAAAACAAACCCTAAACAGAATGTTTGTGGAATATCAATACAGATCTGCCTTGCAAGCATTGTAAAAAATTATGCCTTTGTGTTATAGGTGAAATTAACCACATTTACATGCACTTAAGAAAGCGGTTTATTCCAGGGTTTTAGCAGAAAGTGGCGTCATGTAAACAAGAACACTGGTTTCCTTACGCCTTTGAAGGGATTAAGAGAAAGCGGTTTAACACAATCCTGGAGAACGTGGCTTATGTGGCCATGTAAATGCATAAGTGGTGTTCTTACAAGTTTTTGAGGAGTGCGCATGTTTATGAACAGACCGGATAACTTATGTCATAGGATGGAGCCCAACAACAAGTCAACACAGCGGAAAGAATTCAACATTTCTGGGAGTGCAGTGGGAAAATCACATACACTATAAACTATACCCATTTATACACACCAATGTAAAATATCAACGGTCCCTCATGCTGGCATATATGCGCTCAAGTACATTGGGGGAATCCCAGAGTTTTATGTAAGAGGGAAACCCCACTATTGCAGCACAGTTCCACTGCATATAGACGCGATAGAAAGTTAAAGAAACAAACACAGCAACAAATCTGGAATATCTGGACATAAAGTGAAGCAACAGAGAATAAAATAGCATCGTTTTTCTCAGATGCCATGTTTGTCATTTACACATGTGTTGTGGGGAAATTACATTGCTGTGGAGAAAGCTGTTTACTGCCCGATACAAATGCATATGGGAGTAAAGTGTATGCCGCTTGTACACAGTGCATGTACACAGGAACGCCACTTTCTCCCAATAAACCGCTTTCTCGCAATAAGCCACTTTCTGGTGTCCATGTAAACGTAGTCATTATTGTTTATATTCAAATTATGATTTCCATGCAGTGCCTATATTCAGATATTGCTATTTGATGCAGTAACTTAACCTGAACAAATCTAATGTCTCTGAAGGACATCAGAAGTTAAAGAGTTGAGTTTTTTATCAAATGGCAAAGATTCTTATAATTGTTTCATCCTGTTATTATTCTAAAATCATTTGTTGTGACATTTAAAATTCTAAATATGTTTTTGTCAGCAAAGCATGATTAAATCATAATGGAATTCACTTAATACTAAAAGCTATGTCATTACATAATGTCCTGTTTTTCAACCAAACCCCCAAATTGTTTTCCTAAATGTCAGCCACCCAAATGTGAAAATAAAGTTTCTGTTTTACTCCCTTTGAGAGCTGTCAGACAGCTTTGTGCAAGACATGGTGTTTGCTGAAGATTCAGAAATGGAAAAACAGAAATGCAGCTTTTTAAAAGTGACTTAAGCTGTCAGAGCACAGACTGTTTTGTCAGGTACATCGCTGCTGTGCCTGAGAGAACCAATGTTGCAACATGTTAAAGGAGGTACATTATCTGTGGTCTTACATGAGAACCACCTACAGTACATTTGAGATATTTAAGCACTGTAGATATTATCTTGTCTTAATTTTAAGCATTGACTAGTTTCCAAGTACAACACTTCATCCTTTAGATGTTTCTTCTCATCCGATCTTGTCAGTGTTGGAAGCTGAGAGACACTATCTAGTCCATGTATTTCTCATAGTATCTTAGTGATCCAGTAGCATGTTTACTTATTGCACTAAGTCTGCACATTGATAAAAGAACACCTTTCATGTTTGACAAAATAAAAGAAGTGAAAAATTATAAATCAGGGCATGTGTATTCCCGATGGATAAAATCAAGTCCCACCCTACATTTTTTCCTCATTGAATATCTCTTTCACTAGCAATACGTCAGATTATTGAGGTAAATATGGTTGCAAATGCTATTTCATGTTGACTTTAATTCAGGGGAATACACCCTTTTAATGAGACACCCAATGAGAATTGAAGGGTAAAATATTTTTTTGCATAACTGTCATGAAAATAAAGTCTCAGTGTAAAAACTCTTAATGGCCCCAAAATAGGCTTCTATTTCTAAATGCGAAATGTCATTTCTTATTTATTTCTTTTGATTTTGAAGTAAAATAGGAACAAGACATTGTCTTTTCAGAGTTTGTGAGAATCCCCCAAAAATAGGGGCTCTTGTGGATCAAGTGCCAAGGTGTTTCCTATGCTGTCCTCTGTTGGAGAGGTGCTGAGCCAGATTGACAGTGGACATCTGCCCAAAGTGGAAGTGATCAGGGGGATCAGGGAGGTCCATTTATAAACTCAGTCACAGAGAAATTTAGTGTCAAGGGGAAGATGATGTAGAAAAAGAGAGCGGTGTGCTGGTTCTCTCTCGGGACCAGAGAGCAGGGGGACAGGATTATTTACTCTGTGTATTTGGAGTCCAAAAGGAGAATAAATTGCTATTGATTTTTGCAGTTAAGTGTCTCTCCTGCCTCCAGACTGACTGTGGGCAAAGAATAATTTGCTTTAATATGCATCCACATTCGTCTTACCTCTTTTTCTCTGTGTCCAAAGCAGAAAGTAGCTTTGACGTATTCTTTCTGTCAGCGCTCAGATGCACACTGACAGTGAACAATTCTGAAGTGACTCCGAATGCAGAACAGGAGAATGGAGGAATTCCGCAAGTCTTAAAAGTGTTCGGAATATAAAATTATATAGATTAAGTTACAGTCAGCATGCAAGGTCTGTTGAGGATGGTAGTTATAATTTAATTTGAATTTTAAATGTTGAAATAGGCTTATATTAGGAGGGCTATTTTAGGAATTGAATGATGCATACTAAAAGATTGTACTTCATGTTAAAGTACATACTTTTAAATGTGTAGTTAGGCAGTGCTGTCAGTATTGGGACATACTAGCATGTCTTCATAAATTGACTACTTTAAAATGTATTATTTTAACTTTTAAGTTCAAAAACTTGTGCATGGTAAATTCGTCCTTGAATTCATCGGCACTACCCGAACAAACTCTTCCTCTTCTGTTGTGCGAGGAGTTGTCTGCAATATTAGCCAAAAATGTGAAATTCACTGGAAAAAAGTAGTTTATCATCCTATGATTTAGGACACTAATTTTAATCATGCATACTGTTTAGGATGGAAAGTTGGCAAATTAGGTCACAACATGAAAGGGTCTACACCCTAGATTTTATGCAGCAAATCCATTGATTTCAATGGGGAAGTTTAACATTTAAACTTAATAATAAAAGTTTAAATGTTACATCTGTGGGGTGTAATTTGCTTGATGTAAATCTTTAAATATGAGAACTAAAACTAAAGCCCACTAACTTTTGTCTCATCCTCAAATATGCTCAAAGATGAAAAGGTGTGTCCTTTTAACACTAGGTACTTAAATGCGTGATAAAAAATAAAAAATAAAACATTTTCCCCCCTTTTGGCTTTCCGTAGTTCAACACACATTGTGTACAATTACCACTTTTATAATGCAAATTTAAATACATTTTTGGACCCATTTTATATTAGATGTCTTTAACTACAATGTACTTAAGCATTTGATACAATGTTCTTATTATGTACATACATGTTGTTGCATGTACTTACACTTAAAGTACCTGCATTTAAATACATCTGTAGTTATACTGTTAACCTTACCCCTAAACCTAACCCTAACCCTACCCCAACCTCTAACCCTGATCTAACCCCTAACCCTAATAAATGTTTCCTCAGTCAAAGCTTTATTTATACATAGTTTGATTTTTGAATGATCAACCACTTTAATGCAAACTTGAAAAGGTCAATGCATTAGAGAAAAATTACTTACTGCAGAAGGAAACGTGAAAACATGAAACAACCATCAAAGTATGTGCATGAAGCCTACTGTTTACATATCATTTAAATAAATACACTTAAGAAATGCAAGTATTGGTATTTTTCCTCTTAATATATTTTCAGTTAAGTGTACTTTAATAATTTCAGGCTATGTTTAGTATGAATATTTGAATTGTTTAATTTACTGTTAGTGTATTACTGTTAAAGGTGCTGTTAGCTATTTTTTTCATGGAAAGGTATGCTAAAAAACTTCCTACTCCCTGAAAGATATTACTGAAATAAGTGTTGTGAAATAGGTCTCTGTGACAGCTCTAGACTCTGTAAACAGCAAACAAAAAGGCAGCGGTCTCTGACGCTTTCGAGCTGTCAGTTATTTTGTGCATTCTCATTGTATTCTCACAGCTAATTATTGAGGCTTACTGCCATTTTGATGCCATGTTGCTCATAACAGTTGTCAGCTGAGGGCGCTGTTTTGCTGCTGTTGTTTTTAACAACTGTTTCTGCATGATGTCGGCCTCAATAAAGCTCATTTGGTATTTTTGGAGTGTAGGAAGCGTGGCTAATTCAACAGCTCAGACTCGTGGAAGCAGAACGGCTAAAATTGCTTACAGCACCTTTAATAGTTGTTTTTAAGAAATACAGATTCGAGTTTATTAGAAGTTGACATGGTAGCTTGTGAGATGTTTCAGACCTTTTATATGTGAAATTAACACCAATCAAATACCTCTACACTGGTAACGAAGAGAATTCAGGTGAATGTGCCTCATGCTCTCCCGGCGAGAACTGATGTAATTGTCGGTGTGGATGATACAGGGAGACCAGCGGATCAAAAATGCTTGTTGTCATGTTGTACTTTAACACACTATCACAGTTTATGCTGTAAACATAATGTGCATTGTAATGACAGTCGATAAGGAGGACACGGGCGGCAGGTTGCTCCACTCACAGGTAAGGCTTTTAATGACCACACAGGTCTCTTCAGCTCCACAATAATAAACTCTTAGCTTCACAATAATAATCTCTTCAGCTTCACAATAATAAATTAATAACTTCACAATAATAGTCTCTTCAGCGTCACAATAATAATCAGCTTCACAATAATAACTTTCGGGACCCAGGCTCTCTCTCTCGTCTGCTGGCGGTGTGGCTCTTTTATGCTGCTCTCCCCGTGCTGACTGTAATTAGAGACAGGTGTTACACATAATTTAGCTCAGGTGCAAGCGCCCTTACCGCTTTCTCTCTTTCCGGACGGACGCTTGACCACGCCCCCGCTGCCACATTCATCTATAGAGAAATTAAGTGAAAGAAGTGAAGGATGCACTTCTGTGACATGCAGTGCGCAAGGGGCAGTGTGCCCTCTAGCGGTGGATGACTGTATAGACCGTCTTTTCTCTATCTGCTGGCATGATTACTGTATGCATTTGTGCTGAAATTGATTAACTGACAATGATAAGCCTAATCAATCAAATCAAACAATGTCCTGGCTCGTGTCTTTAAGTTAAAAAAATTCACCAAGCACATCTGTATATTACTCTTTGTTTTCATGGTTATGCATCTAAATTTTGGGTACTTATTGCATCTGGATGACCAAATCACAACATTTTTCAATATCTCACCAAGACATATTCAATATTTTCACCCTGTACACCATAGATGGTTCACACACACAGTACAGTATAATCATTTATATTAAAATATATTTATATTTAGTATCAACTTGATACCGAAGTCCTGGCACTTTTGTCATCACTGCAAGAGAATAAAAATATTTCAGGCTTTATAACAAACAGGGCCATCCGCCCATGGATGGTGCGTTGCTAGGCCGGAGAGGAAAAACGCAAGGGTTTGTGAAAGTGAGACTCAGTCATGTGACCAATTTTTGTTTCAACACACTCTAAAGTAGGCATCCCTTGACCAATGATAATTTCAGACAGGTGGGTCCACATTTGCTTTTTAAAATACAATTCACTGTATTCTGGTTTGATTTCAAACAGACCCAGCTCTTTTCACACCCTCAAAACACATTTGGTATATTCTTATCTGTCAAACTTAGTCAGAGCTTTCTCTAGTGCATAAGTATCTTCGCATTTTCAAATGTGAGCTCTCAAATTATTTCTCTCTTAAGCAGAAGTCGTATCCTTTCGTTGAAATTCAGCTAATTTCCCACTCAGCAAGGAAATTACTAATTTTCATTTTTCATTTTCCAACATTTCAGAGCTTTTTATAACCCGGTGACCTTTAAAAAGAACAAATTCGAGATTTAGCGCCACACTATTTACCACTTTTCAGCCTGCCAAGAGGGAATTCAAATAGTGTCTATTTTAATCACATATTAACATTCAGTAGGTCTTTTAGCGCTTTATCTGAAGGCTGATATGTCTTTTCACTCATATTTCTGCTTATTGGTTCCACCCGAGGCACAGAAAAGAAGAGACTTTGAGAAATCGGGGCTTTGGCGTGTGCTGGCAGAAAGGAAATTGGTGTGTCAATCACAGGTTTTCATATCTCCAAGCAAGCTGTCATGAGAATCTGAGAAATGGATGGAGATGCTGAAAGCAAAGAGTGGTCATAAATAGCATAGGTTGGAGAAAGTGAGTAAAGGGGAAAGATACCACTAACACCAGGTTGTAAGTACTGGTATCTAATTACACCGGCACATTCTAGAGACATTGGTGAAATTGAACAGGATAATGACTGTACTGCTGTCAATCAATACAAGTGCAGGGTTATTATATTTGCGAAGAAATGTTTGTCACTTGAGCTTAATGTATATCATGAAGCCATTTTTTAGGGTCTGCAAGGATCCATTCAGTGGAACGGATTAAAGGTAAAGGAATTCATGCCCTGTGACTGAATTGCTACTGTAAATAACAGCTTTAAAAGCCTCTGGAGCTTAAATCTTAAAGGTGCTGTAAGCAATTTTAGCCATTCTGCAACTTCCAACAGACTAGCTGATAAAACTGCCACTCCCCCTTTTTCCAAAACCCTACACTCCAAACATACACACACTAACAGACACACTAGAGACCATTGTATTTGAGTAGATGAAGGGCGGGTGTGCGTTTTGCCATCTGACTATGAGTGTTTCGCAGTTTACAGTACCATAAAGGCAACAAATAAAACATGAAAATGTAGACTGTCATCCGCTCAACTGCGCAGCAGGACCGACGCAAAGCAGACACATTTACTCGTGCTGCCTGAATTGACCCTTAATTTCATAACACAATAATCATTTGGACCACTTTTATGCAGAGGTTGCGCTAGAAAATATCTTTATCCATCACTCTGACAGACTGAGTTGTAAAATTTCAGTCATGGTCTATTTTTATCTGTCATACTTGTTTTTATTTTATAAGTACTACATTCAGGCTACGTTCACACAGTCAGTGTTTGGGATTGACAACTGCATTTACTAACAGGTGTGAGTCTTAAAATGTCCCGTTCATACAACAGCTTGTAGAAGCGGCTTGAATATTCTCTGTATGAACGAACATCCGTATTCTAACACCTGTAACCATAGTGACAGTAACTGAAGTAAATATTAAAGATGGCAACGTCCATGACACCTGCATGTCTTTTTACAATTGACTCCGCATTATTAAATAAACAAGTCCAAATGAGGTGCAAGTAAATTCATCAGATCATAATTAACCGACAACGGCTTTGAATGCTTTTTAACTACATACAGAGCACAGCTTTTGTGTCATGCGGCACGTTCCTGTGAGCAGCCAGTGGAAAACCGCGGTTGGATATTTGCATGACACACAGCAATTATCTCCATCAACATGAGTTGATGAAATCCCTCCTGATTAACACAAGTCATGCGCGTGTACAGTGCAAAATGGCTCTCACATAATATGACATGACTAACAACTAGTTTACACAGCACAGATTTGCCGAGAATGCGGTTGTGAGACCTGAAAATTTGCGGTTTCAGTTCAGTTATAGAATGAGGTTGACACACTCATAAATAACCATCCTGTGTGTGAACGCAACCGTATTAAGCACTCAAAATAGGTCTGACAACCATATTCTGCTGCTGTATAAACATTGCCTAAGGGGCGTAGCTTCCATTATAATGGCATATACATGAAAGTGGATTAAATGATATATTTTTTTACTCCCCCAGCGGGAGTTCTACCTGTCAATCAACTGCTGTGCTAAAACAAGATTTCTATACTTTGCCAGTTACAGAAATAAACACCCGATCGGAAAATTTGAAAATGTACATACACACATGAAGTGTCACAGATGAGAAGCACACACATCTCTGAGGGTCTAATGCAGTTACTTGAGTAAAATAACTGACAATTGTGCTCTAAATGTCATGTTCCCTATCTGTCACTCACTCGACATTGTGTCGATGTAGTGACGCTAGGGGTCACTCTTGGGAGCCCGAGACACCTCTGGTCTTTGATAAAAGGCCAATGAAAATTTGCGAGTGGTATTTGCATGCCACTCCCCCGGACATACGGGTATAAAAGGAGCTGGTATGCAACCACTCATTCAGATTTTCTCTTCGGAGCCGAACGTCATGCTCACTGAGCTGAATTCCCACGACTGTTCATTCACCTCTGCTGGATCTGTCAGTGCATTTCAGTGGCTTCTCCCCCCTCTGCACTGGTGCACGGCAGAGAATGCCCCTAGGTGCTTCGGCAGAAGTAAAAGAGTATATTTCTCTAAAAGAATATATTTCTCTAAAACAGTATATATCTCTAAAAGAGCGGCACACACGGAACATCTTTTTAAAGATGCTTCTTTTTAAAGATGCCTTTGCTTTGTGTGTTATTCCTGGTTGCATCCGTTATCTCTCGCCTTCTGACGGTCACGAACACTGTCATTCGTGTCTGGGCACTGCTCATGCGGAGACAGCATTCGTGGATGGGTCATGTACTCATTGTGAGAACATGTCCTTGGCAACGATGCGGTCGCGGCTTACCTTCGTAAGAAAGCAAGCCACCCCAGAGGCTCCCCGCCTCAGTCCTTCTACCCATGGGTATGAGCACGGCTAGCACTGGGGGCAATTTGGGGACCCCAACGGGACCAGCTCTGCCGGGTATCCCCCCACGGACCTCCCATTCACCAGCACACTCGTCTGCTCCGATCAGGCTTCCGGATGAGTCCGCTGGCTCGTCTCACGGCAAGTTCGACCTCTTATTCGGAGCCCGCGAAGGTGATGAGCTCTTGAGCGCAGCATCGGAGAGCGGGCTTGTCCAGTCGGACGCGGAAGCCTCAGCTGGGCTCCTCCCTTCGGATGCAGTCGCCCAGTCACAGGCTGACGCGGAGATGACGATATGCTTTCCCGGGCAGCCGCGAGTGTCGGGCTAGAATGGAACCCCCCACTCTCCCCTGAACCCTCGCAGCTCGATGATTGGTTCCTGGGCTTGCGGCACCGCTCAAAGCCATGCCCCGCCCCTGTTCCTTTCTTCCCAGAAGTGCATGAAGAGCTGACAAGGTCGTGGGAGGCACTTTTTACTGCCTGGTCCCGATCTTTCAGCTTCCCCGCCCTCACTACCCTTGATGGTGGAGCGGCCAAGGGCTATTCGGCAATCCCCTCGGTGGATAAAGGCGCTCGTGGTGCACCTATGCCCGCAGAGCGCCACCACCTGGTACGGGCGCCCAAAGCTCCCATCCAAGGCCTGTAGGTTTACATCGTCTCTGACGGCCAAGGCCTACGGTGCCGCTGGACAAGCCATCTCTGCCCTGCACACCATGACTCTCCTGCAAGTCCACCAAGGTGCTAAAGGAACTGCACGAGGGTAGTTCCGCCCCAGGATTGAGGCAGGAGCTGCGCTCGGCGACCGACCTCGCTCTTTGGGCAACGAAAGTCATGGCATGGTCTCTCGGGCAGGCGATGTCCACCTTGGTGGTCCAGGAGTGCCACCTTTCACCCCTGTGGTCCAGCCCCGACATGGAGCCCACCGCAGGAAGCAGATGCCACCCGTCTCACGGCCGCCAAGAACCCGCGAAAGGCTTCGAAGCGCCCCTGAGATGGGCGACCCAGGGACAACGAAACCTGCTGCTCTGGAGCTGTTAAGCAGACCACTCCATCCCCTGGCCAAGGGCCGGGAGGAGAATCTTTTGTTACCTTTGCATTTAATTGCACTGCATGCCCAAGTGGCTGCAGTACCTAAGAGTTCAGCAAGAGCTGTTTCCTTGTTCGCTAGGTCACATATCCGTGTGCATGGCCGTCATCACGACCACTGTCCACCACTCTATTTGGCAGGTTTGGTGCTCCAGCTGCGGTCTCTCCGCCCCTGAGCACCCAGCTGAGGCACAAAACCGCACCCCCGATGTGACAGTCTCAATGGGTCACGAGGACAGACCTCTTCCTCCCCCATCCCAGGCTGTTCCGGGTTTGGTCACAAGGAGCCAGGTAAGTACTTCGATGTCCCTGAACTCAGCACGGCCATGACACGGTGTGGCACCTCAGGCTCCGCCCTGCCATGAGGCCCCACCCGCCGGTACGTCTGATGAGATTGTCCCTCCGGCCGAGATGAAGGAGTTTTACAGCCCCTACTTCATTGTACCAAAAAAAGGTGGTGGGTTGCGGCCATTCTTGGACCTGCAAGTACTGAACCGGGCTTTACACAGACTCCCGTCCTTGATGCTGATGCAAAGGCACACTCTAGCGAGCGTCCGGCATCAAGATTGGTTCGCGGCGGTAGACCTGAAGGACGCATACTTCCACATCTCTATTCTTCCTTGACACACACACCCTTCCTGCGGTTTGCATTCGAGGGTCGGGCATATCAGTACAAGGTCCTCTCTTTCGGTCTGTCCTTGTTCCCTTGCATCTTCACAAAGGTCGCAGAGGCAGCCCTTGCCCCGCTAAGGGAAGTGGACATTCGCATCCTCAACTATCCCGATGGTTGGCTAATCCTAGCTCACTTTCGGGATGTGTTGTGTGCACACAGGGACCTGGTGCTCTTGCACCTCAGCCGACTAGGGCTTCGGGTCAACAGGGAAAAGAGCAAGCTCCTCCCGGTTCAGAGCATCACTTTTCTTGGTTTGGAGTTGGACTCAGTCTCGTTGACGGCGCGCCTCACAAACAAGCGCGCACAGTCAGTGCTGACCTGTTTGAAGGCATTCAAACAGAAAACAGCGGTTCCACTGAAATTTTTTCAGAGGCTCCTGGGGCATATGGCATCCTCAGCGGTGGCCACTCCGTTCGGGTTGATGCATATGAGACCGCTTCAGCACTGGCTTCAGACTTGAGTCCCAAGATGGGCATGGCCATCACGCCGATCTGTCACCATCTCTTCAGCCCTTGGACCGACCTCACGTTTCTACGGGCAGGCGTTCCCCTAGAGCAGGTCTCCAGGTGCGTCGTGTTCATGACAGATGCCTCCAATACGGGCCGGGGCACTGTTTGAAGCTTATGGATGGGCCCGCGGCTGCGTTGGCACATCAACTGCCTCGAGTTGCTGGAAATTCTGCTCGCCCTGCGGAGGTTCCGGCCATTGATCCAGGGCAAGCACGTGTTAGCTCGGACAGACAATGCGGCAACGGTAGCATATGTCAACCGTCAAGGTGGACTGCGCTCCCGTTGTATGTCACAACTCACCTGCCATCTCCTCATCTGGAGTCAGCAGCACCTCAAGTCACTGCGAGCTACTCACATCCCGGGCAACCTCAACACTGCAGCGGACTGCTAGACCTGATCGGCCCAGTCGGATAATCCCCCTTTTTTAAGGGAGTGGTAAAAAACAAAAAGAAGGGGAAAAGAGGCCACGACTGGGCTAGCCTTTCTCTATCTTTTGGGTAGTCGACTTGTCCCCAAAGGGCTGTTCGACACTCATAACTATGTTGGGGGTGGTTACGTGTCAGCCTGGTGCGCTGGCTACGAGGCACACAGTTGTCTGCCCGTCACACACCACCAGTTCACGTAACACAGTTCAGCCAGTTCCCTGATGGAGGGAACGAGACATTGTGTCCCTCCTGCCACAGCGCTGAACTACCCGCTGAAATGGCCGGGACCTTGTCTCGGCTCCTCAGCATAAAATCTGAATGAGTGGTTGCATACCAGCTCCTTTTATACCCGTATGTCCGGGGGAGTGGCATGCAAATACCACTCGCCAATTTTCATTGGCCTTTTATCAAAGACCAGAGGTGTCTTGGGCTCCCAAGAGTGACCCCTAGTGTCACTACATCGACACAACGTCTCGTTCCCTCCATCAAGGAACGGAGGTTACAAAAGTAACCATGACGTTTGCGCTTAGATTAAATTCAAGTTAGCAGAAACAATGCGGCACTTTTTTCACGCTTTCATTTTATTATACTTTTTTCACTTTATTATAATAAAATAAAACACTAATCATGCTGTAAAACACTAACGTAATGATTGATGTGTGCAGTCAAATCAATAACTCAGGGTGAGTCCTCCTCGAATTCCAAACACAATTGGTCAAAAGAGATGCATATTACCAGGTGTTAATGGTGATGACGCTTCTAAATACAATCTTAATACTAGGCAATAAATAGGGCACATACACAGTGGGAGTGTGGGTGAAACAGATAGTGAAGTAAAATCTCATGCACTAGGTTAAAATGATTTTCTTATTTTTTTATCTGTCAAAATGACAGACAGAATTTGGAATTATCCATCAATGTTTAAATAAAATCAGTAAATGACAGATAATTTTCGATTAACACAACTCTTTTATGATACTTTTATGATATTTTTTGTCATTTTGGAGCTTGAAAGCCCCAGTCATCATTCACTTTCATTATATGGAAAAGAGTGGCCAGGGCATTCTTCAGAAATTCACCTTTTATGTTTCACGGAAGACAGAAAGTCTTGATATGAGGGTGTGACAGTCTTTTCATTTTTGAGTGAACTATCCCTTCTACACTCTTATGCCTCAACAAAATAAATATTTTTAACTGTTATTTTTTCAACAGTGACTCTTGAAATGCTTGCTTAAAGTAAGTAATTTTTTAAGTAATTGAAATAATTATGCCTTTATTTCCTTCCCAAGCACAAAATCCTCATTCTTGGTTTGGCAATGTCTCTAAAATATCTTACATTTGTGTGCATGGTCTTGCTGCAGGTCTACATACTAATGCATTTTTCCCCCCTTGCACTCTTAGGACCCCAATCCCTTTCCCTGAACACCACAACTTTTATCCATTTTCCCTGAATTAATGTGTTATTGTTTAGCTAATGGTTAGACCTACGAATAATTTCATGGTTCAGTTGTGTCGGTGAGTGAATGGCCACCTGAAACATGTTGGGCCCCTTTTCTGAATGCCTCACTTTATAATTAAAACTTGAGGATGGGGCTTGGAAACACATTGGTTACACAGGCTCTTATGCAAATATGAGATGGCGGCAATAATGAAGGATGTAAACAGGACAGAGGTGAGAAATTTCTCACTGGAAAAATTACAGAATGGAAAAACTACAGTGCATTGAATGTGTGAGTTAGGGGTGGACGTTATAACCAAAATGTTATATCACTGGATGTGTAATTTTATATCACAGAAAAGGTTTATAAAATGAAATACAGTAGTTCAACTAAAAATTATATTAAATAACCAGTATTGCCAGTACGTTTTTGGGTAAGCCAGTGAATTAAAAACATATGAAAGTTTGGCAACTTTATCAAATTTGATAATTTTCTCTTTTTATTTGGAACTTGACGCAAGCCAAAATATTACTCCAACCCGATGTCATGAAAATCGTAAATAATTTATGAGTTGGCTATTTCGTATGATCTCGCACGATGTTGTTTGCAGAAAAAGTATGACTTCATCACGTGCAAATTCCCAGATGTGTAATGCAGAAGGAAGCGTGAGTTCTGCACACGAGGTGTTAAAGACATACTTATTAATATTATGCCCTAACCCAAACCCCTTATCTAAACTTAACCAATCAGTAGAGTGTGTAAACATGATAGGAAGCTGTTGTGTTTGACAGAAGCAAGTAATTGTCGCATATTACATGGAAACGATGTCCAGCGACATCACTAGCTATAGTGAAAGTCGTAGGAATTCAAACAAGTGCAATCGCACGATATCATACGAATTAGCCAAATTTAGAAAAGTCGTACGAATCCTGACGATTTCGCCATGAGAGTGTGTTGCAACATTCAGAACAAATGAATGATAAGGGTCCATTCAGACTGTTTGCAAAAAAAAAAAAAGCTTGATGCAGCGCAACAAATATACTTGAACTCAGGTGAATCAAGATGCATTTTTAAAAGTTGAAGTCCTGTTTTAACATGACACAGCCTCTTAAAAAAGAGGAGCTCCTGCGTGAGATGATGAAAAAAGAGCCAGACATAACTCAACGCTCATTCAGATTTTTTCTTTGGAGCAGAGCGGATGTGTGTCAGCAAGCTGTCTTCCACTTCCGGTCCATTCACCTCCCAAGAAGCGTTTGCTGTTGGATATACGGTGCATTCCAGCGGCTTTTCTCTCCTTCTGCACAGATCTGTGCAGATTACGCCCCTGGGCGCTTTGACAGTGCTAAAAGAGTTTATATTCCAAAGAGTATATTTTCTCTATTAGAGCAAACACATTGACGTGAACGTCTTTTTAAAGACGCGTCTTTTTCAAGAAGCCTTTCCGTCTTTGTGTGATTCCTGGAGATGGTCGCTATCTCTCCGCTTCCGACGGCCACAGGCGCTGCCTCACGTGTCTGGCTCGTTATCACACTGATGCAGCATTCGTGGATGGTTCATGTTCTCATTGCGAGAATATGACCATGGAAATGTTGTGGTCGCGGCTTTCCTTCTTCCAGGGGAAAGCCACTCTAGCCACCCCCCGTGCCATGCCTTCTACCTCCGGGTACGAGGCCGGCCCAGCTGACGCTGGAGGCAATTTATGGCTGAGAACTGGGCTCGGGCTGAGACGGAGCTGGCTGGGCTTTCGCCGCCGCAGGGGGATGCCCTCGGTGAGCAGACAGGATACGGGATCTTGAGCCGCGCCAGGGCAAGATGTGTTGTATAGCCTCTGTCTGCTTCCTCACCGCTGAAAACTGCTGAGTGAAGTCCTCGATGGTGTCGCCGAATAGGCCGATCTTGGAGATGGGGCATTGAGAAAGCGAACCTTGTCCACGTCCCTCATCTCAGGTGCCGTTCCTGGACCATGAGGGTGGACATCGCCTGCCTGAGTGCTCGCGCCATGACCTTCGTCACCCGGAATCTTCCTCTTTGAGAGGAAGATTCCACTCCAACCCGACACACACGGCAGCCCGGGCAAGCATGGTGGTTATCTCGCCGTCAGCCTCAGACTGGGCGGGCCGACCCGAAGGTCCACACCCACAGGTACATTAAACGCGATCGTCCCCTTAGTGCCCCTCGCCCGTAGCTTGGACGTGTGGCTAGCGCTTTCCAACCTGTCGCGGTGGTTGGCCAGGACCATCCGACTCGGCTACGCGATTCAGTTAGCCAGGCGCCCACCCCGGTTCAGCGGCATCCGCTTCACTTCGGTGAAGGGTGAGAATGCTGCCAAATTGCATGCAGAGATCGCGACCCTTCTGCGTAAGGGCGCGATAGAGCCTGTCCCTCCAGCCGAGATGAAGAAAGGGTTTTACAGGCCTTCATCATACCGAAGAAAGGCGGTGGGTTGAGGCCAATCTTGGTCTTGCAAGTTCTGAACCAGGCCTTGCACAGACTCCCGTTCAAGATGCTGACACCAAAGCACATTTTGGCATGTGTCCGGTATCAAGAAAAGTTGATGCATATGAGACTGCTTCAGCACTGGCTTCAAACTCGAGTCCCGAGATGGGCATGGTGCCGTGGCACACATCGCGTGGCCATCACGCCAATCTGCCTCCACTTGTTCAGCCCTTGGACAGACCTTGCATTTCTACGGGCAGTAGTTCCCCTACAGCAAGTGTCCAGGTGCGTCATCATTATGACAGATGCCTCCAAGCAAGGCTGGGGCACCGTGTGCAACGGGCATGCAGCCGATGGCTCCTGGACAGGACCGTGACTGTGTTGGCACATCAACTGCCTCGAGTTGCTGGTAGTATTGTTTGCCCTGCAGAGGCTTTTGCCATTGATCCGGGGCAAGCACATGTTGGTCCGGACGGACAACACAGAGACAGTAGCGTATATAAACCATCAAGGCGGCTTACGCTCACGTCGCATGTCGCAACTCGCCTGCCGTCTCCTCCTATGGATTCACCGGCAACTGAGGTCGCTGCAGGCCACTCACATCCCAGGAAACTTTAACACCACAGCAGATGCGCTGTTGCAGCAGGTGACGCACAGTGGAGAGTGGAGACTCCGCCCCCAGGTGGTCCAGCTGATTTGGAGTCGGTTCGGCAAAGCACAAGTAGACCTATTTGCCTCCTGAGAAACCTCCCACTGCCTTCTCTTGTATTCTCCGACGGGGGCCCCCCTCAGCCCAGACAGCTGGCCCCAGGGGCTGCGCAAGTATGTGTTCCCCCAACTGAGCCTACTTGCACAGACCCTGTGCAAGGTCAGGGAGGACGAGGAGCAGGTCACCCTCATGGCCCCGTATTGGCCCACCCAGATTTGGAAGGAAGGACCTTCTTTCTCAGGGACGGGGCACCATCTGGCACCCGCACCCAGACCTCTGGAACCTCCACATCTGGCCCTTGGACGGGAAGTGGAAGACCAAAGTGGCCTACCACCAGCAGTGGTAGACACGATCACACAGGCCAGAGCTCCCTCCATGAGGCAGCTTTATACCCTGAAGTGGCGTCGGTTCGCGAATTGGTGTTCTTCCCGAGCTGAAGACCCTCAGAGATGAACAGTCAGGTCAGTGCTTTCCTTCCTGCAGGAGAGGCTGGAGGAATGGCTGTCCCCCTCCACCTTGAAGGTGTATGTGGCTGCCATAGTGGCACACCACGATACAGTGGACGGTAAGTCCTTAGGGAAGCACTACCTGCTCATCAGGTTCCTGAGAGGTACCCAGAGGCTGAATTCTCTTAGGCCATGCCTGTTCCCCTCATGGGATCTCTCCATGGTCCTCCTGGGCCTTTGCAGAGCCCCCTTTTGTGCTGCTAGAGTCAGTCGAGTTGAAAGCCCTCTCCTTGAAGATGGCCCTACTGATTGTGCTCACCTCCATCAAGAGGGTCGGGGACCTGCAAGCGTTCTCTGTCAGCGATACCTGCCTGGAGTTCAGTCCGGGTGACTCTCACGTAATCCTGAGACCCTGGCCGGGCTATGTGCCCAAGGTTCCCACAACCCCCTTAAGGGATCAGGTGGTGAACCTGCAAGCGCTGCCCCAGGAGGAGGTAGACCCAGCCCTGTCGTTGCTGTGTCCGGTGTGTACTTTGCTTATCTACTTGGATCGCATGCAGAGCTTTAGACGCTTTGAGCAGCTCTTTGTCTGCTTTGGCAGACAGCAGAAAGGGAACACTGTCTCCAAACAGAGGCTTGCCCACTGGATCGTGGATGCCATCACTATGGCATACCAGGCCCAGGCCGTGCCCGCCCCTTCGGGAATATGAGCACACTCCACAAGGAGTCTGGCATCCTCGTGGGCACTGGCCATGGCACCTCTCTAGCAGGCATCTTCAGGGCAGCGGGCTGGGTGACTCCCAATACCTTCGCAAGATTTTACAATCTCCGGATTGAGCCGGTTTCGTCCCGTGTTCAGGAATAAGTTCAGGAATACGGACAGCTGGCCGGGTGTATTGCTTGTGTATAGCACCTTTCCCTCCAAAGAGGTGAAGATGTGTGCTTCTTTTCCCATGCGAGTTCACGAACCCGTGAACCCTGGATGTCCGTCCTCCCTAGCCCTGTGACTTGTGAATTCAGCGGAGGAATTCACAGCCGGAACCAGTACATGTGTTAATATGCCCTTGCTGAGGTAGGTGCTCCACAGGTGCCGGTTACTCCGGTAACCCCCTGTGGTGTATTTTACATAGTACGGTCTCCCTGTCAGCAGACCTGTGTCTCCCTTCGACAGAGCCATGTGTGTAGAGCTCCTCCCCTTTCAGGCAGGGCCTACCACTGCGCCTCTTCCATGTGCGGCTCTGAGCCCACATGATGTGCTTGCCACATGTTACCTCCCCTCCGGGCAGGATATGGTCTCCGAGGGGGCTTTTCTCCCTGAAAGAATAGGATAGGAAAAGAACACCTTTCCCGGAGCATATATTGAGCTCTAAAATGGCCCCAGCTGAATAACTGAATACTCCGTGGAGAGAAAACATTGAGAGAAAAGGCCGCGGCTGGCGCAGCCTGCTCTCATACTAGATACGTCTCTTCCCCCACCTAGGGATGTGGGGAACTATACAACGTTTTTTGGGGCTTTAGGGGAGGCTACGTGCAGACCGGTGCACCTGCTACTACGCACGCAGCAGCTTGCTTGCACCTGCACCGGCAGTCCATGTTACACGGTTCAGCTAGCTGTGGCATTTTGTATAGGGACCCCTAGTGTCACTACATCGACACAACGTTGAGTGAATGACAGAAGGGGAATGTCTCGGTTACTGTCGTAACCTCTGTTCCCTGATGGAGGAAACAAGACATTGTGTCCCCCCTGCCACAACGCTGTACTACCCACTGAAATGGCCGGGACCCTGTCTCGGCTCCTCAGCACAAAACCTGAATGAGTGGTTGCGAGCAAGCTCCTTTTATACCCGTATGTCCGAGGGAGTGGCATGCAAATTCCATTTGCCAATTCTCATTGGCCTTTTCTCAAAGATTTGAGGTGTTTGGGGCTCCCAAGGGCGACCCCTAGTGTCACTACATTGACACAATGTCTCGTTCCCTCCATCAGGGAACGGAGGTTACGACAGTAACCGAGATGTTTTTTTATAAAGATAGGATAGGATGGATGGATTGAAGACAGGATAGACAATCCTAATTGTCTAAACAGTCCATTTCTTTATATAGTGCTCTTGAATGAAATCTGCCATTTATATGTCATCTCATTCTGTCTTTTTTATGTGCCATATCTCTTACATTTATCAGCTGGTGGTTTATAAGGGACTTGCGGGTTGAAGCCAGTAATGTGTGTATGTGTGTGTCTGTGGCCCCTCAGGTGCACTGGCCTCAACACCACAGGCACAAGCCGAGTCACACTACTTAATTACCATTGTTAATTATCAGCCTTTCTGCCCAACCTGTGCATCTGTGATGGGCCTTGATGGACAGTCATGCTCTTGTGTCCAAAATCATCAACTCTAAGAGTGATACATGATTTTCCCTTCTCTGAGATGATATCACTAGATGTCAAGACAAATATATAATCAATAGTGGTTCACTTTACCATGTTTATGGTTTTATAGTTGCAGTGTATCATTTTTAGATACTAGTAGCACCAGACAGAATTGCAACAATAATCCCCCCCCCACCCCCCCTCCCAATACATTTAAAATATTTATTTTATTGTAGTAAATTTTTTACCAGTGTGCTATTTTTGGAGGTCTCTTTAAATAATCAAATTGACTATTTTTCCTTGTCTGCTGCCTTGGACGTCACAACTGGGAGGACAGTAGCTAGTATCCAGTGAAGGGCTTGGTGTGCATGTCCTTGTGGAGCCATCTGCCAATCCACATTTACATTATACCATTTGTATTTTTTCTTTTTTTTTTTTTACATTATTCATTTATTTATTTTTATTGTATTTTTTTGTGGCTCCAGAGCGATTACTTACAATACATTTATGGCTCAGGTGATTTGGAAAAAATCCAAAATTAGGGATGTCCCGATACTATCACAAACTATTCTGTTTCCCCCTGTCTTCAAGAGACTCTGATGTTGTCACCTTCACTACATTTTCCAAGTTGCACTGTAATCATCCTCACCTGTCTTCCCTCATCATTGTGTTCAGCTGTTTTGTGTTACCCATAATTTGTACCTTTATTTATACCCTTCATGTTCAGTTATGAGTTGTCTTGTCTATGGCAGCATAGAACAATCTTTATCCTTTTGTGAACAATGCTAAGTGGTTTGTATTATTCTTATGGTTGATGCTAATCTCTTTTGTTTATAAACACTGTGGAATCTCTAAAGTTTGTAGTTTTTGACTTTCATTATTAAAGTACTGCCCTTGGGTTAAACCAGCATCTCTCTCCTTGTTTATGGGTGACAGATAAAAAACATTTTTTTTTTTTTTTTTTTTTGAGAACAAGTACGATGCTTCCTTTTTGTACTCACCCATACAGAGTCCGCTACCTTTTTTTTTTTTCTCTGAAATTCCACATCAACAGTTTCATTTTATCATCAAAATGGTGTTAAAATAAAGGAATTTATTAAAACTTTTATCAAATGAAAATATAAATTTTCAACATAATATTGTATTCTTTTTTATTTTGAAGTGTTTCTTTGTTGCTATGATGGTAGCTTCTCTGTCTGGAAAAGCCAGTTGCTACATGACTCAAAGTGATTATTAAACCGCAAAAAGGCTGCTATTTAAATAAATAATTATGTAGTCTGTGTGTGCCTCGCACTACAAAGTGAAATAACGCTCTGCTCGCGGTCATATGCTACAAACAGAGCGTAATGCTCTTGATGGTGTTTTCCGTGTATGAGCTAAGGAGCTCTAGAAGGTATGAGCACTTTGTCTTTATGTCAGAACAACACCGGCTCCACAAATTTGAAGCGCATAGCACATGCAGACTATACAGTATGTTTATCTAATTAAATCACAGCTTTTGTCTCACTCAGGACAAAACATGATTTTAATTAGTGCACTGAATGATTACGTACTGACATTCGTACATCAGATGTTTTTTGGCATAGGAGCATTTTTATAAGCACTAGTACAAGTACATGAGTGCGGTATCAGGCCCGATACCGATACCAGTATCAGAATCGAGACATCCCTATCCAAAATGTTAACTGAAGATTAAACTTTACCCTTAAATCTAAACAGATCTATCACAGTATTTATTTAGCTGATTACTTGTGCAGCAATTTGTTTATAAAATATTATCAGTATGGGTCAGTTATGTATTGGGAGATGCATATGCTAGGCTAGCTACTGTAGAATAACCATAATATGTTTAGAAATACATTATTTTGGTTGCATAATACTAATATTTGAGATCACCCAACCCCACCCCTAAACCTAACCACTTATAAACAATAAAGAAATCATGTACCAGACAAAAAAATATATATTTTTGAACACCTAACTCTACTCTTACACCTAAACCTAACCAATTCTCAACAATATAAAAGATGTTACAAGCAGATACAAGTAAAATTAATTCCAAAAAAAATACAAAAAAGCGCATTCAATGTATTTCAAATGGCTCTGAAGTGCTGCATTTAACATCTTCTGAAGTCACACAAGAGCTTATTCAGAGGAACAAAGTGAAACTGAAGGTTATAATCACTGAAAATCTATTCTCTGTGAAGGTAGTCACATCTCTTTCAAAAATATACAACCAATAATTTGCATGTTGCTGTCATGTCAGTCACATGACCCTCGTGAACAATGGTATTTGACATCACTGATGCCAAAGCTGTCGTAATACTTCTTGAGGCAGCAATTTTTAAATGTTCGAATGTGAGTGCGAGTTGGGATCTGAATGTTACTGTAGATGGGGATGCTGATCACTAAATAAAGACTTTTAACTTTCCTTATATAAAGATATCACATGACATCGGAAGACCTGGAATATAGTGCACAAATAGAAGATTATGGGGGTATTTACACTTGGTCACTTCATGCGTTTTTACTGATCGGATTGCTATCTGATTGAATAAGCACATTCCATTCCCGCACCATTTGCAAATAAAACAGAGTTCACTTCCATGATTATGCTAATGCCGGGCAGTGAATTGAAAGATGTGATTTATCATTTGATTCCAAGTGACTTTTCCCCATGTGTGTGTGAATTTTTCCCTCGGGGCTTGTCGTAAGATGCGTCATGTGCTTCAGCTGCGCTCATTGTCAGTGTTTAGTTTCAGTTTCGTCAGTGATCTGAATTAAATAAATGGGGAAAAATGTTCAGTCTCTCCTACAACGTCAATCCGTTTCTTAATTTGGTATTATTTATTGTGCGACATGAACCCTATGCAAATACTCTGTAACAGCTGATATATTTCGCATTTTCCCCTGTTTCCCTATGCTGTTTAGGAGGAGTAAAGTTTACATATGCGTCTTGAACAGCCAGATGCATTCACACTTGACAGAGTTTCGAATGGAAATGCATCTCAAACCACCTCCGAAGGTGGTTTCATCATGAGAGTGTGTTGCATAAAGTAGGAGAAAGTATTTTAACATGGTCGAGCACCATGTTTTTTCTGTCCCTCTACTTTTTTTATAGATATATCCCTCTTCTTTCTTGTTAATAGGAGAGGACGGTTGGAGGAGGGAATATTTTCTAATGTAACATTTTTAACTGTGTGCTTGATGAACGGTGCTCGGTGGAATCAATTTGCCCATTGGTCTGTCGGGTAACTCTCCTCTAGACAGAGCCACCATCCTCTCGTCTTCTACTCCAACCCAGTTTTTCTTATTTCTCCTCTTCTCTCCTCCCACTCCCACCCTTCCCTCCATTTGGATAGATGGAGAGCACTATAGGTAGTTCTGTATCACGACCATTGTGTTGTGGCTCCAACAAGCCTGTCTATTTTTGTCATTCCAGTCATATCTCTAAAAGTAGAGAGGCAGAGAATGAAAAAGCCTTACAGTAGTATTTGTTCTCTTAATTGCTCAAACAGAGCTCTGGAATGGAAGAATCAATCTTCTTTATTGTTATGGTAGGGGAAATTAAAGGCTATGGAGTTGGCAGTATTTTATGGTGCTTTTTTCAGTGCTGTAGCTGTGCTTTATTGCTAATCAATGAAAAGTAGACCAATCCGAGCCCAGGGAAAGTGGCCTGCAATGTCAGCCAATGTTCCAAAGGTGTTCTCACAGTAATTACCTTCTTATTTCCATGAATGCTATAGGGATTTGTAAAATGTGATTCATATTTTCAAAATCGATTAGTCTGTGAGCTGTTGGTTTTAAGAAAGCCCTGTATAATTACGCAGGTTTAGAGTCACATCTACCAGATGCCAATTAGATACGTTTCATAAGGAATGTACTCATAAGATTATTCTAGCTTTTAAAAACAGCTGGAGTAGGCAAAACAGAATAGAAAAGTACGTAGGAGTCTCGTGACTTTAAAAAAATAAGAATAATAATATTTTCATTTGACAGTCTGTCTTAAAACCACAGCGCTCTTGGCATGAGACGCTGGTAAAAACAAAGCGAGTTGTGATGCAAAAAATAAATACATAAGAAATATGTCTGTATGTGTACATAGACAGACAATTAAAAAAATAGCGAACACTGAATTCAAGAACACAAAGGGTAATATATATATTTTTTGGAGCAAATAGTTTTCCTAAAAATGTATGGCAACATATGTCGACAGCGGGACTAAGTTGTAAAATGTTGAATTATACCAAGCTATAGAATGTCAGATTTTTATTTTGATCAAATTTTTTATTGTGTTTCCAGTAGTGTTGTTTATTCATGTTCTTGAGATGTTACAGACATTACATCAGAAATTAGAATAATTAATTCTGATTCAAAGTAATGGCCAGCATCATCCAATCACTCCCAACCATGTTAAAATAAAAATGTACATTATTAAATTCTGAATCTATGTACTGATTACCATTGACCCATATCTGCCAAACATGTTGAGTGGTCCAAAAATCATCTGCAGCCTGAAACTGAACTTTTGGTCGGATTTTAGGAGAGAAGGCACTTCGCTGCAGAGAGAGCTATTGGATGCTCCCTTGCTCCATTGCTCCCTATTTAGTGAATGACTTAACCTCCTGTGTGCTGTCTGTCTGCACTGGTCTCAGAACAGTTCAAAATGTAACTTATTTTCATCCTACTCCCCAGCCCAGAGTCTTCAGAACTGAGATCAGTTGGTTAAAATTTATTTAAATTATGCGTTGCTTGACGAAGCCAAAACACAACATCCACGCATATGTTCGTGGGGACGCACAAGGTTAAAGAGAAAGAATTTGTAGATGCAAGAGAGAGTTTTAAGCCAGAAACATACTAAAAATGTGTACATGTGAGCGCAAATGCGAGTACTTGGCCAATGCATTGCTAACATGCGGTCTGGTTGCTGTGGCGATAACAAACCTCAGTACTCAAGGGGGCGATATAGTTACCTTCCAAAGTCTGTGCCATTAAACTTACTATGTTATTGTGTTATTGTTCAGGTAAATTGCTATAAATATATTGCCTTAATATTTTAACTTACTTGTTCAGCAGTATTCTCTTAAAAAGTTTGCTTTGTCATGGAAATAGTTGATTTGAAAGAGAAAACTCACCGTAGAGGCGGCCAGTTCACACTATTGTCGGCTACAGCACCCCTTGCGGAAACCTTGAGACAACCTTGCGTCGTGTTATGAATTGTGGTCTGACACATTTTGGAACGCAGCAATGCACAAAGTCAAGCTTATATAGCTAGAAGCACCTGCGCTATTGTACTTGCATGAGGTATATTTCGACCTTTACTGTGCTCACAGTTCTTTAAGACTGTTAGCATGCTAAAAGCACAGCACAGAGATAATTATAGACCTCCTTGAGATAAATTAGTCAACCTCACTAATCATCTAGTCACCCATCTCCAGAACACAAGAGGTGCATCCCAAAATACACACTTCTGCAACATCATTCTGTAGTGTAAGTAGTGCGAGTAGCATGATCACACTGAAAATGCTATGAAAAGTGTACTTCAAGTACCCAGATCATTTACTTCTTTAACCGAAATAACAGAGTGTGGAAAGTTGGACACTTCATGTACTCGGCGCTCGTGGCTCACCCTACGTAGCGGAAGGGGCAGGGTTACCTGGACGCGATTCTAACCTGACAAAACAATTGGAATTATTAGTGAATGTGGCAACTTGCAAAACTTCTGTGAAAACATAACCTTGCAAATGTGCTGAATAAATATGTATGTTTTTGAGACATAACTGTTGGACTGAGGTTTGCTAATGTGCTAAAGCTAGCGGTAACACATCATATGCATTTGAAACGTCACTTCCGTCAGCTGAAAAATGGCAAATGCTTTGGTGCACAATGTATAGTGCATCATTTGGGACACAACTTGTGTCCAGAACCAAGTGCCCATGAGTAAAGTTGGCAGCAAGCAGGTTGTTTATTTCCGAGGGGACCACCTTGAAATAAACTAGTTGACCTCACCAATCACCTGGTCAGTTGTTGGATGACTAATTTACTATTTGACCATCCTGACCCATTCCTAAAACACAACGAGCCATCAGTTTCCATACACTGAATTCTTTATCACCCTCTTTGACTTAATTTCTCCATCCTCCCTTTCATAAAACATTCTTCTGACCCTGCCTCTTTTTGTCTCCTTGCTTCTACTCCTCCTCTCTGTCTGGCTCCAGAGCTAAAGAGTCCCCAGATTCTATTTCTCTCAGAAGCTTCAGTGCAGAATTAAGTCACTCTGTCTTTATATAACTGCCTGTGTGCGGCCTAGATTGATCTGGCTCCCTGCCACTCCAGGTGGGCACAAATCATTGGCTGGTCATGAAACCCCAGTCACCCCTCTTTTGATTGACAGTGCTGTGCCTCATCTGTCTTGCACTCTTTTCTTGTCTCTGCTTTCTCGGAATAACAGTCGCGGCATGTTATCTGTAAATAACACACATTCCATTAAAAGGCTGGCAGGTAGATTTTCTCCTTCCTGAGCTGCTAAATGGAGCAGTTTTCTGTAGTCATTCAGAGAACGTGGTCAGTACCATTGGCTGGTTGTAGAGCTGCTCATGTACATTGTGAGCAAGACTACAAGCGATCACTGATTTCAATGCAATACCAGTTGATGGTGACTAGGGGTGTAAAGGTTTCACAGAACAGTATACATGTTTTTGTTTTTTATACCATTGACATCATCTCATTAACGATAGGGAGCATGTCTTTTAACCAGCATGTTTACATACAGTACCACGATACTGTAATGCCATGGTATTTTATGTGATTGTTTTCATACCGTGAAAATCTCATACCGGTAGACCCTTAATAGTAACTCACTTTAAGCTTAAAAAAGTCTTCCATGCAACTTGGCATCATTTTCCAAGGCCTCTGAAGGCATACAATCACTTTTTATAATGAACACACCAAAATGTAATTTGTTATTCACTCTCAAATCAAATAAAATCATTGATCAACTCCCGTACAGCGCACAAATCAAATATGGTGATACGTCAATACCATCAATGGTTCTTATTGATTCATTGGTGCCTCGTTGGTTCTTGCATGTCTTTTCACCAAATGTCATGACACAAGAACCAATGAGGTTTAATATTATCACAATATTTGATTTTGCCTCTGTATACAGGGGTTGATCAATGATTTGGGCTGAGAGCGGAACAGAATGCATGTGTCTCGAAATGCCCTGAAGGTCTTGTAACTTGACCCAGCATCTCGAAAACTGAAAAAGCAGCCAGACGCATTGCAAAGATCAACGGTGTCTGTATAAATGGCACCAAAACCTAACTTTAAACCCATTGGTTGGGAGTAATGTTGTTCCAGTACCAACAAAATTGTTGTCCTACTTGGGTAAATCATGTTAAATTGCTTGATTAGTGAGCACTGCATGACCAGACCTTCTAAGACACTCTAAAACCAGAACTTTCAAGGTCAGGCCTTTCTAGAAGGAATAACATTGCACCAAAATTCTGGGTATTATTCAGGACCACAGGTCTATAACTGTATAAAGCAAGCGAAAATTACAGTCCTCTGCATCTATGTAAATGTTCATGTTGGAGTTGTCTGCCATGTTTTACAGTTAGACACATTGGCCTTTTTCTATAATATGAATGAAAAGAGGACATTTTGCACTAAAACCAGTATAAATGGGAGGGTTTATATGTGCATTAAGTAATTGTATGATCAATACACTCAAGGAACTGAAGCAAACTGTCTTTAAGATCCTTCTCAGGTGCTTTCAAATGTAAAACTGCAGGAACACAAAATTAACTAAGACTCAACATGACCTACACATTTGTGTTCAGGCAGACACATTCCAAGTGCATCTCTCTTAATCTTGCCACTACTGATCTTTTCAGTTCACCCTGTGCTCAGGTTCCTCCACAAATTTATGCTAGATGCCTCAAACCATGTCTAATGTTATGGTCCAATGGAACCAAGACATGGGGTGTGATAGCAGAAGTAATTGGAGCTGTGAGACTGTGGGATAACGTGTTTGTTGGTTGCATTTGGGTTGTACCTTTGGCTCGACCTTTGGAGTATACTGCTCCAAGGTCCTGTGCAGGTGGAATCTGCAGATTTTTTCCACATTTTCTGTGCTGATTTCGGGGTCAGTCTGCAGAATCTATAAAATGGAGGTGAGGGTACTACACTCTTATTGGAAATGAAAGGATTATTCCAAATATTTCCAATCTGGTCTCATAAAATCATGTTACTATACTGTACCTACATTTTTGAAAAATGATTTTTACATGGCTCATTGTATGTATCACGACAGTTTTCTGGTGAAATGAACACTAGAGTTGCTAAAATAACTTTTATTCCCTCACACAAATCGAGACTAAAATGGCAGATTCATAAACACTTATTTTTCGCCATTTTATGACATCATAACACTTTTACGATAGCGCATGACTTTTTAAGGGATACTTTAGGGGATATTTTAATGTTTGTGTTACATAATCAACTACATTTACAAACTTGTTTAAGCATAATCAAATTGCGTGGAAGCTCAACTTATAAAGTGTTGCACTTGTGATTCAAAAAGTGTCACAGAAACACCAAAAATTTGGGTTAGGTTTAAGGTTTAGTGTAGGATGGTGCTTCTTGATGATTTTAAAATCAATAGAGCAGCAACCTTAAAAACCGTAATCTTTTTTCATCTCACATTTGCTTATCACACTGTCAGTTAGGTTTAGATTCAAGGTTTAGTTTTGTTCATTTAAAACTCTATAGACCATTAACCTTCAAAACCTCATCTGTTTCGGGCAGTTTTAGTGCCAGACAGTGGACATTTCACCTTGGAAGTGCCGCGATACATTTAAGGAACTACGTAATATAATTTTGCAAAAATACTGCCAGAGTCACATAATTTTCATGAGATCAGGTGGAATATTTCATATTTCACTTTGGATATAATCTTCCACCAATTGAATGATTTATGGTGTTTCATTGGTGAATTATTTTTTTGAAGGAATCTTTAAAATAAACTAATTATTCTGACTCACTTCCATGCACAGACTTGTATTTTTGTTTGTCTCTCCTGCATTTTGCATCACAAATACCATACTGCTTCTAACAATGCAACCACAGTAGTTGTTGAAAAATGTTACAGAGCAGTTCTACCTGGTTTAAATTACATGTGGTAGATTGTAGTAGTTTGTCGCAGATTCTAGAATTCAGCCTCTTGCCGCTCCGTAATCGGGCCTACTGATGATTGCATTATGTCACTATCACTGACTGACGAAAAACTCTGACAGTCCAGGCACGTCAAGATGCACTTGGCAAATTGATGCCTGCTGTGATGAAACATGACAAAGGGGGAATTTACTCATTTGTTATCCTCCTGGAAGGCAGACAAAACAATGAGGGAGATTATGGAAATCAGCACGACGGCACACGCCACCCTCGACCTGCCCTGATGGCAGCTCCGTGCTCGATACAGTCTTATCTTCAACCTAGTCATTGCTATTCTTAACTTAATCAGAATAAATAGTTAAAATGGAAATAGACCAGTTGCCCCGACATTAAAGCTTGCTTGGTAATACAGCATGAAGAAATCTGGCACTATTGATGTGTCTAATAAAGGAAGAGGCATTTTCATAAAGTGCTGAAATACTCACGTTGTGATTGTGACATTAAAGGAATATTTCAGCCAAAAATGACAATTCTGTCATTATTTACTCACCCTCATGGCTTTCCAAATAGGGTTGGGGACCGAGAACAGGTTCTTATTATATCATTAAAAAGTCTGTGTAAACACGCCTTTTGCAAGGATTGTATTAAATTTATCTCTGATGTTATATTTGCTCTGTTAAAATCTAAAATTATAATTTCGCAACATACAGTACTGGGTAGTTAATGCAATAAAAATGCCATTTCTTATTTCCAATTGTTAATGTTACCATTAAAGAATCTTAATCGTTAAGAGGAATGAAATCAGAACTGGAATAATTGAATTCCTCACAGTTCCCATTCTTATTTCCAAACCTGTATGCTGTTTTTGTTCTGTGTAACACGAAAGTAGAAATTTTTGAAGAATTTTAACGTTGCTCTACACAAAAAAAAAAAAAAAAAAAAAAGAAAGGAAAACGCAGGTTATTTGTTATTATTTGTGATCTACACAACAAAATTATGTTTCTCTTCTAAACTTGTTTTCTTTGCTTTTGTTTAGTGTAGGTTAATTCTCTAAAATGTGTGCTGTACTAGATTACATTATGTAGGGTGAATGTGAACCAATCAGGTTTATTCAGTAACATGGGAAAGGGGATTTGTGCCAAGGATTTGTAGTTCCCAGCATGCTTTGCATGGGAGAGTAAAGATTTTGAAATGTAAGTGTTATTTAATGCAGGTTGAGGACAGGTACACAAACGACATGCTGTATGTTGCTTTACTCAAGTAGCAAATACTACTTAACATTAGTAAACTAAAGTATGCAATTGCTAGCTAAAAGTTAGCTAACTAGCATAACTTTTTTAACATAAATCAGTAATGTCACTCAAAAATATTATGTTAAACTGAAGAAATTTGTTAGGTGTTATTAACGCGTTAACTTCGACAGCACTAGTACAAATACTATAAATAATTTTACTGTTGTGTTCCAATGAAAAAAGAACACCATAGGAGTTCGGTACAAAATGAGGTTTGAAGCCATGCAAAATGCATGTTTGGTCTCTACATCCTTGTCCACCTATCTCTGATATGATTTGATGTATTTTTGGCCTGCATTTGGCTCATGTCATTTGTCTCCAAATGTGGTTGGCAGAATACCTTTATTAAAGAATGTCACGCTTTAACAACAAGCAATCACTCAACCACCTCTTAAAGAGCGAAGCAGAACCTAAGCTTTTGTCGTTTAGCAGCAATCAGCGCAAGCTTTGCCCCCTCAGTGCTCATGTCAAGAATACCAGCAGATGCAATTTCCTGGAAGAGCTATGGCTGAGTGATACTGAGCCTTAATGAACGAACCTCTCTCTCTCTTTCTTTGTCTCTCTCTCTCTTTCTCTCTCTCTCTCTCTCTCTCGCTTGCTTTCTCTGAGTATGTTTTTGTCTAAAAGTAAATTTATTGTAAATCCTATATCTTGTTATATCCACTGATATATATCTGGATTGCTCATGATGTCATATCAGTGAACCATACTGCTATGCCCAAACATTCCAATGTCCCTATTGACTTAATAGGAAATCATCTCATTTCTGAAAGTGAACATTAGTCATTGTTACGATCCAGTGTTGTGTTTTGTTTTGTTTACCTTTCTAATGTTTTTTTTTTTTTTTTTTTTTCTGTGTGATTTCTTAGGACCGAATCACTGATTGACTCGGTGATTGAAGGATTGAATAGATCCACCCCTCAGTGATTACGGTTGGCTGACTAATTGAAATGGTTGACTTATAATTGGGAGAGCTGCTCTCTGGAAGGGGGTGGTGTGCGACTTTGGGCTGGTCACATACAGTATCTCCACGCTCTCAGACCAACCGGCAGATCAACAAAAGCCACAGTGATATTTGAGTTGTTATTTTCTTATGTTAACTTGTTTATGTTATTAGTTTAATGCAGCAATCTGTAGGGGTAACCTGTCCTTTCTTTTGAGAACTATTTTAACTTTGTTTATTGTCAGTGTAATTAGGTTAATTGGTATGTATTTTCTTTTCATTCATTAGGTTATGTATTTATCCATTTTCTTTTTCTAAGTGGGTTTGTTTTTTGTTTTGGACCTTTGGTTACCCTAAAGCCAAAAAAAGAACTATTGCTGCTCTTAAATTTAAACAATCATTTTGATAAATAATAGAAAAATGTACTTTTCGTTGTCGCATATTCTTGGTCTGGCGGTTGGCTGAAATCTCGTATTTTATTACCCCTCACATCCTAGATGAGGGATGTAATATCATTCAATCACTGATTTTATATCTGAAATCTGCATGTACATCCCTACAATGCAAACGTCCTACTCATGTAACCATTTATTTAAAGTCTGGGATTTTTCCTGTTCCTTGAGTTATGTACAGGATATCTATCAAACAGTATCCACCTCTAACAAACATTATCAGCAAACAGATCAGCTAAATGTAAACATGTTCAATGAAACTGAGGTAAAATACAAACAGACATTTTCATATTTGTGAAAATCAAAGTGTTTGTTCAGAGTTACTTGTTTTATGTTTTCATCAGAAAATGCCTTGTTCTCACGGTCGCTTGAATAAGAGCGTGCGCTTTCCCTCTATCACACGCGCAGCAAAGCTGAATCAAATTAAACTGATACGCTAGGTTTAAATGGCAAACAAACACACATTTAACACGTATTTATGTATCCATGTTGACTACAGAGAGCACTTCAATATGAAAACAAGAAATTCCCGGGCATTTAAGGCGATTTAGAAATCCCAGTCTGACTTTTCTAAAGTCCCTTTAGGGGTTAAAGACGTATTGTCACCCTAAAAAAGCAGACATTACAGCTTTTCTTACTTGCAGTAAAACTTGTGGACAGTTTTGCTGCTTCCAGACTGTACTGACAGACTGAACACCGGGAAGGTGTTTGCTCTGACATAGCGATCCATGTATATCTTCTCCCTCGTAACTAATATTATCCGTAACAAGCAAATGAAACACGATTGTCACTAGAGGGTGAAATGCAACTGTCTTATCTGCAGGTCGGAGATGGTGAAATGGAGGCGTTTTCAGCTGTCAGTCATTGATGCTCAATGACAGATTTGGCATACCAAGATGGCCGCTTGAACACTTCCGGTGGCTTCACCTCCTGTTGGCAGTTTACCGTTGCGACAGCGATCCAGTTCTACCCTTTATTTTTTAGTCCTGGTACTTTTCCTTTAATAACTTTCTAGATGACAACTTGTACGGGGAACAGAACACCCGAGGAGACTGTTGCATTCACATTCACATACTTACCATTGTAGTGACATCATCTAGAACTGAGCATTTTTCTTCTGACGTGGTTGGAACACGTAATTCAAAATCAACAACACCGACGGAGGGTTCCGGGATCAGTTACACTTTTGTTAGGGCTGTTCTACATGAGCTTTGGATGCATCCGAAAATCTGCCTAATCAGTTAATGGTTTAAACAACAGCTTTTTTGGATGAATGGAATGGTCTCTAAACCGTTTAAAAAGCACCTTATTTCATCCTACCTCCTTATACAGTACCCTGGAGGCAGCATTTTCCAGTTTTCAGATGCAGTCTGTGTCGTCAGGTTACAGTTGTCCTGTGTCCAGGTATACAAAAATGATGTCCTGACATGTTGACAACGCAGATTGGCGGACGGCACCATGCACAGTTGATATAAAAGTTGATATAAAACCTTGATATAAATAATATTAGGATATATTAATATTAGGATTATATCTCCTGATAATACAAGCAATATTAAAGAACAAACATCAGCAATATATCTAGGATTTTGTGTGCAGGGAGTAACCTAAATGAAATATATATATATATATATATATAAAAAGCACATCCCACAGCCTCCCACAGTCCCTTTACGCCCCCAAAGTACCTACTCCAGAGTAGGAGCTAAAAATCCTCCCAAAATGGCTCTGAGGAACTATAGTTCCTTAAGTGCGAAAGCGACGAAAAATACTAGTCCTGAGGAAAGTACCTAAAACAGACTTTAGTACTGCCAGTGGGAAAGGGCGTAATGGTGCCTGTGACAGTTCTGAGTTCATGGGCAATGGAGGAGTCAGGAGACAGCAAAACAGGTTAAAGGTCAGTGTTTATTTTTTCTCATTGCACACTCTTTACATTCTGTAACACTGTCGACTTTTCATTCTCATTGCACACTCTTTAGATTCTTTAACACTGTCGACTTTTCAGGTACATGAGTTCACACCACTCTTGTGTTGCTCTCTCTCTCCCCCACTGATGCTCTGGCGTGCCTTATCAGGTCTCCCTCCGCCATCACTATAATGAGAGACTGGTGTTAGAGTAATCACAACCCAGGTGACGAGCCTTACTGCTCCCCCCCAATGCCACAGGGCCGTATTTGGTTTGAGAGCTACAGCAAAGGGAAACATTATCAATGATTGGGTCTATTTGTCACACAAAGATAGAATATAGTGATTGTACCACTTTTATGGTGCTTTTTTATTTATTTTTTTATTAATTGTCATTTTGGAGCATGATATTAATCGTATTTTAAAACACAATTGTTTTACTGTTTTAAGAACTATTAATAAAATATTATTCTGCACTACTCATGCCAACATTTATTTTTTCAAGAATTTCAGCTTTTAATCAACCTTTTTATTTATTTATCTTTTACTTTCTCTGGACGGTTACACCACATGAAATGTTTTACTTTAAGCCCCAGAAAAAAATATATCGAAATTGCTTTGAACTCAGAAATTGAAAGCATGTTTGTCATAGAAGATGTGTATTCAAGAAATGTTTTTTGTGTTTTGTGTTTTTAAATAATTTAATAGTATTATTTAAAATAATTTAATGAGTGTCACCTCATTTACCCATTTGTAAAACAGACAGAGAAAGCACAAATGACATGTGAATATTCTGTTACACATCTCGCATAGCCAGACTTTTGACTAGCAGCTCAAAGTCAGGTCAATATTGAAGCTTATTCTGGTCGAGAATTTGCCCACTAAGACAGGAAAGATCTGTCTTACCAACATGACGGAAAGCAACAAATCACCAAATTCTTTTTATTGATTTTTTTGCTTTCTTGTTTTTTGTGCTCTCTAGAATGGGTTTATCTGAAACAGTTGATATCACATTAATAGACTGATGAAAGAAAATGGAAATGTGTGTAGACTTCGTAATTCGAATTTTATATCCGTTCAGAAGTAATAAGTACCAATTATTTCACGAACTATGTCACAGGAAATTGTGTGTGTGAATGAGCGCAAAACAAGGTTTGTTCAAATGAAAACAAAATATCAATAATCACAATTTATTAAAGCATTAAGCCATGACAGACTGTGTGTTACAGTGATTTTACCACAGGTAAAGGGTGTTCTTAACCATGTTGTAAACCCCCTTAACTGTGGTAAAATCACTGGTACACAGCCTTAAATGGCTGATTACTTTAGAAAAGACTACAATGTTCAATAAATAGAAACATTTATGTACAATATATTGCAGAGCAAAACAATTAATATGGCCTAACTGTAGGCTCTTTAAAATTTTCAGCAATGTTACAACTCGGTGCATTAACATGGAATTAAACGTCATCGGTATACGTTTATCGGAACCTATCCTGTGCCTTCAGAAGACTTGATATGATGCACAAGTCACATCGACTACTTTTATGTTACATTTGGGTCCTTATTTAAGCTTTACAGTGAGACACTATCAACTGCTGTTGTACTGTATTGAAATGATGGACTGCTATATTGATTAAAACGTATTCTTTTGTGTTCCACATAATAAGGAAAGTTATATAGGTTAGAGACAACATGAGAGTGAGTACATTATGACAGAATTTTCATTTTTGGTGAGCTTTTCCTTTAAACCCAGCTTGACAGCTTGATGGGTCCTATTGGACTCGGGTCTGTTAGTGGTCTTATGTTTGCCCAAAATTGAAACATGCATTGAAATTGCATCAGAATCCTTGTGTTTCTACACTGCTGTATTCTCGAGTGGCTCTGAAGTGATGACTCCAGCAGCAGGTATTCACTTTATGCTCTCAGTGGAATTAATATGCTGTATATTCATTCAGTTTGTTTTAATAAGCTTTCATCTTCTTTCCCCTAGCTTCACTGTGCAGTGAATTTACTGGAGCACAGATAATTCTCTTACTAATTAAAAAGAGTTGGCCTGGAATTGTGTTTTTGTGTGTGTGTGTGTGTGTGTGTGTGTGTGTGTGTGTGTGTGTATTACATACTGAGCGCTTCTGGAGTGTGTAACCGGTTAATTTTGCAGCTCTTAGCTCCTGGGTCTCACATTATATATGTTTCTTACAGTCACAGTCTGATTCTGTAATCAACTCTTCCATAATTTCACCTGCTTAGAGTTGTCTGGATCTGCTCTAACTCTGCCAGACAATCAGACATTGTACACATTTAAACCAAGGAAGTCTAAAATACCTGTAAGGAGCTACCCATTAGCATTCCATTTCATCTTAATAGCAGTTGCTCAGTTGGTGCACACTGCTCATGGTTACCCAGCTCCTAAATCTGGATTTTTAGCCTATCAGAAGTAAAAGCCGTGTGATTAATCACTCTGGCACTGCAGAAAAATGATGTCCTGACATGTTGACAACACAGATTGGTGGATGGCACCATGCACAGTCTAAATAAAAGTTGATATAAAACCTTGAAATAAATTATATAAGGATATATTAATATTAGGATTATATCTCCTGATAATAAAAGCAATGGTAAAGAACAAATATCACCAATATATCTAGGATTTTGTGTGCAGGGAGTATCCTAAATGAAATATATGTTTTTTCGTGAATGGTTTGTTTCAACACGAATGATTGAACAGTAGGATTTAATACTTTGTAAATGAATACCAAAATTGATGCTGAGATTTATTGTTCTGCTTTATACCAATTATAAAGTTCAGTGTAATTGCTCTTATTAATGTTATTTAATTGTGATGTCAAAGCAAGCATGTTGTGGGCATATTTGAACCAGTAGCTGCTGGTGCTTTTCAAAGGTGGGGAAGGCTATTGTTTTTAGTGTCTGCAGTGTTGCTTCCAAAGCTGCTCAAACTTTCACTCAAACATTGAAATGACTTAATGAAAATAATTTAGTAAGCTCTAAACAGTTTTTGAAACAAAATAGGCAAAATATCAAATTATGAAAGCTGAAACAAACGTCAGATTGCAAATAACTGCGTGTGTACCTCCGAACTGCTGAACACTCTGCAGGGGACATTTTACATGCTTTACATTTTATATACTGTCAATCATGTACATCTCTGTTTCAATTATTGTCCATTTGTTTTGAAGTCCCACCCAATTAAGACCTCAACCAATCATAGTATAGAGAAGCCAGGTTTTCAGGTGGGACAAAAATATATTGATTGAAAGCCCAATGTCCAGTAGGCAATCAGATGCAGATCCAATGCAGATGAAGCTCCCATAGACTCCCAAAGAAGCACATTATGTGTTTAGAGCCTCTCATCCATTCTTTTGTGCTATTTAATTTGAATGGTGCAGTAAAGGCATCTGCCATCGACTCCCATTGAAGTACACTTTCAATTTCTTCTGTTCACATGTTAATTTAGAAAAAAGCGTATTGCATTACTTGAGCGAAGAGCGTGATAGTGATGTGATATTTTGCACTTTTATTCACTTAAATATTGAAATGCATAACGTGTAATATGTCAAATATATTGTACATTGGTTAAACTAATCATTGCCGCATATCTTATGACATTTTAGGGGCAGCTATGCTTCCTGTTTCGTCTTAAAGGGATAGTTCACCCAAAAATGAAAATTCTCTTATTGCTTACTCACCTTCATGCCATCCCAAATGTGTTTGACTTTGTTTCCTCTGCTAAACACAAACAAAGAATGTTTAGAACAGTATCTCAGCTCTGTGGGTGCATTCAATTCAAGAGAATGGTAGACCTTTGAAGGTCCTAAAAGCAGATAAAGGCAGCATAAAAGTAATCCATAATACTCCAGTGGTTAAATCCAAATCCTCAGAAGTGATATGATAGGTGTGGGTGAGAAACAGATCAATATTTAGGTACTTTATTACTGTGAATCTCCACTTTCACCTTCTTCTTCTTTTGTTTTTGTAATTGGCAAATATTGTCCATATTGCCACCTACTGGGCAGTGAGGGGAATTTATGGTAAAAATGACATAAATATTGCTCTGTTTCTTACCCACACCTATCATATCACTTCTGAAGATATAGATTTAACAACTGGAGTATTATGAATTACTTATATGCTGCCTTTATGTGATTTTTGGAGCTTTAAACTCCTGGCCATCATTCACTTGCACTGTATGGACCAACAGAGCTGAGATATTTTTCTAAAAATCTTAATTTGTGTTCTGCAGAAGAAAGAAAGTCATACATATCTGGGATGGCATGAGGGTGAGTAAATTATGAAAGAATTTTCATTTTTGGGTAAACTATCCCTTTAAAGCAATCTCTACTGATTTGTACTCATTTGTGATTGTAGTTGGTTCAAAGCTGGTCTGCCAGGGTCCAAAATGAACTCTTTGCCACACTTGCCGTTAGTGTGGAACAGTCTGGCTCCAGAATTAAAAATTCAAATTATTTTCTCTATAGAGAAATTGATTTTTAGCATATACATTTTTAGTCAGAGTTCAGAGGTTATTAAGTGATGGTATATGCTTCTGTAGAAGCAACACCTCAGTATCAGCTTTATTTTTTAAAAAGAATTATGATTTCAATTACAGCATTTGAAATATTTCATTTGGTTCATTCCCCCATAAAAAATGTTAAGTAGACAGTCTTGTATCTTTGTCTTTTTTCTCCAATTGTAATTCATCTTGGAGTTGGTTGAATTGAGGGTCAGGGTGACTGGTTAGCATCTGCAGTTAACCCCTGCTGGAAATTGCTGCAACTACACAATTATTTGGGCAAAAAGCATGTTTCTTCTTTGATGGCCATTCAAAAGTTGCTCTGTATTCTGAAAAAAATATTATAATTTGTAAACATATAAATCACAAATATTATATTTTAGTAGATGCTATACCAGTGCCCATTTTGGGAGGGGTCTTGAAAGTGTGAAATTGACTTTTTACATTATAGTGTATATTACATATTTGTCCTTCTTCATTTTTGTGTGCTTGCATTACTTCGTTCCATTCTTTCTTCATGTTTGTCTTTGCTTTTCTTTTACTGTCGGTCTTGATCTCATTTTGTATTCCTCTCTGTCCCATTGTCTCTGCTCACTGTTATTACCTCTATTTTCCAAAGTGCTCATCTCCCCCTCTGAAGGTTACAACATGCATTCAGCCTCAATGACTCTCTCTGTCTGAGAGAAGTCATCCAGGTCCTTGCCTCCTGCCTCACCAAGTAGCCAATCACCATCTTATTTCAGCCTCGTTCCACATGCATGCAGCAACATTTAGGCCAGAAACATACGTGAACCCATGGCCAACGCATTGCGCATGGTCCCGTTGTTAATGTGCATTCTTGCGTTAATGTGGCGGTAACAAAACTCAGTTACCTGCACGTCTGTGCCTTTAACCTCCTGAGAACCAAGTGTGACTGCTGTGTGTATTTTAAATTTCCCTTTTTGACTTGGAACTAGTAGCACCTAATAAACATGCAAAAAAAAAAAATAAATAAAAAACATTTTCTAGAGCAAATAGTTTTCCTAAAAAATGATGTCCACATATGTGGACAGCGGGACTAAGTTGTGAAATTTTAAATAATACCAAGCTATAGAAAGTCAGATTTTCTTTTTTCATCAAATTGTTTATTATGTTTCCAGGAGTGTTGGTTATTCATGTTTTTGAGACGTTACAGACATTACATCAGAAATTAGCATAATGAATTCTGATACAAGTAATGGCTAGCATCATCCAGCCACTGCACCATGTTAAAATAAAATAACACATTATAAATTCTGAATCTATGTACTGATTATCATTGTCCCATGTCTGCCAAACATGTTGAGTGGTCCAAACATCATCTGCAGCCTGAAACTGAACTTTTGATAGGACGTTTGGATTAAATGCACTTAGCTGCATAGAGAGCTATAGGATGCTCCCTTGCTCCCTATTTAGTAAATGACTTAGCCTCCAGTGTACTGTCTGTCTGCACTGGTCTCAGAACAGTTCGAAATGCACCTTATTTTCATCCTAACTCCATATAAAGCCTCTGAAAACAAACTTTTTCAGCTTTTGGATGAACCCATTGACTCTCAATGTGAAAATGCACAGTAAATATATAGAAATGCATTTACTAATGTTAATGAATAGAACCGTATTGTACAGTAATAACAAAATAAAATATAACAAAATGTATATTAAAATGAAGTGAAATGAACCACAGATGTGCTACTGTTGAAAGTTATTCAAAATAACTAATAATTAACCACTTTTGAGGAAATAATGCCCCAATTTCAACGTATGTGGACATCATGTTTATCAGCGCACTGATGCATGAAAAATTAATACATTTTTTTAAAGTGGCATATCAAACAAAACAAGAGATGATATTCTTTACATCCAAACAGGTTTCAATTAAAAAACTTAGACGTTTCTTACCAGAGGCACTTTTGTTGGCTCTGTGCCTGTAGAAACGCTTCAAGGAAATCAGCGTCATGTTGTTGTGTCACGTGACTCGGTGCGCCAGATGTTTAACCCTTAAATGACAGTCTAGAGTGTTTTTTACTGTGTAAATTAATTTCAATTATGCGTTGCCTATAGCGAAGCCAAAATACAACATACACGCTTGTGGGTTCGCACAAGTTTATACCAGATGTGTTACTATTTAGGTAGCTAGCTATAAATATAACAACCATTTAACTACCTTTAACTGAACTGTTGCTCCACCACGACAGTAGTCGAAATGAAAAATATAACTAATAGTTTAAGAAAACCGTTTGTACGAATTTCAGGTATAGCATCCCTTATGGCAGTGCTGAAAATGCATTGCATACTTGTGTTGCATTATGAATTACTCTTGTGTACTTCAGAATGAAACAAGCATGAAATTGAGCTTGTGTAGCTAGAAGTGTATTCATGTTCTTGCGTAAAACCCTCAATACTCAAGGGGGCGATAGAGTTACCTTCACATGTCTGTTAGATGTAACTTGCTCAGTTAGATTGTCTTCAAAATGTTGCTCTGCAATGATAGTAGTCAACCTGTAAGAAAATGCTGACCGTAAAAGCAGACTTTTTACACAAATTCACCCTGAAGTACATGTGTTGCATTATGAATTGTAATCGGACATACAGTATTTTAGAAAGACTGAAGCGTGAAATTGAGCATGCGTAGATAGAAGTGTCTGCGTTCAACATATTTCAGGCTTTACACCGCATCATCACCTGTGGTTGGTGTCGAGCCTCCCCACTTTCATGAATAAGGTGCAGAGAAAGTTGTAACTCCCAGCTCATATTAGTCACATGATCCTCCCAGGCCCTGTGTCTCAAAGCCCAGCATTTCATCCCATCTGTCTGCATGGGGAACTGAACTACCTCAGAAGAGCCTAACACAGCAGACTCACATGGTCACCATTCTCCAGAGATGCATACTCATCGCTGATAGAACTGACAGAGTTAGTGTATTTTAAGTGGCTCCCTAGCTGTTACTCCTCCTCCTCTGTCATTCTAAACTTGTATGTTTTTCTTTCTTTTGTAGAATACAAAAGGAGACATTCTGAAGAGTGTCCAAGCCACTGTTTTCCATGCAATGAAAGCATACAGTGACTCTGGGCTGTCAAGCACCAAAAAGCACTATAAAAGAAGTCCATATGACCTTATGATGGAAAATCTTCCATGCTGCCATAGCTCTCAAATCTCATTCACACCGAACGCGATGTGTTCGTGCCAGGTTTTGATGTGAACAATGCCAAAAGTCATAGATTTCTGCATGTCTCGTCACCTAATCGCGGTGATCCAAGTTTGAATATGGGTCAATGACTTGACTCTCTTAAAAAAAAAAATTAAAATAGGATTAATATATTTCAAGCTTTTTCCACCTGATCACAATCAGGTGGTGTAACCAACATGCAGGTAGCTATTCTATTGTCCTGCGACAAAATAAATAAATAAAAATCAGCGAGGACCCGTTTAGACCCTCATGACTGTGAAAAAAAAAAAAAAAAAAAAAAAAAAAGGCCTGACATTTTTTTATGAAAAAGTACAATTTGTTTAGGTCAAATACAGTGACCCTGAGAAAATTTACTGTTATTTGTGACTTCAAAAATATGTTTTTTATATACACATATATATATATATATATATATTTGTTGTTGAAAAATTATTGTTTAAGTTGTGGACATTCACATGTATTCAAGGTGCAAGGACAGTATTTTAAAACCTTATACTTGATGGTTACACCACTTAACATTTTTAAAGTCATTAAATATATTTTATTTTTGGTAGAAATTAAAATAGAATTTATTTTGGTAGATAATTAAAAAATTATAAAACATACATTGACATAAGTATTACATTTCTACTAATTTTATACATGTGTTTTAAACTAGATTTTTCACAGATTTCTCATTTTTATCATCTCGGACAACCTTATTTGTCAATGACTCATATGCATAAGTGCAAATGAAATTTAAGAGCTATGACTGAGGCCAATTTTTTCATTAAATAATGTTTTACATTTCTTTTCTCTAAATGCCATTGCTTAGCTTTAGAAGACTTGGCATTTAGTGTACAGGTGTTAAAATGTTTCCATTTTATGTAAATCAGTGGACATTCTTCAAAATGTTTTTGTGTGTGTGTGTGTGTGTGTGTGTGTGTGTGTGTGTGTGTGTGTGTGTGTTCCATGGAAGAAAGAAAATCATATGGCTTTGGAATTACATTCTTAAAAGTAATTTAAAAGACATTGTCAAGGACCCAACCTTTGTGGCACATCCATTTTTCAACTTCAGTTTTAATTCTAAGAAGAAATGTCTTCTAATCAGGCACAGTTTGGTATTCAGCTCACTATCTTTGCCAGTCCAGTGTCACTTTAAGATGAAATGTAGATGAATGTGTTGTGTCCTGATGTACAGGGGCAGGGATGACAATAAATGACCTTGAGAAAATGTCCAGACTGTCTTGGGCTGCTTATGATTCGGGATGAAAGACAAATTGATTGTCTCCGAGCTCTCAGAATTGAAATTCAGTCGCTGTGTGTCTTTAAAGAGCCCAGTCATTGCTAATGCACAGTGTCCCTGTCTTTAAAAGGCAGAGTTGTTGATCAGGCTCTCCCAAGAGAATGTCACAATTGAAAAAGGTCATGTGTGTAAAATGAATGGGCTTTTTGGTCATGAATGCCCTGTCAGGAATCAGGAATACCCGAAGCATGGAAGAATACCTCAGCAACATACATCAAAATTGGCATCTTTACAGAAATATACGGACTGGTGGAATTTGGCATGTATGGTTTGTTATACTCGTGAATACGTCCGAATTTCAGTGGTGTATACAGAAGCATACTAGTCCAGATACAGTTTACTGCAAGTGCTGCACTGTCCCCAAAGCAACCAAATTTGAATACAACAAAAATGCATTTAAATAAAAAGTCGGCTCCAAGGAGGCTTGACAGCCTCAAATGCCGGCAAGACTTCATTCTGAGGTTATGACCGTTTTTTTCCATCTCTCAGTCTTGAGCTCAGTTTTCTTATTGTGTATGTGTTTGGTTTGGATCAATTCTTTTTTTAAATGTCACAAGTTCACTTCCTGGAAATTGGTTTTTATCTCAGAGTGCATTTGGAATGTTATTTTCGCCCAAAGCGTTACCCTTTAGTCTGAGCCCGGGAGCTGTCAGGAAAACGGGGTGCTCCTAACTCCATCACGTGTATACGTAGACTGTAGCTGTATGGTTTGAATCAGAAGGGTCATCTTACTGATATGCTGTGTATTAGATATGTCTAATGCTACTTTTGTCATGGAATACAAATGTAAAGTCAAAAAAGCACTGCCCTGCAACTTAATTGATATTGACCAGCATATTTGAGGTCACAGCGGTCTGTAAAGGATCCTTTATGTAGCTGATGATCAATGCTAATTTCCATTTATGCATTTCTCTATAGAGGTCGATGTGTTGATGTGTCTGCTCCATTTCACAGCATGTGGCTCTTTGTTTTATGAGAGTGTATCAGAACTGTCCGTTCTGCCAGGAAATTGTGATAAGGCTTAGCTGGTGGCCTATTTACCTGGAGTGAGAAGGTCTTTCTATTATGTATGTGATTGAAAAATCAACCCAAGTGATTGCTGGGTAAAAATGTACCATTTTTGTTTAGGAGCACTCGTGCTCCTAAGTGAAAATTGTTAGGGGCACATTAAAAAATTTAAGAGGCAATGCCAGATATAATTGTTTTTAAAGACTGTTAACTGTTAGTCTCTTATAACACAATATACATATGCACAAGCAGGCATTAGGAATTACTAGAGAATTAAGAAACAATATATATACTTGATACATGACAAAAGAAATTAGACACCTTCTCTGATAAATATTTCCAAGTTCATTTTTTCAGTTAATATTACAGGCAACACCGAACAACATAATTACAGACTTCACCTTTATTATAATCTGATAAACAAAAAAAAATTTTTGCTAACCCTTTACACTATCATTAGCCATTAACCAGCCTGATCACGTGAACATTACATGACCGTGGCAACACTTTTGCAAAACAAAATTACGTGCATTATTACACATTTCGCTGCAGTTTCCTAGTGAAATTTCCAGCAGGGGGCGCCAAAAGTGTGTGAAATGGTGTCGTAATCAGACAAAGTTTTTTAAGGTGAATATTAGATGGAGGTTTTAATGAGTAAAACATACCTCCCTAACCTAAAACCTTAACATAAACTTAACCAATAGTGTAAAAAAGCAAATGAGAGGTGAAAACATCCTTACTCTAAATCAACACCTAAACCTAACAGAACCATGTCATTTCATGTCGCTTCTATGAGACGTTCGGCTCACTTGTCGGCTTGTGTTTGGCTGGGCTTGGGCCTGGGTCCTCCGAGTCCAAAGATGAGCTACCACACAACCTAATTACATTGCATTATGTGTGTAAATGTAGGTGGATATATAATACAAGCGTTAAAATTTATAATTTTTCAAATGATACGTTAGAGTAAAAGTGTTTCTATATAATAACATAGCAGTCTGTGAGTAATAGTGTGAAAAATACATTTTTATAAAGTCATAATCAGCAGTTGTACTCGTAATTTGTTTGAAAGTGAATAAAACGCACAGTTGTTGTAGCTCCTCTAGTGTTCATTTCACCAGGAAACTGCGGCAAAACATAGAACTGGGCAAGTAAAAGTCAGTTTGCTAAATTTTGATGAGCCAAAATACTGACCACTCACAGGTGAAGAGAATAACTTTGATCATCTCCTAACAAGGCCTCATGTCAAGGTCTGGGTAGATAAGATGATGAGCGAACAATCAGTTCTCGTAGTCAATGTGTTGAATGCAGCCGAAATGGGTAGGTGTAAAGACCTGGTCGACTTTGACAAGGGACAAATTGTTATGGCCAGACGACTGGGTCAGATCATCTCTGAAATGACAAGGCTTGTGGGGTGCTCCCGCCTCCCATACTGGCTGACGCCGGTTCAAATTCCGCTCGTAACGGGTCGATCAGGACCAGTTACACACACATTGTTCGGGAATGGTTTAAGGAACATGATGAAGAGTTCAAGGTGTTGCCCTGGCCTCCAAATTCCCCAGATCTCATTTGAGCATCTGTTGGATGTGCTAGACCAACAAGTCTGATCTGCGGCTCCACCTCGCAACTTACAAGACTTGAAAAATCTGCTGCTAATGTCTTGGTGCCAGATACCACAGGACACCTTCAGGGGTCTTGTAGAGTCCATGCCTCGGTGGGTCAGTGCTGTTTTGGTGGTATACGAAAGACCAACAGCATACAAATAATGACAGTACTTTAATTTTGGGGTGAGCTATCACTTTAAATACCCACTAACATAAATTGTATTAAGCTTTGGAGAGAATGATCAAAATCTTATCTAGGTCTTTGGCCATATCCAGATAAGGAATTCAGGGACTATATTTCAGAAATCAAGCTAATGCTCAAGGGAATTGTTCAGTTTAGAAATGTTTCACAATGTATGATATCTTTGTCATTTCCCTGCAGTCTCTAAACAATGGTGTTTTTACCTTTATCTGTTCTCTGTTCTCTGTGTGATACAAGCTTTTTGTAAGTGCCTTACAGTGATTGGCATGTTTATTCTTTCTACCTGCTACAATCCTGCCAGTCTGAGACGTTGCCTATATGCCAGCTTGATTACCTGAATTTGCAAAGGGTTAGGTGACTGCAAACTTTGAGCCTTTCTCTCCTCAGAATTGAGACGAAAATGAAATGAAAAGATCCTCGCATTATGTGCTTTTGAGACTGAAACACCATACAATTACAATTCATATCACGGTCTCAGTAGATAGTTTTACAGACAGTCATCTTTTGTTTGAACACTTCTTGTTCTGACATAAGGTATAGAGATATACTGAAGTCTGTGTTCAAATAAAAATCAAGAAAAAATGTCTTTAAACTTATGTTTAAAGAATTTGATTAAATTCTGTTTTATTATTGTGGATGGGTACGTCCAACAAAATCATACAGGCCTATTGAATCAAGTTAAAATTGGTTTTGTTGACAGTTCAAAAATAATCTACATATATTTCATCACTATAAACCATAGATATCCCTTTATAATAACTTGTGAACATTAACAAATGTTATTATATTTTCACATTCTGTGCTGGGCAGTAGTGTTTATAAAACAATAGCAGGTATTTTAAGGTAATGTTAACAGTAGTAGTTAGTACATGTAACAGGGTTCAATGGAAAGGAGGAGGCGGGAACCGGATGAACCATCAAAATAATATTTAATGAGAAAGTAAACATAAAAACACACAAACATAAATGCATACAGGGAAGCTGCCTGTAGCTCTCTCTCTCAACATCTCATTGCACTTATCCCTCTCCTCGGCTGATTAGCCCGATTGGGAAGCCCCGTCCTCCTCCTTGTCACAGTACATAATGCGATTCAGGTGAAGCTGCCACAGAAAATGACGAGTTCATCACTGCTTTCAAGTCAAATGAATCAAGTCTTAAATGAATTAAAATGGAACCAAATGAAATCCCACTCTTGTTAGAACATCCACTGGCGTAGAGTTGCAATTTTACCTGATTCATTAAAAAAGTACAAATTAATTTATTCCAGAATAGGAACTGAACCTGGTTCATTCAGCATAAATAGTACTACCTACTATACCTTCTACCTCTGGCTCAACTAATCACTACATATTTTTAGTGCCACATTAAAGCATGCTAACAACTTAGTTAGGAGTGAGTTCTTAAGCTCTGACACAAATTGAACACTGATATTCATCTTTTCTAAAGTGTGCGAGAGTACTAACTGTTCAACCTCTTCTTTATCAGGGCTGTGATCTCCCCGAGCAGAGCATGGCTCATGTGATTCTGCCCCCATCGAGCTCCGCTCGCGCTCTGAGCTGGTCTTGCAGTGCAGGCTGTGCAGCGGGGGGGGACAGTATGACCCAACTCAACCTCAGCAGCTCCCGTCTGACCACCACATCCGATCGGCTGGCTGTCATTCTGGAGACAGATGCGACCAGCCCATGCGACTCTGTCGGGTATGCAGGTAGAGGGCGTAAGGCTTTTTTTTGTGTGTGTGTGTGTTTTTGTGTGTACTAATTAGTCTAGCCAAAATATATTTTGAGCGTCAAGTCACTTCACTCTGGAAGGCCTATTGAACTGTCCACTTTTAGATTAGATTAGATTAAACTTTATTGTCATTGTGCAGAGTACAAGTACAGAGCAAATGAAATGCAGTTAGCATCTCACCAGAAGTTATATATATATATATATATATATATATATATATATATATATATATATATATATATATATATATATATATGTAAATAGCAGGATTTTTTAAAAATACAGCCATGTCATAATTATTCAACCCCTATTGCATGTAGCTGTTTCTTAATTATGTAAGGCTACACAAGTAATTGTTTTAAAACAAAATTAAGTCATCAATCTGCAATGGCACTTATTTAAGTTTAAAAATTTAAGTTTAGCGTTGTAAGCAAAAATGTATTTCTATGCAAAAAATGCAATTAAAAATAAGCTGTCTCAAAAGCTAATAGAGGAGATTATTACATTACACAAGAAAGGTCATGGCTAAAAGTACATTTCCACGACACTTCAATTTCCAATAGACAAAGTTGGCAGCACCATTCATAATTTTTTTAAATATGGTACAACTGTAACCTTCTTGGGGTGTGGAAGAAAGCAAAACTTCACCAAGGGAAATGTTGACTTGAATATTTAAGAAGTAATAGGAAAGAAGTAGGAAAGGCCTGTGGAGTCCTGGAAGAAGGTTTTATAGACGTATGACTCTAAACTGAAAATGAGTTTTAGACCCATGGGTCAGCAGTACATCTGGAGTAAGATGACAAGGTGATGACAAGAACGACACAATCCCCACAGTCAAGCATGGAGGTGGGTCAGTCCTGTTATGGGGGTGTTTTGCGGCTGCAGGAAACGGCTATCCTGACTATGTGACTGACACCGTGGATTCTTTCAGATATCAGGCCATTTTGGCATGAAGAATTTGATGCCTTCAGTGTGTAAATTGAAGCTTGGTGATCTCTGGACTTTCCAGCAATACAATAACCAAGGATACATCCAAGTTGTCCAAAATTTGGTTCAGGGATAGGTCGTGGAATGTCCTTAAATGGCCCTTTCAGTCCATCATTAAAATTCCATTGCAAACCTTTGTTGGGATTTCAAGGAAGCAGTGGCAGCACAGAAACCAAAGAATGTCAATGAGCTGGAAGCTTTTGCTCATGAGAAATGTGTAAAAATTCTAATAGAGAGGTGTCCGAAGCCTGAGAACAGTTACCTGAAACATTTATTTGCTGATATTAAGAATATAGGATGCTCCACAAATAATTGACATTGGGGGTTGAATATTTTTGACATGACATTTGTGGAGAGAATTAGTTATTTTTTATTTTAAAATTTGGGTAAACTTAACTCTTTGTTCTCAAAATCCCTCAAATGTGTATTAAAAACTTACTTTGACTGTTTACTGAGGTTTTAGTTTATGTGTTTTAGTTCACATCATCAGAATGTATTGCTAGTCCGGAGGGTTGAATAATTTTGATTGCAACTGTATATATATATATATATATATATATATATATGTATGTATATATATATGTTTTTGTTAAATGTGAGCCAAAATCATCACAATTAAAAGAACCAAAGACTTAAACTACTTCAGTCTGTGTGCATTGAATTTATTTAATACACGAGTTTCACAATTTGAGTTGAATTACTGAAATAAATGAACTTTTCCACGACATTCTAATTTATTGAGATGCACCTGTATATATATATATATATATATATATATACACACACATACATACACAGTAATAGTGCAAGAGGTAGAGACCAGCTCAGTGCAAATGACAGGAATGTATGATGCATTTTACAGAGATGTGTGAATGGATGGTGACCATTAGAGTATATATGGCATCATGTGTAAATAGTGAAAAATGTGAAAAAGGGATTGAGATTGAGAATGAGGTATAAAATGGCATTTAGCATTGTAGTGCAAATTACATGGAACAGATCTAAACAATTAAATGCAAGACAGAAGCATCTCCCAAATGGGAGAGGAGTAAACAGTCCATGGTTGGGGTGTGAGGTGTCTTTGATGATATTTCTCTCCCTTTGTAGGCAGCGTTTGTGGTAGATGTCTTTGATGTCTTTGATAGAGGGTAACTGGGCAGTGATATATTGGGCAGTTTTCACCACATGCTGGAGTGCTTTCTGATCTGAAGCAGTGCAGTTACCATACCACACTATGATGCAGTTAGTTAAGATGCTTTCAATAGTGCAGCGGTAAAAGTTCAGCAGGATCTGGTGAGATAGATGAGCTTTCCTTAGTCTCTTAAGGAAGTACAGATGCTGCTGTGCTTTCTTGATCAGGGTAGAAGTGTTGAGGACCCAGGAAAGAGCCTCAGAGATGTGGACACCCAGGAACTTAAAACTGGGCACGTGCTCCACTTCAGTCCCATTGATGTAGATAGGGGTGTGTGCACGGCCTCTCTTGCTCCGTCGGAAGTCTATGAGGGCTAGGTTGTTGTCGGCACACCACGCTGTCAGGTGCTGAATCTCTTCCCTGTAGGTAGTCTCATCATCACCGTTAATCAGGCCTACCACTGTGGTGTCATCTTTAAACTTGATTATGGAGCTAGAGCCATACACAGGCATGCAGTAGTGCGTGAAGAGGGAGTAGAGGAGAGGACTCAGCACGCAGCCTTGTGGTACGCCAGTGTTCAGAATGAGGGTGGAGGAGGTGTGATTGTCAAGCCTGACAGTCTGTGGTCTGTTAGTTAGAAAGTCCAATGTCCAGCTGCAGTGGGAAGTGCTGATGCCAAGATCAGTGAGCTTAGAGATCAGCTTGGATGGGATGACGGTGTTAAAGGCAAAACTGAAATCGAAGAATAGCATCCTGACATAGGAGTTACTATTGTCCAGGTGAGTCAGGGCGGAGTGTAGAGCTGAGGTGATGGTATCCTCTATTGACCTGTTGGTTCTGTAGGCAAACTGATATGGGTCCAGTAATGGGGGCAGGCAGGTTTTCAGGTGGGAGAGAACCAGCCTCTCAAAACACTTGGCAATGATGTGTGTAAGAGCTACTGGGCGAAAATCATTAAGGGCCATTGCAGCAGCATGTTTTGGTACTGGTACAATAGTGGCCATCTTGAAGCATGTGGGGACAACTGCCTGGGCCAAGGACAAGTTGAAAATGTTGGTGAAGACCTCGGATAACTGCTCAGCACAGGCCTTGAGCACCCGGCCTGGAATGCCTTTAGGGCTAGCAGCTTTATGTGCATTCACCCTGCTTAGGGTTGAGCACACATCACTGGTGGAGAATGTGAGCGGCAGGTCATCAAGTGGAAGCTCAGCTTTGATTGGTGGTTCTGTGTTTCCACGATTGAAGCGAGCATAAAATGTGTTAAGCTCATCTGGGAGGGTGGCATAAATGGTTGAGGGGGTGTTGTTGGTTGGTTTGTAGTCTGTGAGGGCATGGAGGCCTGCCCACATACGTCGGGGGTCAGAGTTGTTAAAGTTGTCCTTTATTCGCGGTTTGTAATTGTGTTTAACTGTTTTAATCCCCCTTTTCAGATTGGCCTTGGATGAGTAGGCAGATAAAAAGGTCTGCACTTGATAAAGAGGTGAGTTTTAGTCCACTACTGTTATGGTGGAGCAACAGTTTGAAGAGAATGTTGCTGAACAAGTAAGTTAAAGTCAATATATAATTACTTCCCTTCCAACATTTGAACTGGCTCCACAACAGAAAATAATGCATTTTACTTTTTGCATGTATATCTGCCAGAAAGAGTACTTTCATTAAATGTTAAGTTTTCTTTACTAAAAAAAATAAAAACTAGGTTTTTAATTTGCAATAATAGATGGAAATTTTACAGCTATAGTGTAACTCCATGACAGCTATGAATTAATAAACGCACTGTTGCTGAATGCTGGCATACTGTGCAAAATATTCATGATTGCTTTGTAAATTTCAACCCATTCTTACAGATGCTTGTGAATTTCAACAAAACATCATCAATGTCACCCAGTTAGGTAATGTTATCTTGGAGACAAGTTTAAATCAGCAAAATTTGATAATCAGTACATCAACAACATGTATAATTCACAGAAATCCAAATGTTTTAAAACAAGGGCCCTATGAAATCTGTTTGATGTTTACAAAATTCTGATGTTAAAAAAAATTACATTTTTTCCCCAAATTCCGTGTTTTCCATTTTATTTATTTTTTCTGAATTCCATGTTTTAGATTTTAATTCAATTTATCATCAAAAAGCTGTCTTTTGAAATGAAAAGTGTTGCACAACAGAGCATCACAATATAAATGAAAACACTGATGAAAGAACCAGATTGCTGGTGAGATATTGCTTAAATATAATTGTTATTGATATATTATTATCATTATTATTATTATTATTATTATTATTGCATTGAAAATGTAATTTGCTGTACAGTAGTAATGTATTTCTGTCGTAATTTCTTCAATTTCACGCATCCATTTAAATCAAGCTTTTATTTTATTTTTTATTTTAAGTAAAGACCTTTCAGATTCGTTGTGTAGGTGACGGTAGTTTCTCACTTCCATATAAGCAGTTTGCTACATCACCAGGTGTGATTATTAAACCACTAAAGGCTGTGATTTAATTATAAAATACTGTATATACAGTAGTCTGCATATGCTGCATGTTTCACAGTGAATGAGCACAATGTTATCTTTCATCTACTATACACACAGAGCATGCGTGATGCTCATGATGCAGTGTTTTCAGCATAACAACGGCTTTACATGTTAATTTAAAAGCAAGTAGAACATGCAGACTATATGTATTTATTTAAATAAGTCACAGCCTTTTGTGGTTTAATGATCACACTAGGAAAAAATCATGATTTTAATTTTATTAATTGTGCATCCATAAATTATTTTTATCTCAAATACTTTATGTAAAATTCAGTGATATTCTGCGTTTTACAGTTAAGTTATAGTTCTCCGCAGTTCCGCCCTTGTTTCCCACATCGCAGAAATCATAGGGCTCTAAAAAATGAATTCACAAGATCAACAAATATAAGACTTAGTGACAACGCATTACTGGCCTGATAGGGCAAGTGACAGTTCCATCAACTGACCCGAAACTTTCTTACACTGGCCCCGAGCCAGTGGGCCATCCTTATTGTTGTATTAACTTCACAGTAATGCAAGGGCACACGTTTAGTATGTTTAACCGGACCATGCGTTGGCGAAGCGCTCGCATCTGCGTTCGTATTCTTGCATAAAGTATGTTTCTGGCCTAATACCTCACTAAGGTGGGACTTTTTTCTGTTAGCGCAAGTACTGTTAATACATTTCACCGTGCACGTGCACAGCTGCATTACACCAAATTATGAGCATCCTTCAAATACTCATTCGAAGGTAACCGCCTGTCAGACAGCACTCAGGTACTGAATCAAGACAGTACCCATGCTAGCGGTACTGTAGAAGGACTGGTATCATTATCGTTAAATGTGGCCTTTTTGTTTTACCTTTTTTTTTATTAACATATTTTTGAAATGTCAGTTCTTTTGACATCCCTACTGACAATCTAGAATTCCTATGTATATCCTTTTGTTTGCATTAGTTTCTGCACTGTGGAGGCTTTTGTGACCTCCTTTTCATCAGTAATATGCTGCTCTCATAGAGAGTGTTTGAATATTTTTGTAAGCGCACAGGTTGCTGTAGTGGATGCTGTCATTTGCCACAATGGCGGCAATTTTACAAGCTGTCCTCTGCCCGCCCTTCCCTTTTCAACCTCACTCTGGCTAGAGTCCCGCTCGGCTACTTACTCCAATCACACCATCTCTTTTATCCAGCCCTGCTCCCTGTAAAAGCATTAGCATAATAGAGTAATCCAGCAGAAATCATAAATAATAGGGTGCCTGTCTTATAAAACCCACTCCGCTCGATTTATTGTCAGCCGTGTCAAGGTATCTTGTACCTCCTTGCTGCCCCATGCTTTTAGCTCTAATGAGAACACTCCTTTTAAGGTGTGTGTGAGTGTGTGTGTGTGTGTGTGTGCGCGCGCATGAGTGATTTAAACTGGGGTGGGAAAGATGTGTAGGACAAGTCCTTTCTAAACTAAATCATAAGCCAGGAAGATGTCTAGATCTTTTTTAGCGAACTGGATTGTGAGCTTGGTTTGTGGCGGTTTGTGAAAGCACTGATGCACCTTGTTTTTATCCTCTACTCATTGCTCTAACCAACCCGCTTATTGCTGCTTGAAACACTCCACAGCTGTAAACTCAGGAGAACGAGAACCGAGGGAGACAAAAGGAAAGCAACTGAAGGTCACGGTTATCAGGGTCTGATGCTCCTGCTAAAATTGATCAATTTACTTTCAATTTACATGGGCTTCACCCATGCATTCATTCCTAAACTAAGAGAATGTTTTGAATATGTTTGTCAATGTGAAACAGTGTTTGTTTCAGCCCATTTTACTTCTGAAAATTATGGTAGTAATCAACATATTTAGAGTGAAATGGGATATTCAACAAGAAAAATCGTGGATGGAATTTGATTTTCTCCATTGGAAAATTTATTTAATTTTGAAAGTAGGCATTACATGCTTGGATGGGTTGGAGAAAAATGGATCAATAAAAAAAGAAACTGATTTTGAACATCAGTCGAAAAAGAAAGTTGTTTTAGAGGCAGAGCAAGTTATTACATTTAAACAAAAGATTACAAAGACAAGCATTAAAAAAAAAAAAAAAAACAAATAGTGGCACAAAATGGAATGACAAAAATAATGACCAAACTGGTTTCTCAAACAATACTATTGTTTACCATTGTTTGGACAAACAGATAGTACCGCCACTATTTCACACCATAGGTTGAAACCAAAGTCAGTACGTCAAACAACTCAACAAACTTTTTGTTACTGTTTTGAATGTGTCACAGAAGTCAATATACTTATAGGCTTACCTATAATTTTCTTATAATCTCTGCACACTTAGGTGGAATAGGAGTATTTTAACATTGGAACTTTCTCTATATGCATTATTTGACATTTATGTTGTTCTTACAGAATCCAAAGCCAACAGCAGATTCTACGTGTTCTGTAAGACAGTCTGTAAGGCCATCTAACCTGGAAAACTTTGTGTTCACTGCAATGACTGCAAACAAGGAAACCTCACACTCAGCAGCTTATGTACAAGTACAGATATCTTTCTATAATGAGTACATCTGTTTGCTCTAATACCATTTTTTTAGTACAGGTCACTCACTGTGGACAACATGTAGACTAGGGCTGGGCAGTATGATGGCCTTTAAGTGCAAGGTGGGTGTAAAAGTGTCACAAGTGTACATTTATCTGCTTTTTTGAAACACCTTCAAACGTGGCTCATCCCATCAGAATTTAAAGTCAGAACCATCCATTTTATAATGTTAGTTTTACTCTTTTGAGTCTTCTGTTTTTGTAGAGTTATTTGTAAAGAATTTAATACAACAGATTATCCAAAAGTAGAGTGCTGTCTTGGTTCTGGAATTATTTTTCCTGTCATTTTTTTCCATTGGGCCTTATATAAAAGAATCTCAACAAACCAACTTTTATTTGAAGTGTATTTGAAAATCAGCCAATAAGACAGAGGTCTGTGTACTTAAGGTCTTTAATGCAGAATTTAACTACAAACCCATAAAGCATTGCAAATGATGTAATCGAATTAAAAACGATGTGAAAATATTAAACTATTGTTTTAAAGTTGTTTATTATGAGTATTGAAACAATATATTTTAATTATATTGCAAAGTCTTCAGATGTACTGTATGTTTGTATAATAATGCAAAAATCTGCAAATATAATAATGAAAATACGTAGTTTGAGAGTGTAGGGACACCGACTCAACTATGCAATTCACAATGTGCCATGGAAGTGGATAGTTCCTGTAGAGCTCGATTTCTGCCATTCTCTGATTGGTGGACTTTACCCCTCAGGATCATGGGTAGTGTAATTCTTCACCAGGAATTCTGCTTTCATACATACATAATTAAAATAAATAAATGAAGTTGAAATAATGCAGACCGATAGCTTCAACAGAACCATAAACCACCAATTAATAACTATACAATAACTAAATTGTGATATACAGTGGCAAGAAAAAGTATGTGAACCCTTTGGAAATTACCTGCATTTATGTATAAATTTGTCTTAAAATCTGGTTTGATCTTCATTTAAGTTACAATGATAAACACACACAAGCTGTTTGAATTAATAATGCACAAATTAATGTATCGCTCTTGTACATATTGAATATATCATTCAAACATTCATAGTGTAGGCTGGAAAATGCATGTGAAACCCCAGGCTAATAACGTCAACAAAAGCTAATTTGATTCAGGAGTTGGCAAACCTGGCATCCAATTAATGAAACGAGATTGAAGTTGTGGGTTAGAGTTACTTCGACTAATAAAAAGCACTAAAAAAATGTGAGTTTCATATTCACAATAAGCATCTGCTGACGTGGACCATGCCTCGCAAAAAAAAAAAAAAAAACAGATCTCAGAAGACCTGCAATCAAGAATTGTTGCTTTGCATAAAGTTGCATACATGGTGATGATTTAATACTGTGGCTACTCTCCCTAGAAGTGGCCGTCCAGCCAAGATGGGCACACCGCAGAATGCTCAATGAGGTAAAAAAGAACCCTAGAGTGACAGCTAAAGACTTGAAGGAATCATTGGAACTGGTCAGCATCTCTGTTTATGAGTCTACTATATGGAAAACATTAACAGGCATGGTGACCATGGCAGGACACCATGAAGGAAGCCGCTGCTTTCCAACAAAAACATTGCTGCATGCCTGAAGTTTGCCAGTTACCACCCTGGCACTCCACAATGCTACTGGGAAAATGTTTTGTGGACTGATGAAACTAAGGTTCGTTTGGGAAGAACACGCAGCACTACATATGGCTTAAGAAGGGCACCGCATACCAATATGAAAACATCATCCCAACGGTGAAGTATGGTGGATAAAGCATTATGATTTGGGGCTGCTTGGCTGCTTTGGGGCTTGGACTGTTTGACATCATCGAAGGAAAAATTAATTCCCAAGTTTATTTAAGGTATCCTACAGGATAATGTCAGGGTGGCTGTGCACCAGCTGAAACTTAGTAGAAGTTGGGTGATGCTGCATGACAATGACATTAAACATCGAAGTAAATCCACTACAGAAAAAAAAATAAAATCCACTTTTTTGGAGTGGCTCAGACAGAGCCCAGACCTTAACCCAATAGAGATGCTGTGGAATGACCTCAAAATAGCCGTTCACACCAGACATGCAAAGAATATTGCTGAGCTAAAGCAGTTCTGTAAGGAAGAAAGGTCCAAAATTCCTTCTGAACATTGTGCAGGTCTAATCCACAGCCACCAGAAATGCTTTGAGGTTATTGACCCTAATGTAGACACTTACCCTAATGCAACCTCACATTCCGGCCACAGAAAAACACTGTAGCTGTCCCTATACCTGCAGTTTCTTAGTGCACATTCATAAGCACTCTGAGACAAACATTGCATACAAAATATTTGCCCCAAGTCTCATAACTAACTAACAGTGACACCCCTTAGCCTTCTGTATGAATAGAGAACAGCACAAACCCACGTCTCACTGCCCCCACATAGGCTGTCATACACCCCATCCCTGCACTGTTCCGCCCCTGGCCAGTTTTATCTTTCAGTCCATATGGACTTTCTGTCCTAGTGCGTGGGCAACATTCCCACCTCTCCACATTCTGCCGCTGTTTGGGAAGGCTGACTGACATGTCGCTAAGCTGCACCTGCCTTTTCTTTTAATTCGCAGTGGACGTCAGCACTCAGAAGCTGTTTGTCCACTGTCTCTGTGCCAGTGCCACCCCATTCCTATGCCAATCTTGAGATGCATCTGGCTCGTCACATCCTCAGGCCCCAGAACGGGTTCCAGCTCTTCACATCTAACTCTCCAGAAAACTTTCTCTAAATATGTTGATGAAGTTTACGCACTGTAAAAGCACTTAGTTCGGGACTTTGGAGATTTTAGACTTAGCAGCACTTTCCGTCAAAAACATTAATCAGCAACTTCAAAAGCTACATCACTGAATCGCTGTAGGGGAAAAACCTACTTATTTTCATTGCTTTTACAATTGTTTTTTTTTTTTTTTTTTTTTTGGCATAGAAATTAACCTTGGGATACTATTGTCCAGAACACAATAATGCCAAATATAAATATCTCAATGTGCCCTAAGGCTTTAATTAGAACTTTTAATTATAATGTTCAGCTTGTTCCAATTATAATTAAATCCCCCTCAAAGTCAAAAGATATGAAATTGTAGACAACATTTCAGAATTAATATTTGAAATACTATGTTGTATACAAGGGCCTAAGAATGTAATGAGACTGTAATTAGAGTTTTGCGGGGGACTCTTTATAAAACTCATCAGCCTCTTTTCACAAGTATTAGGGACAGTTTAGACCGATTGCATTCTTGAGTTTAAAAAAAGCTAGACGCAGTGCAACAAATGGAATAGAATGCAAGTGTTTGAGACACGTTTTTAAAAGGTGAATTTCTTTCAACCCCTTCTCAAGAAAAGACTGCAGGTGACTTCACACTACACACTATACATACACAGTATGATAAGCCATACATCATTCAAAGTTGATGTTCCACCATTACAGAATACATGCTGTAAAATATAATTTGTAACATATTCCGTTAGATTACTCAAGGTCAGTAACGTAATCAAAATACTTTGGATTGCTTCTTCAGCACTGGTTGATTTTTTCACTTGCTTTGACTATAAAAAAGTCTGCCAGTAGAGTAAGACAAAATACACATGTTAAAAATACATTCTCTGAAAAACCTAAATATCTTATGCAGTGTTGCTTCTAAAACAAGATAAATCAAAGTGATATTCTGGGATATTTTTACAGAAAAACAATGCAAAAATTATCATCAAAATTATCATTGTTCACATCAGTCTCCCCAAACTCTCTTGACGTATTTTTTATCTTGATGGAGGAGAATCAACATCGCAGTCCCACAAAGTCTTAATTACATTATTGTTTAACAAACAGAGCTAAGTCTCCAAGCCAGCTGTCAGGATTCTACTTCCTGTATCCTGCAGAGATACATCTGGTACACACAGACTTTGATGGCCTAATATCAAAGGTCTTAATAGATTAATATATATATATATACACTGATCAGCCACAACATTAAAACCACCTGCCTAATATTGTGTAGGTCCCCCTCGTGCCGCCAAAGCAGCCCCAACCCGCATCTCAGAATAGCATTCTGAGATGATATTCTTCTCACAATTGTACAGAGCAGTTATCTGAGTTACCGTAGACTTTGTCAGTTCAAACCAGTCTGGCCATTCTCTGTTGACCTCTCTCATCAACAAGGCATTTCTGTCCAAAGAACTGCCACTCACTGGATGTTTTTTGTTTGTTTTTGGCACCATTCTGAGTAAATTCTAAAGACTGTTGTGTGTGAACATCCCAGGAGATCAGCAGTTACAGAAATACTCAAACCAGTCCGTCTGGCACCAACAATCATCCATGCAATTATCTAAAGTGCAATGCATAAAATCATGCAGATACGTGTCAGGAGCTTCAGTTATTGTTCACATCAATCATCAATCAGAATAGCATTTTAGCTTAGCATAAAGCTAAATGTTCACATGATCAAATGTTCACAATGTTCTAATGTTCTGTTTCTTCTGCTCCAAACTTGATTCAAACTTACTTCTCTGTCTGCTTGTATGAATGTAACACATCTTAAAGTGTTTCACTGCTGTTCAAAAGCTCTTTGGATCGCATCATTTATATGTATAAATGTTTTCCTACTGAATAGACTAAACATAAAATGAAACAAATGACAATAAAATGCAAAGTAATCTCTTCAGTAATCAAAATACTTTTAGAATGTAACTGTATTCTGATTACAAACTATTTAAATTGTAACTGTGCAGTTATAGTTACTAATATTTTGTATTTTAAATACGAAATACCATCACAATGTACTGTGTACAATGTACTGTACATAATAAGTACATTGTATCACATAATAAGTACAAAATAAACATCTTTGAAATAAAATTATTATCTCCTAAATATTGGACAGATGAATGTAGTCATTTCTTATTTTAATTTAATTTAATGTATTTATTTTATTTATTTTTCTCCCCAATTTGGCATGCCCAATTACCAATGTGCTCTTGGTCTTCATGGTGGCATAGTGACTTGCTTCAATCCGGGTGGCAGAGGACGAATCTCAGTTGCCTCAGCGTCTGAGACCGTCAATCCGCGCATCTTATCACATGGCTTATTGAGCGCGTTACCGCGGAGGCTTCACGCTATTCTCCGCGGCGTCCACGCACAACTCACCACATGCCCCACCGAGAGCGAGAACCACATTATAGCGACCATGAGGAGGTTACCCCAACGTGACTCTACCCACTCTAGCAACCAGGCCAATTGGTTGCTTAGGAAGCCTGGCTAGAGTCACTCAGCACGTCCTGGATTCAAACTTGCAACTCCAGGTGTGGTAGTCGAATGTAGCATTTCTAAAAGTTAGGGGACATCTCTCTCATACAGAAAGTCTGCTTATCATTTGAATAAGTTATTGTTTGTATTAAAGACTGTTTATAATTTGATAGTGAATAGTGCACTTGTTACAAGTAATAAATATGTCTCTCACCACACGGAAAATTTTAACAGGTAGATATTTTCACCATTGAGCATGTTTACATGCACAGAAATATGCTGATAACTACTTTACCAATGTTTGAAATCATCGGGTTATTCTCTGCTTTGCACACATCATTTAAGCACATTGGATAAACTGGTATGAATGCCGACAAAGGTGTTTACATGCAACGCAAAACTGGGGTAATGGGAAAAAAATGTATGTGTGTCGACCAGTAAACTGTTTATGACTTACCCCGACAAAGTAAAATAATGTTAAGTGTGTAGGATTGAAAATTAACAAAGAAATTAATTTTTATGTTACAACCCCTATTCCTTTGTGAAAACAGTCATGTTGCATTCCAGTGAGAACTGATAGTGACCTGTCAGCCTACTGGCTGAGGTGTTTGTGTACTGGGACTCTGCAAATGGTCACAACTTGAATACAATGGGGGTTAAAGGTGGTCTGCTGATTGGTTCGTTTAAATGTATCAGGTCTGTTTGTGGTCACATGGCCAAGGACATGATAAAACAGAATTGTAACTTATGCTCTGGGCTCTTTTTGCCTCTTCCTCTCATTCTTCTCTCTGGGCTCTGCTCTTGGGTGACCATCAGACCTAGACACTAGCTCTCAATCGTATATCTCTCTCTACCCTCTCTCACTCTTTCTAACCTCCATTCTCTTTCACTAAGGTAGTATGCATACTGATTTCATATACATATTTCATATATCCAATTTGTAACTATTATATCTAAATTGTAACCATCTACTGTAACATTGTAAGGCTAAGCTGTTATTAAACTTTTCCTTTTAATCCATGTCTAGCTTCTCTCACTGTGTAAACTATATACTTTTAAGTGCTACATATTGCATTACAATAAGGTCATAGTATGGTTCTAAACATTGCTCTCCCACATTATTAGCTATTCTAACTGCACTTATTTCTGTCATTGGTATAAGTAGCAGAAGGTGTATTTGACAAGAAATGCACAGTTTTATTCCATCTCGTTGTTAACATTTCTTCAGTCACCTCTGCAATTCTACAGCTTGAACCACTGTAGTAAGCGTTTACCACCTTACAAGCATTTATATGACCTTATACGTTGTTGGCTTATTATGCATAATCAGTGTAAGAGTGTGTATGTAACATGCTTGGTGATTAGTTATCCTATGAGCAAAGACCTGTGATATTACTGCGATTACTACCAAAATCTCTTTTCTCTGGATGCATGCCATGTTTGTTGTGTGTGTCTCTGCTGTGTTTTCATTGACTTAAAATGTCTATAATTGAGTACGGGGAACACGAGCGCAGTCGACCAACCAGACGCTTTGATTAGGTCTGTGTGTACCAGATGTATCTCTGCAGGATACAGGAAGTAGAATCCTGACAGCTGGCTTGGAGACTTAGCACTGTTTGTTAAACAATAATGTAATTAAGACTTTGTGGGACTGCGATGTTGATTCTCCTCCATCAAGATAAAAAATACGTCAAGAGAGTTTGGGGAGACTGATGTGAACAATACTGGAGGTGTGTTGGTGAATAATTTATAGCCGTTTTCCTCATTAATCATTTACATTCACAGTGCCGCGTACACGTGCGTTTGTTTTGAGCCGACTCGTCTGGGGTCTGTGTGACCTTTCCTTGCTGTGTCTAAGCTGGTGTCTTCGTGTAATCTCCAGGCTCCTCCACGACGGCACGTCGGTTTCATCCCTCTGCCTTCTCTCTCGCCCCCTCCTGCTCCCCCTGTGGGCGAGTAATGATTGTCTTAACCTTTTCTCTTGCTTATTAAGGACCCTGTCAGAATGTTTAAATGCTTATGTTAATCAGGCCCGGTCGGTGTCAGGCGGAGGGAGGACGTTGTCCCAAAACAATTATGAATGGAGACAGTGTCTTCATCTGGCAGAAGGACAAGGAAGAGAGTGCGATGGAGGGAAGGTGGCAGGTAGAGAATGAGAACCGGATGATGGTAGTGGGTTTTAATGAAATGGTTCACTTAAAAATTATAAGTCTGTCATTAATTACTCACTATCTTGTCGTAGCAAACCGGCATGCTGTTATTTTCCCAGTGGAACACAATAGAAGAATTTCTGAAGAATCTTTATGAAACTCCAAATTGTCTGAAACCATATCATAACTTTGTGTGAGGAATAGACTGAACTAATTTAGAATTGATGAAACAAACTAATATTTCACCCTAGTGTTTGATTATTCAGGAACAACTGTTTTAAATGTCTTAAACTTTGAATTATACCCTCCTTATTTGAGTGGAATGGTTCACCAGTGACAAATGTGTGCGACACTTACTGTAAGTAAATTACAGACGCGAGTTTGAATTTGGGGGTTCTTATCTAATATAAATGTTATATATTTATACAAAACAACAGTAAAGATGGAAATGCTACCTTTAAAATGTTTGGTTGTTAGTAATAAATAATAGTACTTCAAGTTGCTTCACTCTTTATTGCATATTTAACTCACTTAACATACAAACCATTAACTGCATTAGATTAAAGATACAAACGGGTATTTTCTTTGAACTGCCTGTTTATATGTGTGTCTGATGTTATTTAATGTCTGACCACTGGGATGTATGTTGGGTGACGGGAGGGGGTGCATATATTGATAAAAGTTGATTCTGTGTTTTCATGTGTTGTTTGTGTTAATTTAACTTTGGAATCAATAAAAATTGTTAATGACAAAAAAATTATGGAACGTTATGATGTGATATAAAGAAGAAAAGAAGAAAAAGAAATTAAGATTCTAAACAATTTCTTGGTTGCTAATTGTGGCAGTGGGGGCATGGTCAAGCATCCGTCCGGAGAGAGAGAAAGTGGTAAGGGCACTTGCACCTGAGCTAAATTATGTTTAACACCTGTCTCTAATTCCAGTGAGCATGGGGAGAGCGGCATATAAGCAGCCACGCCATGAGCAGAGGAGAGAGAGAGAGTCTGGCACAAGCAAGGCCACAGTGCTCCAGAAGCTGTTGCGTTTAATCTGTTGTGTTTATGAAGCTGATGTGTCTAACTAACTACGTGCCTGTGAAGCTGATGTGTTTAAGTGACTACGTGCCTGTGAAGCTGATGAGTTTGTGAAGGTGTAAAGAATTGAAGTAGTCGATTAAACGTCTTACCTGAGCCTGGAAAACCCGCTTCCCTGTGTTCTCCTTCCCTTCTGCTGTGAAGTTGTGTTACACTAATCAAACGTAAGGAAATTGTTATGCTGACCATGTATAAAGCCTTATTATACAGTCAGTAAACAGGTCAAATTTCCATGCTTCCGTTAAAGTGCACATGATGTTCTTTGAAACATTCTCAGAAAAAAAATAAAAAATAAAAACCTGCTGCAAACGCATGACTTGAGAACACTTAAAATATAGCACATGAGTCATATGCACTACTTTAATGGGGCTTTTTGGTCCTTTTAGGAGCTTGACAGTCATATCACTAAGGGGGAAAAATCCTTTGTTTCACAGGAAAATTACAGCATATGGGTTTGAAATTACATACATGAGGGTGAATAAATCTTGACAGACTTTTCATATTTGGGTGAACTATTCTTTGGAGATCATAAGCGTTTGTTTGGGTAATCAAGTGTAGGAGCTAGCATTGCATTTCAAGGTCTTGGGCTTTTGACCAGTTTCTCTTTGAGTCTGTCCTTCTGTCTTTTGACCATACTCAGTTTCTCATTTCTTTGCTGCCCTTTACTTGACTTCCAATTACCATAGTTCTCTTCATCTTCCTGTGACTGATATATTATACCTGCTGTTTACCATGCCTCTGATGTTCTGTGGTGTGTCTGCAGGGACCGTGCTGCTGCGATGACGTCCTTCTGCCTAACAGGATTCATGGAATATGTCAGTCACAAGAATGTGATGGCAGAATGGCAGTGAGACAGCAACAATTTTATCATATTATTATTATTAATTTGCCACTTTATAGGCATATGGGATCAGGGCATGATTTAGGACAGATTCAAACCTGCATCTCCAATGTAAGCACCAAGGTGTCTGAAGCACATGCACTCACCACTAGTCCACGACTCATATTATTCAACAGGCCTTAGTCATGGTAGACACCTACTTCAATTTGATGCAAATGAAAACAAAGCTGTGAGGGACCAACGTACCTTCCATTGGGTGGTAATGTCAGGTCAGAGACTTTTGTCCACTGGATTTTATTTTTTTTTTTTTTTTTTTTTTAAATACATATTTTCAATGTTTGAAAACTGGCTGAATGATTGATACCAATGTCACAGGCTCTTTTTGATTCACATCTAAAGGTCCATACCCACACTTTATACATCAGCATTGCACAATTACATAGTAAGTCTGGAAACCCTTTACAATAAGGTTGTATTGTTAACATTTACCTAAATTAATACATTCTGTAGAAAGACATTGCTCATTGTTATTTCATGATACCTTACGCACTGACTAATATTAACTAATTTAACCTTATTGTACCTAAGTGTTACTGACCTTAAGTCTATAACTTACGTTATAAGTCTGTAAAAGAACAATAAGCCATGCAAGGCTGTGCATTTTACATAGTTTACACCTTAAGTGTAGTAGAATGACTGTAACATTTGCCCTCTCATGGTTTATTGTTTCTTAAAAAAATGGCGGCAATAGCAATATGATTAAAAGCACTAATCTTCAGAAAATAGTCAAATGTATTAATCCAAATATGAGAAAAAATATAATTAGTTAATACAATGAATAACCTAGTTTATTAGCCTAAGTGTAGACCATTTACGGTTAATGTACTAACTTGGTGCTTCAATCTTGTGGTCACAGGTGTGTGTTTATTGGCTTTATTAAACGACTTTGAATGCAGCTTTTCCAATCAGAATTAAGAGTCTGAACTATCTGTTTTATAAATCCACATTTTCTATAGAGACACACTATATTTCCTGTGTATTTCATCCATCAGTTCAGTAAATTTACTGTACTGCTTGGCAGACAAAGAGAACCTTCCTCTGGTTAGACTAAATTGGTAGGTGTAACCCAGCCAGGTCCAATAACACTATCCTCATGCTAGAAATCCATAAAAAGCACAGCAGTGGGGTTGTTTCAGACTGTTAGTGGTGACTTTGCAAGACATGATTATATATCATTTGTGCTTCTTGCAGGAGTTCTACCTGAAATGTGCTGCCCACCCCACCTGTGATAATGATACTTCTGTAGCTCTGGACCTGATAATGCCCAACACACGCAGAGTCCTCTGCATCGCCTGCATGGACAACATGTGAGTGTCTAAACTCAGCAGTGAGGTTGGAATGAACCATCTATCTAAAAGATAGAAAGAATCAGTAATTTCGTTACAACATTATTTTCACAGACAATACACTGATTTAACCAGGCATGACCTAATAAATTGACAAGCAATAAAAGTAATCTCTTGCAAGTTAATCTAAGTTTTGAGTTTTCGTCCTGACAAACCGTGACCATAACGCAAGACAAAACATTTTGTCGGTAGCTTGGGTTCTCATTTTGACTTGTGTTATGTGGCTCCACTCACAGTGAAATCTCATTGGTTTAAAACTCTCTAGCACTGTGTCCTAACAGGGCACATCGAGAGAAGCAATATAAAGCAAAATGTTCCACACCAATCTGAGTTTTTGTCCTAACTCGCTGTGACCATGACAAGCAGCAATGCACAACAAAACATTTTGTTGGTAGCTTGGTTTCTCTTTTTAACTTATTGTGCTAGTAGCTCTGACCACAGTGAAATCTCTTCGGTTCAAAATCTGTGCTGAATTAAATTTGCTTGCACAATTCTGATCTTGCCGGCTAGTTCTGAGCCCTATATACTGAGGATGCAGAAGACTACTGCGATCTGACACAGTCTGCCGGTACTGTACAGCACCACTCCGCTACTGTGATCCAGTCACCTGAATCATCTCTTTAACATGCCAAAAGTGCACTTGACTACTCTGCACATCTGGATATATGCCTGGAAATATAATTTATCCCTGAGTACCTCCATGTTTGTGTGATGTCACCCTCTCGCCTCTGGGCAGAATCAGTACTGTGGATTTCCACACAGTATCGCTCGAGTTTCCATATTGGAAAGTTGAGTTCCTAAGTTCTGTTGCACTTTTCCAAGTAGGAAGTCATGCAGTACTGCATTTTGCTTTCAGTGACTGCATTAAATTTGACACTAAAAATGTGCCACGTCAAACAAGGGCCAACAGACAAAGCAGCTGACGAATTAACAGATAGGAAAAGTAACTTTGCAAACAAAACAAGGTTGACAGACCACTTTGGAGACTGACTGATTGATCCATCAGTCAGAAAAGACATCATAACTACAACACATTGGAGAAGTAAACAATGGTTGATAAAAATCCCGTACTCTCAAAACTACATCTACCTCCTCGTGTGCAGTTCTTCAATCAACCGCAGATATTGTTTTCAAAGAGAGAATACTAAAGGTCCTGCCATTGAAGGTCGGCTATTAGCAGAGTGGTCCTGAGGCAGCACTTCTACCTGCTGTTCGCGCACAGAGGGTCGGGGCAGTTGAGTGTCTGGAGAAACCATACAATGGAGCCCAATCATCAACATCCACCATTCAAATCAAGGGCTGATTGAAATAGTGCCGCAATTACCATCCTGAGTAGGGATTTGTTTTTCCACCGTCCTCCGCAGCTCTCTTCTTCCTCCTCAGAGATCTTCTCCGTTTGTTTAAAAGGGCACTGACAAGGATGCAGGCAGTCTCTCACAATAGAGGCAGAAGAGGGGTCAGAGAGGTGGAACTCAGTGTTTCTAGGGTGACTTACTGTCAAGTGAGACTGGATTTTAGACTAAAGGAGATGTTCTTGAGAAATGAAGAGAAAATTGTTGTGAGATTTGAGGAGGCTGTTTCTTTGCGTGCTACGCTGAAATAACAATGGTCTTCGAGGACAGTTGAGGTTTTCTCAAAGGTTTCGAATGAGCAACTTATCTAAGCAAAATCCCCACCTGCCTCATGCTCCCAGAAGCCCCTCTTCTGCAAATTTTTCTTTAAGGCCCTGATATACTTCATACGAAATCAAAGAATGAAAGGGTGTGATGTCATTTGGAACAAAATCTGGCCTAAAAGGTGTTTTTGTGTTCGTTTTGGTGGTTCATAACAGCTCGTCTGGGCGAAGTTTTAGAAAAAATTCTTATCAGCTGTTAAACACCTTCTTACTTGGACCATTGGTCCAAGTCATCGGTAGGTGTGACCTAGAGCTCCGACAGCTAATTTTGTTTACGTTGTTCAGTCAGTCAAATTCAGTCAACATAAACACTCCGGCATGCAGAGTTATTAGCGAGCTGGTGCAAAATGTCCTACATCTGTACGATCATTCACGTAGAGACATTTTCCAAGACCATGTCATGCGATTTTTTTTTTTGTTTCTGTTTAATTAGTCTACAAATGGAATCATATCCAATCAAATACTTATAAGTGCCATCTGCAGCGAAAGCCATTTACACATCTGCCCAAAGTAAGATATGCATCTTTCATCATTCCTTTGTCTGTATTCTGCACATTAACACTCTTTTATACACTCATCTTTGCAGTAGTATAAGTGGCATCATAAATTACAACAATAGAGAGTAATCTACACATATTATGTCCATGTATAGCGTGTTAGCGCATTAGTGTCATGAATTCAGAATGTAAACAGGACAAATTAAACATTATCTACTGTATACTGTATATATATTATTTTAAATCATATCATTGAGTGGTTGATATAGCTTCTTTTACTGACCTCATGTGAATTCTACACATAGTATAAGGCATAAAGTCATTGATAACACATTTTATTTTCATGTTAGTTTAGGTTTTACATGTAGCGGCGTCATATAAAAATACTCCTCTAAACACCTCCCACAGCGGTGTGGTCGGTGTCTGAATGTTCGCAAACAGTATGTCATTGCTCAGCTTTTTCGAACTTCTTTTTACCCCTGAACAAAGAATGAAGAAGAACTTCTCCGGCATTCTATTATGCCTGTTTTTAGTACCATTAAGTTTGCAAACATTACAATAAAAAAATATATATTATTGAAACTGTAAATTGTTTATAAAAAATTGTAGTATTTGTTCTACTGGGACTGGGGTTGCAGATTCACTTCAAGTTAAGCTAAGTAAATAGCTGGAAATCACTTTTGAAATGACTTATTTTCTATATGTGGACTAACACTGTGTACTAACTGGGCTTGATGCGACAAAAGCGTCAAACAATAAAAAGCAATCGCTTTCATTTTAATCTGACCTTTTGTCTTAACCAGGTGTGACTGTGACAAGTATTTTGTACGTTTATTTGTCAGAAAGAACACTGTATCTGTTGCTTGGTTTCTATTTCTATCATGTCACACTAGGTAGCCATGGCCACTGCAAAATCTAACTGGTCCAAAATCTGACTCCACATAACTGTATATTCAACATCAAATATATTCTAACTGGCTTTAATTGAATCAGGTCACACAGAATTTTCATTTTTTGTGTGGACAGTTCTGGAAAATAGTTAGGACCTTGTGTAACGGTAATGATCACTTTTATTATATGATACAATGCTGTGTAATAAGACACTGTAAGTGTGTTTCAGGCCTCACTGTGTCTTACAGGACTCCAGTTCTGGTGTTTCAGTGTGCCGAGCGTCACGTCATCTGCCTGGGGTGCTTCCACCTGTACTGTGTGACCAGACACAATGAGAGGCAGTTTATCCATGAGCCTGTGGTGGGTTACTCCTTGCCATGTGCAGGTGAACATGCCACAGATGTATGGATGTGAATGGATATCAGTCAGTGTATAGGTTTGCACCAACTAGTGGATTAGTTGACGTGTTGGGACTCGGTTAACTAGTCATGGATCACATAATTTCAGTTGTGCTAGTTCTGTACAAGGCAACAGCAGGAGGAAAATTCCACTGCCCACAAACTGAGCCTCAGTCCACAACCACACTAATACAGTACGTTTTTGTTTGAAAACGGATTGATTTTGCAATGTTTACACTTACCATTCATACTGGAATGGCATTTTTCTCCACCGAAAATGGAGGCTTTGTATAAAGCTCTCCAATAACTGCATACTTTAATTAAAAAAAATAAAAATACTTTGGAAAACTATGACATTAGGAAACTGAAAACAGAGTCCTTAAACTTAAATGGATCATTGTGGATGTGGCCACAGTGTAGCTGCTTGACATTCATTTTATTTAATAAGCTGTAATAGCCAAATATATTCAATATTTTGGAAAAGTGAAAATAAAGTAATAAACGCAGAATGGTTCACAAACCATGTTATATGCAAACCAGGTTTCTTGGTTTTTATTTCTTACCGGTAAAAACCCTCAATTGAATAAAATAATTTTCATTTATTTCATTATTTCCAATCTCAAATCTTTAGAAGGCATAATGAAATAGTTTGTTTAACACATTATTTATAAATGTGTTAAAGTCCCCATGAACTGCCTTGACGAGTGTAGTTTTCTTTGGTCTGTTGATGTATTTCCTGCTGTAACATGAGGTCGGTGTGGGACATGTCAAATGACTCGTGCCTAAAATAGCCAATAGAGCGGAACAGTGCCCACCCATTTTTTTCAGCCGTCTGGGTTCCGGAAGTATTGTCCCAATTAATTTCTTCCATAGTCTTTTTATAAAATCCTTCATAAAAGAGTTGTAAGCCATGAACCAAACCAACCAGCATATGTACAAATATGTAAGTAGTTTAAGGGTGAAGGGAGACCGACTCGATTATGTAATTTACAGTACATCATGGGAGTGGGCGATCGCACCGAGGCACATTTTGCGGTTTCGTTGGCTGCTGTTCTCTGATTGGTAGTTTAGCAAGGTTCCACCATGCTGCTTTATGTGCAAGAGCCAGTGTTTTGCAGGGTAAGCCATCTCAAAACCAACTCCGACCGCTTCTCCGAAGAAGCAATAATCCATAACCAGCCCACAAACGTACACAGCACATTGCAGTCTTTGCTTACAACAAGGCTGTAGCTGTTGTGCATGTCAGTGCAGATGAATGAGAAACAAGCTAAATATATCAATGTTTTGTATCACAATACACTTAAAGATAAAGAATAAAGGAAACTTACTCATGCTGTACATCCCAAGATATCTCAGAAAAACATATAAATAAACTGCAGCCACTTTCTTCGTATCCAGCTCCCGTGTTCCATTCAGAAGTGATCATCCTTACGCCCTATTCCCCAATTACCCTTCAGTGTAATTGTGAGAGCTGAGAGCTTCAGAGGACTGAAAGGTGATAATGGTAGTCACTCACATTTGAAGTGATTCTTATTGGAAATTCTGTTTGGAATGACACTATAGCATGGATTGTGCTCCCTTCAAAGTGCCCTGCCGAAGACATCTGTGCCAGTTAGAACACAGACAGATGCTCTGACCAGTTGTAGGGGAAGGGTGCGTTCTTGTTCTAGAATGCATTTGATTAGACTTGAAAGTTTTTCAGCCTCTTTGTAATGGTATTGGTGATTAGCCGGAAGTGAGGGAATGCATATTTGAAATGCTTATAGTATATTCACTGAAAACATTTGTATTAATTTTTTTCTCATCATTTAGAAGTAGGGGTGTGCAGCAAAGCCATTACCTGTGTTTGTATCTGTGTCTGTTTATATGACAAAATTATCCATATCTGTCTCTGTATTCAGATAGAACCGGGCGTGGGAGGGGCTTAAACTGGAAGTGCGTCAAAACTAAATGAAATGCCCATTTTTAAATGTTACTCATACATTTATCATTTCTATTAATAAAATATGCCTTGTCTATGCCTTTTCATAATAATAGCCTAATAATAATAATAATAATAATAATTATTATTATTATTATTATTTTACAACTAGTATTTAAAAAAATATGATTTTATTCTTCTTTTTTTTTTCTTACCAGATGAAGCTGAATTTGTAGGCTACATTATCTGTGGAATACACTATATGGCCAAAAGTAAAGAAAAATCTTAATGTTTCTTTATGTAATGGCTTGGGCTTTGTGTGCTTCCAAATTTGTGGCAACTGTTTGGGGATAGCCCTTTTCTGTTCCAGCATGACAATGCCCCTGTGAACAAAGTGAGGTCCTTAAAGAAATGGTTTACTATAGTGTATGTTGTTAACTGTGGTTTCTCCTGGTATTTCTGATATTAATATCTGCATGAAACAGAATTTTCATTTGTCTGTGCATGTATAACAACATTATTCTGAAGGCAGGAGGTGTCAAGCATAATGTGAAATGTCAAGCACACATTTTGCAGTGAATAATAAATACAAATTCAAACATTAAAAGAAATGAAAATAAAATCAATATAGCCTACAAACAGGTGAAAGTCCCGTAAATCTATATGGAATCTTGACGATAAGACACCATTATTTTGTTAAATAATGATAATTATAATTATAATATTAATGGTAAATTTATATAGCGCCTTACCAGAGGTAGCACAGTTTAAAGAAGAAGAAGAAGAAGAAAAAGATGGAGCATGTTTCAGTTTCTTTGTTTTACATAGGGAGGAATATTCCTAAAAGATGAATACTCTATGGAGCATTTAAACCTTTATGGAGCATTTCAACTTTTTTTTTTGGAATCAAGTCTTAACCAGATAATTTCCTTAATTGCTGATGTGGACATAAATGTGGTCAACTTTAAAAAACGGATAGATGGGCTCTGATATGAAATCATCGCTTCAGGTCAGGAATTTAACAAATCTGTGCTCAGGTTTAGTCTATAAATAAATACATGGGAATCACGTGTGAATCGTGTGATACATTAACATAGACATTTCAAGCTCCAGACACGCAAAATTAACAGAGACCGCAAGAGGAGTCAAAACCGCGCCCATCTGATTTTAAATCACAACGTGCACATTTTCATTCATAAGGTTTACACTTTAGAAATTTTGGCTGCACAGATTCATAAATTCTTTGTAATTTTGTATATGTTTATTTAAAATGTCGCTTTATCCTTGTGCCTCTTCATTTGCATATTTTTATATTATTCTGATGAATCCGTTATTTGTTTTGAAGTCATTTATTGTGCCTTTCCGAATAAGGTATTTGGCTTCGGGCACATCCCTATTTAGAAGTACACTAGCATCTAGATGACCTAAAGCATATAGATATGGACTAAAAGCAGCAAAACATTCATTTTGATTTCATGGGGTCTTTATCAACTTTAAAAAATGAATGTGTTAAACAAGACAATTCGTTAACTTTGACACCTAACAAAAAAAAAAAAAAAGACATCGTAAAATCGTATTTTTTTCTCTCAAATTATCTGCAGAAACCCTTGCAACCCCAGTTTGAATATCCCTGGCCTAGTTGACTACTTTTCTGGGTGACTAGTCGACTAGTAAAAATGAGAACTCATGCAAGCCCTAGTTTGTGTGTATTGGTGTTTTAGAGTGTGCATTTCAGTCCATGTGTGTGTGTGTTTTTACACACTGGCAGTGTTTGTCAGTGATTGATGGTGGTGTGTTGGTGGCTGCAGTGAAGATGAGATACTATCAAATTGTTCTCCTTCCCTCACACACAAAAAGCTGAACACAGTCTGTCTCGCTCTGGGCTCTCATCGTGCCCCTGTTGGCCCTCCACATCCGTTAATGCCACCCGGTAATGGGGCTCTGGGGAGAACCATTGCCCCCTTATCAGCCAGAACACCCTAGCAATCTCTCACGCTCCCTGAATATCTCTGTATCTACCTCTGTCTTGCCCTTGCAATCCTTCATTTGTCCTGCTGCCATTCTCTATTCCTTTCCTTTTCTCTGTCACTGATATTTTTTGTCTTTTTTCTTTTCTCTTCTTACATTTTCTACAGTACCTACAGTTTAGCTTTGGTTGCAGCCAGAAAAGACAGTTAAACAGAACAGGAAGATTATTATGTTGAGGGCACGGTACAGATCAGGGTTTGGCTGGTTTGCATTGGCAGATTGCCCCTGCTGGTAGGTGCTGTAACTACAACAGACTGTGGGTAAAAAGCATGGTTCTCTATTGAGGACAATTCAGAAGTAACATTCTGATGAAATAAGAGTTTTGGCAAGCAACATACGGGGGTTCAAAAGTCTTACTTCACATTGAAAATATTGGATTCAAAAAGAAGCTTAAACCTTAAAATAAACAAAGATACTTCCTAGCACTATTTGTAGTCAAATACTTTTTTCACTAATCAAATAAGCAAATTAGTTTGAAAGGTCAGATATATATTAATGTTAATAATGTAACTTTTTACTTACGAATGTTCAAAGTAAGTGATGTTTATATATATATATATATATATATATATATATATATATATATATATATATATATATATATATATGTGTGTGTGTGTGTGTTTTTAGGGGTTGTTTATGTAAGTATGGGTGTGTGTGTGTAGTTGTGTTGCTGTTGTGACAGCGTGTCTTTGGGGCCATCAATCACTGTGTGTGTGGCTGCAGACAGGAGATTGTGTTGAAAGGTCAGACATCAGCTTCAAATGCCATTTCCACTTTTAAACAACTTTCAACAGTCCAGCGATAGCACGCTCGTCCAAAAGGCATGGATGAAAGAGGGAGTGCGGCAGACACATCTGCAAAATGTGAAGACATAATCGGCTGCCTCCAATAAACTGAAACGCACGAGCTCAAGATGCTTTTGCCCAGAAAATCCAGCAGAAGCCAGTGCACCCTTAACCTTCTTTTGAAATGAGCTTTAACATAACACCACATTAAAGGCTGACCTCAAAAGCAAAAAAATTTCCGCTTAATATTTAGTCACACACCTTCATTGGAGGAAATCTTGCCTTTCAGTAATGTAGGTGTAGGGTGCAAAACAGCGGACGGCTTTCTGTGTGGAAAAGAAGGATGAGATCCAGCTTCTCTTCTGTTAGTGTACCTGCTTCATTACATTTAAGGGAATAGTTCCCCCGAAAATAAAAATTCTACTATGAAACTTAAAAGGGCATCTTAGACAGAATGTCCCAGCTTTGATTTACATCTAAAGTGTGTGGTGTCCCAAAAGTACAAAAAAGCACCAAAAAAGATTGTAAATGTTGTCCAAATGATGCATGCACTGTATACCAAGTATACATTCAAGTCTTATTCTATCATTCAAGAGTTTTGTCCTTTCGAAATTTTTGTTTTTCACTCATTTTCCACTCATCTTAAACTCATCTTCCACTTCCGTTCATTAAAAATCTTGTGCAACTGCTGAACATGACTTTTTATCAAGCTATACACAAAAAAAAAAAAAAAAAAAAAAAAAAAAAAGACAACAATACTAGTCTTAAAATAATTATGAGTTTCAGTAATGTACTGTACGTATGTCATTGTAATGTGTGGTCAGCACTCACTTTTGCATAATTCATCCAGCCCCTTTTCTTGATAAATGAGTTTGACGAACTGAATAAACAACACACCTCCTCCTCTCGTTCAACCAGTCAGCAGATCCTCATTCACGAATGAGATGACTCATTCATTTAGTTCGTGAAGGAGTTTACCAGTACATTCAGTTCATTCATGAACGAGATGATCGACTGGTTCAGTGAAGAGCTGTATTCGTTTAGTGGGTGAAACCAATGATATGCTCCTTCACAGCCACCACTTGAATTCTATTGGCTCGCACTAAAGTCAGTCTTTAAAAGCAGGGCAAAGCAACACAAATGAAATTGGCATGTCTACAAATATATAAAGAGACTTTAAAAATAGAGCTTAAAGACCATAACTGTATTCATCACAAATGGCAGGTCTTATTTTTCCTATACTTTGTCAGATGCTGTGCTTAATTTTTACTAAGACAGAGAAAAATGCATGGGGGTGAACAAGAATGATTCATTCACTTAAAAGATTTGTTCAAAAAGACAGATTCGATCACGAACAAAATGTCAGTATATAAAGGTGCAGTCACATTTACCTTTGCACTGCGAAATTCTGAGGGCGAAGAAGGCGTCGGCGGATGTGAAGCACGTGTGAATCTAGCAATAAAGTAATTGCCAAGCAAGCAGCCTCTTTTTAATGCTGCACTTTATTTTCTGGGAGAATTTATTTTTCTTTCTTTTTTACCTCTTGTACCATACTCCCCTTCTCTCTCATCTCTGTTTTCTCTTCACTCTGATTCTCTCTTATGGTCCCCCATTTTGTTCATGCCTCTTTGACTCTCCTACTGTCTGTGTCACATATTCCCTGTTGTTTGCATTGACTTTTATGTTGAAATTCTGGTTTAGTTCCCTGTTCCTGTTTCCTGTTAGTTTTGTAGTCCTTTGTAGTTTCTTTTCATGATTGGTTTTCCCCTGACTGTTTCCCCAGGTGTTCCTCGTTCCCTTCTTTTCCCTTGTGTATTTAAGCCCTTGTTTTCCCTGTTTTTTTTTGTTTGTTTTTTTTTTTTTGTCAGTCTTCATCTGTATTATGCTGTGCTTTGTTCCCTGTGTTTTGTTTCATTATGTTCTGAGTTACCTGGTTTTATTAAAAAAGGCTGCATTTAGATCCTCATTCCTCTCCTGTCTCGTTACAGGAAGACTGACCAAGAAATGGATCTAGCGGCCGTCAGGATTCTACTCCTTCAGCAAGGGGACCGTCCAGTTGAGGATCACGCCCGTGAGTTTTTAGAGCTGGCAAATGTAGTGCACTATCCAGACTGCTCTCTGGTGGTTTTCTTCCGGGCCGGTCTGAATAGTGCACTGAGGGAACGCATGCCTCCGGCTGATCCTCACTGGACGCTCGGCGATTATGTGGAGAAGGCTCTGAACTTAGCGGTTCCCCTTAAACAGTGGATTATGGTAGGAACCCTGGGCCAAAACCTGCATCCACGGCCCCTGTCTCGAAGCCTTCCACGGCCCCTGTCTCGAAGTTGTGTGATCTGCCACTGATGTCGGTGCGTAGGTCCATGAAGACTCTACCTCAAAAATTGTCTGCGCCCACACCATCCCAGAGCCAGCGTTGCCAGCCTCGTCCGTCCCAGAGCCAGCGTTGCCAGCCTCGCCAGTCCCAGAGCCAGCGTGGCCAACTTCGGCCATCCAGAGGAGGAGGAAGAGAAGAAAAGTGTCCGTTCCCGAGTCTCTGCCCATGCCCACGACCACGGAGGTCGTTCCCGAGTCTCTGCCCATGCCCACGACCACGGAGGTCGTTCCCGAGTCTCTGCCCATGCCCACGACCACGGAGGTCGTTCCCGAGTCTCTGCCCATGCCCACGACCACGGAGGTCATTCCCGAGTCTCTGCCCATGCCCACGGAGGTCGTTCCCGAGTCTCTGCCCGTGCCCACGACCACGGAGGTCGTTCCCGAGTCTCTGCCATGCCCACGACCACGGAGGTCGTTCCCGAGTCTCTGCCCGTGCCCACGACCACGGAGGTCGTTCCCGAGTCTCTGCCCATGCCCACGTCCACAGAGGTCGTTCCCAAGTCTCTTCCCATGTGCGCGATCATGGAGGTCATTTCCCATTCATCCAGGACTCTTTGTCTTGAGCCTCCCATGGCTCTGCCTTCCATGGCTTGGCCCCTCGAGCCTCCCATGACTCCGCCCCCAGAGACTATTTCCCCAGAAGCTCCGCCCCCAGAGACTATTTCCCCAGCGGCTCCGCCCCCAGAGACTATTTCCCCAGCGGCTCCGCCCGCTCCCCCAGAGACTATTTCCCCAGCGGCTCCGCCCGCTCCCCCAGAGACTATTTCCCCAGCGGCTCCGCCCGCTCCCCCAGAGACTATTCCTCCTGCGGCTCCGCCCGCTCCCCCAGAGACTATTCCTCCTGCAGCTCCGCCCGCTCCCCCAGAGACTTCTCCTACAGCGGCTCCGCTGCCTGACACTGTCCTGCGGCATCCTCCCAGGCCTCCTGACCCTGTCTCGGCCCTGCTTTGGTCTCCTTGGTCTCCTGGCCATCAGCCTGATCTGCTCTGGTCTCCTTGGTCTCCTGGCCATCTGCCTGATCTGCTGTGGTCTCCATCCCTCTGGCTCCACCTTAGTTTCAAGCCATCCTGAATTTGCCTTGTTCCTCTGCTCCCCTTGCCCCTTGTGCCACCCCCCCCCCCCCCAGAACAACCTGTTTTTTTTCCCCTACACCCCATGGACAATTTGTTTTTGTTTTGTTTTTTGGAGCATCTGGAATCCGCTCGTTAAAAGGGGGGCTTTGTCACATATTTCCTGTTGTTTCTATTGACTTGTGTTGAAATTCTGAGTTAGTTCCCTGTTCCTGTTTCCTGTTAGTTTTGTAGTCCCTTGTAGCACAGTCTGTTCCTGCAGAGATGCTATTAAAACTTCTCTATCTTAATGCTTACATACTAACTTGTACTTAATCTAGTCTATTCTTTAGAAAACACAGTGACCAAAATAAAAGCACATTTAAATAATTTTGATATACACATTGTTGCTTAATTTTATGTCTGTATCAAAATCATCAAGAATATAGTATGATTGTTCCTCATATCACCCAGCCCTATATCACCCAGCACACACCCACATGCACCAATTTCAGTAACTGTGAGATGGTGTGATGCATGTCTCTGTTTGGGCACACTTATCAGACAGTGATATGTGCGCAGTTGCATGTTAACTGGGTTCAGCTGTCCCAAAGGCTGGTGCAATGCTAGATAAGGTGGAATTGCTGCAACACTTATTGGAGGCAACCTTGACATTTTATTAGCACAGAAAAATATCCTTGAATACCACTAATGGCCTGTAGCCACTTCTAACATCAATCAGAGAGTCAATTCTGAAAAAAAATTCAACTCAAACTTTTTTGCCACTCTGCTTGGATCACTTTAGCTTGTACTAATAGAGGTTTGTGGACGAATGATGATCCTTTAGGGGTATTCACACACACTTTATACTTTACAACTAATTAAATATTTAGGTGCTAGTTAATACTTTAATGGTGCTTTTCTGGTTGTTTGTGGAGCTTGACAGCTGTGGTCACTTTGGAAAGTCATTCAGAAAGAGTTGAGTACATTTTCATCAAAAGATTTTACTTTTGTGTTGCATAGAAAAAATAAAAGCATAAGGGTTTGGAATCAGTGTCAGAAATTTAGGGGGGTTGGGGCAAAAATGTGGGGGCAAAAAAAAAATGCACTTGCAATGAATTCTTTAGTTTTTTGTTGTTGTTGTTGTTTGTTTTGTAACATCTGATACAGTTAGGGTTAGGTATATTTTATTATAGTCCTAGTTATACATAAAATTGCATAAAATATTAATTGAGCTTGATTGAATTCTTAGGGTAAGATATACTAATTTATTAAATAAATTATTAAGTATTTTACATAAACTGATGAGACAGAGATTGTTTTAAATGGTAAAAACAACAACAACAACAACAACAACAAAACACTATAAAGTTAAAAAATTCCCCCAAAATCAAGGGTTGTGCACCATTCAGAACTGAATGAAGAATGCCACTGCAATTCCAATTAAATTCCTGAATTTGGATTACATTTTAATTGAGGTAGCAAAAAGGATGTAGAATTGCAATTCAAATTTTAATTTAAGAATAATTAAAATTGAATGACATTATAAGAAATATGTTTTTAAGTTTATTTTTTAGTATAACTAAGTTGATTTTTCAGTATAACATGAAACATGTCATCATATTATCATATGCATAGTTATTTCCAGAAATAATACACTGTTAAAAAAAAAAAAAAAAAAAAAAAAAATGTTCTTAAATCAAGTAAACAATGCTAAAAAAAAATAGTAATAATAATAATAATAATAATAATTGAATGATTTTTTTAATTATTGTAATTTTTTGGGATTAACAACTTTATGGAATGCAAGTAGTGCATCTCAACTCAGCTTTTCTATTACAACATACATAGTTGAACCAACAAACACAGCAGCGAGTTGGATTAATGCATTTATTTCGGTTCAAATTGGCCTACAAAATTTTTTTATGTGGTTCATTCACCCTCTTCCCAGCATGCACTGGGGCATAAATAATATGGTTGTATTGTTTGGCCATTTGCATGGTTTTTATTTACATTGTTGCTGATTTTGTTGTCATGGTAGGTAACTTGCGATGTCAGTATGAGTTTTTTTCTCTAATAAAATTATAAATTTGTTGATTGTTAACCTTGTCATGTTTTATATACCAAGTGCCCAAGTGTTCGTGCGTGCCATTTTAAAATATTTTATATATTTTTTTTCTTCTCATAAGTGTTCGTGTGGTGAGAAAAAATGTGATATTATTGGTTTAAAAAAGCAAACACATCACTCTCCATGAAATGTATGTTTATAGAAATGTACATAAGATGCTCCAAATATTGAACTGTTTAAAACCATGTAAATATAAAAATACATTGCCATAGGACTAAGTTAACAGAGTTTAAGAAATCTTCTTAAAGTTACTTAATTTAAATATGTAATTGTTAAATATATCAAATTAATATGTACTATGTTCAGCTAATATGTAAAAGTCATGGCAGGTTGACCTTTTAAGTTCAGTTAATTTACTTAAAATGAAGTAGAGAAATTCAAACTAAATAAGTAATGCAAACTTAATTTCTTCAATTTTTACAAACACATCACTTTTTACAGTATTAATGATCAATAATAAATAAAATGTAACAATGTTTAAAATGCCACATATAGAAATGTGTATTTCATTTATTTCTCTATATTTAATACATTTTTATTTTATGGACCATGGTGGAAGAACACTTTATTTCCAGTAATGCTCTAATTTGCTCAATATATTAAACAATCAAAAGATTCAAATTATGAATCTAATTTTATGAAGTTATCTGAAAACAATGTGGTGGACCATTTCTCATGCTGTACAGCAAAAAATAAATAAATAAATAATAATAATAAAAAAATATTTTGATAGCTATGTTAATTGATGTTATTTATTTATGTATTTATTATTTTAGAGATAGATAGAAAGTTTATATCTTTAAGTTAAAAATGTATTCTACCTATTAGGGAATAAATAGGCATAAAAAATTATTTATTGGTAAAAAAATAATAACATAATCATTTGTCACAAAATGTGTCTTGGACTAATAAAATTGTGTAGTGTGACTGTGTTGAATTTATCTGAATTGCAAATCAGTAAATTCCACTTTGTTGGGCCTCATGTATTCAGATAGAAGACAAAGGCAGGCCTAACATAAGTCGTAAACCTAACTCAGCCCCCACATTCCATGTCGTAAATCTTACTGATAAAAATCGTGCCAAAATCAAACAAAGGGAGTCCAAAACAGACTACAAATCCGTGAAGCCTTGCTCACTAAAGGATCGAACTCTCAACTCCTATTGGATGAGGCACACAACAGAACGTCCCTCAAACATGACATCATCAGGAGTTGAAATACCTCTGAAATGTTTCGTGAGTTGCTTCCAGCGACTTTGTTCACCGAATATAGACGTAGCTCTTTGCTGCTCTCAGGTGCAACCTCGTGGCACAAGGAAGTAACATCCGACTTGAAACTGTGGCCATACAATCACCATCTCGCTGGACAAGTTGAGATTACTCTGTGTTCAACCGAACACTCTAACAGATCCGAAGGAGACCGCCGAGCAATTCGCATCTTCATCCGTCTGCCTACAGAAGTGAAGAGATTAAAGATTTCTCTTCCATCTTCAATCAAGTCGACGTTTCTGAGTTCTCTGCCAGCCCGCCGAGAATCAACAGCCGTACCGCCCGCCGACAGAGAGAGGAAACGGCCTCCCGTCATCACCCGAGCCTCAAGGAACCAGGTCAGAGTTAAAGGACGGAGGAAAACACATTCTACCTGTGTCCTCATGCGATTCAAGTAAGAGGTTTACGTCTGGGCAGAGATAGAATATTATAGTGTGTTATTCTTGTGTTTCAAGGTTTTTGCTTGTACAGTTTACGGACCGCCATGTCCGCTCTATATTAATACTCAGGGTATTAATTATCACGAATTTGTTTTGCTGTATTGTGGTCCAACCAAATTGGACTGTTGTGCAATTTCGCCATCGCGGGTGAGACAGCAACTGAGTTCATCCATTAAAGAGTCAAATAACGCGGGACTTTTACGAGCCATCCACCGCGTCTCTGAGTGATAAACACAGCTGCTTTCTCTCCCACTATCGCGAAATCGGCTTTAGGGCTGTCACTTAATCATCTCTCTCTCTCTCTCTCTCTCTTACTAATCACACACACACACACACCTTATGTGTTATAGGATTATTTTATTTCCATATCTAATCATATCACTGTTTAGTTTGTAGTTGTAAGTCGGAAGTTTATTGACTGCATTGTATTAATTATTAATTGATATTACTGCATAAATAAACTTTGTTATATTACAAAGAGAAGTGTTCTGGTTTGTTTTGCATACACCTGTGTCATGCTGACGGGATGTCAGTGCTCAGATTCAAACCTTCATTCATTGTTTTTTTCCCGAAAATCGATATTCTTCGGATGTCGATTTTCCTAAGAAAACAATCTAATATTGAGACGGTTATACTGTCTGGTTATTAGTCCCTGATTCCAGGGTGGTGCCCTGTCAATGTTAATCCTTATTAATATTCTATTGATTTTTGATAATTGATAATTATCTTTGATGATTGAATTTGAATGATCAATAAGCTAATGTTAATTTTAATTAATGTTTCATCGGTTAACAATTAACGATTATCTTTGATAATTGTTGATTTAAAGGATTTTAAAAAGCTAACATTGATTCTCATCAATGTTCTATTGATTTTAATAATTAATTAACCAAACTTGCTCCTAAACGTAGCACACTACATTTACTGGAGCCCCATATGAGGTTTTAATGAGTTAGATCCAATTAATTAATTTAAATATTAATTAATAACTACAGAAATAATTATTAATTATTTCTGATTGTAACACTGATCTAAACAACCAGTAAAGCCCTACAACTTCCTAACATTCAAACTCCAATTCAACTTCCTGTTGGGTGTGGCCAATTCAATTAAAATTCCAACTCATGAATTGAAAGGGAGTTAATTCTGAAATTCTGAATTTTGAACAACCCTTATCCAGGGGGCAAATGTTGCCCCATAATGTAAAAGTTAATTTCTGACACTGTTTGGAATGACATGACGATGAGTATATATAATGATAGAATTTTCATGTTTGGGAGAACTATTAATACTTCTGCAGGGAGGTGCATTGAGCTTAGAGATTATCATATAAATCCCGCTCCTGGCATTTATTAGTATTCATACAAGGATCAATGTCTTTGGCGTACAAGTAATCCACGGTAGACTGCTATCTGGTTTAGATGGATAATACTGGAACTTTGTGAATGGTACATCAGTATTCCTGTAGGGATGGTGTGTTCTGGTGTAAATTAATAGGCCTGTTGGGATTTTTATCAGCTTTTGGTTCGTGCCGTAATTCTGTATGTCTCTGTAAAGGCCACTGCTACTCATGGTGTTCCGGAAGATTTTCTGGAAAGATTCATTTATCTTCTTAGAAAGACAGCAATGTAGCGAAAGTAAAATAAACAATGAAAGTATCACATTTGAATGAAGGAGCGCAGCATTGAAAGAGAATCAGGAAGACAAGGAAAGTGAGAGGTGAAAGCTATCAACAGCACATTTCACATCTCTCTCTCTTCCTCTTTCTCTCTCGATATGGATATCAGTCTTGTCAAAAAAAAAAAAAAAAACACACAAAAAAAAAAACAATCTACTTCAATATGAACATTCACAGTTGTATATACTGTACTGATCTGCAATGCTATGGTAGGGCTTTGATGCAAACAACCAGTAGAAGTGCAGCAGTGCTCAGGCGTCTGCTGGTGGCAAAGTTGACCGTTTCTGCCTTTAGACAAATGAGTTACAGTGCTCCAGAGAGGGTTTTCAGCAGTCATACACACCCACATTTCTCTGTAGGTCGACTGGCTTTGAACTCATGAAGCTCAAAGTCTGGCCTCTGTGGCGCTGAGCGCTTGTTCTTTGTGTTTTATGTATAATGTGATAAAGTAAGCAGGGGCAAACCCAACTGTTGAATAATAGAATACAAAAAATCACTTAGACTTCCCTGAAATCCATGCCAGTGAATGATGAGTGAAAGGAAAGCAGCCCTTTTATACAATATCCAGAATCGCTGACTAGCAGCCTGTCATCCAGCTCATGCTGGTTTCACACAGACATTGTAATGACATTGACATGAGTGAGCAAACACATGTGTTTACATATACAGTAGCCCTCAAAAAGTGTCTGGAAACTTTAGCCACACTTAAAAAATGTATGAATTTCATTGCAAGATAACAAAATATGAAACCAAGTGGCATACTTTTAAAGAAATTTAATAAAGAAATGTTAATTTTTACACGTTATGTTTTAGCAAAACGTTACTGAATTATTTTCAACCCATTCTTACGGATTCCTCTAAGAATGGTACAAATCATTCTCACAATTTTGACAAAACCTTATGTGTGTTAGCTAGCTAGATTGTAGGTTTGTCATAAAATATCGATATAACGATTATTAATTGGCACATTCTTTTATCAATATTATTATATGTTTTATTATATTATTTTTGAAACATCAATATTTGCATAAGCTGACATTTAAATTAGAAGCCTAATTTGCATGCTTTCTAATTCACCCAGTTGAGCTTCTTTTGAATGTTTGGCATAATAGCGTTGGGAGACCACAAGTGGGTGATATAACATTTACTGAAGCAGGTCGCAAGGCATCAGAGTGGGCATTTTCTTAACAGAATTTTTGTGTCCTTGAAGGGCACTTCGGGAAGGGCCTTCAGTGAACCCACATCAAGTGCTCTGTCTTTGGTAGTAAGTAGGGCATAGGGATGATCACATTCGATTGGAATTCGCCCAACATAGGATGGGTATTTTAGAACTCCTTGCACAGGATGCATACACACAAAAGTTATAAAGGTTTTTGTTCTTTTTCAAGATTGAAAGTGACATTGATGAGTTTGCAGGTTAGTAAATGAAACTGGTTTAACTGTGCAAACTGAAACAGAATTTATTATGCAATTTCTCTGTAAGTATCTTTGAAGAGGTTTCATTCAAGCTGTCAAACTACAAAAACACACTTAATATTAACTGAAAATACATAGTGTAGGCTATATGAAAAATGCATAGACACAATATATCATCCACTGATGCTAGAGTAAATAATCTTTGTCTTTTGATAATGATTTATGTCAAATTTAATGGAAAACTATGCGAGCTGTGCTCCGTGGCGCTGCAGATTTTTGAGCAGCAGAGACAGAGTGCCCACGGTATGTGCATACTGTACATACTGTACCTTCATATAAAATAATAGTTTTGAGTTTTAGAACAAACCATGTCATCCGTTAGACATGTCCGGTATGCGACCCCTTTTAATTTACCCTGCCGCTCATGCTTGTGGGGCTTTACTGGTTGTTTAGATCAGTGTTACTATTAGAAATAATTAATAATTATTTCTTTAGTTATTAATTAATAATTTAATTCATTCAATCTAACTCATTAAAACCTCTCATGGGGCTCCAGTAAATGTAGTGCACTATGTTTAGGAGTGGGTTTGGTTATTAGCAATAATTAATAATTATCAAAGATAATCAATAGAACATTGATGAGAATCAATGTTAGCTTTTTTTAAATCCTTTAAATCAACAATTATCAAAGATAATCACTAAGCATTAACATTGATGAAATATTAATTAAAATTTACACTAGCTTATTGATCCTTCAAATTCAACAATCATCAAAGATAATTATCAATTATCAAAAATCAATAGAATATTAATAAGGATTAATATTGCCGGGGCACCACCCTGGAATCAGGGACTAATAACCAGATAGTATAACCGTCTCAATATTAGATTGTTTTCTTAGGAAAATCGACATCCGAAGAATATTGATTTTCGGAAAAAAAAAAAACAATGAATGAAGGCTTGAATCTGAGCACTGACATCCCGTCAGCATGTGACACAGGTGTATGCAAAACAAACCAAAACACTTCTCTTTGAAATATAACAAAGTTTATTTATGCAGTAATATCAATTGATAATTAATACAATGCAGTCAATAAACTTCTGACTTACAACTACAAACTAAACAGTGATATGATTAGATATGGAGATCAAAATAGTCCTATAATACATGAGGGTGTGTGTGTGAGAGAGAGAGTGTGTGTGTGTGTAAGGAGGAACGCGCACAAAATGGCGGACGTGACTCTCGTGGAGAGTATGTCACGCGAGACTTCCGGCCAGAGAATATGGCCGCGAATGTGGGCGGAGAGAAACCAGTCAATGGCGTCTGCCAGTTTACCGCATATATCCGCTTGTACGATTGCTTAGGGACAATGCCGAGCTTTATCACAAAGCTATCTACTAGCCAAAAATGTGTACGAGAATGTTTGTGAGGGGTCGCGTGTGTGTGTGTGTGGTTAGTACGAGAGAGAGAGAGAGAATAAAGTGACAGCCCCAAAGGCGGTTTTGCGATCGTGCGAGAGAGAAAGCAGCTGTTAGTTTATCATTCAGAGACGCGGTGGACGGCTCGTAAACCATCCCGCGGTCTTTGATTCTTTAATGGATGAACTCAGTGTGCCGGTCTCACCCGCGATGGCGGAAATGCACAACAGTCCAATGTGTTTGGACTACAACACAGCAAATCTCATTCGTAAACTGTACAAGCAATAACCTTGATACACAAGAATAACACACTATAATATTCTATCTCTGCCCAGACGTAAACCTCTTACTTGAATCGTATGAGGACGTAGCATGTGTGTTCATCCGTCCTTTAACTCAGACTCAGTTCCTCGAGGCTCGGGTGATGATGGAAGGCCGTTTCCTCGCTCTGTCGGTGGGCGGTACGGCTGCTGATTCTCGGCGGGCTGGTGGAGAAATCAGCGACGTCGACTTGATTGAAGATGGAAGATAAATCTTTTATCTCTTCACTTCTGCAGGCAAACGGATTAAGATGCAGGTTGCTCGGCGGTCTCCTTCGGATCCGTTAGAGTGTTCGGTGGAACACAGAGTAATCTCAACTCATCCAGCGAGATTGTATGGCCACAGTTTCAAGTCGTACGTTACTTGTGCCACGAGGCTACACCTGAGAACAGCGATGAGCTGCGTCTGCACACGCCGAGCAAAGTTGCTGGAAGCAAATCCCGGAAGCATTTCAGAGGTATTTCTACTCCTGATGACGTCAAGGTTGAAGGGCATTCTGTCGTGTGCCTCATCCAATAGTAGTTGAGAGTTTGATCCTTTAGTGAGCAAGGCTTCATGGGATTTGTAGTCTGTTTTGGACTCCCTTTGTTTGATTTTGGCACGATGTTTATCAGTAAGATTTCTGACTTTGTATGTGGGCCTGAGTTACGTTTTACGACTGTGTTAGGTCTGCCTTTGTCTTCTATCTGAATACATGAGGCCCAACATGCTTTACCAAAGTTCTGTTCAGAAATATGTTTGCTAAAGACAGACTACTGTGCAACAGATAGCCCATTTTATATCTGAAAAAAATCCCAATATATATCGATAATCATCTGGAAAATCTTCCGATTATCAATGTGTGAAAAAGGCAACGATCCCAAGCCTACTAGATAGTGTTACCTTGGTGATATGTTTAAATCAGCAAGAACAATGTTCAGCACATCACAGTATCCAAATGTCAACAAATGTAAAATTTAGTGACAAAGCATCACTGTGACAAGTGACAGTTCCATCAACTTGCCCAAAAATCTCTAACAATGTTGAGCCATGAAAATACTTTTACTACTGCACATGGCAGGTAAGGTGAAAGATTTTATTACATCTTATTTGAGAGCAATCAAGATGCATGGTAGCTCAACTGTTTGCACTTGTAATGCTAATGATCGGGATACGAGTCCAAAAGAGCATAATAGTTGCCAACTGAGCTGACTGTGTCATCGAAATACCACAAAATGACATTTAAATTTTTTTGACACTATTGGTTAGGTTTAGGTTTAAAGTGTAGGGTAGGGAGGTAGGTTTTACTGATTTAAAACTCAATATAGCATTAAACTTAAAAACCTCATCTGTTTGGGAGAAAATTGAACTTGCTCTTAGCGCCACAGATTGGACATTTCACCTTGAAACACCCACAATACGTGTAATGAACCAAGTAATGTCACTCTGCAAAAATATCACCACAGTCATGTAATTTTCATTAGATCAGGCTGCAGAAAAGGTTCTAAAATAAAAAAAAATAAATTTGGTTTGATATTTTGTTATCTAATGCAACGACATTTATACCAGGCCAGATCAGACCAGTCCAGAACAATTGACAGCAGATTTCAAGAAACATTAGATTAATGATAATTTGTCAATAGAAACAATTGGGCTCCTAACAGCATGACATTGCAGTTATGCAAGACTCGAAGGGTTAAAATAGAGCCATGAGAAAGAAACATTAATTTGGAAATAGCTTCATCCCAATCTGCGCTGTTACAATTTCTTTATTGAGGAAATGTTGAGATTGTTGAACTTCTAAGGACCTTATTAGGACACAATGGAAACTATTTTAACATTAATTGCAGGGAAGTGACAATAGTTTTTTTTTTCTTTAGTGCAGTCTCTTAAACACGAACTCAGGACCCAATTACTGCCAAACCAAAGCTGACTAGCTGACAGCAGGGCATTATGGGCCAGCTAATACTAGAGGTGTTGATGTGGAGTCTGTGGCTGACACTGAAAACCTGATATTCTAATGTAAAGGACTCAATGAAATCCAACACATTATGCAGAAATGCTGCTGCTAATGTGCTGCTTGTGACACGCTGAATCGAGCGCAGATGGATTTTGAAAACCTCATTTTAAGACTTATGTTGAATAGGTTTGATTATTAAGTGGCTGGACTCTAAAGCAAGGCCTACTTTAGCGTAAATGAAACCCTGATACTTTTAGAATCACAATGCAATACTTTTGATTGTTTGTTATTGTGATTACTTTTAGTTGGAATTAAAGAAATATTCCTAGTTCAATAAAAGTTGAGCTCAGTCAACAGCATTTGTGGCATAATGTTGACTACCACAAAAAAATTATTTCGACTCGTCCCTCCATTTTTATTTTTTTATTTTTTTATTTATGTATTTATTTATTTATTTTCTTTTATCCCCTTTTCTCCCAATTTGGAATGCCCAAATTACTTAGTAGGTCCTCGTGGTGGCGTGGTTACTCACCTCAATCTGGGTGGCGGAGGACATGTCTCAGTTGCCTCTGCTTCTGAGACCGTCAATCCATGCATCTTATCATGTGGCTCGCTGTGCATGACACCACGGAGACTCCGCATGTGGAGGCTCATGCTACTCTTCACGATCCACGCACAACTTACCACGTGCCCCATTGAGAGCGAGAACCACTAATTGCGGCCACAAGGAGGTTACCCCATGTGACTCTACCCTCCCTAGCAACCGGGCCAATTTGGTTGCTTAGGGGACCTGGCTGGAGTCACTCAGCACACCCTGGATTCGAACTTGAGACTCCAGGGGTGGTAGACTGCGTCAATACCCACTGAGCTACCCAGACCCATCCCTCCTTTTCTTTAAAAAAATTATAAAAAATCAAGGTTACAGTGAGGCACGTACAATGGAAGTGATCAGGGCCAATTTTTGCAGGGTTTAAAGGCAGAAATGTAAAGCTTATAATTTTATAAAAGCACTTACATTAATTAAATAAACTTATGTTTTATTTGTGCTGTAAAGTTGTTTAAATCATAATTTTTCAATCATTTTATGGTTTTAGGGTTTGTTGACATTACATCGTCATGGCAGCGAAGAGTTAAAATTGGCCATAACTTTACACAGAAAAGGTTAGTAAGTGATTTTATCACACTTAAATCATGCTAACACACATATTGTTTGTGTTTTGTGGCTATAATTTTGAAACAGTGAGTATTTTAATATTTACTGATTGGCCCCATTCACATCCATTGTAAGTGCCTCACTGGAACCCAGATTTGTCCTTAAAAAAAAAAAAAAAAGGAGGTACAAGTCAAAATAAATGTTTGTGGTAATCAATATTATGCCAAAAATGCTGTCGATTAAGCTTAACTTGCATTGAACCCTGAATATTCCTTTAAGGCTGGCCAACATAATTCATTTGACAGAATTAAAATTTTTGGGTGAACTATCCCTTTAACTCAGAGACCAGGGGTCCAGTCATGGTCCCATAATGCCTTTGGGGACACATATGCCATCTTATTTGGGAAGATATATTTGTTTGATTTTGTAATTTTATGCTTTTGTCTGCATCAGTGTCTAAAAGTGAATAAACTTAATTCACAGTGGCATCAGTAGTCTCTTTTCCATCATCAGGCCAAACGGTTCTGAGCATGGTGAGGAATGGTTACAGTAGCTTTTCCACCTGGGCACGATTCGGCACGGCGCGATTAGAAACCGTTCTCGGCCCGGAATCAACTGTGCTGGTGGAATGCCTGTAGTGATGTTGCGACTCACGATTGGTCACTTGTCAGTTGCCAAGGTTACTCGTTTATTCTCTGTAGCTGGCCAAGCGCACTATTTGGGCAAAGTAAACACACTTCTCACATGGTCCTTAAACTCTTACATTACCAAGGTAATGACTGACGTATTTCTTGTGTACATTCGAAGTCTGTTTTCAGCACCACAGTGGAAAATAAATCTGTAACCGTACCGGCTGGCCCGGATCGGCACAGAATAGAACGGTTTCACAACAAGAACAGTTCAGCCCGATGGTGGAAAAGAGGCTAATGTGTCATCAGTGCACTGGAACTACTGCTCCATTAATCCTCATCACAGTCACTGTCACACACACAGCAACACACACTCTCCTTAATCAAAGAGATAATTAGCAGATGATTAGAGGGTTGCAAATTTGAGCAAGGGAAGGAAAAAAAAAGACTAAACAGTTTAACTTCCTCTATCAGAGGCCAGATTGAGGTGCAATCTGTTTTGGAGGCAGACTTCACCTGTCAGAGGAATTGAGAAGGTGTGGAGGAATATGTGTGGGCTGTTCTTACACTTTACCTCTGCACTTCAGAGAACACAACCCCCTCTTACAGTGACTAGAGAGAGATTGTACTATGGAGAAATGTGCTGAGAGATTGACTGAAACAATAGTTAAACATGGAAAAGAAAGAGGAAAGAGTGATAAACAATGCATTAAGTGTTGAAACCATGGCCTAGTGGTTAGAGGTTGTGCTCAAGATTCCTTGGAAACATTGGTTCAAACAGGATCATCACTAAAATTCACAGAGCCCAGGACAAAATTTGTATGGGTGGGCCCCCTCTTTGCCAGGTAAGTAAGCTATTCCATGGGTTTTCAAACTTTTTAATGCAAAAGACTCAAATATGATGATTTTCTTGCAAGGGACCCCCTTTCTAAAATATAAAGGCAACCCTATTTTTTTCACATATAAAGATCCATTTATACTGTGAGGGACAGTTAAGTTATACTGTTAAGTTCCATTAAGCCACTAAGTCATTTCCATTACAGCATATCTTTTTTTTACCCACTATTACACTGTCCTAACCAGATGTGACGCGACGCACCATAAAAGGTATCTTTACCATTCTCATCAGAGTTTTTGCCCTAACCAGCCACGACAGTGACAAGCGACGATCGACAGGACAATCTGTCACTGAAATAGACTGAGTTATGATACGATTAATAGAGTAACTTTGCCCTATGTATGTGTGTGATTGTGTATTTTATTTTTGCACAGGTTGCCATAGAAAGTGTATGTCCATACGCAGCTTGAGTGAACAGACTGTTCCCCCTTATTTATGTTTTTATTAGTCATTTAAGTATAGGAGATCCCCGTCACGTCACATTCAGTGTGGACAGAAAAATTGCTTGTTGCTTTAATTTTTGTGTGGTTCCTGGTTTGGATACGGCTTTAGAGAAATGTTAGATGTATTCATTAAAAAAATATGTATGTATTTATAGCACTTTTCACAATATATATTTGTAAAAAGGTTAGAGGGAAAGGAGGAGGCAAGAACTGGCTTGACAATATAAATAATAGTTTAATAATAAACTTAAACAAAAAGACACACAAACACATACAGGGCAGCTGCCCTTAATTCTCTCTCTTTCGAGCTGCCCTCTCCAGTTGCCTTTATCCCTCGCTCGCCTCATCAGGCTGATTGGGGTCCGGGCGTGTGTCATTCCGGCCCGGCCCGGCCCCACCCTCCTCCGTGCTACACTCCTCCCTGTGTTGCCTCAGGCCGAGGAGCCCCCGGCATGACGTACATCCCCCCACTGGGGGGGCGTGCCTCATCAGGCTGATTGGGGTCCGGGTGTGCTCATCCCCGCCTTCTTCGACCTCGGAGGAGACAAGAGAAAAAAAAAAAACAGGCGAGGGAAAGGCAAACACGGAGCGACAGCGAGAGAGAGGAAAAAGAAACTCACTCACCGGTTCTCTGATGCGCCGTCGCATGGTCCTCAATCACTCCTCCACGCTCTCAGGCGGATGACAGATGCTCCTCCCCAGGAGGACCGGAGTCAAACCTCCGACCCCCAGCGGACAGAACGCCCCTCTGCGATTCTAGCGGCCCGTGGGTACACTCCTCTGCTCCTGGCAGCAGCTCTACCACTCCAGGCGGTCGGGGAGTCGATTTCCTCCTCCGCTCGCGGACGGCGGACTTCCCTCGACCCCTCCACTTTTCTGGCGGCCCGCAGGGCACTCCTCCACACCTGGCAGCGGCTCCATCGCTCCAGGCTGTCAGGGAGTCCAGTCCCTCCTCACCTCGTGGAAGGCAGCCGTTCCCCGTGTCCGGGCGGTCGGGCTACTCCGTCCCCCGGCGGATGGCAGCGGCGCTTCCCTGGGTGGACGGCAGTGTCGAGGACTCTACGACGGGTATCCCTCCTCCCTCCCGTGTTTTCGGCACCAGTATAAAGGGGTTAGAGGGAAAGGAGGAAGCGAGAACTGGCTTGATAATATATATAATAGTTTAATAATAAAATTAAACAAAAAGACACACAAACACATACAGGGCAGCTGCCCATAATTCTCTCTCTCTCAAGCTGCCCTCTCCGGTCACCTTTATCCCTCACTCGCCTCATCAGGCTGATTGGGGTCCGGGCATGCATCTTTCCAACCCGGCCCCGCCCTCCTCCGCGCTACAATATTGTTGAAAATAATCATGATTTCTGACCATTCTTCAGAACGCTGAATAAAATGGTGATAATATTATTCAATTCAGTAAATGATTTTTAAAGGGGTCATGAAATGGAGAATCAAATTTTCCTTGATATTTAGACATATAAGAGGTAACTGTACTATAAAAATATACTGTAAATTTCAGAACTCAAAACTTCCTCCCCAGTTTAAAAAGAGCATTTATAGTTGCCACCCTGCTGAAACATCTCATTTTGAAATCTGTGAGTTTGTGACGTCATGAAACATTGCTCATTTGTATTTACAGTTCCCACAACATGCGTTATCACAGCCTTGGCCCTGCCCACTGGTGCGCAGTTCAAGTCAAGAGAGGAGGACTTCCGTGGCTAACTATTCCTAACATAACATCTAAAAGGACCCATCTGGACTATTTTGAATTATTTTGTTTATGAACTGTAGTGGCTTCTGCCACCTCTGTGAAACATCACTCTTGAAGTCTTGGGGTTTTGATCCCAGAAGATAGACTTTATTATCAGAGATAAAAAAGCCAAGTTGCTCCCAGCACAACTCCCAAAAAATGGGTTTGCCCCTGCTTAAATACATATGATCTACCAAGGAGTGGCTAATACATTCCATATGTGCCACTGGACACCACTGTGGAGAGACTTCGCCACATTCTCTTTAGCGTTTACACAGGAGACTCAGTTTACCATATGCAAGGGGCCCCACATTCCACAGACACAGCTAGTCACATGTTTGACAACCAGAAACAATTGTAGAATAAAATGGCTATATTAACATTGATTATACTTGATTCATTTATACTCAACTTTATAAAAATATTCTACATTATCCCTCCTCTGGGACATACATAAGTCCCAACTTCACTGTTTTTACCCAGAGTGCAGTTTTATAATTCAGTCGCCTCAGTCATGCTATCTAGTGACTAAGTTAAGTCACACAACTTCATTACCAATGATCAGATTATGCAACCGCACTCCAGTGGAGATTGCAGAACCCATTCAAGTTTGATTAAGAACGGAGTAAAAAGATTCTGTCTCCTTATACCTTCATTCAATAAATGAAACATATAATCATGTTATAAACATGAGCGTGGAATTGGTTCAGCCTTGCCTGTGGTTGTCACAGTAATGTAGAGTATATCAAACATAAAACAAAATATTCTTCATAATATTAAAGAGTTCTTTTTTGTAGTGTAGATATCTTCAACCCAGATACTTACGCATCGTAGAAGGTCACCTCCAGGGAGAGGTTAGGCTAGCACTTTCATCCCGGGGCATGGCTCATCATTCATTTCATCATATATATTTATTGGAGGAATCAATTTCCTCCCAGTTTGGTCTTTCTGTCCATCCAGGGTAACTGTCATTGCATTGGACCATTCTCATTGATCAATGTCATCTGCTTCACTGTTGCATGGATCAAGAATGATTTTAACAATGCTAACACACAACAGAATAATATTCCTTCCACAAGGATTGTTGTTCCAATCATTATACCAATTTTAGCCAACCATGCACCCCGTTTTTTAAACAATTATATTTAAATTTATAAACAAACAAGACAAGCAATGTTAATCTTTAGTCACCATCATGTTTTCTTTTTCCATTCTTCATTAACATTTATATATACATGAGTTCAATAAAAGCACAAGTCAAAAGTAATAAATAATTTTTCAATCTTAATTCTTCATCATACAAACATTCCCAGGTTTGTTTAATACTTCTTTAATAAGTTAGGCACTCCTTTGTCTGCAACGGTTCTTAAAACTTTACCCCCAAAATCTATAATTAATCTTCTACATAGGGTATGATCCCCTGATGGCACAGTGATAGGATGCTTGGTATTTAACACTGTGATAAAATGTTTTAATAAAGCGGTTATTAAAATGCACCCGGGTTGAGTGGAACTCACAATTTTCAGGCAGGTTTCTTCTACACCTCCCTTCCGACCTAAAAGCATCCATCCACTTCCTTAAACCCATCTCACTCCTAATTGGGCAGGCTTCCAGGACGGTGATGCCCTGCCTTAGGTTGCCCCCCTTCTTGCCATTGGAGAGTTTTACCCATCATTGGGTCATCACCTCTTGCTACTGGTCTCGATACTGCTCAGACCTATTAGCCAATCCTTAACAATTTGGTAACAGTAAACAGATATTTTCTTTTGTTTCAGGGAGTATCACCTGAGAACAATCACAGCCAATGGAACCATCAACAACTGCTTAAATATGAAGACAGTTCATAACATGGTTAAATTCACAAAGCATTATTCAAAATTTAACAATCTATTAAAATTGTCCAAATTAAAAGTAAAATGCTACAATTGAACTCATTTACAGATCATTAATTTCCATTCAGGTTGTATTTCTGCTCCTTTAGCAAACATCACAAAATACCATGTATCACGGTGGGGACTAACATCAGAACAAAACAAAATAAAGGGTAGCCTCTGTCAAGCTTCTAGGAAGCTAAATTTAAAAACATCACCTTAATTCAATAATAGTCTCTAGATAGTTTTTGAACCTACATTTATTCTTTCAGATGAACGTTCAACTGAGTCTCTTCTCTTTAGTATAATTACTTAACTTTAGATTGCCCTCTGAATATATAAAATCATTAATCATGATGAGGAAAGCTGTTTGAACCTCTCCTTCATATCACTGTATCTAACATTATTGTCAAATCACATAATTTTCCATATACAATAAAAGAAAAGAAAAAGAAAAGAAAACAATTTAGAGATGTGCCTTTAGCACACACTTCAACATCTGCTTTTGTGTTTCTGTCTCATGCAGACACTTATCAAACTTAAACTGAAAGTGTGAGAGAGTAGGGCTAGGGAGGAATTCGGAGGGGGACATTCCACTCCTTCACACTCTTTCTAATCTTGTTACAGCTATTCCTTCTTTTTCATTTTAGAATCTCATACTAATTTATTTAAGTTACTCTTCAACAGTGAAAATAGTGATAATTATAATAATTCTGTATATTATTTACTTTCAAACTTTCCCATCCTCAAGAAAACCTCTTCCAGAACTTTCAACTTACTCATTCCCTACTTTTTTTTTGTCCATTCAAACAACATACATCAAAAACTGTAGAACCTCTCTTGTTAGAAATTTGATTACTGTTCCTGACCCCTGATCAGCTGATGGTACTGCTTCCAGCCATCTGCTAAATCTGCATATCACCACAAGCATATAATGCTTTCCATGTACTTTATTTACCATGCCCACATAACATTGCTTTAATTAATAATAATTAATAATTTTCTTTATTCATCACGCATTATACATTTGCACATATACAGTGAAATTCTTCTTTTTCACATATCCCAGCTAGGCTGGGGTCAGAGTGCAGGGTCAGCCATGATACGGCGCCCCTGGAGCAGATAGGGTCAAGGGCCTTGCTCAAGGGCCCAACAGTGGCTTGAACCCTCGACCTTCTGATCAGTAACCCAGAGCCTTAACTGCTGAGCTACCACTGCCCCAGTGCTTTGAGCACAGACTTCACATGTGGACAAAAACTCATCAACCTTCACTTGCAAAAATGGAGACCAATATCCGTAATATCCCTGTTGTTTAATTCTCCTTATCACTTCACATCTGTAATAAGAACATTGAGAAACGTAGTTGATGCAACAATCTGTCTTTCATGAGAATGCCATTTACCTTGTGATCCCTAAACCAGGAACCTTCAAATCTTTAATAAACACAAACTTTACCTTTCTTTTTCGACATTCTCTTTTCATTCAATACAACTTACTTAAGCCTTCTGTTTAAGCAGAGCTTTAATTTACAACACCTATCTTGTAGTCCTGTCATTTTATCGCAGTCCTGTCATTTTATTACTAATATAATCCCCTCTTTTTTTTCTCAAGAGAGTCAATTAACTCTCTTATGATTACTTTCTCCATTTTCTTACACTTTTTCAGGAGAAGGAACTTTCATTCTATCTAATGAAGAAACACAAATCACCTTTTTAAACAAACTGAAAAGTAATTAAAAGTTTTAAACAAAATAAAGTAGTAAAGTGACACAATGGAAATTCAGACAAATCTCTTCAATCAATATCATACACTACGTCCGTTTAATTTTTAATGTCTCATTTTTTTTATTTTTTTTTTAATATTCTACTGTTTCAGCATCATTTAACAATAAGATTTTTCAGTTATTATTCTTTTATACTTCTCAGCATTTCTTGACAAATGATTCAGTTAAATAGCAAAACCAAAATTCTCAGTGCAGAAACTGTATGCCTCTAAATTGATACTTTCATGGATTAATCTCAAAATAGAAATAGTTTACTAGAAAAAGACACTCAATCAACTCTTTATAGCACCTAATAAACTTTTTTCTTTTTTTTTTTTTTTTAAAGTGAGGGTACTCTCTGGAAAATTTGGGGGGTAACCAATCCAACTCTAACTTTGCCATCAAGTTTGTAATATTTAACCTTCACATCAATTAATCAGTGGTTAGATGCTGGATTTAAATTTAGACCCTCAGAACACTTTAGACATGGGTATTGAACCCATGGATGGCAGTCAGCATTCATATAATACTGAAATCAACTTATCCAGAGAAATTTGAATCCACATTTGAAATGTCAAATCAGTAATGATTACCAGCAGTCATGAGAGCGGGAGGATCAATCGTATAAAAGCCCACATCATTCTCAGTCTTTTTTCTCCGGACTACCTCCTGCAATATTAGCAGCCTCAATAATCATCTGGCCCAGCCATCTACAATGGTGAGAGATTTGTTCCAGAATGAGTTAATGAAACGACATACACATAATGATGACAATAGAAAGGGTAAAACATAGTTAGTGTCAAAGACACACACAGAATAGACGCATGAATATTAAGTTATTTATGATGTTCAATTTAATCTTAATGTTTCTCCATGGGTTTCACTTACTACCAATTACCAATTTTCCCTTAGCATTATCAATATTTTTACAGTCAAATATATCAAAGTTATTTCTTAAATCTTCAAATCAGAATTTCTAGTACAAATAACATTTTCCATTTTATGTACTTCCAAAAGAAGAAAATTCTATTTTGTTAGATATCAGAGCATCTGAGCAAAACTGTTTACAACGTTTGCTTAGTTCTGCCTCCTTATTGGAGGTTGGGACTTTTATTTTCCATTTTATCTGGCATGATTAGTTACAGAACAAACCCCCGGAAAACACATCACAATATTGGCAAGGCTGCCACACATAAAGATCAGAAAACAGATATTAAGAGCACAACTTTTCCAACAAATTGAAAAAACAGAGAACATGAAATTATCCAAATCGTTCTTAAGTTTCTTTCCTTTAATTCTAGTCTCAAAGGCAGCTCTCAGTGTACCCATGATCAACCAATGCCTACACTGTTTATATAAAACAAGAAAATAAAAGAAAATATCTAATTTTAATTAAAACATTCTGCTATCTATCTTTTCTAAATTTGGGGTGCCCCTGTCTGTGTGGAGACACAGAGAGAAACGAGTTCTCCCATTAAAAGTCTGTAGGGGCCATCCTTAGATGTCATATGTCATAGGTCTCTGTTTATTCAGGGCACTAACAGCATCTCACTCAATCTCTCCACCAGACAGTCCCTAACAAAAATAATAAACTCTACCTATCTTATTTTTGTTGGTTTATCAAGTTTACACTGATAAAGTTGCAACTCACATGTAAATTTGTTCTCCAGACATATTTAAACACATAGAAAATCAAGAACAAAACAAATAATCATGGGTTCTTACATTTAGATGTCAAGACTTTATAGTGTTTAAATTTAATATTGTAAAAAAATGTATTCTCTCATAAACTGGACCAGACAGAACATAAAACAGACACATGAATGTGAGGTTTTCACATTTATGGTTTACTTTTCATACTCAAGTTACAAAATATAATTTTCTTATAGTCAGTTTCACCCTTCTTTTTAATTTCTCTTCCCCATTTTCTTGACATCCTACATTTCCATTTGCTTAACCGTGGCTTTGGTAACTAGTGACCTCCATAAAGGAAGTACACAACAAAACAATAGCCCTCCTATCATTATTGCAATTCCCAAAAACATTCCCAATTTACATAATGCATCTCTCCCTAACAAATTAACAGGAGTCTCATTGATACCAGGACAGGTATGGATGCACTTTTGTTTTTAGTTTGTAGCCTTTTTCTCTTCCCTGTGCCCACCTTCCTCCATCAAATGATGACTCCTTTTCACTTTTTCTCACCCTACTGTCTAATAGTCTACTTCAATTTCTTACCAATTTGTCTGTCTCATATGAATTTTTTCTATTCTTTCCCTTCTTCGGTCCCAGCCTTGTTTGTCTTTCTTTTCTAAATTCGCATGACCCTCCATCTGCATTTCTCCTAAAACTTCTACAGTTCCCTTGAGTATTAGGAACTGACCTTCTGAGGGAACATATGGAGGTGATTTAGCAAGGACCTCTTTTTTTTACTTATCTCTTTTTCTGCATCCTTCAGTATGTTTCTTGCCTGTCTTATATTTTTCAGAGAATTTTCTCCTTCCTTTTTGAACAGTGCTAGCATTTATCTCTCTCTCTCTATCTCTCTCTCTTTCCCTTTTAGTTTCTCTCTTTTTACTTTTTTACTCTTGTCTTTAGTTTTATTATTTTTTATCAAAGTTTCCATTTCCATGCACAACGCAACATCAAATGTCCTTTCCTTTGGCCATTTTGTCATCATATCTTTGGTTCTCTTTTGCCATTTGCTTGAGAGCTTATCTATAAGTTCTCTACACAATGTATATTTTAATCCTTAATATGTCCACAGGAGTGGTTGCCATGATTTTTCGTATAATACTACAAACCCTATCTTTAGGAAAAATGTATCAATGTATTAATTTTTGTAACAATTTTTGTTCAAATTTTTGTTCAAATTTTATTTGTTCAAATAATATGATCTTCCCAAGGAAATTAAATTATTTTCATTTATTTATAAACCAATTTACATGCACTTTAATAATTAATATTCCACATACATGTACAAATATCCTATGTTGTCAGTTTACTTTTAGGATCGCTCTGCATCCAAATAGTGCCAAATCACAATTACAGCTGCTTTTTCTTAGGTTAGCTGAATCTTTATTTCTTTCATTGTTATTTTTACTTGTCATACAAAGAATGAAAAATTATTTTATCACCATTCATTTTGATTAATCATAAATTTAGAGAATAAACGTATATCTTACTATTTTAATTTATTTCCTACTACAATAATCTGCAACGCCAATATCTTGAAACAATTTTTCTTGAAACCTTCACTTTTTTAATACACAACGTTCATACAAGTCCCTTTATTATTTATTTATTTCGCATTCTCATTTCTTTGAGATTTTATCAATCAATTATTTACACAGTGGATTTCTAGATGTTAATATTTCCATTGGAGTGTTTGCCATAATTATACCTTATGTGCTATAACAACACTTATCTTCAATACAACCTTTGTTTAAAATCCAGTTACTAGAGTTGACTTTAGTTTAATGCAATACACTGGACTCAAAGCTTTATTGTTTGTCCAGATAATGTGATTTCCCAAATGGAATTCAATCACTTTATAGTTCTTTATAATTTCAATATTCTTACTTGTCACTGTGATATGAACTTTAACTCTAAGCACTGTTATACCACTTGAATGTATAAATTATCTGTATAGTCAAATACATTTCTATTCTATAGTCTAGTTTAGGAGTTATGATATGGCACATGTCCAACAACAGCTGCTCTTTCTCAGTTTAGTTAATCTTATATCAGGCTTCCTTCATGGCATGAAAAGAACAGCCCAAAACTCAATTTTGTCCATCCAGCTATGAGTTAACTTTTTGCTTCCATGCGCATTTTGTTTTACAGCTGTGTTGTCTCACCGTTTTTATTATTTTTCCTATTGTCAGTTTGTACTGTATTATATTTACCCTATATATTTTTCATCATTGGTTTTAACTCCACTATGCAACCAGAATAATTTTTAAGTGCCCTCTTTGCCTCTAATCATCAGATCTCTTCAGCCTCATATATTGATGGAAGGTTGAAAATAGGCCTAAATAGATTTTCTTTGCTGTAAATTGCATATATACTCCTCATTAGTTATGCAGCAAAGGCTGAGTCTCTCGATCTGAAATTGATCACAAATTCTACAATTTGAAGAATGGCCAAACAACCTACAAAGCCAATATCTCAGAATGTTTTTAGTTTTCTCTGTGTTAACAAAGGAAATTCCTTTCCAAATTTTCACAAGGGACAGGCTTTCATTCTTAACATCCATTCAACATATAAAAGACAAATCTTCTTTATTAGACAACATTTACTCCATTCATCATATCCTTTTAATTTTTAAATGATTTTATTTTTAGGGCTCATATTACATTCAAATTCACACTTGTCCCTCTGTGTTCCTTTTATTTTAAGGATGCATCATACATTCCAGTCCCTCTATTGGGCTCATATTTGTACTCAGTCATACACTTCCATACGCAATCACACTTCAGTCACACTTCACACACTTTCAAACACAGACACAAACACTCTCACAGACCCAGAAACTTTCACACTTTTTACAAACATAAGGCCTTTATAAACACAGAGCTCTCAAAAAATACTATAAAATTCTAAAACATAACTATTCTACCACCTCTCTTAGGTGACCTACCAAACAGCCCTTCTCACTGATTCACTTCCTCGACACGATGAAAAGCGTATTTATTAGGATTTTTTGCCCTCTGTGATTCACTTCCTCACCACAACAGAGTGGTATCCGGAGGACTTTTACACATACACTTTTCCTATTCTACACTCCCTGTCAGTTCTGCTCTCACTGATACACTTCCTCAACACAGTGAAAAGCAATGCCCTGCAGCATTTTGCCTACCCAGCTTCTTTAAACTTTATCTGCTTTAATTTACTGTTATTCATCTAGGCCCTCTTAACAGTAAAAACAGATCATTGCATGCAATTATTTCTTCTGGAATCAAAACCCTTTTAGTCTTTTTGCTCTTTAAATTTGGAGGAGCTTTTTGAGTGTCCTTATCACCACGGCAAACTCTGACAAGCAACACAAACTAATTACAAGCAAAAATGCTTACCCTTTCGGTGGCCACCTATTTGTGTCGCTTGTCCAGCCTGCTCGCTGTTATTTTTCACCCTTCTGCTCCTTTCCAATCCCATCCTTATCGCCAAATTGTAGTGGCTTCTGCCACCTCTGTGAAACATCACTCTTGAAGTCTTGGGGTTTTGATCCCAGAAGATATACTTTATTATCAGAGATAAAAAAAAAGCAGAGTTGCTCCCAGCACAACTCCCGAAAAACGGGTTTGCCCCCGCTTAAATACATATGATCTACCAAGGAGTGGCTAATACATTCCATATGTGTCACTGGACACCACTGTGGAGAGACTTCACCATATTTTCTTTAGCGTTAACACAGGAGACTCAGTTTACTATATGCGAGGGGCCCCACATTCCACAGACACAGCCAGTCACATGTTTGACCACCAGAAACAATTGTAGAATAAAATGGCTATATTAACATTGATTATGCTTGATTAATTTATACTCAACTTTATAAAAATATTCTACAGAACATGAACTACACAGACTTTTTGACCACTGCTATGTATCTCGACACTTTTAAAGGACGCAGTGTCAAGTTACAACTCTTTCTCTCATTCAGCTGCTGCCTCTTGTTGCTTTGAGTACAAACGCGTCTTGGACATGTTCTTTTACCCATCTGCACTATTTTTTACTTGTTGGTGTATGTAAACATAGGACGTTCCGGTGTGTTTCCGGCGAAGTGCACCAGCAGTATGTGTGTGCGTCATTTCACCATTCTTCGGACTATGATGTGTTCGTTTTTTTCGGCTCATGTCAGCACAGATTGTAAACCATCATAAAACGATTCAAGCTTTGCAAAGGTACTGTTATTGAAGGATGGGGCAGTTTAAAAAAAATCAACTGTTTCATAAATTAATATTACAAATGTCATGACTGTTTGATAGTTCATGGTGCTGAGTGTTTACAGTTGTGCTTGAGATGAACAGTTTAATATATTCGGATGCAATGCGTTGGATGTGCGTTGTGTAAACCCTGAAATTTTGTTGTATAATGTTGAGAGGCCTGTTCATCTGATTGAGGTTGTTGAATTTGAGGGGCTGCATGATGTTAGCCAATCATAGCAGTGGGTGTTTACATTGAAGTTTTAAGGAGGTGCTTAGGCCAAACCGAGCATTTTAGACAGAGGGCTAAAACAGGGTGGAAACTGATCATATATTACTAAATTGTGACTGTTTTTGTGCAAAAAAAAACTTTTATAACATTATCGTTGGACCTCAGGAAAGATATTAAAATTATAAAAAACAGCACATCAGGGGGCCTGGGTAGCTCAGCGATAAAAGATAAAGATGATGACTACCACCCCTGGAGTCGCAGGTTTGAATCCAGGGCGTGCTGAGTGACTCCAGCCAGAAATCCACGGACTCAACTTTCATTGTGTCTTTTAATATGCTTCAAGTTCTTTACAATCAATTGTTGGTCAAAAAGTAAAATGTAATTAATTTGAATCACACATGGCACGGATGTGGTAAAGAAACCATGTGACTCCTCTCTCGTTAATATGCGCTGAACCAAAACACTTCTGTGATGCTCATTAAACTGCCTCCATTCTTAAAAAAGAGTGTACCATTACAGTGATTGTTATAAAAATAATCAGGGTTTGAAATTTACTTTTTGGCTTACCGGCCACTGTGGTTAGTAGTGTTCCAAGGTCACTAGCCACTCAGCATTTTCACTAGCCATAGTCCCCCACTCCACAAAAAGTGATAAAGGTAACTGGAGACTGTAACTTCATGCATTTGTTTGGACATTTTATTTAAATGAGAGCAGGACACAAGCCTAATAATTTAAGTCACCTTTAGAATCACGCAAGTTTCACTCTGCATAGTCCCAGAGCTCAGGCGGTCATATCTCTGTTTTTAAGGTTGTTCCAAGTATCTTGGAGAGCTTGCCATACTTCTATTTATTTAAGCTGTCTCAATTGTTACTGTCTTTTCATGTAATCCCAGACTGACTCAATGATGTTGAGATCCGGGCTTAGTGGGTGCCATGACGTCTGTTGCAGGACTTCTTGTCCTACTTATATATTCTATTCTATTTGTAAAAGAAATGTTTGGAAATCTAACACTGATATTTCCTATTGACACAGTAAAGGAGAAGACATAAAATAAGTATCTTCTCATCTTATCACTATATGTGCCTACGACCTTTGCACGGTACTGTATAAATATACATGCTTTTATAAAATGCCTTGCATGTTTTAGAGTTTTGATTGCAACCTCACCTGTCATACTTTTCATTATATGATGAACAGAACATATTATCATATGATCATAATTGCTTGTCCTGCACCTGATCAGCCTGAATGTAGCCAACTATTTTTAAAGGTTCATTTGTGATCTTTTCTTATAGAGGAAGGTATATGAGAAACTTTTTAAACTTTGAGTATTTATGTTGTGTATTAGAGAACTTTATCCTAATGAGAAATTTGCTCAAACATTTTTATTAAAGGGATAGTTCACCCAAAAATGAAAATTCTCCCATCATTTACTCACCCTCATGCCATCCCAGATGTGTTTGACTTTCTTTCTTCTGCTTGAAATCATGATTGTGCCTTGAGTCTGCAAATGCAAGATGCACAGTGAAAAAGGAGTTACATTTTGCTCTGTTCTCAACCAAAACCAACTGGATCACTTCAGAAAAAAATTATTAAACCACTGGAGTCTTATGGATTATGTTTATGCAGACTGTATCTGCTTTTTGGAGCTTCATATGCCTGATCACCATTCACTTGCATTGTATGAACCTACAGAGCTGAGATATTCTCCTAAAAGTCTTCATTTGTGTTCTGCAGAAGAAAGAAAGTCATACACATCTGGAAGGGTCAGTATATTTTTGGGTGAACTATCCCTTTAAAAAAGACTATACTTTGTTATTTAAGTGTTTTTTCGAATCAAGATTATATCCAATCGTGGACCTCATATCGTACATCGGACCCACTTTATATTAGGTGGCCTTAACTACTATGTACATTTGATACAATGTACTTATTATGTACATACATGTTGTTGCATTGTAATTACAATAAAAGTACTTGCATTTAAAAACATTTGCAGTTACACTGTTAACTTTACCCCTAATCCAAACCCAACCCTTATCCCAAAACCTACCTGCACCTCAACCTCAGTAGCAGCAAATGTGGGAATTTTGCAGAACAACATGTAGTTACACAGTAAATATATAGTCTTGTATGTATTTAATGTTAGTACATACTAGTTAAGGCCACCTAATATAAAGTGTGACCCGTACATCAAACCGAATCGTGAGATAACCATATTGTCCCACCCCTAGAAAAAGGAGTTACATTTTTGTCTGTTTCTCACCCAATCATATCATCATCTCTTCAGAAGACATGGATTAAACCACCATATTTAATTGTAATGGTTTACCTTTAAGCTGCCTTTGCATGCTTTTTGGAGCTTGAACATTTTGGTCCCCATTGACATGCATTTTATAGAAAAATATACATCACATATCCTTCAAAATATCTTTGTTTGTGTTCTGCAGAAGAAAGAAAGTCTTCTAAACAATTTGAGACACATAAGAGAGAGTAAATGATGAGAGAACTTACATTTTTGGGTGAACTATCTCTTTGATAAACAAATAAAAATTATTAAAAAGGCAAGACTGACTAAAAAGACATGGGCATCAGTGTCATGTGGCTGCACTGAACAACTCACCTTACTGCCCACATTCCGTTCACTGACTGTCTGATGCATATTGTAATCAAAAATAACAAGATCTGGCTAAAATCACCAGTTCTAATCTGATACAACTTTTGGGATTCGGTGATTTTTACAATTTACCAACTGCTGTGCAGTTGTACAGTATGAATCAGTTTGTGGTATCAACTATTTCATATAACTTGCCCCTAACAAACTGTTGTTGGGCACTTTACGTCATTCAGACAACACTTCCTATCTAAGTGGGCTGTTCTTGCATAGAATAAGCTGCTAACTGGACCCAACTTGATGCCTGTATTCATAGTCTGGCTACATAAGACTAAACTCACCTTAACTTTCACGAGAGTTGCAACAGCAAGACATAATTATCTGTAACAGTGAAGGGGGAATCATACTGTAAATGCAGTCAATTGAATAATAATTTAGTCCATTAGAGCACAATCTAATATATTAAATCATAATTTAGTCCATTTGAAGAAGTAGCTCGCATTTGATTGTTGTTATCTTTAATGGAGAGCACGAGTCCAGAATTATTATTTAGACTTTTATGTTTCTTACATACACACTATCATATCAAACGATGTTTTCGTTTCGCGTTATTTTCATGCTGAATGCAACAGCTCGGCCCCTTTGTCTGGTCAGTTGTCCTTGATACTGGAGAAGGACATTAAAAATGAGATTTGGAGGCCCCTTTATCACCGCCGGACGGCATGCCGGAGGCTCGGCGAGAGAGGACGGCCGGTGAAATATAGCATGTCTCTTTGCTGAGGAGACACTATCCATGCTTTTATATGGGTATTAATTCACTGGTCACTCTCTTTATAAAAAAGCCACTTTTTTGTTATCTTATTTCAGTGAGTTATTAAAGAGGAATTTGGGTTTTAATTCTGATTTATATTGTGTAGTATGTTTGGGTGCAGTTAGCACTTTTTCTTATTTCCCTCCCCCTGTCCCTGCCCTTTTCTTTACATGTTTCATACATGTATAATGTGGTTAAATTAGGGAAGTTTTTTTATTAAGGGGTCCCAATTTGCATATTTTTACTAAACAATTAAGATGGGTTGCACCAATACTGATTACGTTTGAACCTAGATTACATGTATCAAGGTTTATCTACAAATTCAGATGCAATTTTAAACCGTGTTAAAAACATGTCATCAGAGGGGGGACAACTGGTAATGCTGCCCCGGTCCTGTGATGAAAAGGGGCACACTGTGGTCCTCACTACTCATTGAATCTGGAGAAGGGAAAGGGGGAAGGGGAAAGGGAAGTGGGCACCATAAGTTTAAGCATCAGCCCTAGTGTGTTGTATAAACCAGAGTTGCGTATATAAACCTTACGGTTCTAACATACTGAATGGCCTAAATCCACAACCCTTTTACTAAAGTTTTGATAACACATAGTTCATGTCCTAGCTTGTGGATAGTATCATGAGTTTTACTCATCTAGAAGGATAAGTAGATCAGTGAGAGAGAGTATATCCTGTCAGCGAGTGGTAAAGTCTGAGTAGGCTTTGTGTTTGGACTGATGAGCTGGGCGTTTTCTGCACAGGAAGCAGATGTGAAAGTAATGCCTGCTAAAGGGTTTTGCCATCAGGAGAGAAGATAAGGTGTTCGCTCACTTTCTCCATATCCTTCTTTCTCTCCTGGCTGCAGCGCTTTTAAGTGGTTCAGCCTTTGATGTGGAGGCAGTTGGTTCTTGCTGCATGTATTGCCATGGAAACGATTTGACTCTGCTATCCACAAAGAGCCCCTGTAATATAAGAGCATGTTTGGGAGATAGTTGGGGTCTGTCCTGTAGGTTTGAGAGGTGTGTGCAAGTCTCCTTTCTTTCTTGCTGTTGTAAAAGTGTATGTGCACTGCAGACACAATTTCCTTTATCAGTATTTTGTCTTGTTTTCAGTATAAATATGTAAACATCATTAAAGTTGAAGTGTGTCATTTTTTGACGTTAAAATACTTTCTCCTTTTCTTCAAAAAGTGTGAACACTGGCTCGTGCTAGTAGTAGAGCTGTCAATACATTGTTCGGTTTGTTTGAGCATCCCAACCAGTCCAACACAACAACACTGGCTCAACCAATGGTGTGAGTTTGAGGCGGGACTATCTTTTTGAACAAACAATTGTAGGTGTTAATTTTTGTAATTCTGTTTGGTGCCATTCTGAAATGACAGACTTCACCTTAAAAATTTTTTGTAAAATTGTGTAATATAATTAATAGTTATACTGTATTTTAATTAACAAAATTATATTATTTTTCTTAAGTACAAACCTCATTATATGCATTTTGCTAGAAGTGTGCTCAAAAAAAATAAAAAATAAAAAATGGCAGAGGGGGTAAGAAAACTACCGAGCCCCTTAGAGGACATGGAGGTGATTTATTTTCTAAAATAGTTTTGTGTTTCCTCAGAATACACTATACCCTTGCAATAAGGGGTTCCCTCACAATAGCTTTATCTATCCCTCACAAAAATTAACCATGTACTGTCAAACTTTTGTAAACTTCCTTTTTGTGCAGGAACAGAAAACTATTGCCAGGAAACACAAAAATTATTTCAAGGGAACGCAAAATGTTTTGTGATGGAAAGCAAAACTATTGCGATGGAACATTTGGGAATGCAAAACTATTGCAAGAGAACACAAAACGTATTGCAAGAGAACACAAAACGTATTGCAAGAGAATGCAAAACCTTTTTTGAGGGAACACAAACTATTGTAGGGTAATGCAAATCTTTTTGAAAGGCAATGCAAACTATTGCAAGGGAACATAAAATTGTTTGTGAGGGACCTCAAAACTATTGCGTGAGAATGCAAAACTATTGCAAGAGAACACAAACCGTATTGCAAGGGAACGTAAAACTTTTTTTAGGGAACACAAACTACTGGGAGGGAATGCAAACTGTTGCAAGGGAATGCAAATCTTTTTGTGATGGACCGCAAAACTATTGCGAGGGAATGCAAAATTATTGCGAGGGAACACAAAACTATTGCAAGAGAATGTAAAACGTATTGCAAGGGAATGCAAAATGTTTTGTGAGGGAATGTTAGGGAACGCAAAACTATTTCAAAAGAATGCAAAACGTATTGCAATTGAACGCAAAACCTTTTTTGAAGGAACACAAACTATTGCAGAAGAACGCAAAACATATTGCAAGGGAACGGCAGCATTTTTGAAGGAACACAAAATATTGCGAGGGAACAAAACATATTGCAAGGGAATGCAAAACTTTTTTTGAGGGAATACAAACTATTGCGAGGGAACGCAAACATTTTGAAAGGGATTGCAAAAGTATTGCAAGGGAATGCAAAACTGTTTGTGAGGGGCCGCAAAATTATTGCAAGGGATCGGCAAATGCATTGTTAGGGAATGCAAAATATATTACAAGGTAGCGCACAACATTTTTGTGAGGTGATGCAAAACATATTGCGAGGGAACGCCCTCCCTATCTTCTAAGGGGCTCTCTAGAAAAATACCCAAAAGTAGTCCAGAAAAACAACTCTAACTTAATTAAAAATGTACAGTATTCTCTGAAATTCTGTTTTAGCATCTCATGCGGTTTTGCTCCTCAATTGTGGAGTTATAGCAACAACATTCCTCACTTTATCAGGATAAAAGGTGAAAGCCATCCTTCTCTGTTTCTGCCAGTTTAGCTAAAACAAACTCAAATCAACTGATGTTATATATTCTCTCTCAAAGGTGACTCTCACTTGTGTTTAAGTCTTTGGTTCTTGAAAGCATGAAAGTACATATTCCACTCAGTGATGCATGTGAGTGAGTGTGAAACTGTACACATTTGTTTGACTGAAAATATTTCCTCCAGAAATAATCTCATTTTGTAGCTGGCTGGTGTTTGGCAGTTTTTTCGCTCTCTTCCCAGGAGTCTCTCACTCTTCTCTGTATCTGTGCTGTAGAAGGATTTGATTTGATAAAACCTCCACAGAAACACCCTCTATGTTGCTTGTTTACCTCTGACTCAGTAGCTACTTCAAAGCCAAAGTAGACAACACTGGGAGCTGGGGAGCGAGTTTTGCGAGTTTGTGTGTGTGATCTAGCCCTGTCAGTGGTCCTGTTAGGCCGTGTTTGTGTGTGTTAGAGATTAGCTGATGTCTGTGGAAGGGCCGTAAGGAGTGTGAAAGGCTTTCTGGAGCTTCAGTTGTGTTACTTTGAGTCAGGAGGGAGACGTGAGTGTAATTGAGGTCATTTGTCAAAGGCCTGACCTTGTCTTGACTGGCTGCTGTCTTTTACAAGAGCAGAGGAAAATAAGTACAAAGTATTTTATATCTTTGAAATATATGGGATAAGGAATGAATGTTTACCAGGCCAGAGGGGCATGTAAGAGGTAAAGCCTTTGAAATGAATGATCCTTGTTGGATTTTTTATTTTATCTTGCAACTTTCAAAACTGACAAATAGGGTTGGGAACCAAGAGCCATTCTATTTTTACAAAAATACCAGAACTGGGTTACTTTCATTATATGTCAATCTAAAACTTTTATGAATCAGTCGTAGCAGTTCCTGAATTCATATGACTCACTTAGTGAACCTCAAGTTTTTACTTTCATCATGTGTGATCTGACAATTTGAAATGAACCAAGAACTGTTACTGTTTTATGCTGTATTTAAGTGAGAATCAGTGAAGTAACTGATTGGTTGTTCATATGATAACAATAATTTTGTTCTAATAAGTGGTATTCTATAAAAATAAATAAAAGAAATATCACCACATTTCTGGTTTACTATTTTTATTTAAGATATAGTTAAAGGATTGAATTTATGACATCTCTAAAAAGTATTAAAACTCTGCATAAACAATATTTAGAATAACTACATGGTGTAAATTATTTGTAAAGCATTAGTTTAGTCAATTGATCATTTATAAATTATTGTTCATACATTAATAAGCTGCATACAAATAATTTGTTATTTGTTTATTTTCACTGTAGCAAATAATTTATTATTGTTTAATAAGTTCATTTATAGGTAGTTTGATTATGTTTTTTTAACATGAACAAGGCATGAATTCATAGTAAATAAATAAATTATATATGTAATTAACTGAATTTACATTTAAATGTAATAATGTATTTGTTACCGTTTTAATAACACTTATATTAAAGCAATTATTACTTAATATAAAGGTCGTAATAAAGCATTGACTAATTGCAAACTATGCATTTAGCGTGACCTAATCTAAAGTGAGAAATGTATATGACTAATTAAACATTTATTAATGAGCCACTTTAGCAATTTACATCCTATTAAGCTTTATAAGCAGACTTGTTCTCATTATTGCCAATTAAAATTACAGCTTAATTCAGTTTCACCAGTGGACCTACTATAAATATTTCATTAAATTTAATCCAATTCCAGAAGGAAAGTCCAAAAATCCCTTTATATTCTATGCGCGCGCTCTGGAAACAGCCAGCGCGTCAGCACATCACATGAGAAAAAAAAAAAAAATAGGAAAGATCATGTAACAATATATTATTGACTTTAAATGATATTTTGCCAATTCAGTGTCTATTAAAGTTCATTAGTGAAAATTTCCTTACTATGCTGCTGAAGTGTACAAGCGAAGTTGTCACGGCGTACATGTTACTTTTCTCAGCGCTGGACCGGATGGAACAATAACAGTAGTTTGTGGTTGCTGAATAGGCATTTTATGTAATAATGTTCCAGAGATTGCAGGGGCGGATTTGTATCTCAGGTACCAATCCTTGTTGTAAAAAGATACAAGCACAGTATTTAATGTACAAATGTCTGCAGTATGACAAAAACATCCTAAGATTTCAATGATGATCAACAAAGAATTCAGCTTTCAGGATCACCACTCTGATGACCACTTTGAAGTTTCAATGAGCAAAATTAGATATTCAATACATCAACAACTTGTATTATTTCAAAGAAAATACAAATGTTTAAGTTTGCAAAGCAAAAAAAGTTATATTTTCTTTCGTAATTCTGCTTTGTTTTCCCAAATTCTGTTTTCTATTTTATTTTTTCTGAATTACATGTTTAAAAGATTAATATTTTTTTAACCAAAAATATGACTAATCAAATTAATTCATAAAGAGTTCATCAAATGAAATTGTTTTATGTTCTTCAATAACATCTTTCCAGCTGAATCTAAAACAGTTATTGTTTTGTCAAATAACATGAGCACAACAGAGAATCACTGTATAAATTACTAAATTACAGTACATTCAGTAGAACAGCAATAATATAATTATTCCTGATATAATAGCAATAATAATATTTTTTTATTATTATTATAATAATAGTAATAATAATAATTATTATTATTATTACTACTATTATTATTAAATTGAATATAAAATTTGTACTATGCAGTAATAATATATTTTTGTCATAATTTCTTCAATGTAACGTGTCCATTTAAACCTAACTTTTATTTTAGTTTCACACTTCTGGATAAGTAGTTCGCTATGTAGTCGTTTGATTGTTACACCATAAGAGGCTGCAATTTCATTAAATAAATAGTCTGGAATGTGTTGCATGCTTCGCATTAAATGAGCGTTTTGTTTCTGTAATCTAATACACAGATTACAGAAGTCATAATGTGATGTTTTTAGTGGGTCAGTGCCTTCACACATCACTTTGAAGCATGCAACACAAGAGAACTGGATATTTCTTAAATTACACATGAACAAAACATTTACAAGATCAACGGAAGATTTAGTGATAGTGCAGTACTGGCCTGAAAGGGCGAAACTCTCACACTGGCCCCGGGCCACCTGGCCATACTTATTGTTGAACCATGTTAATAAATGTTTAATTAGGCATATATAGTTCTCACTTTAGATTAGGTCACACAAAATGCTTAGCTAGCCATTAGTAAGTGCTCCTAAAACATTAATATACACATTAATTAAGCAGAAATGTGTATCCAATTCATTACATATTTAATATCTTTATTAACTATGAATGAATGCTTTCTTAATGTTCTCATAAATACTTCTTAACCACTGGTTTGCATCAACTAAAATACATCATTTAGGTATGATTAACAAGTTGTTTAATAAGGATAAAAAATAAAATAAAAAACATTATCAAACTGCCTATATATAAACTTATTAAACAATAATAAATGATTTGCTAAAGTGAATAGAAACAAATAACATACTATTTATATGTAGCTTATTAATGTATTAATAATGTAGGAACAATAATTTATAAATGATCAGTTAACTACAAACTAATGCTTTACAAATACTTTATACTGTGTAGTTATTATAAAGTGTTACCCAAATATTTTGTAAGAATTTTATTACGTTTATTTATTATTTATTTATTATTTGTTTTGTCTCATTTGGCAACAGGCTAACTGCTTAATAAGAATAATAATTATTAAGAATTATTAAAAATTATAAGAATTGCATTTCTTTTTTCCAAATATTTCTTCCTCAAAATTACAAAAAAAAATTGTTAATGGCAACATACTGTCATAATGATACGTCATTATAGTGACTTTTTACCTGAACCACCAATATGTCACCCTTGATCTGTATTTTAACCCTCCTATGGTGTTTGGTCATTTTTGACAGAAAATGTTTTTCCTCATTTAATAAAAATGGTTTCCTTTTTCTGAGCAGTACAAGACTTGGTGACTTTTCCTCTATTTGCCATCTGAACATACAAAAAAATAATAATAATTGGGCTTGATTCAATAAGTCTAAGTGGTCATAAAAAAGAAAAAAAAAGTGAAACCTTTGGTATTTGCGGTCAAAATTGACCAACCATTGGAAATGAAGGGGAAAGACCAAAAAAAAAAAAAAAAAAAAAAGAGCAATTTTATTTTGATCTGTGAAACACAATCAATAAATCAGCCTTAATGCACAAAAACAGACAGAAATTACAGGGTGAGACTCTAAAACATCCTCAGTGCAAAACATGCACATGCACACACATTTACACAAACACAAGAATGAACCGGTGAGATTTTTAAACAATGCTTTTTTTTTTACTTCTGTCAAATAAAACCAATTAATCAGTCACAATGCTAAACACACACACAGAACCAGGGCATCAATAAGTGGAGCTCTACAGCCATCTTTTGGTCATTGTTGCTATTACAAGTCATCTGCTGTTCCCTATCGATTCAGTTCACTCGACATTGCAGAAAACGCTTTTGGGGAAATCCTTCTCCGATTACCTAGTTGAAGCCCTTGTATAATAACAGCAATCTTATGATTGGCAATGGTGTTTGAGCCCCGCCCCTTTAGGCACACAGTCGGCCTATATAAGCGGGTGCACGAACACCATTTCTTCAGAATTTTCTTCCTTCAAGACCGCCATCGTCTCGTCTTGAACAGCTCTCCACCGTCGACGGACACCCAGCGGACAGGACTTCCCTGCAGCTATGGACAGGATGACTTAGCACCTGTACCACTCACCCCTCCCCTGCAGTGTTCCGGCGAAGATTCTCTCCGCCTCGCCATCAAAGACGCTTCTCGGTAAATGGGTTTTGCTACTGATGCTCGCCATTGAACAACGCACCGCTTCAGCGAGACACCCCCGCTTCCCGCAGCATTCCAGCAAGAGATATTGTATCCTTTTCATATATACATATTAATATGTTGATGTATCACATAAAAGAGGTGCTTGCGTGCAACGTGTCTTTTTCAAGATGTCGTTCCGCAAGTGTTCCGCATGCAAGTGGCACATCCCGCCCTCAGATGAAAGGCAATGGACAGCGCCATTCTTTCTGGAAAACCAGCTTGCGTGTTAACTCGCCTCATTAAGTGTTGGCCTCAGAGTGGTTAAAAACCAGCCGTTGACTCAAGCTGATACGTGCCATGACAGTCATGGATGTGACACCAAATTTCGTGGTTGCCTCAAGATGGTGCTGCAGGTCACAAAAAGTCACTGGTGACTCACCGCTCTATTTCAGATCTGCGCCCAGCAGAGAACCCTGCCCCCGCTGCTCCGCCAAAGACAGCTGAGCCATCAAATAATTTCTGTGTTGAGTTCAAATACAGAATGTTCTCACAAGAAACAGAAATGCACTTGCTGCGAGACACTACATTCATCCGCTGCTCATCCTCGCCGGGTATGCAGGGATGATAGATACTGTAAGTGTGTTCCTTTGTGTTGTGTTCACATAAACAATGTTATTACACAATAGCGAAAATGCTGGTTGTGTCTACATGCGCCGCACATGCTCGAAGCGCAAGCACATTTACACGCTGTTCTCCTCGCCTGAGTTTGCTGGGAGATTGCATGTGTGTTGTTTCTGTGTGATGATTTTTTTACACAATGAAGAAAGCACTGGTTGCATCTGATCACGCTGCACATGCTTGACACGCATGCATTTACATGCTGTTCACTTCCCCTCCTCGCTGGAGTTCGCTGGGAGATTGCATGTGTGTTGTTTCTGTGTGGTGATTTTCTCACACAACAGAAAAGGCACTCGTTGTGTCTGCTCGCCCTGCACATGCTCAACACTCATGCATTTATATGCTGTTCACTTCCCCTCCTTGCCGGAGTTTGCTGGGAGAACACATGCGTGTTGTTTCTGTGTGGTGATTTTCTCACATGATAGAAAAAGTGTTGGTTGTGTCTGCTCGTGCTGCACTTGCTCGACACACGCACATTTACACGCTGTTCACTTCCCCACCTTGCCGGAGTTCATTGGGAGATTGCATGAGTGTTATTTCTGTGTGATGATTTTCTCACATAATAGAGAATGTGCTTGTTGCATCTGCTCGCCCTGCACATGCTTGACACACGCACATTTACATGCTGTTCGCGTCCCCTCCCCGCTGGTGTTCGCCATGAGGCTTCATGCAGGCTCTTTCTGTGTGGTGATTTTCTCACACAATAGAAAAAGCACTGGTTGTGTCTGCTCGTGCTGCACATGCTCAACACTCACGCATTTATATGCTGTTCACTTCCCTTCCTCACCGGAGTTCGCTGGGAGATTACATATGTGTTTTTTCTGTGTGGTGATTCTCACACGATAGAAAAAGCGTTGGTTGTGTCTGCTCGCACTGCACATGCTCGACACACGCACATTTACACACTGTTCACTTCCCCTCCTTGCCAGAGTTCACTGGGAGATTGCATGTGTGTTATTTCTGTGTGATGATTTTCACATAAACAATCTTCTCACACAATAGAGAAAGTGCTTGTTATATCTGCTCGCCCTGCACATGCTCGACACATGCACATTTACATGCTGTTTGCTTTGCCTCCCTGCTGGTGAGGCTTCATGCAGGCTGTTTCTGTGTGTTCACATAAACTATGTTCCCTAGGGGTTCGATCTTGAGAGCCCCAATCACCTTTGCTTAAAATCGAAAAGGCCAATGAAAAATTGGTGAGTGGAATTTGCATGCCACTCTCCACCCCGGACATACGGGTATAAAAGGAGATGGTCTCGTTCCCTTCATCAGGGAACGGAGGTTACACTAGTAACCTAGACGTTTTCATAAAAATCAGAAATGTGCTAGTCGCAAATATTGAGACGCACACTTCCCACCGTAGGTGGCTGGGATGATACAAAATGTTTTTCTGTGTGTTGTGTTCACACAACCAATGTTCTCACACAAAAGAGAAAGTGCTTGTTGTGAGACACACACACACTTTCACACGCTGCTCATGCCAGAGTTCACCGGGGCTATACACAAATATGTTTCTGTGTGTAGTGTTCACAAAAGAATGTTCTTACATAAAAAAAGAAAGCATTCGCTGTATGAGATGCACACACATCACATGCTGTTCACTCCCCACTAGAGTTTGCCAGGATGTTACACAAAATGTTTCCATGTGATGTGTTAAATCAGAATGATTTTTACAAAAAAGAGAAAAACACTCATGATGCCTTCACGAAACACTCAAACATTCAACCTTGGGTCCGGCCATTCATTTGGATGTCAATTTGACACGTGCCACTTACCTAAACATGATTGCAGACCAGGTACACTCCTTCATGGCAATGGTATTCCCTGATGGCAGTGGCCTCTTTCAGCAGGATAATGCGCCCTGCCACACTGCACACATTGTTCGGGAATGGTTTGAGGAACATGATGAAGAGTTCAAGGTGTTGCTCTGGCCTCCAAATTCCCCAGATCTCAGTCTGACTGAGCATGTGTTGGACCAACAAGTCCGATCCATGGCACCTCCACCTCACAACTTACAGGACTTGAAGGATCTGCTGCTAATGTCTTGGTGCCAGATACCACAGGACAACTTCAGGTGTCTTGCAGAGTCCATGCCTTGGCCAACAGCATATTAGGCCGGTGGTCATAATGTTTTGGCTGATCAGTGTATACTAAAACAAAATCTGAATTTCAAACCACAAATATCTTTAACATAGTTTTAAACCACTGCAGAGCATATTGCGCTGAGGAAGAGATCTGCCCTAGTGAGACATGGAAGAAAAAAAGAGCAATGTTTGTGCAGTTAAAATCAATGTTTAAAACATTGAAATAAGACATAATTTGGACATAAATTGTTAGTTTTTGTTTTCTTAGTTACATATATAAGTTGTATATTCATGAGTTACGTTATCAGTTATTATTTCGTATTCCAAAATGATTAACTGAATGCATTTTTTTTTCATGAAAAATAGTTTAATATCACATTAATCATATCAACAAACAAGCAGCAGTGGGTGAACTATGTATTAGTTATTACTTTCCTTTCTCAAAGTTTTACTACAAATTTTGCTTGGGTGCAATTCAATCCATTTGCATCGACACCGCCCTTTATTTTGCGCATGTTGGAGGCATCCTCTAAATTGCATATTCATTCAGGGAAACACACACAAATTGTCAAGATGTGCTATTTTGCGCACGTGAAAGACTATCTTTAAAAAACTACGTTAGTTGATCAGCTCAGACATTTTATGCATGTCAAGTTTGGACATGATTTTATACATGCAAACCTTTAGTAAATCAGGGCGTAAGTGGATTTACTGTAAATTAGTAAGCAGGGAATTGAGTTCCAGGAGGAGGATCCGGAGGCGGAGCGGGTGGAGCCGCTGGAAGAGCAGGGAATTGAGTTCCAGGAGGAGGAGGTGGAGTGGGTGGAGCCACTGGAAGAGCAAGGAATTGAGTTCCAGGAAGAGGAGGTGGAGAGGGCAGAGCCACAGAGAGAGCAGGGGTTTGAATCTCAAATAGAGTGGGAGGAGTCCCTGGAGGAGTCTCTGGGAGAGCGGATGGAACTGCTGGAGGAGGGGTCTCTGGGAGAGCAGCCGGAACATCTGGAGGAGGAGTCTCGGGGAGAGCGGACGGAACCGCTGGAGGAGGAGTCTCGGGGGGATCGGATGGAGCTGCTGGAGGAGGAGTCTCTGGAGGAAGTACGGAGCCGTGGAAGATTCTGAGGGCGGAGCCATGGAAGACTCTGGAGGGCAGAGTCACCATGGTCAGGGACACTGGCAGCGACTGTAAAATGGCCTCTGTGGTCATGGGCACTGGCAGTGCCTGGAAAACTGCCACCATGGTCGTGGACATGGGCATTGATATGGGAATGGCCTCCGTGGCCTTAGACACTGGCAGTGACCTCCATGGTCGTGAGCACTGGCAGTGATAAGGGAATGACCTCTCCATGGTCGTGATCATGGGCAGTGATAGGGGAATGACCTCCGTGGTCATGAGCATTGGCAGTGTTGAGGGAATGACCTCCGTGGTCGTGAGCACTGGCAGTGCCTGGAGAGTAGGAGCCCTTCTTCTCCTCTTCTGCTTCCGGACGGCCGTGAACACAGCTGTGGGAGACTCGGAAGGCAGAGCCATGGGAGGCTTGAAGGGCGGAGCAATGGGAGGCTCAAAAGGCGGAGCCATGGGAGGCTTGAGGGGTGGAGCTGGGATCACCGGAGCGGGAGCGGGCATGAAAGCTGGCTGTGGGATGGACGAGGCTTGCAACGCTGGCTCTGGGATGGACGAGCTTGCAGAACTAGCTCATTGGCCATGGCAGGCTTGGGCGTTGGCTCAATGGCCGTGTCAGGTGTGGGCATTGGCTCGTTGGCCGTGGAAGGCCTGGAGGGCGAGGCCGTGGAAGTCCTGGAGGAAGGAGCCGTGGAAGACCTGTAGGAAGGAGCCGTAGAAGGCCTGGAGGAAGGAGCCATGGAAGGCACTGCAAGAGGGTTGGTCACTGTGGTAGAATGCAGAAGATCAGCCATTACGATGTTAGTAATGAAGTCACCAAGGGGCAGGCCATCGCAATCCAAAGGGACCATCTCCTTCACCAAATTATTCAGTCCTAACCAGAACATGGTCCTGAGGATTCTCTCATCCCAGCTCACCTGAAAGGCCAAGCTCCAGAACCTTCCACTGAAGATGACCCTTGGGTGAATTGCCCGAGTTGCTCTGCTGGATCCATCCTTTGGGGTTCGGTTCTTCTGTTACGAGACTGGGAAGGACGAGACGAGAGAGTGGGGATCCAACTGCAGAACTCTTTATTATGGAACTCAGAAGATGAAGCTGAAGGGAGCAAAGATGAAACTAAAACACTGGAGCAAAAAGGGAACTCAAACTTAACAGCAGTTTGCTGGCTAACAAGGTAAGTAACATTATAATCTATGTGCTAACAAACGAACAAGAACCGACAAAGACTAAGTAATGACAAAACATGGAACACCTGGGAAAAAAGATGAGTGTAATCAGCAAGGTGCATCATGGGAAGTGTAGTCTAAAAGTTCAAACATAATGGGAAAGTGATGGGATAAACAAGGGAGTTCGTGACAGCGGGAAAAGGGGATATTAATTATCGACATAATTAAGCATTCTTTTAGTACTTGGCTTTTGATTGGGCTTTCAAATGCTAATTCGGGCCAGTCGTCTCAGGGAAATGGAGCACAATCTGAGCTTGATTTGTTAGGATAAGGTGATGTTTAGGGAGAGTGGCAGAGTTGTAGGGGTCACCTCTTACATTTCAGCTGTTTTCCAAATTTGAGAGAGAGAAAGAAGGGTAAAGCAACAAAGGCCTGTCAGATGTGAAATGTCAAACACAGGACCCACTACTTCAATGACCTTGGCCCCTGTGCCAGGCTATCAAAGGTTATAAGCCTGTAGGCCAGAGATGATAGAGACTAGGTGATGGGCCTTTGTCAGAGGACCCAGCTTTCCATTCTGATTACAAAATCAACAGCGGAGAGCACAACAGGCCATATTTTGATGGTCAAGTTGCAGGGGTGCCGAAAACAGGGGGACACACACTCTTTTAACCCACTCAACCGAACTTAGTTGGCTGATATTAAAATTTATAACACACTTCTCTGGAAAACTTGATTTTGGTCAATAATTACTGCACATCCGGGATATTTATTTGGGTATTGCGAGTCATCTTTCCTTCTTCTACTACTGCAAAGATGGGTGTATAAAAGAGTGTTAATGTGCAGCATACAGACAAAATAATGATGATATGAGAGGCATATTTTACTTTGGGCAGATGTAAGAATGGCTTTCACTGCAGATGGCACATGAGTGAAAGGGCATTATAGAGTATTTGAGTAGATTTGATTCTTTTTGTAGACTAACTAAACAAAAAAAACTGACTGTAGTCTTGGTAAATATCACTAACCAAACGATCTTACACATGCAGGTAAGTTTGCACCAGCTTGCTAATAACTCTGCACGCCGGTTTGTTCATGTTGACTGATCTTGACTGACTGAACGGGAATTAGCTGTCAGCCTCAAAGTAGGTGGAGCTTCAGGTCCAAGGGCAATAAGGAGGTGTTTAGTAGCTGATTAGAAGTTTTCCTAAAAGTTCACTCAGGCGAGCTGTTAACTCAAAAACACCTTCTTTTTGTGACTGGGCAGTCCAGGATGGTTACCCAGCAATGTCAACATGACCTAATTGATATTATTAAATGATGAGATAAGCAATCGAAATATTATTACGTCACTAACCGTTCATCGTGCCGCATCCCCACCACCATATCAAAAGTTGCTCCAGCACCACTGGCAAAGAGTGTGTGCCAGTTTGTGACCATGTTTGTTGCTTCTTCTTTTTTTTAAACTACCTTTCCAGACATGAAAAACCTTTTTTTTGCATCTTAAAACACTCTTAGCTCTTGCTGTTCTTTGAACTATAAAAACAATTGGAATAAAGTTATCATCTTAAGGTAATATTTTTTTTTTTTTACTGAAGTCCCCTAGGTCAGTGTTTCCCAACCTTTTTTCTGCCATGGCACACCTTTTACGACTAAAAAAATTCTACGGCACACCACTATCCCACATAGGCTAACCATCGTCAATATTTTTCCATTTAAAGAACTTGTCCATGTTTTCTGTCCGTCTTAGTAGTGTGTTTACTTGTAATGTTTGAAATTCGGCTATGCACAAAACACAAAAAAAAAACAAAAAAACAAGTCACATAAGTAGGCTATGCTGTGTGAGGTCACAGGTGGCAAGAGCGCTAAATAGATAATGAAAAAACAACAAATTTGCTTCTTTTCTAATTTGTAGATTTGTTCTTGCAATGCCACAACAAATGACAGGGATGCAAACTCATGAGGGGCGAAAAAGTTAAGACAATCACTGGTCCACGAACATTTTTTCTGAGAATATTTTTTTTTTTTAAGAATAAGCTAAAAGCACCAGTTCCAGCTATTTTAGTGATTCAAGTTTATTCAAGTTTACAATTGTGCAGAATTAGCTGCAAAATATAGAGTACTTTGGTGAGGCTTGCTTCTGTTTCACAAATTTGATCAATTTTATTAACTGATTCGTTCAGTGACCCCTTCTGGAAATGTAATTTGGTGGCAACAACTGAGCATCCTATGTGCTATGAATCAGTGAATCATTTTGAGTCGTTCATGACCGAAATCTACCAAGAGACTTTATAGTGTTTAACCATTAAACGCACAAAGCAGATCTATAGTCTTCCTTCAGTCTGAACATTATTTTTCATCCAAAAAGACAACAATAATTGTCTAATAATAGTGAGTTTCAATAACGTCCTTCTCCTTTATTAAAACTTGCATGGCTACAAATCTACTGACTTCAGTATAAGAATTATAAACACAAAGCAGATTTACGGTATCATTTTCCTACAGTAGCCTATTTAAACTGCTGAGCATGGCTTTTATCAGAAAAGTCCACAATAATAGACAAATAATAATAATTCTGAGTTTCAATAATGTTCTTTCGTCATTGTAACGTGCATTTCACGAGTTGAGTCGAGGCGTCAACGCTCCGTTCAACGCCAGCGTCAAGCACGGCATTGCCCTCCACATGACAAGAGTTGAAGAAAGTGTCACAGAGGGGCGATTTTACAACGATTTTAAAAAAGCTGGAGGTGTGCACAATAAACATTGAAAACGTATTTGGAAGAGAGAAAAAAGCTTGCAGTTGCTTTGATAGCAGAAAGTAATAAAAGGACTCGTTTATGTTTAGGTCTAAGCATTTTCTTGGTGAATTTAAATGAGTTCAATAACTGGGGTCTATGATATTCGTAAATGATAAAGTAATATTTAATTAAAAGAAATTATGAGACATTCGATGTCTCTTCACAAATTTAGACAGTTTTTAAATATTTCTTGTTGCTTAGTACTGCTCAAAGACATTATTGGTGAAGCAAAAACATGTGTGTGAAAAACACTTTGTGTAAAGTGACGTCACCTCATAGACTTCAGTGTATTCTGCAGCGCTGACATGAGTAATTTGAAAGACCCTTAAGGCATATAAATATCACTTTGCACATTAATCATTGCTCTTCACAATCACAAAAGTGACTGATTATGGTTTCAAAATGGCGAATGTCTCCGAAAGGTGAGGAGTTTGGATCCCTGAAATTATTATTTATTTCATGCATTTATTTATTTTGTGGAATTTGATAATTTTCCACGGCACACCTGACAATCTTTCACAGCACACTAGTGTGCCACGGCACAGTGGTTGGGAAACACTGTCCTAGGTAAAGCATAACTGAGAAAATCTTCTGACAACTCAAAGGAGAAACAATAGATTGCATTTTGAGATCAAGTGTAGCATCGATAGTGTGTAGATAGTCTTTCTTAAAAAATAAACTATAGAGCGGCCTGGGTAGCTCAGCAAGTATTGACGCTGACTACCACCCCTGGAGTCGCGAGTTTGAATCCAAGGTGTGCGGAGTGACTCCAGTCAGGTCTCCTAAGCAACCAAATTGGCCCGGTTGCTTGGGAGGGTAGAGTCACATGGGGTAACCTCCTCGTGGTCGCAATTAGGGGTTCTCGCTCTCAATGGGGCATGTGGTATGTTCTGCGTGGATTGCGGAGAGTAGCATGAGCCTCCACATTCTGTGAGTCTCCACAGTGTCATGCACAGCAAGCCACATAAGATGCACGGGTAGACTATCTCAGAAGCGGAGGCAACTGAGACTTGTCCTCCGCCACCCGGATTGAGGTGAGTAACTGCGCCACCAGGAGGACCTACTAAGTAGTGGGAATTGGGCATTCCAAATTGGGAGAAAGGGGATAAAATATATATATATATTATATATATATTAATTAAATAAACTATAGTATTTGAAAAACTAATTGCCTAAACACATTTAGAAACCTTTAACTACAAATTTCACATTAATAATTCCATTTAGTACAAAAAGATATGTTAGATTGATTAAACTCAGTCACCATTAACTTTCATTGCCCCTTTTTCCATAAGTGGAAAAATACATTTATCTTATTCGCATTCATGGAAGACAGAAAGTCCTATGGATTTGGATCAAGATAAAGGTGAGAAAATGATGTCAGAATAATATTATTAAATTAAGTAATATATATTTGCCTTAATTGATTTCATATGCATCTATACCAGATACCAATTAGTGTTACTGCATTAAAAACATTGCACTGCTGTGGTTTGCGCGAAAGCATGCTTCATTCGCTCCGCGATGATGTGAGAATATTTACTGCTTATAAGGTGCTGAATGCGAGATGAATATAATCAAATTTGCTTTGTCTGCGGCCACCTGCCAAAGTGCCTAGTAAGGGTGAAAGAGCCTCAAGAATGCTTAATATTTTCTAAAATAAGGTAGATTATTATAATTTTTATATAATTATTATAATTCAACTTACTGGAAATGCTAAAAATGTAATATCTCCCTTGAACCGCTGGCTTTTTATGAAGAATATACAGTTTTAGACATTTCTGGAATCACAAATTTATCGTGATTAATTGTTTTAATCTATTGACGCTAGTAGTTTCTTTCATTAAAAAACTTTTTGTTAAAAAACAAGCTTTGTCATCAATACAGTAGAAGTATCAAAGGAAGTATCTTATAATAGATATATCTTATAATATAAATATCTAATTGCCTACATGGGGAGCCTTCAAACATTTTCTCCAACCATGGGGGGCCTTGGAGTCAAAAAGGTTGAGAACCACTGCTGTAAATAACTTTTCCATTGTACGTTTTGGAAATTCGCTGATTTGCCTAAAAAGGATAATTTTACAACTTTCCCGCAAAAAAAGTAATTTAGTGTGTTCATATTTAAGACGTTTTGCACCAGGTTTAATGTCAATGGTACCAACTGCAATAGAGTCTCTCGTGTTTTGTAAAGCAATGTGCCAGTTTGAATATGCGACTCTGGCATTCTTTAAAATGTTCATTTGTATTTCACGGAAGTCATTAAGTCATATGGGTTTAGAACAACATGAGCGTGAGTACATAATTACATAATTTTCATTTTAGCCTGAGATATCCCTTTAATCCACACAAAAAGGTAAACCCATGGTCAACTTTGAAGCGTTCATCCATTGTCTCTTGTGGATAGAAGTGCTATTTTGCTTGTAACACAAGCTTTTATCTGAATGCAGTGTGCTAGAACTGTACAAACCACATTAAGCAGCAAACTAACTCCTGTGGTTGGATTAAATTTAGAGTTGCCGTAGACCTGCTGCTTTCATTTCCTGGAACATTTCTTGAGTGCGACTCAAACAGCTGTATCACACAGCAGGAGACACTATACATTAAGCCGCCTCCCTGCCGGCAAACTGCGAATAGTAATTAAGCTATAGAAGAAGTAAATGAGGCTTTAACAATCGTGTGAGGCTTCTGATGCTGTATTTGTAACTTCCCTTCCTCCCTTTGTTTGAGTGTGAGTGTGCACTTGGCATCCTGAGGTCTTGATAGAACTTGAAACGAAGGGTTGGAGTCAAACATTTATCTTCCTTTTCTTGTTTGCATCTTTTGATCTGCCCCAAATGGTCGATGCATCAATGTTGGAATCTTAAAAAGGGTGACCTAAACAAGTAGCATGACAAATTCTATGACAGTTTTACCAATTTAACCTAGAATATATTTCATAAGTCAAAAACAGTGATAAACAGAAATGAACTAAATATGTTGCTTCAAAAAATAAGATGCAACGATCTGCACAGAAGCTCAAGTGAATTGGTTATTTGAACAAGTTAATTTAAAAAATGCTTAGTAAGGCAGTGAAACTGGCAATACTTCACAAAGTAACAATGGAGAGGCATGGCTATTTATACAGTGAAAACAGGAAGTCACCATAGAAGAAATGGTTCAATGTTAGTATTTGCGAGAGGGCTCCCTCTAGCGGTCGGTTGAATGAATACCAGCCTCATTCGTTACAGTGAACCTGAAAATTGTTTATTTTAACCGGTTCATTTACAGTTAATTTATGTTTCATATACATTAACTGTCCGAACAAAGTGATTTATCTAAATATCTTGGACTTCCCAAATTTACATATGAGTGAATCTGAGAATCATTTATTTGAACAGGTTAATTTACATTAACTGTCTGAACGAACCAATTCTCTTAAATGTTTTGGACTTCCCAACGTAACATATAAGCAAATCAGTGAATTGTTTATTTTAACAGGTTTACTGTCCGAATGAAATGATCCACTAATGATTTGGACTTCCCAATGCTACATATAAGTGAATCGGAGAATTGTTGATTTGAACTGGTTAATTTACATTAACTGTTTGAATGAACCGATTCACTTAATTGTTTTGGACTTCCAAGCGCAAAAGCAAGTGAATCTGGGATTCATTTATTTTAACTACTTCATTTACATGAACTCTCATAACGAACAAATTCACTTAAATGTTTTAGATTAAGCATTTATTTCCAAATGGTTCATTTACATGAACCATCTAAACGAACCGATTCGCTTAATTGTTTTGAACTTTTCAATGCTACATATAATTGAATTGGAGAATTGTTTATTTGAACATGTTGATTTACATGAACTGTCTGAGCGAAATTATTCTCTAAAATGACTTGGACTTCCCATAGCTACATATAAGTAAATTGGAGGGTCATTTATTTGAACAGGTTCATATACATGAACCATCTGAATGAACCAATTCACTTAACTGTTTTGGATTTCCCAATGCTACATATAAGTGAATAGTAGAGTTGTGTATTTGAACAGGTTAATTTACATTAACCATCTAAATGAACTGATTAACTTAACTCTTTGGGACTGATTTACTTAACTCTTTAGGATTTCCCAATGCTAGCCTATTAGTGAATCTAAGAATTGTTTATTTGAACAAGATTATTTACATGAACTGTCTGAACAAACTGATTCACTTAAATGTTTTGGACTTCCAAACACAAATGTAAGTGAATCAGAGAATCACTTATTTTAAACAGTTTATTAACATGAACTGTCTGAACAAATCAATTCACTTACATGGTTTAGACTTCCCAGTGCTGCCAATAAGTGAAACTGAGAATCATTTATTTGAACCAATTCGCTAAAATTATTTGGACTTCCCAATGCTACATATGAAGGATGACGGTTGATGTGAGCAGATTAATGCCTTGGCTCGCTCATCTGCATTACTGTGTGCGGAATAATGTGACCCAAAAAATGCAGCATGTTGTGAAGCAATACCGCTAGTCATTGGAAAAAGTAGCTCAATACTTGAAAATCTATACTATTGAGAAAATAGCTAAACTATTGGCATCCTACTGAACAATACTGAATACTGAAATAATAGCAAAGTTCATAGCACACTACTTGTGTTTAGTTACACCTCAACACTGCTGTGCATAGAAAACAGTTTAAACTTTGAAGATTTGAAGTGCTCTATAAGACACCACGTTTACATACCGATCAAAAGATGTTTATTTTGCAGTAAAGGCAGCCATTATTCAGACCCCTGCTGTCTGTATTGATGTTGTAATACATTTTCAATTGTAAGTAAAATTTCATTGTACAACACTATACAGCTGCTAAATTTAATTGCAAGAAAATTTTTACAGATATTGACTAGCCAAGCATGATATGTACTGAGCTATTTTTATTCTTTATTTGGCAGTCGTTTCATCTTAGTTTTGCCTGGCAGATGGTGGTTCCTGCAGCGTGACTTTGCGACTTGTTCCATCATAATACTATACAACTTCAACTTTCAAATCCATTTTCAGATCTTACTATGCTGCATCATTCTGAGTTGACCATGCCAAATGGTACCTTTGCCATCTGCCTGCAGTGTAAGATCACGTCACCTTCACAAAATATCAGGAAAAGTGACAGAAAGTGAAATGAAATGGAATCAGGACACATCGTAGGCCAGACTTGAACCTGTGTCGCCTGTATTATCACCGTGGCTCCAATGTGTCTAATGGATGTGCGCTAACTACTGTGCCACATCTCTGACATTAGATAACTTTTTACAGAGATCAGATGTGCTAGACTATTTTCTCTCTCTATCTCTCTCTTGCTCTCTCTCTCTCTCTCTCTCTCTCTCTCTCTCTCTCTGTCTCGCTGTACTCTGAAAAGTGAACTTTTCAGTATGCACACTCCTTCATTACCATGGTAACAACATGTCCTCCCTCAAAAGTCTGTGTCTTTAATTATCTTTAGACAAATGTGAGCCTTTTTTTCCTCTATAATTCTAATATTTGCTGGCAGCCTGAGAGTCCCCAGGCGAGTCCAGCGTGATTAGTGCGCACTGTCACCATTTGCATAAGAAAAGTGAGGTGACGTTTGCACTAGCAGCCCTGGAGGAAGATTAGCAACATTAGCATTCTGCAGTCCATAGGACAGTGTGTGTGTGTTGGAGACTTGAGAGGTTAAATGTTGCTACTGTGTGACCTTTAAAACTTTCCATCCATTTTTCAATGAACTGTTTTCTTTTATCCCATCTTAATGTTCATTGACAAATAAATCTAAGCCATTCGTAGGTTGACTTCCAGAAGAGTGTAAACACTGCTGCTCTGTGGCACTTTAAATAGGTTGCTTTGTTTGTTTGAGCGGTCCAACACAGTATGTTGTATAAAAAGTATACCATTGATTTTTTCCATAGGCGACTTGATTTTTAATGATAAATTAAAAACCTTTAAATACAGACCTACAATGAGTTCTGAAATTGTTAATTATTTCAACTTCATTCAGTGAATCATGCCCAACATAGTGTGCCCAAACGAACTCAGCAGTAACCACCGATTTCCATGATGCACTGCAAATGATGCAAACGAGTCGGTCTCCCTACACTCTCCCACTACTTATATAATTGTGTACATCTGAATATTTTGTAATAAAATAAAAAAATATACAGTTTCTGTATTCATCAACATCTTTAAATCAATAGTTTTGATTTGGTTCATGGCTTGAAACCCCTTTAGAAAAAAACTAATGGGAAAAATACTTCCCGCCGAAAGACGGCTGATAAGTGGGCGAAGAGGCAGCAGGAGAGGTAAGGAAATGTGTTCGGTAATAATCCTCATTTTTGCAACTCTGTTTGATGCCATTCGTGGTGCAGAAATAATCATTTAAAAAAAATTGCACTACTAGAGACTCCGAAGGTGTTGCAAAAATAAACATAATCTCCAAAAAGACCTCCCAAACTCTTCCTCCATCTTCCATTTGGACAAACAGGTAGTCCCACCACCAACTCATGCCACTGATTACGGTTGGAAGTAGGGGTGTAACGATCTATCCATCAATAACAAACAATGTGATGTCATCGATGCAATGCGTAAAATAAAATAAAAATATATCGAATGTATATTTTTTTAAGATGCACCTTTATTTTTACACTATCGTGTCAGCCAAGTCCGTTCGTATATCCGTTGAATGTACTACGCATTTCCGTCGAAGCGCGCATCCTCTTTAAATTGTACAACAAGCAATGGATCAGCAACCTTAAAAGGTAGCAGCCAAGAAAAAGACACGGATAATGTACACTCACTGAGCACTTTATTAGGAACACCTGTTCACCTACTTATTCATGCGATTATCTAATCAGCCAATTGTGTGGCAGCAGTGCAATGCATAAAGTCATGCAGATACGGGTTAGGACCTTCAGTTGATGTTCACATCAACCATCAGAATGGGGAAAAAATGTGATCTCAATGATTTCGACCGTGGCATGATTGTTGGAGCCAGACAGGCTGGTTTGAGTATTTCTGTGACTGCTGATCTCTTGGGATTTTCATGCACATCAGTCTCTAGAATTTACTCAGAATGGTGCCAAAAACATCCAGTGAGTGACAGTTCTGTGGACGGAAACTCCTTTGGCCAGACTGATTCGAGCTGACAGAAAGGCTACGGTATCTCAGATAACCACTCTGTAGTGAGCAGAATAGCATCTCTGAATGCACAACACATCTAACCTTGAGGCGGAAGACCATGTCGTGCACTTTATTAGGACCATAGTGTTCCTAATAATGTGCTCAGTGAGTGTATACTCTCCTTTCGGAAACAAGTCATAGGTATGAGTATTTTGGATTTAGAAGAAAAGATGGACAGACAGACAAAACCCTTGTCATTTGCAAAGAATGCCAGTAAGAACTTTTTCCACTAAAATTGAGCTGTAAAGGTGTAGGTGTGTAATTTCTGCGCCGCCACCAACATCAAGCAGAATTGCATTAATAAGGATTGTTTTCAAAAAGGTCTTTCCAACAACCATTGGTCATGTAACAGATACAGTATTTCAGCCTTAATCTCACGCCATTTGTTGAGGAGGCCAGCACTTCAGAAAATCAGGTCTCACTTCAGAAATAATGCAGAAATATATCGGATTTAACAGGATTGAGATCATAATTGTTACAAATGTTCAGGATTTAAATGTACATTTATATTTTGTGGCAATACATATATTACTTTGTTGCGATACCATTGATGTTGGCATATGTTCTCTGTCTGCATCGGTCTTTACTGCACACAAAAGCGAATCAGCAGGGAACAGAATTTCTCTGCTGGTCAATTTCAAAACCATGTGTTTTGTACTGTAAGCACTCAAATTTTATCTGCTTTTATCTCTGCATTTATCTATAGAGCTCACTTCATTTATAGTTCCACTCTGCTTAGGCGTATGTCTTTCCACAGAGAAACCCAAGGATATGTGTGCGTTCTGGTCTGTGAGCGCCATCACATGCAGATTAGAGCAGTCATTAGTCTCCTGTGGGATAATTGGTGTGTGGCAGAAATCTTTGGTCCAAAGCACGACGTTTTCCTACAAAAGGGACCACATCATTACACCACGCTTGTTACGGAAGAGGATTGGGCTGCCCCTGCCTAAGCTTGCACACATTCATCTTCACTCATTTGCTGTCCATAATTATCCTGTGTAGATTTAACGGCGAGTTGTTTCTGCGGACTGGGAATACGAGGGATCTCTTTGACTCAACACCCCATTAAGGTGCTTCTCCTCTCTCCTGGAGATTAGAAGGCTCAAATTAAAGGCCTCTCCTCTCAGAGCGTGACCCTGAGGTGGCTGTTATGTGCATATCGGCATCACAAGTGGTGGGTTTCCCGAAGAGTGCCACTCTGTAGAATCTGTGTATGTGCGACACGCTAGTATAGGATATGGCGTGTAATGCATGTTAATTTATGCGCCTGTCTTTTCCTGATGTGTTTCATGAGGAATGGTCTACTGAAATGGCCAGCAGATTATGTATTTTGTGCTATTGTGACCTTCAAGCTTATTAACTACCACTGGTCAACCATCTTCACCAGAAAGAACATACTGAAATCTGATGTATGGCATGTAAAAAAAAATGTTTTTTATATTTAAGCAATATTACAGGAGCAAGAGTAAGTTTTTCTGAATATCAGCACAGCTGATATTGTTTTGTTTTTTACTGACTCATAACAGAAAAGATGCTCATTTGTCGCCACCTACTGGGGTAAAAATGAAATCTTCAGAAATGGTCACTGAACTGATCAGTGAATTAAATCAAAATGAAATATGAATTTAAATCCCCACCACTATTTGGAAAGCCACAAACGCAGAGAAGCAAATAGATTCATTGATACAAATAGGTGATACAAATAGGAAAGTTTCTCTAATGCTTTTGGAATGTATATCGGCACTCTTGGAACGCCACTCGTCCAATCAGATTCGAAGACTGGAACTGAACCATAAGTAAATGAACCATAAGCCCCCACCCCCCACACACACCCCACATGTTGTTTTGACATCCTTCTGGGGCATTCAAGCCTTAATTACAGCCCATGCTTACTCTGTGATCCTGACTGTATTATTTTTCTTTCTTTCTTTCTTTCTTTCTTTCTTTCTCTCTAGCTGGCTGTCTAGACTCGCTCATTAAAAGGTTCATCATTTCAGAGTCCTGGGAGACGAGCAGGTAGGAATGGACTCGTAGGTCTCTCTTCATAGGTCTGTCTTACACACAAACCCACACTCACACCCACACACACATCTTTTAAGCAACCTTCACTGTCCTGGTTTAGGCTCACGAGAAATCTAAGTTCAGTCTGATTGTCAGATTGATACATGCAAGAGGCTCTTAATTGGCCCATCTGCCATTCCCCCACGCCCCTCACTAAGCCCGCCGCAAGTAACCAGACCCTCAACTCCGTACCTTCCTTCAATACTATCAAGCCAACCAACCTTGCAATGAGGAAAAGGATCATCTCATATGAATTTCATCCTTCCATATTCGGCAACGTTTTGTCTTTTAAGTTTTCACACCAATTTGAGCTGACAACTTTGAAAACCATCATTAGGGATGTTTGTGCAATTATGCCTCTGAACATGTTGTTTGGCAAGTGGCCTCTCCTGAAATCTCATTAGGAGTGATTTGTGCCCACTGATAACATTGTTTATTTGCACATGCTGTCTGCATTTTTTAGCACTTAATTCACTAGAATTATACCAATCAAATAATGGTACAAACACGCCAAAACAAATGTTGCTGAATGCAATCTGTACCATGCAACTTCCCATCTTTGGGGTCAGTTCTGAGTGCTAGGTGGAAGAGGATGCAGCAGTCAGACTTCCACAATCTGGCATACTTTGCTAGAACTATATAGAACAATTAATTGCTTTCCATATGGATTTAATAAAATCCTTCATAACATTGTTCTAAGCCATGAATCAAATCAACCAGCTTTGAGGTGAATCACAACATTCACGTCAGAGCTCGCAAAGAAGTATTTGAAAATCGGACAAAAAGATTTCCCTTCAGGATAATGGGTAGTGTAGTTCTTCACCAGAAATTCCACTATTAAACAAAACATTTTAAAGGTTCACTCTGTAATTTTTTCCTCATTAAAAAAGTTTAACTCCTAAAGACACGAACTGTAATTTTCCAATATACTGTATGTAGGAAATCATGAGCACTCACATTAAAATTAAGACTCCAGTCATATCAGTAACCTTATAAAAGCTGTTTTATTCTACATGGAGAGGGTCTGCACATGGGGGCTGCCATGTTAGAATCACATGACCAGCCGAATACTACTTGCTTAATCTCAGTAACCTTCCTGTTATTTGACACTTTCACTCATTGATTTAAGTAATCATGGCTAACTGTGAATACATGGCATCTGAAACTGAAAACTATTGATTTTAAATTATGCTGCATCCAAGCCACTAGGTGTCAGTGTAAGTCCAAGTTGAAATAATGCAGACTGATGGCTTTGACAGAGGCATATACAATCAATTAACTACCTCTGAGCTCACTGTATGTCTGTCTTTAAACGTTTATAATTTATCTTTAAAAACCAATTCCCCAATGGAAAAATTTAATGGGATTTTACTTCCAGAACCAGACTGTTGTACTCCATTAAATCTCTCCAACACTTGACTGATCCAGACAGCGAAATCAGCATTTTAAAATGCTGAAAGTGTTTTTAAATGCTTTGCACATATGCCTGGTTATAAAGCTCATTTGATGATCGATTATGATCGATTTCTCTTTTAACTAAAAAACTGTTTACCACCTGCTTTCTACATGCAGTAATAGCACATTGTTAAATGCAGCAGGCAAAATAAATAAGCCTAATTTACATACAGAGGTGCATTCGCACTGAAAAAAAGTGATAATTACTTAACTTAAATATGGTACAGCGCTATTCCAGTGCATTTATCACCTGCTTAAGCTAGAAAGCAGGTGGTTTGTGTATAAAATGCAGAGTTTTGTGCCTTTATACCGTAGCATGCGGCAAACTGTTTAATTCATTTTCACCATTTATGTGGCGTGTTTTAAGAAACTATCTTGCATGTATTTTCCAGTATAAGCATTACCAGCGGTATGCAGTAGAGGAGTGTGTTCTTCAGATGGGAGGAGTTCTGTGTCTGGCCCCAGGAGGTGGAGCTGGGCTGCTTCCTGCAGATGATGGCAGAAGAGTCTGCTGTGAGTTAGGGAATGGACTCGGCTGTGGTGTATGACCTTATGAGTTCCTATTCACTAATCTCAGAACAGCTATTACAATATCAGTCGCCATTACTATATTGGCTCTTTGACAATATCCAAGCATTGCTGTGTATATTGAACATTCCGACAAGCTGACACAGCAACATTGGCTCAACGAATGGTGTGAGTTTGGGCAGGACTATCTGTTTACAGACCAACTGCAGACAAGGGGAGGGTTAAGGAAACCTGTTATTTTTTTCAGTTCTGTTTGATGACGTTAGTGGTGCAGAAATGACACACTTCACTTTTAATATGGGTTATGTTGTCCATAATCAAGAAGTACACACTGTCCACAACAGACCCATTTGTAGCATTACAAATACAACAGTAAACCTGACATGGTAAATGTTGCCATGCTTAGAAACCTTTGACCTGAGCATGTCCCAGTTTAGAATAGCATTTCTGTTTGTGTCATCCCTGCCCTCTATCGCTTGCATACTCCAATCACAGCACAATTAAGATGTAATTACCACACAATTTGCATGATGTTTTCTAATTAGCCAGTCGATTAAAGATTAGTGTGCAGTTCAGCTGCCATTAGTGCTGACTGATTGCATGTTTTCAAACACAAACTTCATCGTTCCAGCAGGGCAAGGTCCCCATATATGTGCTCCTGCCTGTCTCTGTCGAAGGAGGCCACCGTGACTGTTGACCTGCATCATAGAGCACTGCCTAAAATCCTTTTGTTCTCTCTGACAGAACAAAATATTTCTCTTTATTAATCTATTTACAGCATCTACTGTAAAATATTTGGTCTATTGTGTTGTGAGTGTGATATTATTCAAGTCTCAATGTCTTTTCGAACATATAAAAATGTACACTCACTGAGCACTTTTTTAGGAACAACTATACACCTACTTATTCATGCGATAATCTAATCAGCCAATCGTGTGGCAGCAGTACAATTCATAAAATCATTCAGATATGGGTCAGGAGCTTCAGTTAATGTTCACATCAACCATCAGTATGGGGAAAAAATGTGATCTTAGTGATTTCGACAGTGGCATGATTGTTGGTGCCAGATGGGATGGTTTGAGTATTTCTGTTACTGCTGCTTTTCATGCACAACAGTCTCTAGTGTTTACTCCGAATGGTGCCAAAAACAAAAAACATCCAGTGAGCGGCAGTTCTGCAGACAGATACGCCTTATTGATGAGAGAGGTCAACAGAAAATGGCCAGACTGGTTAGAGCCGACAGAAAGGCTACAGTAACTCAGATAACCACTCTGTACAATTGTAGTGAGCAGAATAGCATCTCTGAGTGCACAACATGTCAAACCTTGAGGTGGATGGGCTACAACAGCAGAAGACCATGTTGGGCACTTTATTAGGACCATAAAGTTTTCCTAATAAAGTGTCCAGTGAGCGTACGTGTGCTAGAACCGCACTTTATAAACAAAGACCTACAAATGAGGTCACATCAGCTAATTTGTTTGTACATGTATAACAGCAATGGAAAAAATTGTTAGTAGAGCTGTCAAAATTAACTCGTTAACACATGCAATTAATTTAAAATGTTTAAGACGTTAATTTTCTTTTAACGCGATTAACGCATTTACCAATTTGACACTAGATTCTGATATTATATTCAGCTCCATGTGATTTCTGAAAAGTGGTTGGAGTAGGGTGGAATCTTTGATATGTGTCTGGGGACATTACGCTATTGTACACACCAGAAACACACAACAGTGATTCTGTGTCAGTGATTAAGTGATGGGGGAAGGAGCTCTTAATGGTTTTTGTTGTACAACACAAACCCGGATGGAACTTGTGATAGAAATCAAGTACTTTGCAGCCTTTGTAGGGCACAATTTAACCACAGAAGCATGTCAAGTCTTAACTTTTATTAAAATGCCAAAACACATGATAAATGGCACTGATGAGGGACTGCCGTGGCCTTCTTGCTTGTTGGAGATCTCCTGTGGATGGTCTGTCAACGCTCCACTCAAAATCAAATGATTTCAACTTACGAACTTACTGATCTTACGAAGCGTCAACTAATTAAAGGTTTAAGAGATTTAATGAGTATTGTAATGAATTTGCAACCAATGGGGACTAGTTCTACCAATTAGTCAACCTCCCACTTAGAATTTAGGACTGTTTTTATGAATTGGTGCTATTTTAGTGTATTTCTATCTTTATACTGTGGAAGGCTTTTTTTGGAAAATGTTAACAAAGCATTATATTGTTACATTTTTTTTTCTTTCCCAAAAGAAAATAAAGGCATTTTGATAGGAAAATAATTAAATATAGAGTTAAATTTTAGCACTTTCAAAGTTTGTTATTAATCGGGAATAACTATGAAAAATTATGTAATTTTTTTGCGATTAAATATTTTAATCGAACGACAGCAGTAATTGTTAGCTATAATTTCAGCATAATTCTTCATCCCCATCACTGGATAGGAGTGTATTACTGTGTTTGTATGTTCATAAGTTATGAATTTAGAGAGCTCTCCCCTTATCTTCTGACTATACCTACTTTAACAGTATCAGTTTGAGGGCAGTGTGAGAGAGAGCGATTGTTTCTGACCGGGCAGCTGACAGTGATGGTGTGGTCAGCACTGCGTCTGGTAGCCGCAGATAAAGCTTTTATTGGTGTTGGCGGTAATGAACAGTTGGCGCCAGCACACACACACACAAATACCATCAATGGCACATAAAAAAGGAACACAGACACACAAAAAGAGGGAGCTTTATACACACTCTGGACCTGAGGGACATCCTGCAGCCTACCTGTCCTACTTCGCTTACAGCAAAAGCAATACATCCCCTCTCTATCCACTTACTTTTCAGCGAAACTAGGGCACCGCCATTATCAACCTCGAATGTGGACCACTTCCGGTATCAGCCACTTCCAACTATTTTAACAATACAAAAATACTACATTATGCTGCTTTATAATACAGAATGGCAATGTATGTAATTATATTATTTAATTTAATTATGATTTTCATAAATTCATTGGTTTTGAACGCATATAGTTTTACCGTATATCGCATTTTGCCATCATTTTATCACACTGTTGCACAGGCAGAATGAATGAGAGATCAGGCGCTGACAGGACAGTCCTTTGTGTCATCTGACATGTCTACACAAACTTTACACAACCAGCAGAGAGGAGAAAGCCACTGGGCAAATGCTGCTTTAACTTTCTTTGCACCAAAACTGCATCTTGTTTCATCTTGGCAAATTAATAAATGCATTTTACTCTCTGTTCTTGTCAGAGAGCATTCTCTCTTTCTTAGCTGTATATAGTAAACAGACATGCAGATCTTGCATTCAGCATGGCATATGAAACATCGCCTTTGGAAATAAACAAATAAAGGCATGATTGGAGGTTATGCAGGTACATATAAATGGAGGTTTACATGGAGACAAGAAACACTGCATCATCACGATCTCAGTAAAGTAAGAAGCAGATTTTATTACCGTCTCTTCAGTATAACACACAGCAACAAGTGCATGATTTACTTACTCTTTTACTATAAATGCTGAAGTTAGAAAATTATCATTCTGCTGTACATCCTGTGGTTGTGTGATAGTTTATACTTATATCACTAAATTCTGGTATTATTATCCTTCAATTTATTCATATGGTGGTCAATAACAGCAGGACTTTTACACATTTGCTGGAAATGCTTCCGCGTTGCAAAATAAGGTGGATGTCTCCTCTACAGTTTTATACCACCTTTCTCTCTTATGTTTGGGGGTTTAGAGGCCCTGTATCAGCAACGCTGTGTGTTGAATACAAGAGATGATCTCATAGTAAGCTGCTGGCTATAGAGCAATTTCTGCCAGCTCTAGATATGTCAATTTGTTTTTTTGTTTTTTTGTGTGTGTGAGTGCAGGATGGTTTTGTGGTTGTGGTCCTTGTGTAAGTGTGATCTATCCACATTCAGTATCACAAGAAGAAAGATTTTCTCACCTTTTTTTGGTTACAGACAAATATCTGGCGACCTTGCCGATGCTTGCGCCTTGATTTGCTATTTGACTATTGAGCTATAGGAATAGCATTTAGCAAACACAAAACACAACATGTTTTATATTAATACACTTTATTTTTTTTATTTTTTTTATTTACACTCTTTATATAAATAATTTAATAATATCAGATATTAAAGAGCTTTAATTTGCATTTTAATTGACACATTTTAGTTGTCACTCATGAACATGGAGAGGGATGCAGTTTGAACCAAAATGCAAAGTTTAATGAAGAATGAACGACAATATATATATATATATATATATATATATATATATATATATATATATATATATATATATATATATATATATGTGTGTGTGTGTGTGTGTATATATATATATATATATATATATATATATATATATATATATATATATATAAACTCAGCAAAAAAGTAACGCCCTCTCAATTTCAACTGCTTTTATTTTCAGCAAACTTAACATGTGTAAATATTTGTATGAACATAAAAAGATTCAACAACTAAGACATAAACCGAACAAATTTCACAGACATGTGACTAACAGAAATTTAATAATGTGTCCCTGAACAAAGGCGGGGGGGGGGCTCAAAATCAAAAGTAACAGACAGTATCTGGTGTGGCCACCAACTGCATTAAGTACTGCAGTGCATCTCCTCCTCATGGACTGCACCAGATTTGTAAGTTCTTGCTGTGAGATGTTACCCCGCTCTTCCACCAAGGCACTTGCAAGTTCCTGGACATTTCTGGGGGGAATGGCCGTAGCCCTCACCCTCCAATCCAACAGGTCCCAGACGTGATCAATGGGATTGCGATCCGGGCTCTTCGCTGGCCATGGCAGAACACTGACATTCCTGTCTTGCAGGAAATCACACACAGAACAAGCAGTATGGCCAGTGGCTTTGTCATGCTGGAAGGTCATGTCAGGATGAGCCTGCAGGAAGGGTACCACATGAGGGAGGAGGATGTCTTCCCTGTAAAGCACAGTGTTGAGATTGCCTGCAATGACAACAAGCTCAGTCCGATGATGCTGTGACACACCGCCCCAGACCATGACGGACCCTCCACCTCCAAATCGATCCTGCTCCAGAGTACAGGCCTCGGTATAACACTCATTCCTGCGACGATAAACGACGAGTCTGACCATCACCCCTGTTGAGACAAAACTGTGACTCATCAGTGAAGAGCACTTTTTGCCAGTCCTGTCTGGTCCAGTGAAGGTGGGTTTGTGCCCGTAGGCGATGTTGTTGCCGGTGATGTCTGGTAAGGACCTGCCTTACAACAGGCCTACAAGCCCTCAGTCCAGCCTCTCTCAGCCTATTGCGGACAGTTTGAGCACTGATGGAGGGATTGTGCGTTCCTGATGTAACTCGGGCAGTTGTTGTTGCCATCCTGTACCTGTCCCGCAGGTGTGATATTCAGATGTACCGATCCTGTGCAGGTGTTGTTACACGTGGTCTGCCACTGCAAGGACGATCAGCTGTCCTTCCTGTCTCCCTGTAGTGCTGTCTTAGGCATCTCACAGTACAGACATTGCAATTTATTGTCCTGGCCACATCTGTAGTCCTCATGCCTCCATGCAGCATGCCTAAGGCAAGTTCACGCAGATGAGCAGGGACCCTGGGCATCTTTCTTTTGGTGTTTTTTAGAGTCAGTAGAAAGGTCTCTTTAGTGTCCTAAGTTTTTATAACTGTGACCTTAACCAGGGCCGGATCTAGGCATGGACAAAACATCTGTCTTGCCCACTCAATCAGAATTTAGGCAAAGACAGCATTAATCTTTTATTTTTAAAATTTTTTGCATTGGTTAAAAGCAATCTGAGGCAGGCTGTGTGTTGAGAAGTTTGAGGGAGGGCTGTAGACTGCCCCAACCAGTCAAAAAATAAGACCAGAAAATTGCAGTATTTTTCTGTTTTTATTGGCTGAAAGCAACTGCACTCCACACTCACGACTCGCCATCAGTAGCAGAGAAGCAGATTCTGACAGACACGACATGAGCGATAACATTAACAAGCAGAAGTATTTGCGTATAATGCATAGATTTTTGGTGCCTATAAGGAAGTTTGTTAGTGGCTCCGGCAGCAGTGACCGTGATGTGGCCACTGTTGTTTCACAAACTCCCTCCACCTCAGCCCCCCAAAATCACGATGCCGGTGGCAGTGAAATACTGGACCTAAATTTAAACGCACCATCCCAGCCAATATTAAATAGCTACCCCAAATGTGCATTTGGGTCCATATCACGGTCATTTAATGCTGGATGGTACCGTTCGTGTCCATGACTTAAATACAGCATTTTGCGGGTCGCATGCTTCTGTTTCCCCGTCATAAGTTCGGTGTCGCTAACGAGAGAGATGTCGTTTTTCCCTCGCGTGATTATACCAATTGGAAAGCAGCACTGGAATTTGACAGGGGTATGCAGAAACATGCATCCAGCCACTGTCACGTGCAGTCTATGGCAGCCTGGTCCGAATTAAAATGTCGGGAGGTGTCTGGTAAAACTATAGACTGCATGCTAGTGGGCAAAATGCAGTTGGAAAAAAACAGATATTATGTGAAAAGCATTGGAGGTGTGGTTACATTTCTCTGTGTAAATGAGTAAGGGCTGCGTGGAACCACAGAAACGTCAAACAATGATACATCTGCAGGCCTCTTCCTTAACTTGTTTGAATACACCTTAGAAAAGGATCCATTTCTGGCCGATATAGTAAAGGGTATACCAAAACATGCAAAGTATCCTTCTAAGGACATTCAGAACGAAATCATTGAAACACTGGCTGATAGGGTGCTTTCTGAGATTAAGTGCAGATACACAGATGCTGACTCAGCAGGGTGTTGCCTTAAAAGTGATGGGACACGAGACAAGTGTAATGTGGAAAACTTGTCTGTAATGATTAGGTTTTTGTGCAGTTCCTTGCCAGAGGAGCATTTGATTGGGTTGCTTGACTTGCATCAACTAGATGCTGAATACATTTCCACTCAAATATTGAACCACCTCTCAGCTGCTGGCTACAGTGCTGACAACATAGTTAGTCAGTGCTATGATGGTGCCTCAGTGATGAGTGGGGTACGAGGCTGTGTACAAGCTCTGCTGCAAAACAAGCTTGATCAGTATATACCTTACATTCATTGTTATAACCACCAGCTATATTTAGCAGTTGTGCATGCCATCCAGTGTGATCCATGTGGGAAAATATTTTTTGACTTTGCCAGTTCCCTATACAACTTTTTACATCACCACTACGTGGCTGAGAAGTATGATGGTCCTTGTCTTAAATGATTATTGGAAATTCGATGGACAAGCCATTATGATGTGACAAGGTGCATTATTGAGAATGAAGATATTCTTCTCAGTATCCTCTCAAACATTGCAGAGGATGATTTTGCCACCACTGATCTGAGCACAGAGGCAGCAGGCCTTTTAATACAAATCAAAAAGGAACAATTCTTTTGAAACAGGGACATTTTTAGTCTGGGTACTTGGTGTCCTGAAACCAGCTAATGCTATTCTCCAGTCTCAGACAGTGGACATGTGTAAAGCTGGTGAGGTTGTCAGTGCATCCTTGGAGTCCCTAAAGGCATTTCGCAGAGATGAGTTTCCGACGTGATGATTTTCACCCTTCCAAGAGAAGAAGAACTCTGAATACACAACTAGATGACAGTGTTGTGTATTCCACAGTGGGCCACACTGACTGTAATCATTTTACAATACTCCCCAGTCAGTCTCTGAAGAGATCCTTGCTTTCCATTCTCGACAGGGCCATTGTTGAAATGGAAAATAGATTTTCCACAAAAAATGTTGAGAGTAGGCAGAGCCGCAGGAGGAGCAGGGATTTGAGACTCAGAAGGCATAGCCAGAGATGGAGCGGGCAGAGCCACTGGAGGATCAGGGATTTGAGACTCATGAGGAGGAGCCAGAGGTAGATTGGGCGGAGCTGCAGGAGGAGCAGGGACTTGACACTCAGGAAGAGGAGACGGAGGCGGAGGAGGTTTAGGGAATTGAGTCTCTGGAGGCGGAGCCTTAAGGGGTGGAGCAGTAGGAAAGAGAGAGAAAGCGGCTCAGGAGAAAGCGCTGCAGGAGGCGGAGTGGGCGGAGCTGCAGCAGGCTCAGGGAATTGAGTCTCTGGAGGCAGAACCGCAGGGGTTGGAGCAGTAGGTGGCTAAGGAGATGCTGGAGGAGGAGTATCAGAAGAGGCAGACACAGTCTCGGGAGAAGGAGTGGGCAGAACCGCTGGAGGAAGAGTTTCAGAAGAGGCAGACGGAGTTGCTGAAAGAGGAATCTCAGAAGGAACGGACAGAACCGCTGGAGGAGGAGTCTCTGGAGGAGCGGGGAGTCATGGAAAATTCAGAAGGCAGAGTCGTGGAAGACTCAGAGTCTCTGGAGGAGCATGGAAGACTCAGAGGGCAGAGTCGCTGTGGTCTGGCAGTGACAGGGAAACAACCTCTGTGGTTATAAACACGGGCAGTGACAGGGGAATGGCCTCCATGGTCTTGGGCACTGGCAGTGACAGGGAAACAACCTCCGTGGTTGTGAACACAGGCAGTGACGTGGGAACGGCCTCCGTGGCCGTGGGCACTGGCAGTGATGTGGGAACGACCTTGATCATATGTGCAGATGTTTGCATACAAATAAAACATCTGCACATATGATCATGCATATTCTGTATAGATGTATGTTATTAGCAGGTATTTTCTGCTTTGAGGGGAAATCTGCAGAACTGTGCAGAATGGAGTCATGATAAAATGTGTTAAACAGAGCTGAGAGTACTGTACTCTTATTAGTAGCAAAAAGCCTTATCAATTAAATACTAACTAAAACTAGCATTCTGCCATCTTTTTGTTTTTCTATATTAGAATATATATATATAGAGAGAGAGAGAGAGAGAGAGAGAGAGAGAGAGAGAGAGAGAGTTTTTTTTTTTTTTTTTTTTAAGCATAATTTCCTGTAAATCTGCTTTGAAATTATGTGTGTTGTGAAAAGTGCTATACAAATAAAAATGTCTTGACATGTTTCAGTCAAGGACTGCAAAGTGCCATTAATTTCACACTAAGAGGGGTTTCAGACTGTTCCTCTCTTCGCATCAAATGCATCCTCCCTGCCTCAGACACCATAGGAAACAGTTACGCTCGAGAAGGACACCAGTGATGTGGATAATAAACATGAATGGTGAGAGGTAACAAATGATAGCAGGGGTGAAAAAAGACAAAAGAACTGTCAAAAGAACTCTGTTTCCTCATCATTACAGCAGAGAGTGAAAACAAAGATGCATCTGTCTCAAGATCTTGAGAGAATCTATCATGTGCACCACAAATAATAAAGTTCAAAAACATGATGCGATGCCTCTCTACTTCACAGTGTGGGTCTCTGAAGAAATACTAAATCAACACAGAGTTTCAAAAGAGCTGAAGATGAGATGTATCCTAAACCCCAGAGTAATAGTTCCTCACTTTAAAAGCTTGCTGCAAAGAAGGTCATGGAGAAAGGCTTCCCCCTAGTGTGGAGTTTGGATAGCTATTGCATGGGAATGCAGTTCCTGAATCAGAATATCATGTCAAATCCTGGTGAACTCAGTGATATTTTTTTGCATTTAAACAGAAATTTTTGAAATTATTTTGGGAAAATACGTTTAAAATGTTGTTCACTTACATGATATAAAGACTATACAGTCATATCAGTCTTAAAGACAAGGCTGCTTTATTCTACATATGGTGCTAGGCACACATTCCTGAGTGCTGCCATGTTAAGATCATATTAACAGTTGAATATTACTCACTTCATCTCTATAATGCTCATTATTGGATGCTTTTAATTGCAGAATAAATTAATCATGGCTGACAGCAAATTGGGCATTTCTACAATGACATGAGTAACAAAGAGCTTCTGTTTATGTGTGATGCTGCATCCATACCAGTTGTGACACCTGCATCTAGATGTCAGCGTAACATTATCACAAAATATTACCGAGTGCACTTTTAACCCCTTACACTCTGGTGCATTTTTTGGGCTGCCGCCCGCAATTTTTCACACTCAAATTTAAAAGCTCACCATTTACACATACGGTGGACTAATTGCAAAAAATTGGTCTAATTTTTAAGAAAACCTCCCAAATTAAAAAAATACTCCAATTATTCATAAATAATATTGTATGTGTTTATAATCTTATGATACAGAACAGAATTTATAATGTAATTTGTTTTATTTATTTATTTTTATTTTTTTATTTTTTTACATTTGTGAACATGCAATTCTGGTTCTGTTTATTCTACCTTGCTTTGAAAAGTCTTATTTCATTCCACTAAATGGCAGCAAGCACTAGAATTTTTTTTTCTTTATCACATTATACAGATCTGAAATAAAGGTGGCGCTCTAACGTAGCCCTCACAGATGTCCATTGACATTCAGTCTAATTTTTTGTTCATGCTCCACCCCCATTGTTTCATCAAATAACTCAGCCTCTGAGTGGACTAGAAGCTCACATGTTATCATCAATATTCGAAAACATATTTTTCTGATTATTTGTTTAGCATGCTTTTCCTGCTGGACGGCATATTTTGTTCTGGACATCTAAGATATAACATTGGATTTTTCAGCCAAGCAAAATCACATACAAGTACAAATGGCTCTTTTTTATTTTTTATTTTTTAAACTGCCTAAGGTAAGAGCAGATATAAACTTGGGGCTTACAGCAGCAGTGATCTGCACATAAAAGAGACGTTTGTATTTGATGACTTCATATAAATCATATTTCACTTTGTGATTATTTTGAAAATCATTTGAACTGTGGTGTTAGGGCAACAACATTAACTGTACAGTCACATTCCTGAGAATGTGAGCTTTCAATTGATATATGACTTGTCCATTTAGGTGCTATGTGAAAGACTTATATTTTCGTGTAAATATTTTTACCCCCTTACCTCTAGGGGTGCTAATTTCCAACACGTTTTGAGGCCTTATTTTGATTTATGTAACATAAATGCAGAAGTTATCTCTGAAAAGTTAAGATTCTAAGCTTTCAAATGATACCTCATATGCCTGACTTACACATACAGGAACTAACGTTTTAAGCATAAACTTTTTTCGCGATATAGTGCTCCCTTTTGAACACGCCGGTGGATCCGTGGAGGTATGGATATGATTTCTGCACCACTAGAGGCACCAAACAGATTTTCAAACAGATTTATCCAAAAGTGGACATGTAAAGAGGTGAAACATGTAAGGCTTTGGTATTAATGGTTAACATTACATCTTCCCACCCCTTGTGGCCTTGATTATACCTGCAGAAAAGAAAAGTTGTTTTAGAGGTGAATAATTACTACACTTTTATAAATGATTATGAAAACAACTGAATAAATGAATAAATTGTGCACAATGTGACCTAGGGCATACATTAAGAAAGTAAGTAGGGTCAATTTACTTAATGTTATCTATACATTTTTTTTTTTCTGAATAGCTAAACAGTAACCTCAAAATGTATTTGAACACTTAAATCACACTTAAAAAATTTAAAACCAAGAGGAATCTACACTTTTCTGAACCATTTTTGCAATTACCTTTTACCAACTGGTCTCGGTGTGACTTTTTAGTGTATGTATTAATTCAGGTGTACAAGCAGAGTAACCACACGTGTAGTTCGTCATATTAACTATGGGCATGTTCCACTAATGTTTGACAGCCAGAATATGATATTTTGTGTCTTCATTTTCAACACTATATCTATTGTTTTATCATTTAAAAACAAACAAACTTCTTTTTGTAAAATGTTTTGCTTGAAAGTGTGCTTGTGCTGTCTTTTTTTTTTTTTCCTACCCTTTTCTCCCCAATTTGGAATGCCCAATTCCTCTCTAAGTCCTCGTGGTGGCGTAGTGACTCATCTCAATCCAGGTGGCAGAGGACTAATCTCAGTTGCCTCCGCATCTGAGACCATCAATCCGCGCATCTTATCACGTGGCTTGTTGAGCGTTACCGCACAAGTGTGGAGGCTTCATGCTGTTCTCTGCAGCATCCACGCACATCTCACCATGCGCCCCACCGAGAGCTAGAACCTCATTATAGCGACCACGAGGAGATTAACCCATGTGACTCTACCCACCCTAGCAACCAGGCCAATTGGTTGCTTAGGAAGCCTGACTGGAGTCACTCAGGACGCCCTGGATTCAGCTTGCGACTCCAGGTGTGGTAGTCAGCGTCTTTACTTGCTGAGTTACCCAGGCCCCCGTGCTTGTGCTATCTTAACTAAAAATAAACACCACATTCTTTGTTATTTTGTTATCTTATGCAATTTAATACTTACATTTTTAAGTCTGACTTAATACTTTTGGGGCCACTGTATTATTTAATATCTTGACAGTGGGATTGTATGGTTTTATTCATTGCTGGTAACTGGTTTGTTGTTTGCGTTCAGTTTGTATTTTGCAGGAACTGTAAGGAGCAGTATCATGAGGGAGAGTGCAGACAGAGGACGGCCTCTGCGGCGGGCAGCACCCTGCAGGTGTGAATTTCACACTTTTGATATTACCTCATAACATATGCATGGACACAGTTCAATTTATCCTTGCTAGCTGATATCATCTGTCATTCCACAAGGTGAAAACACTCACCATCTGCTTAAATATTCCTTCTTTTGAGTTGAGAAGTCCAGAGAATATAGCTAACAGAGTGTCGGTGCTCGACAATGCCTACAAGCCATTCACAAATCATTTGATTCATAAAATAATCATAAAATAGGAATTTAAAGTTCTTTCAGATAATATCTCCCTCTGATCCATCTCACAGCGTTGTGTATGATCACTGGGGTGTGTTGGTGTGGGTCAGGTTTTGCCTAAATTGGTCCCCAAAAGAACAGTAAAACCTAAAATCACATGCAATATGGAGACCAGCCAATGATCCCCATGAGAAAAATGGCTTAATAAACATACTAAAGATGAAGTTACTATTTGCAAACAAATGCTGGTGGCAGAAAAGAACTGCTGGCGCAATGGGCACTTTGTTCAAATTCAGCTGAAAATGTTTATGGGTTAAAACTGTGTTTCCCAACCTTTTTTTTTTGCAGAAAGTACACCCACAGCATAAACAGTAAGGCTAAAGTACCCCTTCATCAACACAAAACCAAAGATGTGTGCCATCATTTACCCGTTATTATTAATATTGTAATATACCTGATGTACAAAATGAAAAGAGGAAGTTGCCGCTTATGATGTTTATGATGTTCATCAACAACAACCACAACAACCAAACATATTTGCTATGAAACTTGCAATTACAACTGACTAATACTGTTTATTATACAAAGGACCTTTTCAACTTGGTACAAACTATTTTATTGTTAGTTTTTCATAATTTTTGGTACTTTTGTAGACAGAACATTTTATAAATATATATGTTAGGCCTACATTTTTATTGTTTATATGCATTACTATTTACAAGTATTTACATTGATATGTAGATCAAGTGCTAAAACGGTACTGACTCTTTAAGACTACCGGCTAAGCGCATTAGACTTAAATGTTTCTATTTTGTTGTTCTAATCAACAATTGACTGAACAGAAAGGATATTAGTTTTAATATTGAATAAGTCACATATTACTCTATGTAGACCAATAATCTACACAGTAAAGATGCTTATTGAATGTCTAGTTTTTTTTTAATCTGTCAAATTTTTCAGGCTTTAGAAGTATAATTGTCCCTTTATAATAAACTGTATTACCATTAACAAACATTATTAGATTATACAATGCTTAAAAGATTATTAAAACCGCAGCACTGCTCATATTCACCATTCAAATCTGCTGCTCTTACGAACCCAGAAGTTGTCTGCTGTGTGATGTCATGGTAATTTTATTTATGTAATGATTTAATGAATATCTAACAATGCAGAAATGTTTGTGTTAGATTTAGGGTTTAAGGGATTGAAAATATAATTTACTAAGTATGCAAGTAAAATAAGTCAATGGAAAGACCCGACCATGATATAAAAAATAACGTGTGTGTGTTTCATGATTATATTGTAGATGAGGAAGCAGCCCTTTGTTCCCGCTGGGATCAGGCCTCACAGGAGACTATAGCTAAGACCACTCACCCCTGCCCCAAATGCCAAGTTCCTGTGGAAAAGGACGGTAAGACATTTCTCTTTTACCACTCTCTATATATTAAGCAGAATGTCCAAGCTGCTCTTTTCCATACAATGAAAGTAAATAACCAAAAAACGAAAAATGACAAAAAGGTTCCATAAAATCATCATAAAAGACGTCCGTATGACTGAAGCGTTATAATCCAAGTTTGCTGGAGCCATGCAATAGCTTTGTGTAAAGACAGGACTAAAACTCGTTATTCACTGAAAATCTTCCATTCAGCTTGGACATTCAGTTGTAAATAACTCCTTTTGTGTTTCACGGAAGAAAGAAAGTCATACAGGTTTCGAAAGACTGAAAAATGAGTAAATGATTACAGAATCGTTAGTTTTGGGTGAACTATTCTTTTAAAATTCTTGACTCATTTAATCGAATTAATAAAAGTTGATTTAAAAATGCAAAATAACTATGTTTATTTCCAAGATGATAACTGGACACCACTTATCACACCACTTGGAAAGTGACATGTTTCACATACTATTGTTTTGTTTGTTCATTTATTATATAAAAAAATTGTATGCAATATTCAGTGTATATTACGCAGTAAGCAGTACACTAGTATTCAATTCTGAATACAGCCAAAGCTTCACTGTGTTCCACACATGACAGTTTCAAACTGAACATTTGATTGCTTATTGACCTGTTTCATGTGACGTCACTGTATGACTGCGCCGCCATGTTTGTGACCAAAATTCCATATTTCTTCATTGTGCTGCGCTGTGGGATGCGGCAGAAGTCGACGAAATTTTTGTTTCTATTTATAAATTTTGAATATGTGATACTGCTGTGTAATCACCAGAGTTAAAATGTTATTTTTCTTTCAATAAAGTTTTATCTTTTAATTGACACGGCTTCATTTCACCAAAGTCAAGCAGCGATGAAGGGGGACAGCACGGATGAAAACATTATTTAGACATGTCAGATATCTGTACACGTATCAATTATATTTATAACATCATCAATTCGGATACAATTAAACTGGAAATGCACACAGGACGATGTTATTCATAACACCCAGACTGAGGTATGTCATAATTGTAACACACTGTAATAAATAAATAAAATACTATAATGTGAATATATACAGTGGTGCTTGAAAATTTGTGAACCCTTTAGAATTGTCTATATTTCTGCATAAATACGACCTAAAACATCATCAGATTTTCACACAAGTCCTAAAAGTAGATAAAGAGAACCCAATTAAACAAATGAGACAAAAAAATTATACTTGGTCATTTATTTATTGAGAAAAATTATTATATTAATAATAGTTACATATCTGTGAGTGGCAGAAGTATGTGAACCTCTAGGATTAGCAGTTCATTTGAAGGTGAAATTAGAGTCAGGTGTTTTAAAAAAAATGGGATGACAATCAGGTGTGAGTGGGCGCCCAGTTTTATTTAAAGAACAGGGATCTATCAAAGACTGATCTTCACAACACATGTTTGTGGAAGTGTATAATGGCATGAACAAAGGAGATTACTGAGGACCTCAGAAAAAGAGTTGTTGAAAAGGTTGGAAAAGGTTACAGAAAGGTTGGAAAAGGTTACAAAACCATCTCTAAAGAGTTTGGACTCCACCAATCCACAGTCAGACAGATTGTGGACAAATGGAGGAAATTCAAGACCATTGTTACCCTCCCCAGGAGTGGTTGACCACCAAAGATCACTCCAAGAGCAAGGCGTGTAATAGTCTGTGAGGTCACAAAGGAACCCAGGGTAGCTTCTAAGCAACTCTCTCACATTGGCTAATGTTAATGTTTATCAGTCCACCATCAGGAGAACACTGAACAACAATGGTGTGCATGGCAGGGTTGCAAGGAGGAAGCCACTGCTCTCAAAAAAGAACATTGCTGCCTGTCTGCAGTTTGCTAAAGATCACATGGACAAGCCAGAAGGCTATTGGAAAACTTTTTTGTGGACGGATGACACCAAAATTGAACTTTTTGGTTTAAATGAGAAGCATTATGTTTGAAGGAAGACACTGCATTCCAGCATAAGAATCTTATCCCATCTGTGAAACATGGTGGTGGTAGTATCATGGTTTGGGCCTGTTTTGCTGCTTCTGGGCCAGGATGGCTTGCCATCATTGATGGAACAATGAATTTTTAATTATACCAGCAAATTCAAAAGGAAAATGTCATGACATCTGTCCATGAACTGAATCTCAAGAGAAAGTAGGTCATGCAGCAAGACAACGACCCTAAGCACACAAGTCGTTCTACCAAAGACTGGTTAAAGAAGAATAAATGTAATGTTTTGGAATGGCCAAGTCAAAGTCCTGACATTAATCCAATAGAAATGTGGTGGAAGGACCTGAAAATGAGCAGTTCATGTGAGGAAACCCACCAACATCCCAGAGTTGAAGCTGTTCTCTACTGAGGAATGGGCTAAAATTCCTCCAAGCCGATGTGCAGGACTGATCAACAGTTACAGGAAATGTTTAGTTGCAGTTATTGCTGCACAAGGGTGTCACACCAGATACTGAAAGCAAAGGTTCACATACTTTTGCCACTCACAAATATATGTAATATTGGATAATTTTCCTCAATAAATAAATTACCAAGTATAATATTTTTGTCTCATTTGTTTAATTTGGTTCTTATTATCTACTTTTAGGACTTGTCATATTTATGCAAAAATATAGAACATTCTAAAGGGTTCACAAACTTTCAAGCACCACTGTAGTATACATTTTATGTGTATATACTAATGTTAGTCAATAAACAATGCATCTTAATATTATGAAGCAAAGACTTTATTTACACCACCAGACTACAATGTAAACATATTAGTCTTATACACTAATATGCCTTGGTTGCTTTCTGTGTATTCTTCATGAGTTAAAAGCAGCTCTTGCATTCATACAGATGGGATCATCACAGACGTTTTGTAATATTTTGACCAAATCAGCAGAAAACAACACAAACATTTATAACTTCTGAATGAGAGATCTTTACGGTTATGTAACGGTAGGCGTGTGCACTCGCCGGTGTTCTGAAATATTCGGTTTCTGTGATTTTCGGTTGCACTGGGCGGAGCATACATGAATATTCATGAGTTTCCTTTTTTTGTATTAAAGCAACATTGAAAATATTTGTGCCTGCTTGGATTACAATTCATTTAAACAATGTTTTCGGATAGGTAATTAAGTTTCAGCGTCAAATGAAGTCAAGCTTAAATGTTCTTATTTTCACAACAATTTTTAGATAGTGCATGCACTTATATTTTCAGTGTCGCTTTATCACGAAACAGGAAACTCATGAATATTCATGTATGCTCCACCAGTACAACCGAAAATCTCAGAAACCGAATATTTTAGAACACCGGTCACTCATCAGACTCTCAAAATATATTTAAATGTCCGCAAAAGTCAAATTTGGCAATATTTGTGCTGACCTCAGACCTGTATACACCTTTCCTGGGACTTGGCATGGATCATAAGCATTTTTTGAGGTTTTTCTTGACATAGTTTTACAGGTGTTTATCCATTTACCGCCATTGTTTCCTCCCGCTGATGGTCACAAATATGGCAGCTGCGGGGGAAAAGTGACGTCACTGAAACACTCTTGTGTCATTGGTTGGTATTCTTTGTATATTGTTTTTTATCTGTAACCTTGAAAAGTATGTGATAAATGTATCTGTGTCTTCTGACTGTTTGATAATGATCCCCTCGTTGTGGTTATCTCCTCAGGTGGCTGTATGCACATGGTGTGTCCGCATTCACAGAGTATGTTTGAATGGTGCTGGCTGTGTGGTGTGGAGTGGAACAGGGAATGTATGGGCAACCACTGGTTCGGATAAGCATGATACATTCTCACCGTGAGGTGAAACTCAGGGAATGATGTCCTGTATGTATAGCAATAAGGAACAGTTGTATAACACTATCAAATCATTAGCAAGTCATTAGCACTGTTATGAGGTAACTGAGGTACATATCATGGAAATATCTGACATTCAAATGCATATGTGGTAACCACGAATATTTTTGGTGTTGTCATCTGTACTACAATCTTATAAAAATATCTCAGTAAAATCCTGAGAGTCATGTTTTCCATGACACCACGGAGACTCCACATGTGAAGGCTCATGCTACCCTCCGCGATCAACACACAACTTACCACGTGCCCCACTGAGAGCGAGAACCACTAATCGTGACCACGAGGAGGTTACCCCATGTGACTCTACCCTCTCTAGCAACCAGGTCAATTTGGTTGCTTAGGAGACCTGGCTGGAGTCACTCAGCACGCCCTGGATTCGAACTCATGACTCCAGGGGTGGTAGTCAGCATCAATACTCGCTGAGCTACCCAGGTCCCGATGGAAAGCTATTTTGAGTTATTATTAAGACAGACCTTTTTTAGTTGAAGCCACGTTTCCCATTTTCTCCTTTACCCCACAAATGAACTCCATTACACTGGTGCCGAAACCTGGGAGTTTGGAGGAAATATACACCAGCATGGAGTCCTCACTGTTGGCGGAAGTTATCCAGTCCCTCGCCAGCATGCATCATGCTCAACATCAGGCCCTGCTTGAGCTGCGCCAGGACCAGGATTGGCGATTCCAGCAGATACTCCAGGCTCAAGCAGAGGACCGGCAGGCGATCCGGAGCTTACTGCACTGGGAGAAAGCCCCGGCCATGACCCCGGACACAACAGCCCCCATACCTCCAGTCGCCCTCATGGAAGTGGGGGCAGAAGATGATCTGGAGGTGTTCGTAGACATCTTCGAGAGGACCGCAGAGATCTGGAGCTGGCCGCGTGCTCAGTGGGTGGCCAGATTCATACCACTTTTGTCCAGGGAAGCCCAGCTTGCAGCGCGACAACTACCAGCAGTGAGTATCCTGGTGTACAACGGCCTGAAGAAGTCCATCTTGCAGCGGGTCGGTCGCAGTCCTGAATAGCACCGACAATTCTTCTGTTCGATGAAGATGGGTGTGTGCGGACGCCCATTTGCCTTAATGCAACAGCTCCGTGACGCCTACTGGGAAGTGGCTGCTGGCTGAGGACCATGACACCAAGGGAGTCATCAATCTTGTGATGCTGGAACAGCTGATCTGTCGTCTGCTGGAAGGAACGGCGAAGTGGGTCCAGTGCCAGTGCCACTGCCCGGCGTCGCTGGAGGAAGCCGTCCAACTGGCTGAAGACCATGTATCGGCGTATCCAAGGGTAGAGCCCTCCCACTCTCTTTCTCCTCCCTCTTGTTTTCCCCCTTCTCTTCTCGCTCACTCTGTCACTGTCATGCAGCCCGTCCCGGTACCTCTAAGGTGGGGAAAGGTACCGCCGAAGCCGGCTTCCCGTTCCTGGGGGGTTTCCATGCTGCCTGTGTCCCCGATGTCTCTTCGCTCTCCCCCTCAAGTGGTTAAACCCGCTGTCGCAAGTGCAGGTGTAATTTGACCAAGTGAAAGTAATTGATGGTCAATGCCTTCAGTCAGACATTGAATTCTCATACCCGTATTTTTCTATTATAATTGATCGTTGCATCAAATGACGCAGGACACTCAGACAAAAGAAGATACAACCCAGTTGTTGATACCGAAGAGCCATCAGGAAATGTTATTCCAGACCGCTCATCATAGTCTGATGGCGGGTCATTTAGGGCGAGAAAAAACACTAAACCGTCTAATGGCCCATTTCTATTGGCTGGGCATTCACGGGGATGTTCGCAGGTGGTGTACAGCTGGTGAATCCGCTGGCTACCCCAAAAGCGCCTTTGCGCCTGCTTCCTTTGCTCGAGGTCCCCTTCGAAAGAATTGGTATGGACCTCATTGTGCCATTAGAGCAGACAGCACATGGACATCTTGGTTTTGGTTCTGGTGGATTATGCAACGCGATTTTCGGAAGTAGTACCCCTGTGCAACATCTCAGCACGTAGTGTTGTGGAGGCACTCTTCAGAATTATCTCCCGAGTGGGGATTCCGAAAGAAATCCTCACTGATCGGGGCACTACATTTATGTCACGGACACTATGCGAACTGTATGAATTATTGGGTATTAAATCGATTCGCACAAGTGTTTACCACCTACAAACAGATGGGTTGGTGGAACAGTTTAATAAAACCCTGAAGAATATGATTCGTAAGTTCGTATACGGATGCTAGAAATTGGTTTAGTCGGACTGTCTGCCTTGCCAGTGCCATCAGTTGCACTCCCGCAGCTCCGTGCGCATTTAGAGAGGATCTCTGTAAACGTAAAAAAATTAAATATATATATATATATATATATAACACACACACACACACACACACACACAATTCACTCAATGGCGCTGCAGCATCGCGTTAGTAGATTGAAAGTGTTCTGGGTCAAAAGACTACTCAATGTTCTGGCGGCCATACGTATCATCACTTATTTCAGGTGGGCATACCCAAAATCCTAAGAAAGATAGGTGGGCATATGACGTATGCCTGCGTATGTCCTAGTCTACACTACTGCCTTATCCTAAACACCCTCCAACTCTTACAGTGGACAAATCTAATGACTGTTACCTTTGATATGTGCATTCAAGGCAGTGTTGTTTAAAATGAAAACAAAAATAAAAACATAATTGGAAAAACTGAAACTAAACTAACACTAAAAAAAAAAAAAAAAAAAAAAAATTGAAATTACCAAAAATATATTTTAGTTTTTGCACACACAGTACATTATACAATTTGAAAACTTTATAACCTGCCTTCAATAAACGTGTAAATTCCACTAGATAGCAATAACATTAGACGAAAAACTTTGATTCATTGTAAGGAATGTTGCAGGTTTAACACAAGTTAATGTTTATAGACAGCATCTTTGGAATGCTGCAGACCACAGAAACCTCAGTATCTCAGATTGCTATATATATATATATATATATATATATATATATATATATATATATATATATATATATATATAGTATTGTGCAAAAGTCTTAGACACATAAGAAGTTTCAGAAAAAATATTTGTTTTAAGATAGATATTTAGGTATATCTTCTAATAGGAAATATACATTTTAGACTCCCAAACATTCCTTTTGCAAATAGAATAGAATAGAATAGAACAGAAGAACAGGGAGCCCTGCAACAGATGGCATGACCCACACAGAGCCCCCCACTGACCATGGAGTTAGTCTGGGAATACATATACAGACAGAAGAAATCGAGACAGCCTAAATAGATAGAAGAACTGTGATGAACTCTCCAAGAATCTTGGAACATCCTATCTGCCAACAACCAAGAAAAACTGTGTCCAGGTGTACCTAGGAGAATTGGTGCTGTTTTAAAGGCAAAGGTGGTCACACCAAATATTGATTTCGCTTTTTTATGTTTACTGGACTTTGTATGACATTTAAGTGATAAATGAAAACTATTTATGTCATTATTTTTGAAGAAATCCTCACTATGCAACATTTCTCACAAGTGCCTAAAACCTTTGCACAGTACTGTTCATGTTGCACATCATTAAAACAATTATAGCACTCATAATGTTTATTGTTATGGGTAAAGTGGTTATGTTTCTCGTTTTAAGCAATTTCATTCTTCCGGTTTAAAAAAGAAACTTGAAGCAATGTCACAAAATATGAGGTACCGTATATGCTTAAACTCTGAGTTGTGATTCGCGGAGCAGATATGAGAGGGACTTTTGCATGATACACCGTGGTGAGATTGGAATTACTTATCAGAATGGACTGCAGTCAATAACCAGACCAGAGCGAGCATATTTGTTGGCCGCAGTTCTGCTACTCACGTTCCAAACATGAAGCAGCTGTACGTCTTATCTTGGACAGGATAACATGATGGCTTGTTCAAAAAAAGAAGACAATGATGAGAACAAGAGTGGTTATCTGAGTTACAGAAGCCTTTCTGTCAGCTTGAACCAGTCAGGCCATTCTTTGTTGACCTCTCTCATCAACCAGGCGTTTCCGTCCACAGAACTGCTGTTCACTGGATGTTTTTTGTTTTTGGCACCATTCTGAGTAAATTCTAGAGACTGTTGTGTGTGAAAATCCTAGGAGATCAGCAGTTACAGAAATACTCAAACCAGCCCATCTGGCACCAGCAATCATGCCACGGTCGAAATCACTGAGATCACATTTTTTACCTATTCTCATGGTTGATGTGAACATTAACTCAAGCTCCTGACTCTTATCTGCATGATTTTATGCATTGCACTGCTGCCACACAATGGGCTGATTAGATAATTGTATGAATAAGTAGGTGTACAGGTGTTTCTAATAAAGTGCTCAGTGAGTGTATATTAGGTCTCTAAGGAGTCCTGGATTTGGTGGGAATGCCTGCTTTCACTTCATTCTCAAAAATTTGAACAAAATATCAAAATCTTTAATTTGCAAACTGTTCTATCATCTTCACATGTTCATACTTTTGTCCCATGACTGATATACAGAAAAGTACCCAAAACTTTTTTGCTTTTGTTTCCTTTCACATTGTGATGTTCAGCCATGTCTATCATGAGTGAGACTGAGTCTTTGTGCTTCACCTACTCCCGTCTTCCCACAACCCGCCCACTTTTTTACACCTTTTTATGCCCATTTCTTAAGCCTTTTTTATTAGTCTGAGGTGTGAACAACTGGTGCTGAACTAAGGGGGTTTCATGACACTTTAATCATTGTGCGTGTTAACATGAGACTAGTGTGATAAAATTGCTTACTGACCTTGTCTGTGTAAAGTTATATGCAATATTAACTCATATAATGACCATGTAAAGCCAGTAAGCCCTGTTACTTTTGCACAATATGCACAAGGATACCAGAAAGGGACTGTTTATGGAGCAAACACCACCTGCTGGAATTACATTAGTCACACATAACCAGAAGTTCATCTGCCTAGAAAAGTAGTCCTATTGCTAAAATGACGATATAGACAACTTTACAGCTAAAATAAAACATATTTATTTTAAGGAAGAATGAAAATAATCTCTTTTAAAAACATACAAGATGCACATTTCTGCTTTTAAAACTTCTGTAATCTCTTGCCCCATAGACTTACATTGTACATGCCCATTCATCTGTAAATTTTATATACCCATTTATCTTATGTAGGGTCAAGGGTTGTTTTTGTATTAATGAAAAATAAGATTTTGTTTTGGATGATTGCAAATTGTTTTCTGTGGAAACTGCCAAATGCTCTCTATAGAACTTAACTGATTTTAAACCTGGAACATTAATTTAAAGCTCACTGTGATGTAAATAAACAGTGTGTATTTAAACTGTAAGGACAAAAATCATCATTAATATGTTTTGGCTTAATATAGGAACGCAAGTACTTAGGAGGACACATCAAGTCCATTCGGACCATGAAAGGAACCTACTTTCAAGACTTCTGGTAATATACTCATAATGAGCTTTAGCATGATGTAAAAGAATGTGAATAATGAATTTACTATATGACTAAGCATGCTGATATGTCCTTTGCAGGAATATCTTTGATTAGCTTGGGTATTTGATGCTAATGGCATTTCTGGTTGTCCATGTGGCAGATATATTCCTGGTGTCAAACTCGCTTAGATAGAACAGTCTTCGCCTCTTTGCAGTGTCCATTATTTTCCTGTGGTTAAGGCTGATGAAACATGTCAGAGCATTTAGGTAATGTAGAATTTCTAACCTCTATAGGGTCACCTAATAGCACTTACCATAGATACTGTATAGATGCCACATATGCTGCAAACCGAGGACTTCATGTATAATGGTAACACCTTGACTGAAAGTGTGACATTCTAGCTAGATTGCCTGCAGTCGAATGGTACCACCTGGTCAGTGGCCCAAATAACAATGCCTCCATATCTCAGGTTTCACTGACAACACAGGTGGCCTCTTTTTTTGTGGGCTAGGTAACCATGGTAACATATGGTCAGTGTTACGGTAACCATAGAAACATAAGGAAGCGGGGGTTTGTGCACCATGTGCTCAGTCCCCTTTAAATGATACTGCAGTATGTCTGCATATGCTGGAATATAATTTCACTCGTCAAACAGTGTTAGTACTTGAACAATAGAGCGCAACACTCTTTCAGTTGCCTTGGCTTCCGGAAGTATTTTTTCCATTCATTTCTCCATAGGGATTTCAATAAATCATTGTGCTTACTGTATATCCTTTTATAAGGGAGTGAACCATGAACTTGCTTGTTTTGATTATTGGGGGGTTACCTCACCCACAACACCCCTGGAATCTACACCCCTACGTCTGTCTGCTCATTATCCTTCTTATTACACGACTACTTGCCAAATAAATAAATAAGTGGACATAAACAATTGATTTCAGTTGAAATTATTTTATTGGCTTACTTGATACAGGAAGTGGGAAAGGTGACTTGCATGAGTAGTGAAATATCACTTTATCCCTGGATGTGCTATCATTTTTCAAAAATATCTGACCGGTTGGATGGCACGATTGGCCAATCAGAAACGAGTATTTACAGATAGCCATGTGATAAAATACTATTTATTTGGAGTTTATTGCTAAATATTCAGATATATGTAAATACATAAGTTGTTTGAGAGTATCAGAAGACTGATTTGATTACATCATAATGCTTCATGGGGGTAGGTGGTTTCAACTGAGATTTTTTGGAATAATTTTCATTTCCACTGAAAAAGCATCTTCTCTGATTGATTGATCTCTCTTTAGGATTATGGGTAGTGTAGGTCTTCTACATAATTCAGCCATTAAACTTTTTATTTTATTTTATTTTTATGAAGTTTAAATCTTGTAACTCTACAGAAGCATCTATCATTTAACTTTTTTGCATTATTGTTAATAAATAAAATTTTCTGTGAAGAAATTTTATAGGATTTTTTACTTCTGAAACCTGACTGTTGCATGATAGCCAACAGCAGTCATGTTCTAACTGTACACTTGTCTGAAACAAAATGTGTAAAAATGTACCTTTAGGGGTACAAAAGCTTGTCACTATGGCAGTACCCTCAAAGGACAGATAAGACGCTTAAAGGGATAGTTCACCCAAAAATTAAAATTCTCTCATCATTTACTCACCCTCATGCCATCCCAGATGTGTATGAATTCTTCTGCTGAACACAAACAAGAAGAATATCTCAGCTCTGTTGGTTTATACAATACAAGTGAATGGTGACCAGAACTTTGAAGCTCCAAAAGCATATAAAGGCAGCGTAAAAGTAATCCATACGACTCCAGTGGTTAAATCCATGTCTTCTGAAGCGATATGATAAGTGTGGGTGAGAAAAAGATCAATATTTAAGTCCTTTTCTTTTACTATCAATCTCCACTCTCACTTTCACATTTTTCTTCTTTTGTTTTTGGCAATTCAAATTCTTTAGTGCATATTGCTACCTACTGGTTAGGGAGGAGAACTTATAGTAAAAAAGGACTTAAATATTTATCTGTTTCTTAACCACACCTATCATATCGCTTCTGAAGATATAGATTAAACCACTGGAGTCACATGGATTATTTTATGCTGCATTTATCTGCTTTTTGGAGCTTCAAAGTTTTGGCACCCATTCACTTGCATTGTATGGAGATATTCTTCATTTTATGTTCTGCATAAGAAAGAAAGTCATACACATCTGGGATGGGAAGAGGGTGAGTAAATGATGAGAGAATTTTCATTTTTGGGTGAACTATCCCTTTAAGATAATATGTACCCTTTCAATACAGATGAGGTACAAATATATTCCAACTGACATGTAAATAAGGTTCAGTGAGTGTACTTTTGAGGGTACTACCCCACTGACAAGCTGTTGTACTGGTAAAGGTATGATTTTTGCTCATTTGTTTCTGACAGTGTAGTTAAATCACTGATGTCGATTTTATACTCTAGGGCTATGGTCCGTTCATTGTTGTGCTGGGGAAAATTGCCGGAGATGTGCTGCGTTTCCTCTTCCTGTAAATAGAGATCTACATTCCATATGCTTGTGCTTTCTGGATCATATTTGGAACTGAATTATGAAAGAATTAATGCATGAGACATTAACTATTCATTTGGTGCTCTCAGGCTTAGCTGAGGTGCCAAGCATGGAGATGGTTCCTCAGCTGCTGTACAGCCTCTACCATATCACCCTGGTGGATGAGTATGGGTTTGATGCCATGTTGGATGTGAATGCAGTGAAGGCATACCTGCTCTGTGGAACATTTCTGGCTCTGTATGCTATTCTCTGTGTCAGTCTGCTGATTGCTCTGCTTTCTGACACCTTCTAAAGGTATTAATTAAAGGGATAAATGTACCCACTTCCTTCACTCTTTATAACGTTAAAGGAATAGTTCAATCAAAAATGACATTTCTGTATTTATTTACTCACCCTTATGTCGTTCTAAACCTATATGGTGTTATTTTTTTCTGTGAAATGCAAAAGGAAAATTTGTGAAGAGTCTTTATGCAGCAACAGTTCAAAGTGATCAAAAAGGACCAAAAATATGATTAAAGAAATGTAGTTAATATTACTTATGCGCTATATTCCGAGTCTTCTGCAGACGTACGGTAGCTTTGAGTGAGGAATAGACTGACATTTTTAACTTTATTCAGTAAACTCTTCCATCCTCTGCAACTCTCAAGTCTCATTCTCCGTTATACATATTTGAACTGGCGTGTTGCATTAAGTTTTGACACACGAAAAAATAAAAATAAAAAATACAATGAGTTTTGCTGAAAATGTCATCAATCCTGGGGTGACACGTCAACTCGCCAAATTATTAGTGAAAAAGCTATCGTATGGCTTCAGAAGACTTGGAATATAGCGCACAAGTCACATGGATTAATTCTATAATACTTTTGTGGTGCTTTTTTCCCTTATTCTTGTGTTAAACACACAAAATAGCAGCATATGAGTTTGGAACAACATGAGATTGAGTAAATAACATTTTGATTTTCGGGTGGACTGTTCCTTTAACTGTCATGTTAAATGTTTGTGTTTGTATGGTGTATGATAATGCGTTGGCCAATGCAGTAATGCAACAAGCAGCTATCATCTTACAGATAGAGGAGTCCATGCCTTGTCTGAGACGTTGCTATGACAATGAGTACATCCACCACCATTGTGCACAGCTTGGAGAGTTCTACGATGATGATGTCACCATTGACCCAGATATGCATGCTGAGATGAAGAAGCTTACAGAACAGATCAAGGTGTCTGCATTAAAAGAATAGTTCACCTAAACATGAACAAATTATCCTCATTTACTGAGAACCCCATCATTCCAATCCTGTATTATATTTTCTTTCTTTTTGAAACAAAAAATGAGATGTTAGGAAAAATGTCTGAGCTACTCTTTTACAGAACATGAAAGTAGATGGAAATGTATACCGCCAATCCCCAAAAATATCACAAAAGCAATCTATACGACTCATGCGCTACATTCCAAGTCTTCTAAAGTCATACAATAGCTTTGTATAAAAAGAGCTTGAAATATACGTTGCGGTTAATTGATAATCTTCCTCTCTGCCGTAGCTCTTGAATTAAATTTTTTACATTTGCAGTACCGTAATCGGTCCCATGTTGTGATCGGTCATTGTTGTTTGCTGTCAATGCCGTTCAAAAAATGTATTTGGCTGAATTTGTTTGAAATGAGTTTCTTAACATAAAATTATTATGTAATCTCAATGCAAACACTTTGTGTAGAAAGAACCTAGCTGAATTGGGTAAACCCAACAAAATTAGACTTGTCAATGTAACTGAAATAAATCTCTTTTATTTCTTAATGTACTTACTAGTGAAAGTGAATATTAGCATGCTAAACACATGCTGGTTGGAAGGACTACTGAGTGTAGTTAAGTAACTATCCTATGGTTAGCACAGCATTTGCTCATTGAAGCAAGCAAGCAGTTTCATTTGTGATATCTACCTGTCCACATCGTTGGCTCAAGCTCCACTCTTCACCATGATGGTAACCCCCAAAACTCCAACATAACTGAAACTCTTCTAAATCTCAACATAACAAAATATTAAACACTAACAAGTGTCCTCTTTAATATTCATCTCGCACATTTTGTGACAAATGTTCTTGAATAGTGTTGCATTTGTTCATTTAAATTAAGTAAATTAAACATGCAACAAAAATAATTTTTTGAGTGCTGACACAATGCATCAAATGGCACCATTTTTTAACTGAACACAAGTGCAAATGAGAATGTGGCCCCCATTGCATACCTTGCATACTGTTTTTTGTGGTTTTTGCGCCTCTCTGTCTGTTAGATATAGACATACATGTAGTGTATTTCTCATATCTCTTCTTAAGAACTGTAGTATTTCTTATTTTTATATGACTGAAACTCTGCATGTTTTGCAGGATACATTAGATGAATATTTGAACATCCAAAAAGAGACAAACTTCCCACAATTAGCCTATGCCACAGAAGAAGCCACAAGGTTAGGTGATAAATGTCGTAGAACTGCTTGTAGATTGTGACAATTTTTCGAATGTTCCTATTTATAATCTGTATTGTGTCATGTGATATTCCAGGAAAGACTGCCAAACGCTTGTTTCTTACAGAGGGAGAAGCGCCACACCTCCAGAGAAAGCAGAAAATCTCAAGACTCTTCACAGACTTGAGAAAGACCAGCAGAAGCACAGTCAAGACCTGAGTGAGCTGAAGGCCGATGTGAAAGCACTCCACAGTTTGCTGCTTCAACTGATACAGCACAAGCCAACATCATGTAAGAGACTTATGCACTTATAATGAAAGTCTAAGGGGCAAACATAAATCAGTTACCCCATAGACGTCCATTGTAAGTGCATTTCTGTCAACACGACTTTTGGCTTGTTTTTACAAACTGAGGTACGACAAAAGTGATATAATCAAAGAGCATGAATTAAAAATGTACCCTGTTTATTTTTGTATACATGCTACTTATCATATTATGAATGACTCATAGGAACATGTTATTCCAAAGAAAAGTCTGAATAATCAAATTGTAATAACTTTGCTCCGCCTCTAAAATGACTTTGCCTTTCGGCTGACATCATGAATCCCTCTTACATTTCTACCTCCATTCTGGTATGTAACACTCACTTTTTATGTTCCAATCAATTCTGATGCATTTAATCCAGTCCAGCCTTACACTGTTTTCTTGTTGAATCAGAGATTTTCTTGTTTCTCTCAAAAATATGTCACATTACGGAAGTACAATTGGTTGGAAATGGCGTTTCATGTTGACTTTAACCTGGAATATTAATTTAAGTGATGTGATTGGTGTGTCCATAGCTACTGATGATGCCAAGAAACCCTCAACAAGCTAAAATGGATGTGAAAACCTCTGAAACCAGCCAAGGACTTACAAAAACCAGCAATTAATCTGGACATAAAGTGAAAGCCCTGCCAAATCCATCTAAATTGGTTAGAACGGACTTCTGTGTAGGAAATCATATATGATGTTGTAACTGACCAACAGTACTGTGCTTGCAAGCACTCTATTGATATTCCTCAGTATTCTACTCTTACCCTTACTATAAAACTTTTGCAGTTAATTCAGAATAACCACTTAACCTATAGATTCAATTAAAAAAAAAAAATTGTACCTGTAGATCATTTCAGAAATAGGTGTGCTATTTATTTTTATTTTTTTGTAAACTAAATAAGTATTATTTTTTTTTTTTTTAGAAATCTAAGATTACAACTTGAAAACATTTTCATCTGACTTGAAAATTTTCATTTGATATTGAAAAAATGTCAGTGTCGTTTCTTCTCTTCTATTTGCATACTTAATTGTAATAGGTCTTTCTTTCATCTGTTTAACCATATTCAACAATCTGTAGCCCCCTTTATACACTGCAACAATGGTGATACGTTGTTTTAATTGTAGCGCACAGTGACAGAAAACAACACGCATGCTGAGTTATGACTAAAATGTCAAAGCAGCTCTGATTTCAAAGCATTTCTTTCATGCAGAACCAAAAAAAAAAAAAAAAAAAAAAAAAAAAAAAAAAAACTAAACTTTCATAACATTATAAAGCTATTCTTTTCTTGCCTTGCAAGCACTGGTATTTCCTTCTAGAAATGCAAATCCAGTTTTTGACACATTTTAAAATGAATACATGATTTTGTTTTTTTCTTCACAAGTTGTTTACAACGTGAGCCTGTACCTTTGTGCGATAAAGTGATGTGATCTGAACCTTGAAGGTTTTGTTTAATTAAAAATGTGAAAGAACAAGAACTGCATAGCCTCTTTCTTTGTACCCCAACTATACAAACTTTAAAGAAATAGTTCACGAAAAAATTACTCACCCTCATGTCTTTCCAAACCTGTATGCTGTTATTTTTTTACATGGAATGAAAAAGGAGACATTTTGAAGAATCTTTACACAGCTCTTTTCCATATATAAAACCCACATTATTTCAGTAACCGTGACTGTCAAGTTCCAAAAAGGACAACAACAACAACAACAAAAAACCACCATAAAAGTACCATTAAAGTAGTCCATATGACTATTCCTAGTCTTTCCTGATGTATCACTTGCAATTTAGCTTTGTGTGAGGAACAGAAAGAAATCTCATTCGTATTCACTCAGATTAAAAATTGGGCCACTGGTTTGTTGAGCCAGGTTTGGCATCTTTGACGCCAAAACACCTCTGGCTCCTGCTTGTGTTGTAATCAAACCCCATGTGCCAGTTCATGTATGTGGAATGGAGAATGATATTTGACAGCTGTAGCGGAGGGGAAGATTTTCAGTGAATTATGACTGTTCCTTACAAAGAGCTTTCATATGGCATCAAAAGTCAAAGAATACAAACAACTTTTATGGTATTTTGTTTTTTGGAGCTTGACAGCTGTGGTCGGTATACACTGATCAGCCACAACATTAAAACCACAGACAGGTGAAGTGAATAACATCGATTATCTCGTTACAATGGCACCTGTCAAGGGGTGGGATATATATTATTAGGCAGCAAGTGAACATTAAGTGCTTGAATTACGTGTGTTGGAAGCAGGAGAAATGGGCAAGCGTAAGGATCTGTGTGACTTTGACAAGGGCCAAATTGTGATGGCTGGGTCAGAGCATCTCCAATCGTAGCCGCAGACCGGTCAGAGTGCCCATGCTGACCCCTGTCCACTGCCTAAAGCATCTACAATGGGAACACGAGCATCAGAACTGGATCATGGAGCAATAGAAGAAGGTGGCCTGGTCTGATGGATCATGTTTTCTTTTAGATCATTTGGACAGCTGGGTGTGTGTGCGTAATTTACCTGGGGAAGAGATGGCAGCAGGATGCACCATGGGAAGGAGGTAGGCCGGCGGAGGCAGTGTGATGCTCTTGGCAATGTTCTGCTGGGAAACCTTGGGTCCTGGCACTCATGTGGATGTTACTTTGACACGTACCACCTACCTAAATATTGTTGCAGACCACGTACACCCCTTCATGGCAATGGTATTCCCTGATGGCAGTGACCTCTTTCAGCAGGATAATGTGCCCTGCCACACTGCAAAAATTGTTCAGAAATGGTTTGAGGAACATGACAAATAGTTCCAGGTGTTGACTTGGCCTCCAAATCCCCCGATCTCAATCCGAGCATCTGTGGGATGTGCTGGATCAACAAGTCTGATCCATGGAGGCCCCTCCTCACAACTTACAGGACTTGAAGGATCTGCTGCTAATGTCTTGGCGTCAGATACCACAGGACACCTTCAGAGGTCTTGTGGAGTCCATGCCTCAATGGGTCGGAGCTGTTTTGGCGGCACGTGGGGGACCTACGTGACATTAGGCAGGTGGTTTAAATGTTGTGGCTGATCGGTGTAAACTGTTATTGTATGGAAAAGTGCTGTGTGAAGATTCTTCAGACATTCTCCTAACACCCTGTCTACACCAGACACGAGTGGCATGGAGCCACAAAAGCAAACCACTCCCATTATAATCAATGATGCTGTCTACACTGGATGTGTAAGTTGCATTGCGCCGACTGTAAACATCTATTTTGCGCTTCACGCGCTGGCGCAACTCCCTGCCAGTTAAATAAACGGTTTAGATCATTTGTTTTGACGCGTCAAGTGTAGACAGCCTCAAGCCGTTACGACATCACTCGCATCTGGTGTAGACAAGGTGTTAGAAATACAACAGAAAATAAGAAAAGGAAAAAAGAACAGCATACCGGTTTGGGGCGACATGAGGGTGAGTATATAATGACATAATTTTTATTTTCATTTTGACTTCACCACATGTCACCAGGGCAACAACAGGGACACTTTTCCATTAGTCAGCTGAAAAGTTATCTAGTTCCCTGGCGGAAGTAAGACTAACGGCTGATTTCCGCTTCCCTCATCACTACTACTACTACTGCTGCTGCTGCTGCTGGCGGCTACTGAGGTAAAGATGGCGGCGGCCGAGACTGATCGCGATTCTCCGTCCGCTCTCTGCAGCGAATTCCTCAATTTCTCCGCAAAAGACACGGCTGCGGTAGGCGACAGTTTTATGAATACTTTCTAAAGTGTCTCTTCTTATAAACGACATGTAGTTAGATGTTAAAATCGTTGCGGGCGCGGTGAAATTTCAGTTTTTTTCTTGGTGGTTTTCCCCAGTGTTGTCCTGCTAACTTGCTAGCAGCTAGTCTTTGAGATTTTCACACCTCAGCCTCCAAAACACACACCTGACACGCCGTTTTACACAGATTTCTATAATATATCTCCAGGCTTTATTAGAGAGGTTCGAATGTTTTATCGCATGTGATTTTAACGCATGGCTTGGCTATCAAAGAGATGGGCTTTTAAACAGATTTGTTACTGTTGTTTTGAGAAGGCTGCGATAAAAACAACTGTCCGCTTTGTTCATCACATCTAGACTCTTGATGTATTACAGCCTAGTTTATGCTGTCATTAGCTTGGACCGCTCACTTGGGACACTTAATACGTTTATTTAAACAAGCAGATGGTCATGCGGAAATGAGTAATTGTGGAATAAAACATTAATCTGTTGTGTTTTAATGCCCTAAAAGTATAATTATGAACTGTTTTTCTACCACTGAATATCAGGTATTGAGGGAGGCAATGAGTTTGCCACTCCAGTAATGTTATTTAACCGATGTTGGGGTTGTCAAAACAAACATTAACCCTTGTGCGACCTTTGAGACATTTCTGTCTTTTTAATTTTTGTTTTTTAGATCATTTTGGCTGTGTTAATGCTAACGGCATACATTTTTGCCAAAGGTGTGTATTTTGGGGGGAATTTTGATATTTCAACCTCAGTTCCTATAATACATCTATAATACACTGTGTACAAAAAAAAAAAAAAAAAAAAATAGTTACACTCAGGACCTCAGGACAAAAATGTCCCCATTGAAACCCATTAAAACTGAAATATTTGATCCCAGTGCCATTAAAGCATAAAATCATGAATTCTATGACGTTATGCTTTCATTCTGGAGCCCTGGCTTCAAAATTTACTTTTTTAATATTTTCCACCAGGTGATGCAATTTTTCTCATGTTTAGCCTATGGAGCAAATACATGCTTTTTTCCTGTTTTTTGTTTGCTGTATTATAGAGCACTGCAGGCCAGTTGAATAAATGATGCAGCTAAAATTGTGTGGGTGTGTTGTATGTGTGTATTGAGAAAATGTAAAAAAAAAACAACAGTGGCATTATGTAAACAAGCTGGCATTTAAAGGGTTAAAATCCTGAAAATGAATGAATATTTGGTAGATATGATCAGGACTGATCATTAACTCCTTGAAAGTGGAAAATAATATTAATATATAATATAATTCTGGCAGTTTTTTGACGTGGACACGTTTGTCCTCAAAGGACCTCTGAGTAAATTTTTTTTATTGATACACAAGGGTTAAATTTATAATTTAGTGGCTTGCCTATGTTGTCTTGCAAACTAAACATGTCACTTCTCAAAGTATTTTAATGCTGTGGTTGTAATGTCTCATAGAAATTAAAAGGCTGCAATGCACACTGGATATATTAGACTAGGATATCAAAGCATATGCATGAAAAAATGTAATTATTAGTCTCAGCTTTTGTTTTTTGCTGCTAAAATTCAGATTTGATTTATTTAAAATCAATGCTTACTTGGTAATTTTTAAAAATGGACCCTAGATTGTATGGCTGTATGCTTAAGTACTGAATCCAGGTTAGTAGGTCGATGTAGACAATTGCAGAGAGTGCCAAGTTCCACTTACTGTACATATGTAATCCGGTTTCCCTCTAGCAAAGCACTGTAATCATGGCAACACATGCGCCCTACTGTATTAAAAGTACAATACAAAAAGTATAAAATACTGTTGAAACTATCAGGCTGTGCATCATACTTGTCGTTTGATGTCAGTGAGGTTATTACAGTATTTCCTTAATGAACAAAAGCTGTTACATGTCTTCAAAATTCTACCTTATATTTCCTTTTGTCATGTATGATGGCTACAGTGAATGATGTCACTGTAACATTGGATATTTACATCACTGAGGTTGACTCAAGATGGCGGCGAGTATGACTGCTGCGTTGCGAGCTCCGAAACAACACTGCAGTTTTTTGATTTTGTTTACAATTCTATATTTTTTTGTCTTGGATGTTGTCTGCCTTATTGTCTATGACAGACGAACACTTTTGGACATTGGTTCTGCAATGGCACACTGAAAACCGGACTTTAAATTCCTCAATGCCGACCCGCTGTTTACAAACACGCCAGCGGAGCCCTTTGTCTGGGCAGCCCGCCTGTGGAAACGCAGAAAGACAAGGGGAAATAGAGCCGGCGTTCTCATCAGAGTAAGACGTCGCGCAAATCGACCCCCGCTACCCAGTATTCTACTGGCAAATGTTCAGTCTCTGGACAACAAGCTCTGCGAGCTGAGAGCGCGGATCTCTTTCCAACGAGAGACGAGGGACTGCTGCATTAACTGCCTTACGGAAACTTGGATGTCTGCTGAGATTCCAGATTCCTCCATCGAACCTGTGGGGTTCTCCGTGCACCGAGCAGACAATGAAAGACCTCTTGGGTAAAAGCAGAGGTGGTGGTGTATGTTTTATGGTCAACAAATCCTGGTGTGATCAGAGGAACGTACATTCTATCAAGTTTTTCTGCTCTCCTGATCTGGAATTTCTCATGCTTCTGTGTCGACCATTCTGGCTACCGAGGGAATTCACAGCGGTCATTATCACTGCTGTGTACATCCCACCACAAGCAGACACAGACCGGGCACTCAAGGAACCGTATGGGAGTATAAGCAAGCAGGAAACCACGCACCCTGAGGCCGCGTTCATTGTGACCAGGGACTTTAACAAAGCCAATTTTAAATCAGTCGCACCAAAATACCACCAACACATCAGTTTCAACACACGAGGGGACCGGGTTTTGGACTATTGCTACTCTCCCTTCCGGGATGGCTACAAATCCCTCCCCCGCCCACCAATCGGACCACTCTTCCGTTCTGCTTCTGCCCACTTACAGGCAGAAACTGAAACAGGAAGCACCCACCCTCAGAATGATCCAGTGCCGGTCGGACCAATCAGATTCTACGCTTCAAGACTGTTTTGATTACGCGGAGTGGGAGATGTTCCGGTCCGCCTCTGATGACGACATCGAGGTGTATGCTGATAGCGTAACATGTTTCATCAGAAAGTGCATAGAGGATGTTGTTCCGACTAAAACAATACGGATCTACCACAACCAGAAGCCATGTATAAATAGCGATGTTCGTGCTGCACTTGATGCGCGGACCTCCGCTTTTAATTCCGGGAATGCGGAGGAGCAGAAAGAAGCCAGTTATGCACTCCGCAAAACTATCAGAGCAGCCAAACGCCAGTACAGGGACAAGATTGAAGGACAGTTTAACACCACCAACTCTAGAAACATGTGGCTGGGAATTAATATCATCACGGACTTTAAAGGGAATAAAAACTCCGCCATGAACACCGCTCTCCCGGATGAGCTAGATACTTTTTATGCTCGTTTCGAGGGAAATAACACCGCCCTCATAGAGAGAGCTCTCGCGGCCGAAGCTACAGAGGTTAGTTCACTCTCCGTCTCTGTAGCGGATGTAACCTCATCCTTCCGACGGGTAAATATCCGTAAAACCGCTGGTCCAGACGGCATTCTGGGCCACGACATCAGAGCGTGCGCGATCCAACTGGCTGGTGTTTTTACGGACATTTTCAACCTTTCCCTCTCCTTGTCTGTAGTCTCCACATGCTTCAAAACGTCCACCGTTGTGCCTGTACCAAAGCAATCCAAAATCACTTGCTTAAATGACTGCCGTCCTGTTGCTCTGACCCCCATCATCAGCAAATGCTTTGAGAGACTAATCAGAGATTACATCTGCTCTGTGCTGCCTCCATCACTGGACCCATTGCAGTTTTCTTACCGCAACAACCGCTCCACTGATGATGCCATTGCATCTACAATACACACTGCTCTCTCCCACCTGGAAAAAAGGAACACTTATGTGAGAATGCTGTTTGTAGACTACATCTCAGCATTCAACACCATAGTGCCCTCCAAGCTTGATGTAAAACTCCGGGGTCTGGGCTTAAACAGCTCGCTGTGCAGCTGGATCCTGGACTTCCTGTCAAGCAGACACCAGGTGGTTAGAATGAGCAGCAACATCTCCTCATCACTGACCCTCAACACTGGAGCCCCGCAGGGTGAAGTGAAAAGAATATATTATTTTTCTTACGTGTTTTATGTATTTAAGAATATGTGAAATATTTTGAAAGAAAGCATATCAACTGAGCTTTTTCAGAAACATTAGCATTTTTATGATAGAACTTTAACAGTTAGTACTAAAATGTAGAAACCATGTATGAATATAAATTTTAATATTAAACAAAATAATTAAATAATTTAATTACTGCTGTCAAACATTTCAAACATTGGTCCAGTCAGCCAAAACCAAAAATATTGCTTTATGTCGGTGTCAAATATGATCTTACCTGAACAATTTCAGAAGCTTGTGTCACCTCCCTGTCTACACTATTGACTTTGGTCACTGATCTTTTTTTATATTTTCTTTTTATATTCTTAAATAGATATGCCACAAACATCACCATTTCCTTTCATCTAAATTCAATATAATAATAAAAAATATATAATAATTAAAAAAACATGGAAAAGTCAAAGAACAATATCATTGTTTAGATGTACCTGTATACTATGAGATTATATTATTTAAATCCCAAAGTGGTGTGCTCCGACAGTAATGGCTTTAAACTTTTATTTAGTGAATGTTTGTAAAATATAGAAATAAAGATATTGTGATGTTGGAAAGACTATTTGAGCAGCTGGTTCATTATTACAACTGCTTCAGTCCCTCTTTTGCTGGTAAACAGCAGCAGGAATGCAGATCACACCGGTTTGATCGTACCCATCTGAGCACAGCCTAGTGTAATCACACCGGTGATCGTACATGTGAAGGGGTTAAAGGAATATTCCTGGTTCAATACAAGTTGAGTTCAATCGACAGCATTTGTGGCATAATATTGATTACCACAAAAATACATTTTTACTTGTCCCTCCTTTTCTTTAAAAAAAAAAAGAAACAAAAGAGCAACAATCTAAATTCCTGTGAGACACTTACAATGGAAGTGAATGGGGCAAGTCCATAAACATTAGAATACTCACTGTTTCAAAAGTATAGCCACAAAACATAAACAATATATTTATTAACATGATTGTAGTGTGACAAAATTGCTTACTAACCTTTTCTGTGTAAAGTTATAGCCAATTTTACAACTTCGTTGCTATGACGATGTAATGTCAACAAAGCCTAAAATGACTATAAACATTATGATTTAAACCACTTAACGGCTGAAATAATACACAAGTTTTAACAGAAGAATTAATGTAAGTACTTTTATAAAATTATAAGCTTCACATTTCTGCCTTTAAACCCTCCACGAATTGGCCCCATTCACTTTGTGAATTTCGATATTTCTAAAAGTGAGGGAGGCATGTCCCCCCAGTTATAATGGTTGCTACGCCCCTGGTGTCATCTATAGATATTGAACAATTGTTTGGCTATTGAGTTAAGCAAAAATAATCTTCATGGGACGGGCAGTGTAACGGCATATGGGTGTTTCTTCAACTTCGGGCACTTCTAGTATTGTGCATTTTAGAAAGTGGAGCGTTGAAAAAATTCCACACATCATGAAAATCACACAGTTCTGGTAATATAATGCTATATAACTGGAGAATTTGTGTATGTGATGGTGGGTAGTTAAAACGTACTCGCACATCCATCCACTAGAAATCCGAGAGTAGTCTTCCCGATGGCATGAACGGTCCTGAAAATTGCCTTTATCTTCTTTCTAGATTTACTGATAACTGAGGCTCTCGTTGAGCAGTGGGAAACTAGCTAAAGGAGGTTCTGTCTAAACATCTGCAACCTTGCTGACTGTATGCCAGTAGAGCCCTCATAAGGACAAAAACTGGAATGTGCTATATTTTCTTTAGCTGATAGACATTGTGGTGGTTGACGTTGCGAAATATCACTGGCCAAATAGTAAATGTTTACTACTGTGTCATTTCTTGCACATCTCAAATTCTGTATTGTGTTTAATAAAATTCTGTGGTGGAAATGACATGTTTAAAATGCCATGACAATTTTATACATTAACCATCATTAATGGAAATTAGCTTGGCTTGGAGATGTATTAAAACATATTTTGAGGTGAATCCTGCTTGTTACTTCCCAAGCTGTCCAATAAGGCTACACAAATATAAAGCAATGAAGGCAAGCATTACAGTAGAAGAAAACTCAATCACTAGCGTTCCTGTTCAAACTTGACCTTTGTTCACCTGACCTACTTTGCCAATTTCGATGTGAAGGTTTTTTTGGGCTCTGCATATTTGCTCTACATGGATACATGCTATGAATCAGTAATTAATGGTGTATTAACTTGATGACATGAAAAATCCCATTTAAGGGTAAAAGTATACTTCAGGGCCTTTTTTTTTTCTGATTTTCAGGCATCCCCTTTGACGTAAACATGTATAATTCTAACTTTACCCATCCATCCACAGAAATGGCTACAAGTGAGCAACCTGCCCAAAGAGGTGTATCAGCACTTGGCCTGCTACGTCCCCAAGATCTACTGCCTGGGACCCAACCTGAACCCTCAGAATGAGGACCTGCTGGCCCAGTTGCTGCTTCAGTCCCCACTGGAGTGGTATCTGTGCGGTGAAGAACCATCCGTGGGCTTGGCCAAGCTGGAACAGAGCAACCAGCCTTCGCAGCTCTGTGGACATGTCTTTAAAGTGGGAGAGCCAACATACTCCTGCAGGTAGAACATCAGTAGTACATAATTTACTCTTGATCCTGCCAAAGAAGCAGGTCATTTCTCTCTAGACTGCACCCAGAATGAGGCTTTGTTTTGACTTCAAAAGGTGCTTCAAAAGTGAGAATGGTCCTGTTCGAAAACCTAGTTTGCTGTCTTCATAGCATCCGAAATGACTTTAAACCTCATAAATGGGACGCTTTACTTGTCAGCAACATTGTGTAACATAAATAGTGCTCTGCAAGGGTTGACCTATTCACAGTTGATTCTATTAGAGTTTGACGTTAACATGTTGCCAAGCTAACACATGGTTCAATACAAGTTAAGCTCAATTGACAGCATTTGTGGCATGATGTTGATTACCACACATATTTTTCTTTAAACATCCCTCTTAAAAAAAAAAAAAAAAAAAGAAAAGCAAAAATCGAAGTTACAGTGAGACACAGTAGAAGTGAATGTGGCCCATTTTTTTGAGGGTTTAAGGGCAGAAATGTGAAGCTTTTCTAAATTTGATAAAAGCACTTGTGTATTATGAGTTGTAAATTTGTTTAATTCATAATTTTTGTGATGGTTTTAGGGTTTATGGTGTTACATCATCATGGCAACGAAGTTGTAAAATTGCTAGCACAGTTAAGGTTAGCAAGAGATTTTATACACTAAAATCATTAACACGCATGTTGTTTGCATCTTGTGGCCATACTTGTGAAGCAGTAAGTATTTTAACATTTACAGATTGGCCCCATTCACTTCCATTGTAAGTGCCTCACTGTAACTTTTTTTTTTTTTTTTTAAGTAAAGGAGAGACTAGTCTAAATTTGTTTTTTTGTTATCAACATTATGCCACAGATGCTGTTGATTGAGCTTAACTTGTATTGAACCCGTTACTATTCCTTTAAGCGTTAAATCAGGGACTAAAAACTAAATGTTTTTCATTTCGGTTCGATCTGAGAAATAACTATTTTCTTTTGTTCTGGTTCAAGAGTTCCGCAGTCTCCTTTCCAAATGGTTACTGGTTAGAACAAAATAAAAGAACAGTTAATAATTTTCTTTTAAAAATTACAATACTCCTTGCTAAGGGGTGAGTGAAATACCAATTACAGCATTGCCAGATCTCACAAGAGAAACAAGCAACCTGGTCTAGAAAAATAAGCTCAAAATAAGCCACTTGCCTCAAAATAAACAAAAAATTAGCGATTTATCACAATAGAAATCATAACAAGCATACAGTTAATTAACAGTTAAGTAAAATTTTAATGAAAAATTTGTTTGAGTCAAAACCCTGCAGCATTAAATATGTGTTAATGCAACATATCGAACAATATTTCAGTGAAGAATTGGAAACAATTGAGAAAAGTACTTTTTACAACTACATCCCCAATTCCCAAAAAGTTGGGATAGTATGAAAAATGCTAATAAAAACAAAAAGTAGTGATTTGTAAATTATATTCACCCTTTTCTAACTACACATTATATGATGTTTTACCTTTCACCTGAATTTCTTTTTAAATGTGCAGTAATTTCAAATCAGATTATTGCAACACTCTCCAAAAAAGTTGGGGCAGTTGAGTGTTTCCCACGGTGAAACATCACCATTTCTTCTAATAACACTTATTAAGCAATTAGGCATTAAGATTAAGTTCAAAAAGTGGAATTTTCCCCCATTCATCCATAATGCAGGTCATCAGCTGCACAATTGTACAGGGTCTTCATTGCCATATTATGCGCTTCATAATGCACCACACATCCTCAGCTGGAGATGGTCAGGACTGCAGGCAGCCCAATCTTGCGCCCACAGTCTCTGCTTATTCGGCCAGTATGTGTTTTGAAATTGTCCTGCTGAAAATGCCTGGACGTCCCTGGAAAAGACTGTGCTGGATGGCAGTATATGCTGCTCCAAAATTTTTACATATCTGTCTGCATTAATGGTGCCCTCACAGATGTGCGAATTACCCATGCCATGGGCACTGACTAGGGGTGTAACGATCCATCGATCTGGATCGATGCATCTATCCAATGACTAATGATCCAGTGTTATCGATACAACGTGTAAATATTGATATAGAAATTTAAGATGTATCTTTTATTTTAATACCCTCATGTCCGTACTCATTTCCGTCAGGCGATGAAGCAACCTTATTAAATTCGTTTCACTTTGAGCGCTAAATATGCTTTTCATGTGGTACACGGATGTGCACGGGGTCTTTGAAGCCAAATTGTGCTCTGCTATCCATGCGGCGTGTGCACGCATCAACCTGGCTTCCAGCGAAATGCGAGCTCCATTAACAGGATCCGTTCGAGGGCATCAACCGGGCATTCCTTAAAATGTGAGCTCTCGTGACAAACGCAGAGCGGCTAACATGCATGATTAATTCTTGCTTCTATCGATATCGTTGTGCATGCGACCCATTTAATTTTACATGAGAATTTGCTATTTTAAAGTACCATGGAGCAGTTCAACCATGTGAAACATCTTGACAACGCCGACATTCTGAACAGCACTAATGAGGGAAAGAGAAATCACCTGCTGCCCAGCACTAGCATCAGTTATAAGACTTTACACATCTACACATCAACACCCTTACTAACATTTATCCCAGTAAACTGTAACAGAATTTTTCATTACAACTGTGGAAGTTGTAGCCAAGAAAACCACGGATAGTTGGAAACAAGTCATGGGTATGTAAGTATTTTGAATTGGACTAAACTGAAAAATTAACTGTCATCAAACGAGTGATAATCACTTACTGTGACTTAATTTTTTTATATTATTTATCTGTATAATTGTTTTCAACATCTGAAGTATCTTATTTTGTTGTGGATGTCCCAATGTGTATACAGAGAGCTGAATAAAATAATCAAATTATATTTTGGTTGCATTTGAGGGCAAAAAAAAATGGTCATTGATTGTGTAAAATAGGCACATAATATCGGAATATCGATCGCAGGGCCCTGAATAGAATCATATCATAGCAGACTTTAAAGTATTGGCAAATATCGGATCTGAGGCCAAGAGAATCAATACAAGATCGTATCGTGATGAAACGTCCGACTTACACCCCTAGAACTGACACACCCCTGGCCCATACAGACACTGGCTTTTGGACCTGATGGTGATAACTGCTTGGATGGGCCTGTTACTCTTTGGCCTGGAGAACACGACGGCTGTGTTTTTCAAAAACTATTTGAAATGTGAACTCATCGGACCAAAAAAACACAGTTCCACTATTCTACTTTTTATCTAAGATGAGACCGAGCCCAGAGAAGTCGGCAGCGCTTCAGGACAGTGTTGATGTAGGGCTTCTGCTTTGCATAGTAAAGTCTTAACTTGCATCTGTGGATGCAGCGGCGTGTGGTGTTGACTAACAAAGGTTTACTAAAGTAATCCCAAGCCCATGTTCATGATAGCCATTTCAGATGAATGATGTTTTTTAAAACAGTGACATCTGAGGTATCAGAGATCACGCACATTCAGAAATGGTTTTCGTCTTGCCCTTTACGCACCGAGATTTGATCAGGTTCCTTGAATCTTTTACCTATATTGTGCACTGTAGAGGGTGAAATGCCCCAAATCCTTCCAATTTGTCTTTGCGGAACATTGTTCTCAAAGTGCTGGATTATTTGCTGAAGCATCTGTTGGCAAATTGACAAGTCTTGAAAAATCCTTGCTCTCGAAGGACTAGGATGTATTTGGAGGCTCCTTATATACTGCGACACGATTGCCTCACATGTTTAACATCTCCTGTTTCACACTGCCTTGTTATTTTAACTCGTTAAATTTTTATTAGTCTTAAATTGCCCATCGCAACATTTTTGGAGCGTGTTGCAATCATCTGATTTGAAATTACTGTACATAAAAAAAATAAAATAAATGAAATTCACAAGCTAAAACGTCATATTATGTGTAGTTGTAGTGCTTTCAATATAGCAAAGGGTGAATATAATTTACAAATCACTTTTTTGTTTTTATTATAATTTTTCATTCTGTCCCAACATTTTTTGGAATTGGGGTTGTAATAATGTTTTCCGTGTATCTGGATTTGTCGTGCATGTATATGTAATAATTATACATAGTTGTTAAAAAGGTCTTTATTCACAGAATACGACATCCACAATGGACAATTAGGCAAATAATTGTATGATGCATCAGTTTCTTTAAGGATCAAAGGACATGTTGCCCGAAAAAATGAAACATGAAGTGGTGTAGTTCCAAAAATATACTGTGGTGAACCCTTTGGTCTTAAGTTTAATGAAAAAATTATCAGAACAAAATTAACCGGTTATAACTGGTTTCCAGCATTTAAAAATAACGTTTTCACTCCGGAACAATTGAAAATCACTTTGTTCCGGTTTTCTGTTACGTTCTGCCCAAAATTTTGTTCGTTTTCGTTTTTCATTCCTTGAACCATTTTTAGTCCCTGCATAAAATACACAACAGACACAGATATTGAGTAAAATAGTTAGTTTTTCGATACTTTTTGGTATTGTATGAAATTTGTATTAAAATATACTGTATATTTTTTAATCTGTATTTATGCTGCTTTGTCCATCACCCTGGGTTTTGATTTCGGAATGCATTCTGGGATCGTATTCACTGTGAAGGATACATGTGATGCTGCCGTAGAGTTTGTCCAAAACAAGGTATCTTCGGGGCCGTTTGCATGGAACATATTTTCTGCTAGAAACAGGGCAACACATGGAACAGAACACAGGTGTCTCAAGACATGCTTAAAATATCAAGTTGTCTTAACTTGATACGATGTCTTAAAAACTCAGAGGTCATGCGCGAGATGCTGAAAACACAGAGATGTGCCACAACGGCAAAGATGTCTATCTAGCGCATGTTTACATAGAAAAGCAGTGTGATTGGTGTGAATTGCCCCTTATGCAGGCAGTTCATTAGTTTTGGAACAGAACGTATATGTAAGAAGTCATGAAGCGTGACCTAGTCTGGAAGTTCAGTGATGCAGAGTTAATGTACACGTCCTAAGCCATGTGCGTATGCTGTTTACACACTGAAGTCATTGAAGCTGTTTGACCTGGGCTAATGTGGGTTCATTGCATTCCCACAGCCGTCGAAAGTCATGGCTGAATTAGGTCAGGTTGCTGTTAGGTTAAATCCTTAAGGCTAGATCACCATAAGCCGGCAAAGAGGCCAAAGGTGACTGGAGTGTGTATTACAAACAGCTCTGCTCTGTTTTCTTCCTGAAAACAACTTAACCATCTCACGCATATCTTTTATGCTTTATCATGGTGGTATTATAATGAGATTTGGATCTGATCTGGCTGATGTAAAAAATAAAAAAAAATAAAAAGTGCGTGAAGCACATCTTGCATCCTAAGAAATAGTGTAGGTCATTTTCGTGATCCTGGTCCAAATCCTAGTGAACTGCTTTGCTTTCTACTGTCTTGGTGGATATGCAGCAAATGGAACCTCAGTAGTGATGGATATTAAACTGTTTTGATTGACAGTTTTAGTGATAACTGATTTAGTGAACGAAATGAAATAATACGATTTTGTATACTATGACATATTTTTCACTACTGAATCTGAGCTATTCATTTACAGTACATTCTGGGATTCACGTAACCTTATAGGATAAATGCCAGGAAGCCAAAACGATGCTAAAATATGCTTTGCATGCAGCTCACTAGGACTTGAAACCGAGCCCCTGTCGATCTGTATGTCACTACATTTGATGTCATTTCTCCACAGGGAGTGTGCGGCTGATCCAACATGCGTGCTGTGTATGCAGTGCTTCTTAGGCAGCGTTCACAAAGAGCATCGCTACAGGGTAAGTGTACACAAAGACATTTCCACAAACCCACTGTAGCCACTTCCCTTGAATGTTTTAAAGATGAAGTTCACCCAGACATTATAATTCTGGTATCATTTACAAACCATACGTTATTCCAAACCCAAACACTAAAGGAAGTGGTATGTTGAATGCTAGCCTCAGTCACCATTCACTTGAATGGAAAAATGATGCAATGGAAGTGAATGGTGACTGAAGATGAACAATGCCTAACATCTCCTTTTATGTTCCATGTAAGAAAGTCATAGGTCTTTTGAACGACATGAGGGTGAGTAAATGATTACAGCATTTTAATTGGGGTGTACTATCCCTTTAAGCACCTCACTCAGGTATGTTTTAGCATGTTGGTAGGACAGTCATGTTTGAGTGTGACAGAGAGTGTCAAAGTTTAGTGTACTGCAGTGAGTGCAGGCCAGTCCCATCTGGAGCATTAAGAGCTGGCTACACTTGTGCCACGTGGCCCATGTGTGGTGTTGAACTTCCTACTGTCCACATCCGCAATCAAACAACCAATCTAAGTCAGAGAAGTTGGTCATTATGGCTCGACTGAAATAATAATTCATAAGATTTTACCATGTAATGACATGTCATCTGTCAATGAGGGATGTGATTCATGGTGCGGTTCTTGTAAAAGTCAAAGTACTGGCAGGGCTGTTATAGCTGTTGCAAATGACCAAGCTGAATCAATTTCCTAGTCTCTAATTTAAGTGCCGTTTCACCTTTACCTCTGACGCAGGAGTAGTTTTTTTTTTATTATTAGCATATGCATTAATATGCATTAGATGGCTAAATATCAAAGCAGGTGGCATTTATTTGGAATAAAATGACCACACTTTTATTTTCTTTTTTTTTTTTAAGCAAAACATTTCCCAAAAAGAAGTTTGCTGGGTTTCAAATGAAGAAGAATTTTATAGTTATTTATTTTTTTATTTTTTTGCTTGTCAAACATTAGTGCAACATGTCTGTAGTTAATGTGATGAATCACACCGGTGGTTACTCTGCTAGGACACCAGTGCAAACTTAAGGGAAACTGACTTCATACATCCACTAAAATGACCTTGCAACCTGTTGGATTGAAGTAAATGCAAAAATGGCTCAAAGAAAAGTGAAGGTAGTTCTGTGACAAGATAATTTGTTTGTAGACACCACGTGGTTTGATATTTTGGTTTTTAATGCAGTGGAATTAATTGACTTAAATTTGGCTTAAGTGTCCAAATACTTCATGTGGCCACTCTGAATAATTAAACCCATTAGCCATCACAAGTGTTTATTTTAAGTAAAACAGGACCAGACAGTCATGTCAGTTGCAGATTGACTCTGGGCCACAAAAAGCAACTAGTTTATTCACAATCTGGTCTCTTTAGGCTTGTGATAATCTCTGAGCTGTCTTTTGCATATGTATGTATGTGTGTGTGTGTGTGTGTGTGTGTGTGTGTGTGTGTGTGGAAGTGACTCTTTGTGCTCTTCTCTCTGTAGATGACCACCTCAGGGGGAGGAGGCTTTTGTGACTGTGGTGACACAGAGGCCTGGAAGAAGGGCCCTTATTGTCAGAAACACGAGCCTAATATCAGTGACTTTTCCCAGAAGGTAAGACACCTCTAACTCTGTGACACAGTCTTGGCAGAAGAAATGAGAATCATAAGGAATTTAAATATCCTAAATCAGATCCCTCTTAACAATTCCTGTTCCTTAAAGACTTAATCGTTTGATGAAAGCAGCTGTCTTTCCTGTGCATTGCATTTTCTATTGAAATAAGAAGTTGGTGTGGGGCATATTGAAGGGCACTTCCTTTTCTTTAATACAGCCAATAGCCTTTAGTGTATGTCACAATCGTAAACAGTGATTTGCTACTTGCTATTGCTAGTTGGAGGCAGTTAGTATTAGGAGGTGGTACATTCTCAGTATAGAAAGACGTTTATTAGACATAAATTTGGATTTTATTGGTCATTGATATTTTTGGTTAGTTTTCCTGGAAGAGAAGTACATTTGAAATGCGTATATCTGCTAAAACATACAGTAATTTTTATCAAATTTACAGGGGTTTGTTGCCATAGATTGCCTCAGTGCTAATACTCATGGATTAAAAGCACAAAACGTATTATTCTTTTTAAAAAAAAATGTCTCCCCAATTTGGAATGCCCAATTCTCAATGCACTCTAAGTCCTCGTGGTGGCGTAGTGGCTCGCCTCAATCCGGGTGGCGGAGGGCGAATCTCAGTTGCCTCCGCATCTGAGACCGGCAGTCTGCGCATCTTATCGCGTGGCTTGTTGAGCGCGTTACCACAGAGACATTGCGTGTGTGGAGGCTTCACGCTATTCTCCGCGTCTTCCACGCACAACTCCCCACGTGCCCCACCAAGAGTGAACCACATTATAGCGACCACGAGGAGGTTACCCCATATGACTCTACCCTCCCTAGCAACCGGGCCAATTTGGTTGCTGAGGAGACCTAGCTGGAAGTCACTCAGCACGCCCTGGATTCGACCCCAGGGGTGGTAGTCAGCGTCTTTAACTTCAGTTAAATCATTCTTTTGAATTTGTTCTCAAATGGCTCTAAATATTTCATTAGCAAATCGGTCTGAATCAAAATGATTTTTACAAATCTGTATCCGGTTATCACAAATGACTAGAAAGGTCATAGAAAAGACATGGAAATTTGTTGGTCAAAAGGCTGGTAACCCTGTTTTAAAGTGTTTGTGGATTTATATAAAAATGAATTGGATATATTTAATGGTAAGAGAGCTTGACACTCCCTGTCTTGTTCGGCAGGATCCGTTGGCTAATCTGTCTGCTGAGATGGTCGCCCGCACATACAATGTTTTCTCCATCATACTCAAATATGCTGTGGACATGCTCACCTGGGATAAAGAGGACGAGCTACCTGAAGGCCTTGAGCCACCGTAAGACACATGCACCCTCATACCCCTGTTACTTAATGCTGTTACAAACAACCCAAGCATCACTGTCACACTTAGTATTGGTTATACTTGAAGACCCAAGTATCTTTTCATCACGTTTTGAAGATTAAATGTACACATTTGCACACTACTTTTCTGCTTGCTATTTTGTTTTACTGTTAAACCCATTTTATCTCAAATTTTTGAGAGAAGTTTAAATCACTTGTTTTCCTCTAAAGGCTACGTGGAGACACGTACTACTGCATGCTATTCAATGATGAAGTCCACACATACGAACAGGTCATCTATACACTACAGAAAGCTGTAAACTGCACCCAGAAAGAGGCTGTCAGTTTCGCCACCACAGTGGACAGAGATGTAAGTGCATGCTTCAGCTAATTCTAAAGTGTGAGGATAAATACAGAGAGAAAGCAGAACCGTTAATTCAGAATTGCAGCTGTTGTAATCCAACTCAGGAAATCTATTTTTTATTTTTCTTGTGTTCAGCTTATGTTTATTGATTACTTTTGCTCACGGTTCTCAGGGCAGGAAATCTGTTCGCTTTGGGGACTTCCAGTTCTGTGAGCAGGCCAAATCTGTTATTGTGGTAAGTTCTCAACAATCATAAAATCCCATCAGTCTGCCTCAAATGTGTAAATTGATTGGGTTTGTTACTCTCTCCGATGATAGGTCTTCTTAAGTAGGGCGTTTGTTGGTACAACAAATGCAAGCGTTTCACACTTCTGATCGTAAATTTTAGCATTTAAGTGTAAACGAGGAACTCGCATTTAGCAGTTTCAGCACTAAGCAGATGATTGCATCATTTGAATGCTCATGCTATGAAGGTGGCTCGAAATGCAGGCATAATTATTATGCTTCCTTTTAAGATAACTTTTTGGCGAAGATCTAAGGAAGCATATTACCTTCACGGAGAAGACAAACACTTATTGCATTGTGACAAGCTCAGTGAAAAAACAAATCCATCCACAAAAGTGTTGCAGTCTACTTTGTGAATTGTACATTTTTAAATGTTTTGCAGAGGAACACAAGCCGTCAAACAAAGCCTCTGCGAGTTCAGGTCATGCACTCTTCGGTGGTGGCTCATCAGTGTTTTGCACTCAGAGCTTTAGCCTGGCTCGGCCAAACCATTAGATACTCAGGTCTGTCTCTGCATTCTTTTCTCTCTCTTCTTTTTTTTCCCTTGCATTTCTTTCTTCCTTTAAACTCTGCTGTAGTTCTCATGTTATTCAGTTTTTCATTTATCTTATGCTATGCAAAATTCAAGCAAACTGTACTTTCTGTTTGCTGTGTAGACACAACAGCAGCAAAAGTGGTTGCAATCTTGTTTGTCATAATGCTTGCTTGCAGGGTAGAAGTGGTGCAAATCGCACTGGAACCCTATTTGTAATATTTTACTGTAACATTGTTTGTCGTACTTGAAGTCTAGCAGTAGTACTTGGCATGTATGCTTAGCTGTCTTATAAAGCCATTGCATTATACAATTGATAGAATCTTGGCTGAGTCACCTGCTACATATCTGGTTTATAAAATAAAGTCATTTAATATGTAGAAGCGGCTACAGTAAATCAGTGTGTTTTACTGTCGCCCAACAGATGCTCTGAGGAGGATCCTGTGTCAGGTGGGGCTACAGCGAGGTCCAGAGGGAGAGAACTCCTCTTTAGTGGACACACTCATGCTCTGTGACTCCAAGATGTGGAAAGGTGAATGAATGAGTGTGCTGACATCAGCTCTTCTGACATACTGCAACACTGCAGAAACCTGCAGACCAGCGAATCGTATGAAAATATGTATAAATTATTTTGAAAAAGAAATGAAGCCTATTTTAAACATTAATATTTTTTTCTACAACCGTTAATTGTCATTAAAATAATGTCATAAAGCAAATAATCTTGATGGTCCTAAAACAAGTTTTATTTTTATTTATTTTTTTAAACATTTACATATATTTGTTTGCTACTGGGGTGAAATACGACCTGGAAATGCTCTTGACAGGTTTTGTGAGAAACCTCTAACCTGCTTTTCCTGCAGGAGCGAGAAATGTTTACCACCAGCTCTTCATGAGCAGCCTGCTCATGGATCCAAAGTACAAGAAGCTTTTTGCCATTCAGTTTGCGAGGGTAAGACATCCATTTACATTAACACTGCCTGTCTTTATTAAACATTCTCCATAGTATTTGATTGGCAGTAATATATCATAACTTCATTATTGTAGGCTGTGAAGCCCCAGAAAGGAAGTGGTGAAAGATGTTATAATTATGCAATATAACACAATCATTTTATTGTGTTGCTTTGCATTCTCTGCATTCTCTCACATAGTTCTCTTGCATCCCCACGCATACTTCAGAGTGGAGTCAGGAAACTTAAAGCAATGTTTCTTGTTCTATACATATTCAAGCAAAAACCATGTTTACAGTAATGCACTTATAAAAGAGGTCTATGGTGCAAGGTATTCTGGGGGGTTTATTTTAGTTGTGAAGTTTTCTAAATATTCTCTGGTGGGACAACTGTTCAAGGCTGTTCAAGACATGACTTTGATCATGTCGAACTCGAAATAAAGTGCATAACTTTTACTCTGTTAATGTTGTAGTTAAAGGGATAGTTCACACAAAAATGAAACTTCTCTCATCATTTACATATCCCAGATGATTTTCTTTCTTCTGCTGAACATAAATGAAGATTTTTAAAAGAATATCTCAGCTCTGTAGGTCCATACAATGCAAGTGAACTGTGATCAGGCCTTTGAAGCTCCAAAAAGGAGATAAAGGCAGCATGAAAGTAATTCATAAGACTCCAGTGGTTAAATCAATGTCTTCTGAAGCAATTCTGTTGGTTTTGGGTGAGAGCAGAGCAAAATATAACTTCTCCTTTACTGTACATATTGCCATTGCAGTCTCTAGGCACAATCATGATTTCAAGCTCAATTACACTTTTTAGTGTTTGATGCATATGCTGAGGGGTAGATGGTGCAATAGAAAGTGTAATAGAGCATGAAACCGTGATGTAGTTTCTCAGCCCAATTGACAGCCATACTAGTTATGTGTTACCGATGAAATTCCTGTGGGACAATTTTTAATTTCTCTATGTAAACTGTCCCATTCTGGTGTCCTTGTTTGTGTCATGCAAAAGTTACCAGGTTTACTGTCTTTACAAGTAAGTAACAGTTTCTCTTGCGAAATCATATTTAGACAAATTCACAGTCAAGCCAGCCTCCGCCAAACGTTAGAACAAAGCTCGGACGCGATTCACATGCTGATCCCTGCTGTCACTGTAAACGATGACATCATCTAAATGAACCGCACAACCTTCTAAACCAGACACTATGCGATTCATCAACTTTTGAAAGGTCGCTGGTACGTTTTGCAGGCTAAAACTCATAACAGAGCAAGAGTATAAGCCGGAGGGAGTATGAAAGCGGTTATTTCCTGGGCACGAGATGTTAACGGCACCTGCCAATAACCTTTCAATAAATCAAATTTGCCAAAGTACCTTGCTGTGCCCACTTGGTCCACGCAATCCTCCTTCCTAGGAAGAGGTAAGGTATCATGTTTTGTGATTTTAGAAATTTTTCGGTAATCCGTACAGAACCTGTATGTATCATCCGGTTTCCTCACTAGTAAGTATGGCGAGGCTATTTCGTTCTCTAACATATACTGAACCTCTAACTCCAATTTCTGGCGTTTGTCAAAAGGAACTCGATAGAAAAATGTATGTATTGGTTGAGCATCACCCGCATCCACATCGTTCTCTATTAAATGAGTACGTGATGGAACATCCCCAAACAGAGATGGAAAATCACCTATTAACTGTGTCAACTCCATCCGCTGCGAAACAGACAAATGCAACAAACAAAATGTTAAAGAGCCTCTGAATTTTTCAGCTGGGGCTGCATAATAGCAACCAGAAGATACATACAGGTTCTGTACGGATTACCGAAAATCTTTTGTTGAGCTTTCTCCTAATTTTCTCGCACTGCTTGGCCAACTAGAAACAACCTCTTTCTGAACCCGTTCACATACACTAGCAAACTTTTTGGTGGCTCCTTACCTTTTAAATATAATGTAAAACAGCAAGCGAACCATGTACTTTGTGTCCGAAAACCAATTTGTTAGGACTGAACCCCAAACTAGACTGCGTAACCTCCCTTGCTGCTAACAAAAGCCACAGTTCTCCTCCCCAGTCACGTTTCAGTTCAGTACAATAAGAACGTAGGAGAGCCTTCAGCGTTTGATGCTTTGACTCAGCGGATGGTATGTGCTGGACTGGTGATGTTTAACTCCTAACTGCTCAACAATCATATTTGAGGTGAAATTCATTCCCCGGTCACCAAGGTAACCTTGGGGATACCAAAAAAAGAAATAAACAGGGACAATGCTTTAACTACTGATCGGGGTGTGATCTTCCTCATCACATAAACCACTGGATAATGGGTACTCTGGCACATCACAGTTAACAGATACTTATTTCCTGACTTTGAGGGAGGTAGAGGACCAATGCAATCTATCAACAGATGTTCAAATGGTTGAGCCACAGCTGGTATCGGGCACAGTGGAGCCAGTTTAAGGGGTTGGTTTGATTTTCCAGTCAATTGGCACATATGACAGGTTTTAATAAATCGTGAGATGTCTTTCTTCAACAATGGCCAATAAAAATGCTGCAAAATCCTGTCATACGTTTTCTTCACCCCTAAATGTCCTACTATATCACCATGTGCCAGACAGAGGACAACATCTCTAAACTTTGCCGGCACAATAACTTGAACAAGCGACTCACCACCGCGGTCCTCGCTCTGTGCCATCCACTTAAGCAAGATCACTTTGTCCTTAAAATAACCATTTGCTGCGCACTCTACATCCTCTGGTGCAAGAACAGCAGCAAACAAGGCTTTTAATCCAGGATCATCCTGCTGAGCCGCCACTAGACCTACGTGGGAGAGAGAAGATGGCAAAAGAGACAACCCATGTGCAACCGCTTTAAGCAGCCTGCTAAAAGCCAAGTAAGTTTGTCACAATCAAGACGTAAGCTCATGCACATCATCAGCAACCGTATTGAAAAGTGGAGGTGAGGTAACAATAGGTGAGGGGGGCGAGTCAGGCCACACACATTCCCCTGCTAGGTTTCCCAAAATCCCCTCCACTGGCAATGGGGGCGAACACCAATAGTCACCTCCCCATTTACTAACCTGGACTGTAAAACAACGCTGTGTAGAAGAACAGCCAATGTTTGAAGCGTGATTCCCCTAATCAAAACATTTCTCCCAACACTCAAGTTTGAAGAGAACAGTAACACAGACTCCAAAATAAATGACTCTGATGTGCCAACATCCCTCAAAAACTGGCACACTCTGTTCGTCCAGACTGAGAAACAAAATCTTTAGAGATAAACGGAGCATAACCAAGATTTTGTTCCGTTTTTAGAGTCATTTTTTCTTGACACCGATGTCTCTTCTGGACAAACCACTGACTGCACATACTTAGTCAACAAAATGGGTACGGAAGCATTGGCGGATCTCATAACTTTATCACGACCATGTTTTTCTTTAAGGATAGGACATTCATTCCTCAAAACAATAGCGAGTCAGATACAACCTTTTGGTGAATGGTCCTCAATCATTTCTTTGTGAGCTTTGAAATGTAGGATTATATTTTTCACAAAATCATCAGCCAGTACTGCAGCCTCAACAGTTTTCATTAATATACACTACAATGTAGTCAGGGACAATATTGTTTAACTGCTCGATAATGATCATTTCACGCAATCAATCAAAAGTGTGTACTTTTGACATTGCACACCAGCGATCAAAATTATTGGTTAACTCTCTTGTAACCTCAACATGTGTCTGTCTCTCTTTCTTTCTCCAAGTTCGAAAACGTTGCCCATAGTCTTCCGGAACCAATTCAAAAGTTTTAAGGACTGCCGATTTTACTTTAACCTTTTCTACTGCATAACTGTCCGTCAGCGTCAGGCCACCCCCGTTCATCGGCTATGCCTTCAAATAATGAGAAGAAAACATCAGGTTCTCTCGTTAAATGCTGGCAAAGGTTTTAAATTATTAGTCCAATCAAACGAACTGTCTCGAGCCCTACTGGTGCGATCAGGAGACAATTCGAGCTTCAGCTCAAAGCTTTAAACTTTCAAAATTTAACTGGAGATCCTGATTTTGTTGTTCTTCCTCCATTTTTTTATTTAATTTTGCGCTGTTTTACCAAATCATCGATTTTAAGTTCTTCCAATTTAATTTCACGCTCTTTGATTTCCCTCTCATGAGACTTTTGCATTTTAATTAGCTCTTTCTGTTGCTCAGACCATAACCCCACAAATGAAAAAGCAGGGTTCTGAGTAGCAGAACTAGCCCTAGCTACAACTACCTTCCTTAATACACTTTGTAATATTTTAATGTCACCCAACTTTTGTCTTATTACATTCCTGAAATCATCCTTCCTTAATCGTTTGTCCACACCAACTAATTCATACAGTTCTGCAATTTCCCACAGTTGTTTTTTAGAACATAGGTTTAACAACTCCTCTGGAGCATTACTAAATTCTTGCACTGATGTCATAATTCAATTATCCAGTACTCATATCAAATGACAGAATCTAACAGTCTCAAATAATTTGGCCTACCCCATATATGTAATACAAAACATTCAGCCAAGGTAACTCTTATGGTCAAAATTTGGTGATATGTTTTATTTTTTATTTTTTTTAAATCTCCCCACCTATCTATAAGTAATCCCCTCAAGAGAGTCAAGCCCTTTGAAGTGCTCAAATACAGATGGCGTGGTACTGAATAAATAGTTCAAAACCGGCAGTGCACTCAACCCAGGAGACGCACAAAAATAACAAACTAAAATACAAAAAGATCAACGGCAAGCGTTGCTGCTGCCTAACGGGGAGCACATACAAATACACACAATTTTAAAATGCAAGAAACATACCTATTCAAAGCTGAAGACTAATGTGTCTCGAACGTTTCAGCCAATTATCCTTCTGTAGCCTCCCCAAACAAAAATGAACCAAATCAAATGAATGGAAATTTATGAGCCCCCATATGTTACACCTGGCTCCAAGATGCAACATAAAGGGAAGGCGACACAAATGGGTAAACTAGAAAAAGTATTTATTAACACAAAGAAGCAAATTGTAACATAATCAGAATATCAGGAATCAGTTGTGTCAGTCAGTCGTGAATGTTAATGTATGAATGTAAAGTGCTGTATCAGCGAGTGTATGGATGCTCAAAATAAACAACAGCCAAAACTGAAGCGGGGAGCTGGCAGACTGCCTATGCAGTGGCCACAACTAGCAGGAGCACGGCGTTTAAATCGGTTACCGCAACAAGGCCCAATCACATCTTCTGAACCTGCAAAGAAAGAAAACACACAGACACAGCACTGACTGGGTCTTAACAGCTCATTTAAAATTATATGTAATCTAATTTATATTATATGTAAAGTAATTGATTTTTTTTATCTGATTACATAATCCAGATTACATGTAGTCCATTACTACCCAACACTGCTTATATTGAATCTGGATCATAATTACTTAAATTTAACATTGCATTGGCAACGGGTTCATGCTCTCACCTGATGTTGCTGTAGTTTGGTTTAGATGTGGATAATTTGGCATTACAGCAGGGAATAAAATTATGTAAAATACTTTGTTTTTTCACTACTGACTTTCTGGAACTTCATGACAACCTGTATGCTAAGTATTGTTTTTCAATTCAATGAATTTACAGTTTTGTTGTGTTTACAGTGCATCTGGAAAGTATTCACAGCGCTTCACTTTTTCCACATTTTGTCATGTTATAGCCTTATTCCAAAATGGATTAAATTCATTATTTTCCTCAAAATTCTACAAACAATACCCCATAATGACAACGTGAAAGAAGTTTGTTTGAAATCTTTGCAAATGTATTAAAAATAAAAAACGGGAAAAAAAATCACATGTACATAAGTATTCACAGCCTTTGCCATGACACTCAAAATTGAGCTCAGGTGCATCCTGTTTCCACTGATCATCCTTGACATGTTTCTACAACTTGATTGGAGTCCACCTGTGGTAAATTCAGTTGATTGGACATGATTTGGAAAGGCACACACCTGACTATATAAGGTCCCACAGTTAACAGTGCATGTCAGAGCACAAACCAAGCCATGAAGTCCAAGGAATTGATGCAGACCTCCGAGACAGGATTGTATCGAGGCACAGATCTGGGGAAGGGTACAGAAAAATTTCTGCAGCATTGAAGGTCCCAGTGAGCACAGTGGCCTCCATCATCTGTAAATGGAAGAAGTTTGGAACCACCAGGACTCTTCCTAGAGCTGGCCGCCTGGCCAAACTGAGCGATCGGGGGAGAAGGGCCTTAGTCAGGGAGGTGACCAAGAACCCGATGGTCACTCTGACAGAGTTCCAGCATTTCTCTGTGGAGAGAGGAGAATCTTCCAGAAGAACAACCATCTCTGCAGCACTCCATCAATCAGGCCTGTATGGTAGAGTGGCCAGACGGAAGCCACTCCTCAGTAAAAGGCACATGACAGCCCACCTGGAGTTTGCCAAAAAGCATCTGAAGGACTCTCAGACCATGAGAAACAAAGATTGAACTCTTTGGCCTGAATGGCAAGCTTCATATCTGGAGGAGCCCAGGCATTGCTCATCACCTGGCCAATACCATCCCTACAGTGAAGCATGGTGGTGGCAGCATCATGCTGTGGGGATGTTTTTCAGTGGCAGGAACTGGGAGACTAGTCAGGATCGAGGGAAAGATGAATGCAGCAATGTACAGAGACATCCTTGATGAAAACCTGCTCCAGAGCACTCTGGACCTCAGACTGGGGCGAAGGTTCATCTTCCAACAGGACAACGACCCTAAGCACACAGCCAAGATAACAAAGGAGTGGCTCTGGGACAACTCCGTGAATGTCCTTGAGTGGCCCAGCCAGAGCCCAGACTTGAACCCGATTGAACATCTCTGGAGAGATCTGAAAATGGCTGTGCACCGACACTCCCCATCCAACCTGATGGAGCTTGAGAGGTCCTGCAAAGAAGAATGGGAGAAACTGCCCAAAAATAGGTGTGCCAAGCTTGTAGCATTATACTTGAAAAGACTTGAGGCTTTAATGGGTGCCAAAGGTGCTTCAACAAAGTATTGAGCAAAGGCTGTGAATACTTATGTACATGTGATTTTTTTTTATTTTTTTTTTTTAATAAATTTGCAAAGATTTCAAACAAACTTCTTTCACGTTGTCATTATGGGGTATTGTTTGTAGAATTTTGAGGAAAATAATGAATTTAATCAATTTTGGAATAAGGCTGTAACATAACAAAATGTGGAAAAAGTGAAGCGCTGTGAATACTTTCCGGATGCACTGTAAGTACAAGAAGGTTTAGCACAACTTGGTGTTTAAATGGAATTGATACAGTATTTCACAACAGAACCTTGAAATTGACTTACCCATGTCCTCCTGTAATGTTGAATGTGCACCCTCTCACCTTGATCCAGCATAGATCTGTGAGGATAAGACAAATCTTTCCTGTTCAGTGAGGGATGTGATCTTGAAGAGTGATTGTGTGTGTGTATGTGTGTATGTATGTGTGTGTGTATATATAGTATAACTCTCCAGCATTACTTTTGCTCTCTTTGGTTCCCTGCCCACTGCAGTCCTCAGACTTCCCATGTTGTGTCTGTCCCAGTCGCCCTGTGACAGCAAGAATTCTGTCTCTCAGTGTGCCAAGAGCACTCAGGTGTGACTGATAGCATGTGTTGGCAGAGTTTCGAACCTTTAATCAAATTACTTGGCTTAAACAACTCTAGTCTGCTAAAAAACAGAGCATCTTAAGGTCAGCTTTAACTCAAATCCCCAGGCTCCACACATCCAGTGGTATCCCGTTCTCAGGATTGACTTGTGCTGTGGTGTTACTTAACATGCGCCAATGACATAGAAATTAGTCGGGACAAAACTGCAGGCCATGATGGCCCCTGACCTCTGACCTGGAAGGTGAATGTGCCCCCTTCCCCCCCCTTCCCTTAGAATTACCGGCGCCTTCAAACAGATTTTATGGAGGATGATCACGAGCGTGTAGTGTCAGTGACCTCTCTGTCAGTGCAGCTCTTCACCGCCCCCACTGTGGTGAGTACCATCAATCCACATACCTCTCCTTTCTCTTCTGCCTCTTTCTCCTCTCCTCCGCTTCCATCACTGCTGCCTGCAGAACTATGAGCGCTTGCAGAGTGACTATGTGAAAGACGACCACGACAGGGAGTTCTCCGTCACTGACCTTTCTGTGCAAATGTTCACCGTGCCTTCTCTGGTAAGTGCATGCAAGGAAAGACACCCTGCTTTGAGGAAGAGGCCTTTTCATTTCATGATTTCTCTTCCTCTTCACTTTTCATCTTCTGCTTTTTCTCTGCTTTCCCACTTCTGTATCCTCTTCCCTTTCCATCTTCCTCTTCCCTTTTTATTACTCTGTACTTGTTTTTTCTTTTTTGTCTACCTCTTTTCTTCCCTTTTCATCCTGTTTTCCTCTTCCTCTCCAAATTCCTTTTCCTCATCTTCTCTTCCTCTTCCCTTTTCATCTTCTCTTATTCTTATCTTTTCTTCCCCTTTTCCTCTCCTTTCAAACTTCCTTTGTGTCTTCCCTTTCCATCGTCTGTCATCTCTTCCCATTTTCCTCTCTCTCCTTTTCCTCTTCCTCTTCTTTTCCTTTTGACTTCTTTTTTGTCTTTTGTCTTTTCTCTTTTTCCTCTGCCTCTTCTCTTCCCTTTTGATCCTTTCTCCCTTTTCTGTTCCCCTTTTCCTCTTCTCCTCCTCTTCCTCTCCAACTTCCTTTTCATCTTCTCTTCCTATTTTCCTCTTCCACTTCCCCATATCTTCCCTTTTCATCTCTTATTCCTCTCTTCCCCTTTCCTCTTTCTCTCATTTTCCTCTTCCTTTTCTCTCCCCTTAATCTTTTTCTTCATCTCTCTCTTCTTTCTCTCTTTGTCTGCCTATTCTCTTCCCTGTTTTTCATTTCTTCCTCTTCCCTTTTTTATCTCCTTTCCATCCTCTTCTCTTTCCTCTTTCTTTCTCTGTTCTTGTTTTTTCTTTTTTGTCTGGCTCTTCTCTTCCTCTCCAACTTCCTTTTCCTCTTCCCATTTTCTTCTTTATCTCCTTTACCTCTTCCTCTTAGTTTTCCCCTTTCTCTTCTCTTCCTCTTCTTTTCATCTTCTCTTTTTTTCTTTCCCTTTTTCTGCCTCTTCTCTTTCCTGTTTAACATTTCTTCCTCTACTGTTCCCCTTTTCCTCAGCTTTCTGACTTTTCCCTTTCCATCTTCTCTGCATATTCTCATACCATTTTCCTCTTCCCTTTTCATGTTCTTTTCTTCTCTTTCCCGTGTAGTCTGTTTTTTTCCCCCTTTTCCTCTCTTCCTCTTCCCTTTCCTTTACTACTACTACTACCGATCTTCATCTTTCCTCTTCTTCCAATTTTTTCTTCCTCTTCCCTTTCCTACTTTCTGTTTACTGTTCCATAAATGTTTCTTGCTCCACTCTACTGTGCTCCCATGCATATCTGCCTGCTTGCTCTGTTAGAGAATGAATTGAAAGGCTCCACTCACATTGCACCTGTGGATATGTACAAAAAATGGTTACACTACTAACATTTGTATTGACCTTTAAGTGGGTGACAGTTTGTTGGTCACATTGTACATTTTATTTTACACTAATCAAGGGCAGATAAAGCTATAATGCCAAACACCATGTAACAAAAATGACTCGTAATCAGATTAGTCAATCTAATCCTCACTTTTGAAAGAGAACGTAATGGAGAAAATGAAGCATTGCTTGTTGTTATGTACCTACTGGCACTCTAGAAACGGGTACATTTAGCCTTTTTGACAAGCTGTGGGCAGTGTCCCTGGTCTCTCAACCACCTCCTCATTGTCCGTCTCTCAGGCGCGGATGCTGATCACAGAAGAGAACCTTATGACCACCATTATCCGCACCTTTGTGGACCACCTCAGACACAGAGACCTGCAGGGCCGCTTTCAGTTTGAACGCTATACAGCGCAACAGGCATTCAAATTCCGTCGAGTCCAGAGCCTTATAGGAGACCTCAAGTAAGATACTGGGAGAACATGTGTGTGTTTGTTAGCCTAAAATCGTGTTCTCTCCAAATTTGTCCGCTGTTCCAAATACATTCTGACTTACTCAGACTCTTGACTACTAGCATGAAGTTTGGTCCACATTGCAGCCTATTCTGGCCAAGAACCGCCCACTTAGACAAGAAAGGTCTGTCTTGCCAACATTTAAAGCAACCAACCAAGGTTTTTTTTTTATTTATTTCATGCCATATAGAGGATTTTTAAAATCCTGTTGGTTGCATTAAACAAAACCCTAACTTCATGCACATTTAATACAGTCCCATTTCTTGAGAAGTATCTGAAATTCCCCTCTCTCTTTGAGTGTATGAATGTTCCCATGATGTCATTCTCTGCAGGTATGTCCTGATAAGCCGTCCAACAGAGTGGGGCGACCAACTCAGGGAGAAGTTTCTGAAAGGCTTTGATGCTTTCTTGGAGCTGCTAAAATGCATGCAGGTGATAATACCAGTCTGACCAGAGGGTTTTGTGTGAAGGGTTATAGAGATTAGACACTCAAACGGCTGTGTGTGTCCTCTTTGCAGGGAATGGACCCGGTAGTGCGTCAAGTGGGGCAGCACATAGAGATGGAGCCAGAATGGGAGGCAGCGTTCACCTTACAAATGAAGCTCACACACATCATTTCTATGATGCAGGAATGGTGTGCCAGTGATGTGAGTCCTGTCAGACACGCACTCTATAGCAGTGTTAATCTTGTCAACAAAATTGCAAACAATTATTTATTTATTTTTGTCAATGATAAGGAATACAAGATTAAAAAAACAAATTATATGGCGATAAACCATTTTAATTTAAACTTGTTGAGGAAAAATTAAGATAAAGAAATATGTGAAATGAATCATCTATATCCAGAAACTCTGGATTGTCTGCACAGACAGTGAAGCAAATGCACAGGTAAACTTGAACCGTGTTCTAGTTAGAATGTGTAACTCACGCTGTTGACGTAACAATGCACATTATGTAATGCAGTATCCTAAACCATCTCTAAAAGACAAAGTTTCAAAGGCATGAAGAATTCACAACTCGGTTACTTCAAGAAAGGTAGCTCATTCTTCAATATACAAATTTCATTTCAAGAGCTCAGGTATTCACAAGGACTATTTCCTGATAGGGAAGCACCGATGTAATCACTTTTAAGCATATAATGCCGATATAAAAAAACCAATGGGTTATTTATAATGATCACTTTGTAAAAACTGTGAATTCAAATGCACAATCCAGAAATAATGATAACCACAGAATGTAGAAGGGTAGGCACTCAGAACATGTAATATTTAATTTATAATCATTCTCGTTCTCACAGGAAAAACGGTCACTAAAGAAGTGACAGTTGTGAAAGCAGCACTAATCTATACATGATGAGGTAAAACCATCCAAAACGCTTTAAAACCAGCAATCTTTGACTTCTGAGATATCGGTATGATATCCATTAAGGCTACACGATTGATTGAGTTAAGATTGAAATCGCAATATAGTCTTGCATGATTATTAAACTTTGAAAGCTTAAAGACTGCATGCAGCGATTCAGTCAGCATTGTGTAAGCAAGCGGCGCCCTTTAGCGGTGTGTATGGCATTATCCATTATACCACAGTAGAACTTAAAAGGGCGTTTTGTTCCTTGGGTAACTTTTTATTTTTCCATAATGTGGTTGACATTTCCTTGGAGTTTCCCAACAGATGCATAATATGAATGAATTTGTGTTGTTCTTTTATATACATTACAAACATGTGAAATGTGAGTTCTGTAGTTTTGAACTGCAAAAACAGAAGTGCAAAAATGTTTTAGAAGTACAAATTAATCTTTTTTTCACATCAATCATCATGCTTTGAAATTTAGTTATTTTTCACTTTTTCATTTTTTATTTTCTGCTTTTCTTTCATTGTGGCTCTCTTTAAAATTTTGGCAAGATTTCCACAGATCCAATCCATGTTCAATGGGAATTTATTTTTTGAACAATAAAAAGCTTTTGTACCTCTTTGTACATTTTTAAAACATAATTTCTGAGCAAAACAGTGATCCGATGACAAAATAAGGTAAGTAGCAAAATATCGGTATCGGGCAATAGTTTGATAAAATCGGTATCTTATCGGCCAAACATTTTAGTGCATCCCTATTTGCTCATGTTTTATTTTATGTTTATATATCTTTGATACATGCTTAATAAATTATTACACATTTTTTACAATATTTGGAAATTTGGTCTATTACAGTTTGACACTTTTTTTTTTTCTTTTTTTTTGCACATAAAAAGGTATTTTAGTTGTCTAAAATTGCATGCCATTTCAGTCTAAGTAAAATGGACAAAAATGAATATGACACAACGGCATATTGACTAACTTTAAAGGACATTTGTCAAAAGACAAACTAAAGCAAAATACTGTGTAAAAATTAACACTTCTCACACACCAAGAATCATTTGGTGTTATGTAGGTGTTTTGGCTACCCATTATTCAACATGGAGCCCATAATACAACATGAGTGTGTTTGTTGTCTGTACAGGAGAAAGTGCTGATTGAAGCTTATAAGAAGTGCCTGAGCGCGCTGACTCACTGCCACAGTGGTTTCACAGATGGAGAGCAGCCCATCACCCTCAGCATGTGCGGCCATTCTGTGGACACCATCCGCTACTGCGTCTCTCAGGAGAAAGTCAGCATACACCTGCCCGTGTCCCGCCTTTTAGCAGGTGGGACGGACATGCTGTCACACAATCTACAGTGCAAGAATGCCCCATATACACTACAAAGTTTTGGGAGTGACAACCACATTTCAGTGTGGGTGTGAATCCCCTAGATTAACCCTCTTTGTGTGTGTGTACAAAATACAGGAGTTACTCCCGATATTGCAATTGATGTTTCTGTACTCAAGAAACATGGAGGCCAAGAGCTTAAAGCATTTGATGTTGGCTATTTTTGCCAAAAGCAGCCAAAGATGTTTTAACGTCCAACCATTTTTATTCCAACTATTTTATTTTATTTATTTATTTTCAAATACCTGAATTCTTTAGGTTAAAAAACGCTATTGTCACTCCCATGAATAACTGAACTCAGTGTGTGCAGAACAAGATTAAGCACTACATTGTGTATGTGCTGAATATACATGCACAACATAGATCAGCTGAGCTTGCTCTGTTTCTCCCCATAGGTTTACATGCTCTGCTGAGCAAAACAGATGTGGCCTATCGTTTCCCTGAACAGCTGCCACTGGTAAGTTTGTTTTAGTTATCCTGATCATTTCGGCCTTTCACACATGTCTTGGCACTTCTTGAGACCTTCTTTCCTTTCACAGAGTGAACTGAGCCCTCCCATGTTGATTGAGCACCCACTCCGCTGCTTAGTGCTCTGTGCACAGGTGCATGCTGGGATGTGGAGAAGAAATGGCTTTTCATTGGTCAATCAGGCAAGAAGCTTTTGCTTTTTTTGTTGTTGGATGGTTTAACATTTGTGTTAATATTTTTTTCCTTTCTATAGTGATTGTCTTTTTTGAAATGTCATTACAGATCTATTATTATCACAACGTGAAGTGCAGGATGGAGATGTTTGATAAAGACCTCATCATGCTGCAGGTCAGTACTGTTCAGACTACCTCTGAAGCTTTTCTAATAAAACATTGCTACATTTATTGTAGGTAGATTAGTCTGTCAAGAACATGTCCAGGTCATATTTCACCCCAAAATAATGCTAAATGTATGTTGCATTGCAATTGAATGATTTTTTTTGCGACCAATATGATTTTCATTGTGACATTATATTTATGACAATTAAGCTTTCTCATTCTAATTGCTGTAAAAATCTCATTATTGTAAAAATAAATCAGATATTTACATTTTAAAATACTTTTACATCGTTAAAAAAATCATTGTAAAACAGTCATTTAATGTAATTGGTGCTGTCAGTCAATTCATTGCATAATTTTTCATAATCGCGATTAATCGCAGATTTGAAAAGCTTTGAAATGTAACTCTAATGGGGCTTTTCCACTGCACGGTACAGCTCGACTTGACTCGGCTTTGCTCGCTTTTTGGGGTTTTTCCACTGTGGATAGTACCTGGTACTTTTTTTAGTACCACCTCGGTGGAAGTTCCGAGCCGAGCTGATACAAAATGTGACGTCAAAACCCTGCAGATCACTGATTGGTCAGAGAGAATAGTCACTACCAGCGTCACTGGATTTGCGACACGGGACATCAACCTGCTAGTTTTAAAGTTAGCAACAGTGACATCATTTGTTCACAGGACTTTCAAATTGTAAAAAGAAATGGCTGTGCGCAAAACCACGCCGTGGTCAATAAACGAGGTGCAGACATTCCTCTCGTTAGCGACGAACGAAACTACGCGAAACGAAAAAGTCTTTCAGGAAGTGTCTCAGCTGTTGGCCGCACACGGCTACCACTGGACCTACCAACAGTGTAGGGAAAAGTTAAAAAAACTTAAGTGACTACAGAACCATCAAGGACCACAACAGCCGGAGTAGTTCAAACAGAAGAAAGTGGAAGTGGTTCGACCAAATGGTTCGCTATCTATGGCAATAGACCGGCGAGCAATGGGAGGGAGAGTGCCCTGGACTCGGCGTTGTTGGAGTCCACGATGGAGGATGGTACATTTTGTTACATTAACTCTATATTCTGCTTGAAAGCTTCACTTTATTTAGTTGACCAGCTGCTGGAAAGCTTGCTTCAAAAACAACCAGGCCAATTTAACTGTTACACTTGTGTAAAATCACCATGCAACATCTGCTTTATGCAGCACAATGAGCTAGTAGCTAACAGCTAGCGGTCGTGTTATTGTTTATGGTCAGTTATGTTTGTGTCACGTTTAAGATGATGTCACGGCATGGCAGTAGAGGTGACGCAACTATGACGATCAGCCTATAATCCCACCCACATTGAGACGGCACTAAACTGCAGTGGAAAAGCAAGCTCACAAAAGTAAAGCGAGCAGAGTCGAGTCGAGCCATAACATGCAGTGGAAAAGTGCCATAAATATACTTCTATTCCTGTCAAAATGCATTTATTTCCTTTTTAGGAAATAAAACAAATCAATATTTAACAATATATTGTTTTATTAAAATTTTTCAAACAAAGCCTTTCACAGTATAATGATAGAAATCTTTATCTTTAAAAATCACCATTTCAATTAACATTAAATGTTTCACAGAGTCTAAAGGCCGATTTTATACTTCTGCGGTTATGGCACCTCTTCAAAAATGTAACTGCACATCGACGGAGATGACAACAGCTGTGATTGGTGCAATTTGTAACAAGAGACTGCCCCCCATCATGATAATGATATCTCAGGGCTTTTACTTGATATCAATTTGATATTTAAGTAAAACAATATGTGTTGTGTTCTACTCGCAAACTTTCCGATCTGCACAATGATTTTTGATGTATGTTTGACAGTATTGTGCACATAATAATCATAGTTCATAAGTTATGGAAATGAAACACTTCTAATTTGTTAGCAAATTAAAAAGCATGTAGTAAGAGTTGGTTATATTGCCTATATGCATTGTAAAGTCTTTAAAAAACACCTATTTAGTGTTCGCCAATCGAGATATAGTTACTAATTAGTTTTATGATTTATTTTTCAGCACGTTCCATCAAAATTATGCGAAAATAGTTATTTATTATTATTTTAGCGACTCGAGCAAGCATACAGTATTTTTCTCATTTATTTGCTCCCTGCAATACAGGCAACATTTATAATAAATAATATGTAGCCTACCTAAATTTCAACATGTTCACATATTTTCAACTCGTTTTTATTGCTACAATAATTTAATAAATACTTTTTTCACAAGTTACATTGCTTTTGTTTATTCATGAATGTGTAATTAACACTTTGGCTGTGTAGTCGCAGAATGATGCAGACACACCAAGGCTATAAATGCAAACCAACGCATTGGCCACTACGCAGAGCCTACACCGTAGGTTCAACGCAGAATTACAAATCAGACTTAAGTGGGAGTTTGACTAATAGAAAGAACTAGTCCCCATAAGTTGCATTTTCATTGTAATGGGCATTAAATATCTTAAACTCTCCTCCTCTACCATATTAATCAGCCGCCAGACTGTGGCTATCCGCTTTGTTACAGGAATCGTAAAGCTGCGTTCAGGATTCGCATCGGGGGGAGGGGGTCAGCGCCAGCATCAGTCACCGCTTGGAACTCCAAATGAAAAGCGCTTGCAGATAAAAATGCTTAATTGTCATGAAAATGTCACAGTGCAAATAATGATGTTCATTTTCTTCATGTGAAATTTAATTTGTTTGTGTTTTGATGAGATTTTAAAAGTCATGTACAATTTTGTTATTATTATTATATATTTTTTTTTTTATCTAGGCTGGAGCGTCCATGATGGATCCAAACCACTTCCTGATGATTGTGTTGAGTCGTTTTGAGCTTTATCATATCTTCAGTGCACCAGACTTCAGGAAGAGATGCAGCAGAGAGAACGCTAACAAGGTCTTCTTACCTTGCAATCTTATCTTTTTCCCTTTTTTCCCTCTTTTTTTTTTCTCTTTCCTGCCTCTCTATCCTCTCACTCTTTTATTTCTGTTGCCAACTATGCATTTTTCTCTCTCAATCTCTCAGGATGTTGTTCAGCAGAATAACACATTAATTGAAGAGATGCTGCACCTGGTTATTATGGTCGTCGGTGAGTCCTGATCAATATTTGACACACTGGAGCTTTGCTATAGCTGTCAGTTATGATTATCAGACACAGTAGAAAATGAATAAATGAGTCATGCAAGTGTTTTTGTTTCTTCAGGTGAGCGATACACAGCAGGTGTTGGTCAGGTGGAGAGCACTGATGAGATAAAAAGAGAGATTGTTCATCAGCTGTGCATTCGACCCATGGCCCACAGCGAGCTGGTCAAAGCCCTGCCTGAGAATGTGAGTCAATCCTCACAGCGATCTTTACAGTGCTGCTTATTATTTGAAAATTGCTTTCATCTTAGGCTAATCATTGCTAATCAGAGGTTGTGTGTTACACCAATTTTAGGATGGAGAATAAAATATTTGAACAAAGTACCCACATCAACTTTAACACATTGTTAAACTTTGTTTGATTTGTACATATAAATGTCTGTCAAATCAACAGTTCTGTTCCTTCTGTTTTAAATATACAGGGCTGCAGCCTCTTATTTAAAAGCCCTTTGCACCCAATGGGATGAATTACTTCTGCACAATATTTATTGCCATTTTTATAGAATGTACTGGAGTATAGTTTTCTTCCTGTATAACTGAAGACAACTTTTGTGTCTTCTTTGTTCCAGCCCCGAGGCTATGGAATAATTTATCACTGTGCATTTGGTTCACTTTTAATATGATACATTTAAATCCCATCTTACATCTCTTTTTCTCTTCAGCCTGAAAGACTATGTTTCATCCAGGCTTGCTGTCTAGATATGTTTCTTGGATGGGGTTGGGAATTTTTTAATATTGAAAGTGAATGACGTTTGGTTTCGAAAATGGTTCCGGAACATTCAATGTGTTAGTTGGCTTTACACAGGAGTGAATAAGCAAGTTTCAAGCTTGTTATTCATTGTTTCCCACAATTAAACATCTGTATATATGCACCTTTTCTAAAAATGTGTTAACATTAGTTAATGCGTTAGGTATCATGAACTAACAATGAATAGTATATTTTTACAGCATTTGTTAATTTTTTGTTAACATTAGTTAATACAAATACAATTGTTCATTGTTAGTTCGTAGTGCATTATTGTTAAAATATACATCTTTTGATTTTACAAATGTATTACTATATGTTGAAAGTAACATTAATCAAGATATAAATGCTGTAAAATTATTGTTCATTGTTAGTTCATGTTAACTAATGTTGTTAAAGTTAACAAATGGAACCTAATTGTAAACTGTTTTATAAATTCTTAATGTGGGTTTATGAGAAATAACAAGAGAGGCTGCAAGGTACAATATTTCTGAAAACCTTAACGGGCAATAACCTGATTATTACAAGAATTGCGTAATACAGTTTATTTCAGGTTGGAAGTCTGAATTGATCTAATTTTACAGGAGGTTACTGTGAATGAAATAAGAATTGCTTTCCAAACACTGTCCATTCTTTCTTCCTCAGATTACTAAAAGTATTGTTAATGGAGTTGCCAAGGATCCAAAATCGTTCAGTGGAAACGAGATCAGAAACAAAATGGTCAATTCATTTCGAGTCCCATCCGTAATCATCTGCGTCATTGTGCAGAGACCGACATTGGCTTGACAGTAGATCACATGGTTGCATATGGTTTAAAATTGCTGCTAGAATCTTACAATTACACAAGCCTTGATTGTCAGGAAAAGATTGAGTTATGTATTACAATTTGCAACATGTGAATTATTGGATAATTTCACAAAGTACATGTTAAAAAGGACAAACAAGCAAATCTAAACCTCTTTATCTGGGACATGACTGCCACCTAGTGGCATTTTAGACTCTACCTCTCTAATTGAGCAAAACTGATTAGTCCCTGTCTCTGTCTTTTACCCACAGGAGAATAAGGAGACAGGCATGGAGAGGGTCATCGATAGTGTGGCTTCGTTTAAGTGAGTGTCCTGATTTAAAGATGTGTAGAACTAAGATTTGGATTGTGCCTCTGTGTGTAATCATGTGTGATTTGTGTTGTACAGGAAGCCTGGTGTGACAGGCAGAGGACTTTATAAACTCAGGCCAGAGTGTGCAAAGATGTTCAATCTTTACTTCCACCATTACTCCAGAGCTGACCAATCTAAAGTAACGCTGCATGTTACAACTCTCAAAGCACAATTGTTCAATTTTAAACCCATTTTAAATGAATTGTCTTACTGTCATTTAGGCTGAAGAGGCTCAGAGAAAGATTAAGAGGCAAAACGGGGAAGACTCAGGTATTTTAATTCAACAATAATGTTTTTAAGGTTTTATTTTAATATATATTTTTATATGGGTAAAAAATTGAGGTTGTACAAAACGCAGACACATGGCAGGGAATGGGCATTCCGATCAATTTATAGTTCCCCACGAAGGTAAAAATGATGTATTTTTTTATTTTTATTTTGGGAATATCATGAAGATACATTTTTGCTCAAATCAGCCAACTCTGTTACATATATTTTAACCTATAAATGCAGTCCATGTTCATAATGTCAGTGCAGATGTTTGACCTGATTTGTACATGTGTGTTTTTAGCTCTGCCTCCTCCAGTTCTTTCTCGGTTCTGCCCGCTGTTTGCCAGCCTGGTGAACATCCTACAGTGTGATGTACTACTGAGCATTCTGGGAGCTGTATTGCAGTGGGCCATGGAACCCAGCGGGGGACATTGGTCTGAGTCCATGCTTCAGAGGGTACGTGTGTGAGCGGGAGAAAACCTGCACAAATGAAGACATCTGCATTTGCCTTTTATACCATCTTGGCAATACATGAGTAGGTCATATATTGATATACTTTATATATTTAAGTCAGAATTTTGACTATTGGCATGAAGTCTGGTCTACTTTGCTGCTCTTTCTGGCCAAGAACCGCCCACTTTAACAGGAAGTGGCCATCTTATCAACATGTAACGTGACCCTCATGGAATTTGTGCCTGAAGAACTGCAGGAAGCACCACAGATTTCCATAAAATTGGAAGATTTCCCTTGTCCCTTGAGGGTTTATATTGAACTAACTGCAATGAACAATTGTACATTTATAAATTAACATTGACCAAGATTTATAAATGCTGTTCTTTTTGGTTAATTCATGATGTAATGCATTTAATATTGTTAGCATAAAGGACCTTATTGTAAAGTGTTATCACTATTATCTGCCTGTGATGACACTTGATCAGAAACTACTCATTCTCAAAAAACACCAGTTTCAGTTAAAAGTTTTATTCGTCAAATTCACAACAACACAGCATACTGGTTTATACTGTACATGCTGGTTTATTTTGGTGTCATCCCGAGCCCCTCCCCCAGATGTACATGCCTCTAAACATCACCTATGCTGGCAAACTGTAGTCTAGAGTTCAGTGTTAGTGTCTCCTTCAGGTGCTGCATCTGATAGGCATGGGTCTTGTTGAAGAACAGCAGCATCTCATCAGCAGCACAGAAGATAATGTTACCAGCTTCAACTTCACTCTCAAAATCTCCAGTAAGGCTCTCTGTTTAATGACTTTGCCTCTCTGTCTTATGTCCACACACACACTCACTCATGCTTGATTAGACAGTTGACCTGATGTCTTCATTGTAGGGCCAGGTGAGGCTCCTGGAAACACTCCCAGTATCTTGGCTTTATTGGAGACCCTGCAGAACGCTCCTCATCTGGAGGTGCACAAGGAAATGATTCGCTGGATCCTCAAGGTAAAGCATCTCGATACTACACTCAAAAAGTCATTACCCATACTTAATTGAATTGTAGAAATAATTTTTTTGTCTTTCATTCAGATTAAGTTAGTTTCATTGAGCCAACATAAATTAGTTGGGTTAGGTCAAATGAATGTACTATTGTAGTTTTAACTCAACTTCACTAGATTTGTCAAACTCAAAGGGTTTATGCATTGTCATATGTTGGTACAACTTAATTTACTTTATTCATGTAGTATATGCCATGTGAACAAGTGTAAGGACAATGTACTGGAATCAAGTTTCACTTGGTTCACCGCAGTGGTAACCCCCAAAACTCCAGCGTAACAGACAATCTTTTTAAATACCAATGTCCACCTTTTTCCTACGTCCTGCGATGCTTGGCGTGAAATGTGGGAGTTAATTCCGTTATCAAATAAACACCATTGTTGTTGCAGCATACGTCCATTTTCTTTCATTGCAGTGTTGGGATTTCTAGGAGAGGGTGTCTGATTTCACGATGACATGCATCAGTCACTATGTCACTGTGTTGAAACGCTGTACGAGAATAAACTGCAAAAAAGTCATAAAGACAAAGAAGGCACAAACAAAACTGGTGCACTGTTTCTCCCCGATTATATTAAAATGTAAAATACACACAAACGTAACATTTTCAAGACAAATTATCTGTTGTTTAAGTGGAGTACCTTACTGGAGTAACATTCACCCTGCATGTTGATATCAGACAGACACACTGAGGAAGAGCCGTGAGGTTCTCGTGCTTGGGTATGTAATCGCTTTCTCAAGTTGTCCAATCGGACCTTTATTACCTTTTAAATACGCACGTAATTTTAAACTTTTTTTGTTCGGCGCAGTGGTTGTTTGGGAGGTGGCGCTCAGGAGGACATTCACACCTCTCATGAGATGTGGCTTTTTGACTACCTCGGTATGTGTTTTTTTGTGATCCAATTACAAAACATTTTGCACCCCGTTTACAACTATATTTAGCGCTGACCATTTGCTATCGGATTATCCTAAACACGTCTTAATACCAACTGTAAACATGGTATAAAATGACTGCGGCCAAAGCTTGCGAATGCTCTAAAACGATTTGCTGCGGAAGTTGCACCACATCTGTTTCCTCAGTAAGACCCAAGGAAAAAGGCGGATTACAGAACATTAAACATAACAAATCTCCTACTATTCTCATGTTGCTCAAAAGTGCATAAAATTACAGTTCATTTCAACATTTGTATGCTGGGAAATAGAAATCCCCTGCCCAGTTTCATCAATGTTACATTAACACCACAAAAAGTATTCATGTAGTCCCAACTCACATGGAAAAGTAAACTTCCATTTTACAAATTTAAATGGATAGAACGCGATGAAATCAAGTTGTGACAATGTTCTAGAATTGTGTTACTTTAGTTTATTTTAATGAAGTAACTTGAACAAGCAGCAAAAATCCTTTTTTTGACTGTCAGACACCTGTCTCTAGAATGACTGTGTAAATAGTGCAATTGTCCACTAGCAGAGGAGGGCATGTGTTGCCAGTGTTTAGAGTTCGTGGTCTAAATTTCCAATTATCCAAAAGGATTAATAATAGTTCTGATTATTTGTCTGATATAACTCTAAAACAAACTAGAAGGTATAGTTTTGCTCAAAAATACTCGTCACGATACCAACATTTTAGGGATGTCATAAAATATCGATATATTGATTATTGATTGCCACTTTTTCTTTTTTGAAGTTTGAGGCATCGATATATTAACAACAGCAGACATTTAAATTACAATCCTAATTTGTGTGCTTTCAATTTTCAGCCAGTTGCATTTCAGTCAGTGTAGTCTGACGTAATGACTTTGGGAAACCACAAGGGGGCGTAACATTGTGGAATGTTGGACACTTCATGCACTCTGCACATGTGTCTTGCCGTCCATAGCGGATGGGGTGGCGTTACCTGGCTGCGCTGCTGGTCTGACAAAGCAGTTGTAAATAATGAAGACTGTAGCAGCTAGCGAAACGTCAGTGAAGACAGTACCTTACAAATGTGACCCCTATTAATGTCACACCAAGCTGTGTGAATATGTATGTTGTTTAAGATACTGTGTTGAACTGAGGTTGGCTAATGTGCTAAAGATAATGGCAACACATCACGTGCGCTTGAAACGTCACTTCCATCAGCTGTTCAACTGCAAATTCCGTGTAGTATAAAAACATTAAATGTTCCATTTGGTACGATACTACGCTTTGAAAATTCATACACTACATGGTTGAGTGCATAGTATATTTTCTAAGTGTATAGTGTGTAATTTGGGACACATCTAAAGGCTAGTGTGCAATGAGCAGCCCTATTTATATCGGGAAAAATCCTAATATACATCGATAATCATTGGGAAAATCTTTTAGTTATCTATACGTAAAAACCGCACTGATCCCAAGCCTACAAAATGTTTGTAGTCGTTAACAGTGTCAGTCCGAATTCATAGTTCTTGATACTAATTCCGATACCACAGCAAAAACGTACATGCTAATGTAGACGTAGCATATTAAATACACATTTTTAACTAATCAGTATTTCTGAAGTAAACATCGATTCAAGTTTTTCCAAGTATAAAATAAGTAAACAGTCTGAAATTAAATAAAGAAAAAAATTACAAACAGGAAACAATTAAAATCAAAAGAGCAAAGATGCAAATTAAATAAACCGATTTTGTAATCATTCTCTACTAAATGTGTCCGCAGACGGTATCCAACATCAAGACCACACGAGAGTGCACAGCCAGTGCGCCCCCTACTGACAGCTCTGGGCACAGTCAAGAGGAGGTGAGTCTAGTAAGGACTCACTTGCATCATGATACATTGATGTTGCATTATTGTCACGCTGGTTTTGTATGTTTGTGTATAGACTGTGCGTGATAAAGATAAGGCAGAGCGGAAGAGAAAAGCAGAGATGGCACGACTGCGCAGGGAGAAGATCATGGCTCAGATGTCAGAGATGCAGAGACACTTCATTAATGAGAACAAAGAGCTGTTCCAGCAGAGCCTGGAGGAGCTGGACGCCTCCCCTTCCTCCTCACTGGAGCACAGGTACACATTTAATGTGGTAAAATATTGTACATATTCAATATAGAAGGGCCCGACCCTTATAAACGCACAGCATTGAGATAGACACCTCTATAATTCCCTTCTCTTGCTTTTACAGCCCCAGTTGTTGTGACAGTGTTTTGGTGTGTGTGGGCCCGCGGCGGTGGCGTGCAGGTGGCAGTGACCGGAGGCAGATGGTGACATGCATCTTGTGTCAGGAGGAGCAGGAGATCAGGTCTGACGGCAGAGCAATGGTGCTCGCTGCTTTTGTCCAGCGCTCCACAGTCATGTCTAAGAACCGCAAGAGACCACCACACAACCCAGGTCAGTCTGAGTGTGTGGTTCATCTGACAGGCAAATTAAATACACACCACCAGGCAGCAGTCTGGGCACACTTACTCAATCTTTACTGTTATTCTACGAAAGTAATAATAAAGTAATTGAGTCTATGAAGAATCTGAAATATAAGATTTTTGATTGGTTTTTGGGGCACTGCATAATTCCCATACTTCCATTAATTATTTAAAATTAGACACCATTTGTCTAGATTACATCTCTGCACACACTTGACATTCTCTCAAATTTGTTCATGAGGTGCATTATGGGTTGCTTTTTAAACAGAACTGAAGGAGTTTGCTTGTATGCTGGGAACTTTTTTTGCTGCTTTTCCTTCACCATTCAGTCCAGCTCATACATTTTATTTTTTCACTTTTTGTTTTAAAAGAAATTGTTTTGAAAAGAAATTCAGACATACAGGTACAATTTGCATTTGTATACAAAGCTAATATCAAATATCAATGCTCGACCCTTTAGTCAAAAGGTTTGTAAGATTAAAGAGAATCTCATTAAGTGTCTCCAAACCTTTGACTTTTAATGTATGTCTGCATGTCTCTGTGTTTTTGGTTATACATTTGAATACCACTGTTTTGTGGATGTCTGTTTGTGTTATAGATAAGTATGACCCTCTGTTTATGCACCCTGACCTGTCATTTGGCACACACACGGGCAGCTGTGGACACATCATGCACTCGCACTGTTGGCAGAGGTAAGAATCATCTTGAACCACATAAGGCTAGGTATGTCTAGAAATGTCCTTCTCCTGTCAGTGGGACAGTATATAACTTCCCACATTTCCAGTGGCCTTGGTTCCATAAGTATCTTTCCCATTAATTTTCTCCATAGTGGTTTAAAACAAATTTCTTCATTAAAGAGTTCTAAGCCATGAACCAAACTAGATGAATCACAACACAATAGCATTTGATGCTGAGGGATAATATGAAAGTGTATGAAAGTTCAACAACAACAGCATGTGCAAGACGGTTTACTTAAATTCTTCTATGACGGTATGAACGTCTCATCCAATGAGATGTACGTCATAATCGAAATAAGCAACAATATTAAAATATAAAACTATTAACAAATATAAAAGTTGTTTGGAGAGACTGATTCAATTCATTTGCAATACTTGAAGGAATATTCCGGTTTCGATGTAAGTTAAGCTCAATCAACAGAATTTGTGGCATAATGTTGATTAACACAAAAATTAATTTAGGGTGCTTTCACACTAGCACTTTTGGTGCGCAAAATGACGTCAAAGTTTGGATAATGTGAACACTGTTTTCCGAACTCTGGTGCGTATCTGGGAACCGCACCCGGGTCCGTCTGGGGTACAGTTCATGTGAACTCAAGTACAGTTCGCTTCTGATATGAACGCAATCATAGCAAATCGCGGGAGTGAGCTGCTTGTGATGACAATCACAATTATAATCGCAATTATTATGGTATAATGCATTTCTCATACCTGCTTGTGTCCAAATACTGTTTCAGAGAGCAGCTCACATTCTTCACATTTCTTGCAAGGAGTCCTCGGGCTCACGGCACACAGACGCTAACATTCATCACATCATTGCACATTCAATACATCCGCTGGAGACAATCACAAGTGTTGTTCTGTGAATGGCAAGTTTTTTGGCAAGTTTTCATGATAATTGTAGTTGCAGCAAATTATTGAGGCTTAATGCCGTTTTAATGTCATGTTGTTCATTACAGTTGTCAATTGAGGGCGCTACTTTGCTGCTGTTGTTTTTGACAACCGCTCCTGCTTGATATCGGCTTCAATAAAGCTAATTTGGTATCTTTTAAGTGTAGGGTTTTGGAAAGAGGTGGCATAGCTAATCCAAAAGTTCTAGAATGGCAAAAACGCTTACAGCACCTTAAACTTGCACCTTAACTTGCATTGAACCCAAAATATTCCTTTAATAGGAGTGGGTGGTCACTGTTGAGTCAGGATTCCCGCTTCCATAGTAACAGTTAGTGCTGCACTATTTGCACAAAAAGTAATATTGCTATTTTATTTTGCCTGTGCTTTAATGCCAATAAAAAGATTTAGGCTACTGTTTGAGGGTTCACACCTGAGTCCTCTTAAAAAGAACCACACACTGACCTTTTTAATTTCTTCGTATTTACGTTGTACCTGTTTTTGTCCACTTTGTGAAAAGGTGTCGGACCACTTTTAATTATTGTGTTTTGGAACCCAGTCAACTTGACTATTATAGTGTTGTAATAGTTTTATTTATTTGTTTATTATTTTTATTATACAATAGTAATATATTTCTGTAATAAAATCTTGCATGGGACATTGCTATGCGGCCCAGTTAAACCAAGGAACTCCAAACCATCAAGCTTTTATTTTGGCGGACAACTGCAGGAAGGCCTTTGTAGCAGAGTTCACACTCACAACAGCTGTATAATGTGTTCCTCATTGTAACATCTTCTCCTCTTCTGTCCACAAATACCTGGTGCCATAAGGTATATTATTTGTATATTAACTTATAGCAACCATTCATATTTGTTATTACACAAAAGTCAAATTAAGGTGAATCTGGAGTGCTTAATATAGGACGCGCTCCGGGCACGTAAGAACACGTAACCGAACATGGAGCACATCTGTTATTAAGAGCACGAGAGCACAGAACTGCTTTGTAACCATCAAACATTATCATGAGTGTCACGTGGTGCATCCCTTGTAACTGTACCTTCCCTGATTGGTGGATCTTGCTTTAGGATTTGTGGGTAATGTAGTGTTTCACAGGGAAATTGAATAAGAATATATTTTTTTAAATGAGACCCTGGCTTGTGGCTTCTGCTGAAGAATATATTAGCGCTTTACAATCTCAGGCTCATGAAAGTCTACACTGTCTACACTGAACGTGTCGACGCGAACGTTCTAAACCGTTTATTTGTGTTGTTGGCAGCAGTAGCGCCAGTGTGTGCAGCACAAAATGGAACGGGGCATCCGTTTGCTGTTGGCATGATGGACGCACCGCAACGGTGTGGACCGCATCATTGATTAAAATGGGGTTCTATTGCTTTTGACGTGACGCCTGTGTCCAGTGTAGACAGGAACTGAAAGTAAATTTCTCTGTGGAGAGAATGAATGTGATTTACTTTGGAAACTGAACCATTGTGTGCTGTTGAAGTTTGTTTTGCATTCCTTTGCTTTTATGTATAATGTCTCCACCTGCAGGTATTTTGAAGCGGTGCAAGCCAAAGAGCAGCGAAGGCAGCAGAGGCTGCGTGTGCACACCAGTTATGACGTGGAGAACGGAGAGTTCTTGTGTCCGCTCTGTGAATGTCTGAGTAACACAGTCATCCCACTGCTGCCCCTTACTAAGAACAACTGCAGGTACTTCAACAAACACCGTAGAGTGCGACTCTCAGCCGTCCCCTAATTATGTTACATCACAGGCTTCTTGAATCCCAACACTGATGCTGAACGTACTTTACAAAGTGCTCATGTTATATTAGGTTTGACCTGGCAGATTAACACTCCACATACAGGTGAATGAGTAGGCCTAAATGAGCAGAGCGGATTGGCTGATTACGGATAGAGTTAACAGGTGGAATACTCTCACCTGTTATTGATGTCACAACCTAATCCCTTTGTGTGATAAAGAGCCCAGAAGCCTGTCACACAAGCTCAGCACTGCTATTAATATATCTGCTATCACACTAAGCTCCTAATACTGTATATGTTTTTATGTGTTATGAATGTACATCCTTTATATTAATCAGAAGTTGGTGGTGTCTAGTGGTTAAAGATCTGGGCTGGTAGCCAAAAGGTTGTAGGTGCAAATCTTGTAAGGGGCGACTCAACATTATGCCCTTGAGCAAGACATTTAACCTCAGTTTGCTCTAGGGCATTGTCCCAGTAATACATGTACTGTAAGTCGATGTAAAGAAAAGCATCTGCTAAATCACTTATTAGTCATTTGTGATCAACATTTAGGCCGGTTTCACACTTCTTGCGCACAGCATGTAACCTACGCATATTTATTTCTGTACACTGCACACATATGCAGCACATTGCTACATAGCAGAAGATACGGAGCTGAACCTGTTGCTTCATGCTACATGCTGAACACAGCAGAAAATGTGGTGCACTGTAAACCTATTTTAGTAATGCAGTATTTTGCAAAAATAATGCTGCAGACATGAGATATTTCAACACACAGGCCTTGTAATTGTCAAGTTTTTTTTTAAATTACTTTTATGTGATGGATTAAAATTTTTAAATCTAAAGTATAAGATGAATTTGAATGAGTGTGTGTGTGTGTGTTTGTGTATGTGCACCAGTGTCCAGCCTGATCTGAGCCAGTGGCTGAACATCACCTCTCTGCAGATGAAAGCCCTGCACTCCGCTCACAGGAAGACCAACAGTGAGTAACCCCACCCTCAAAGACACAGTGGTGTGGCTTAACTGACAGCATTTTTGTTTGAAGATGCAAAGCACAGTTATATCACATCAATCAGCTAGAATAAATTCAAGTGATCTTTAGAGGTAACCAAGCGAGTATTTATTATTTCAGTTGAAATATGTTTAAAAAAACAATAAAAAAAACAAGGTTTTAACAAGAGGGTATTATATTGTGAATGTAGTTACGGCACTATCAGTTTCATGATTATAAATGAACTGACTTCTTTGAACCGCTCCACCAGATGTCATATTTATTAGGGATGTCATGATACTGATACTGCTGTCTGAATCTGGTCCTATACCACGCTCATGTACTTTTACTTGTGCTCATAAAAACTGCTCATACCATAAGCTGATACCATCTGATGTTCGAATGTTATTCCGTAAACATTCAGTGCACAAATTAAAATCATGTTATGTTCAAGTGTGATTATTTAATCGCAAAGGCTGCGATTTAGGCTACGTCCACATTCATTTGGATCTATTTGAAAATGCAGTTTTCATTTTCGAAATACACTCCGACCACAAGCGTTTTCCAAAAGCGTCTCGTCCACACTGAAACATCTGAAAACTCTCAAATCCCCTGATGGTGTTTTCAGATTTATCCACTAGGGAAAGTTTTTGCTGTAAAAACGGCATCTTAAGGTGCAGTCACACATACCTTTGCACGGTGAAATTCCGCTGGCGGATTACAGTCATCTAAATAGTAATCCACGTGATCGTGAATTTCGCATGATAGTTCGGTGATGAAAGAAGTTTAGTGAACTTTGCGGTGAACTTTTGCTGTGTTGACCAATAGGAAGTTGCTTGGTTTGGCAGTGACCTCTGAATGGGTGGTGCTTCGTAAACAGCTACTCTGAATATTCACAGTGGACAAGGGTATAATTTTAGTGGCGAATTCTTTTCAGGTTCACTTTGCCAGAGTATAAAGTGCAGCATTAAAAAGAGACTGCTTGGCAGTTATTTTTTTGCTGATTCACACACACTCAGCATCCGCCCACGCCATATTCACCCATGGAATTTCACCGGGCAAAGGTATGTGTGACCGCGCATTTAGTGTAGACGGAATGCCAAAACATAGAGAAAAAGATATGTTTTCAAATGAAAACGTATTAGTGTGGACATGGCCTTAATTAGATAAATATATAGTTTGCATGTGCTGCGCACTTCAAAGTGAATTTGTGGAGCCGGTGTGATTTAATGACCACACCAGCTGCTCATAACTTTTAGAGCTCCTTGGCTCATACACGGAAAACACTGTTGTGAGCATTGCGTGCTATGTTTGTAGGAGATGACAGCGAGCAAAGCACTAATTCACTATGTAGCACGAGGCATATACAGACTACATTTTTATTTAATTAAATAGCAGCCTTTCACGGTTTAATAATCATATTGGGTCACGTAGTGACCTGCTTTTCCGAAGGTGAAAAGCTACCGTCAAAAACACAGAAACGGAAAAGGCTTCACTCCAAAATAAAAGGTTCTGCCAAAATAAAAGCTCAATTGAAATGGGAAAAAGTATGACAGAAATATATCACCACTGTATGCTTATGTAATATTCACTGTAATACTACTGCTATTAATAATAGTAATAAATCAATTGTAATTGTACTATATTTAAGCAATATCGCACATCTGTGATGCTCTGTTATGTAGCACTTCTTTTTTTTTTTTTTTTTTTTTTTTTTTACAAAAATAACTCCAATATTGTATTTTGGATTGTGCTGTGAGGTTCTGTATAAAATAATTTTATTTGATAAATAATACAATATATTGAAAATTAGTTGTTGTTTTTTTCATTTGATTAAAATTTGAATGAATTCATTTATTTACTCCATTTTGATAAAATAATTGAAATAAACTCTTTTGAACATGTTCTTATTACATTGTATTGTTGCCTGAAAGAAAAGATGGCTCTATTTGTGTATAGAGAAACATTATGTGTGTATTTCTTAAGATGCTGAAGGTGTTGATGATACAGGTGATGCTGAAGACTGTCCTTCTCCTTATGGCTTCAAACTGGACCACACTCCAAAGTAAGACCACAAAACATCCATAATTATCTTACTCAAACTCAAAAGTTTTCTTGTTGAAACAAAAGACCTTACTCAAACTCATTTGTATCCGTTAGGAATCCGTACTCAAGCACTATAAAGGAGATGCTGACCACGTTTGGGACAACCATGTATAAAGTTGGTCTGAAGGTGCACCCTAATGAGCAAGACCCCCGTGTGCCAATCATGTGCTGGGGCAGCTGTGGCTACACCATTCAATCCATAGGTCAGTCCACACTCCCAGGTTATCTCTGAGAATCAAAAACCCATGCATTGCTGTTACTATTGCTCATACTTAGGGTTAGGGGTCAAATAAGTATTAAGCTTTGTGTAACCCATCCTGCACCATTTTTGCTTTGAACATGAATGACATCTCAAGTTTTTGTAAAGGTGCACTATAACTTGTGCATTTACTAGTGATTTTTTTTATAATGGTCTGTCTGTCTTCCTTTTCTTAATTGTCTTTTTATCACCAGTATGAGAGCAATATACTACTTCCTGCAGTACAATACTGTCCAAATAATGCTTAAGAGGGTTTTTTTTTACAAAAAAAAAAAAAAATCACAATCACAAGACTAATCACATGTACTTGTAATTTTAATGGTCAAGGTGTAGGAACCCTATTTAATTTTATGTAGATGTATGTTCTTTAAATGAAAGCTGCCAGATACTGTTTCCTGTACAGTAAGATTGTATCATTTCTCTCACAGAGAGATTGCTGGTGGATGAAGAGAAGCCTTTGTTTGGAAGTTTACCATGCAGACAGGTAATCAAACAGATATGCAGTTTATAATTATTCAGGCTTTTTATTTTAATGTTCAATGGAGTTTAATAGTTTGTCCTATCAAAGTGGTGTCTTGAATCACTACTCTGGGTTTTGTTAGTTTGGTAACCCTAATGTTTTGTGTGTAGGATGACTGTTTGAGCTCTCTGACTCGGTTTGGCGCAGCCTGCTGGAATGTCTCCTCTCATACCACTGTACAGAGTCACTTTATCAGGCTCTTTGCTGGTAAGAATAAATACAGCTTATTTTATCCACACCAACTAGTTGTTCTGGCATGGATAAGATACTATGGGAAAATATTTGCTGTATTCATATTAGGGGTGGGTAAAAAGAAAAAGATATATATATATATATATATATATATTAGTTCGAGTTCGTGTTGGTCCTCCATCCACACCTTGGTTGACCTAGCTGTGTGGCATGGAGCATTATCCTGCTTGAAAAAACAATCCTCAGAGTTGAGTAACATTGTCAGAGCAGAAGGAAGTAAGTTTTCTTCCAGTATAACCTTGTATGAGGCTTGTTTCATGTGTCCTTCACAAAGACGAATCTGCCTCATTCCAGCTTTGCTGAAGCACCTCCAGGTCTTCACCGATCAATATTTTTTATCCTTTATGTTCTTTTTATCTTTCATTGTGGCTCTTTAACATTTTGGCCTGTCATGTGTTCCAATCCATGTTCAATGGAAATTATTGATTGTTTGGACAATAAAAAGCTTATAAGCTTATATATATATATATGTGTGTGTGTATACGCACACACACACACACTGTATGGACAAAAGTATTGGGACGCCTACACATTACACCTACAGGAGCTTTTATGACATCCCATTCTAAATCCATAGGCATTAATATCAAGTTGGTACCCCCTTTGCAGCTATAACAGCTTCCACTCTTCTGGGAAGGCTTTCTACAAGATTTTGGAGTGTGTCTGTTGGAATTTTTGCCCATTCTTCCAGAAGAGCATTTGTGAGGTCAGACACTGATGTTGGATGAGAGGGCCTGGCTCGCAATCTCTGTTCTAGTTCATCCCAAAGGTGTTTGATAGGGTTGAGGTCAGAGCTCTGTGCGGGCCAGTCAAGTTCTTCCACACAACTCATCCAATCATGACTTTATGGACCTTGTTTTGTGCACTGGGGCACAGTCATGCTGGAACAGAAAAGGGCCTTCCCCAAACTGTTTCCACAAAGTTGGAAGCATAGAATTTTCCAAAATGTTAATGCTTCAGCTTACCAAGACTTTTTGGAAAATTCTATGCTTCTTTGTGTAAACAGTCTGGTTCATCCTTGGGGGTAATTTCCAAATGCCTGAAGGTACCACGTTCATCTGTACAAACAATAGTATGCAAGTATAAACACCATGGGACCATGCAGCCATCATACCGCTCAGGAAGGAGATGCATTCTGTCTTCTAGAGATGAACGTAGTTTGGTGCGAAAAGTGAAAATCAATCCCAGAACAACAGCAAAGGACCTTGTGAAGATGCTGGAGGAAACAGGTACACAAGTATCTATATCCACAGTACAACGAGTCCTATATCGACATAATCTAAACGGTTGCTCAGCAAGGAAGAAGCCACTGCTCCAAAACCACCATAAAAAAGCCAGACTACAGTTTGCAAGTGTACATGGGGACAAAGATCTTACTTTTAGGAGAAATGTCCTCTGGTCAGAAATTTAACTGTTTGGCCATAAAGACCATCGTTATGTTTGGATGAAAATGGGTGAGGCTTGCAAGCCGAAGAACACCATCCCAACCAAGAAGCATGGGGGTAGCAGCATCATGTTGTGGGGGTGCTTTGCTGCAGGAGGGACTGGTGCACTTCACAAAATAGATGGCATCATGAGGAAGGAAAATTATATGGATATATTGAAGCAACATCTCAAGACATCAGCCAGGAAGTTAAAGCTTGTTCACAAATGGGTCAAATGGACAATGACCCCAAGAATACCTCAAGTTGTGGCAAAAAGTCAGGGTATTGGAGTGGCCATCACAAAACCCTGACCTCAATCCGAAGGACTGAAAAAGTGTGTGCGAGCAAGGAGGCCTACAAACCTGACTCATTTTCACCAGTTTTGTCTGGAGGAATGGGCCAAAATTCCAGCAACTTATTGTGAGAAGCTTTTGGAAGGCTACCCAAAATGATTGATCCAAATTAAACAATTTAAAGGCAATGCTACCAAATATTAACAAAGTGTATGTAAACTAATGACCCACTGGGAATGTGGTGAAAGAAATAAAAGCTGAAATAAATCATTCTCTCTACTATTATTCTGACATTTCACATTCTTAAAATAAAGTAGTGATCCTAACTGACCTAAGACAGGGAAGGTTTTCTACAATTAAATGTTACGAATTGTGAAAGACTAAGCTAACCATAAACAATTAATGAACATGCACCTGTTGAACGGTCGTTAAGACACTAACAGCTTACAGACGGTAGGCAATTGATGTTATAAACATTGGACACTAAAGAGACTGTTCTACTGACTCTGAAAAACACCAAAAGAAAGATGCCCAGGGTCCCTGCTCATCTGTGTGAACGTGCCTTAGGCATGCTGCATGGAGGCATGAGGACTGCAGATGTGGCCAGGGCAATAAATTGCAATGTCTGTACTGTGAGATGCCTAAGACAGCGCTACAGGGAGACAGGAAGGACATCATCCTCGCAGTGGCAGACCTCGTGTAACAACACCTGCACAGGATCGGTACATCCTAATATCACATCTGCGGGACAGGTACAGGATGGCAACAATAACTGCCCGAGTTACACCAGGAACGCACAATCCCTCCATCAGTGCTCAGACTGTCTGCAATAGGCTGAGAGAGGCTGGACTGAGGGCTTGTAGGCCTGTTGTAAGGCAGGTCCTTACCAGACATCACCGGCAACAACGTCACCTATGGTCACAAACCCACCTTCGCTGGACCAGACAGGACTGGCAAAAAGTGCTCTTCACTGACGAGTCGCGGTTTTGTCTCAGCTGTGGTGATGGTCGGATTCGCATTTATCGTCGAAGGAATGAGCGTTATACCGAGGCCTGTACTCTGGAGTGGGATCGATTTGGAGGTGGAGGGTCCGTCATGATCTAGGGCGGTGTGTCACAGCATCATCGGACTGAGCTTGTCATTGCAGGCAATCTCAATGCTGTGCGTTACAGGGAAGACGTCCTCCTCCCTCATGTGGTACCCTTCCTGCAGGCTCATCCTGACATGACCCTGCAGCATGACAATGCCACCAGCCATACTGCTCGTTCTGTGCATGATTTCCTGCAAGACAGGAATGTTAGTGTTCTGCCATGGCCAGCGAAGAGCCCGGACCTCAATCCCATTGAGCATGTCTGGGACCTGTTTGATCGGAGGGTGAGGGCTAGGGCCATTCCCCCAAGAAATGTCCAGGAACTTGCAAGTGCCTTGGTGGAAGAGTGGGGTAACATCTCACAGCAAGAACTGGCAAATCTGGTGCAGTCCATGAGGAGGAGATGCACTGCAGTACTTAATGCAGCTGGTGGCCACACCAGATACTGACTGCTAATTTTGATTTTGACCCCCCCTTTGTTCAGGGACACATTATTCCATTTCTGTTAGTCACATGTCTGTGAAACTTGTTCAGTTTATGTCTTAGTTTTTGAATCTTTTTATGCTCACAAATATTTACACATGTTAAGTTTGCTGAAAATAAAAGCAGTTGAAAGTGAGAGGACGTTTCTTTTTTTGCTGAGTTTATATATATACACACACTACCAGTCAAAAGTTATAGAACACCCCCATTTTTCCCATTTTTATTTCAATTTAAGCAGTTCAAGTCCTGTGAATAACATGAAATTGTACAAAGGTAAGCGGTAAACTGCCAGAAGTTTAAAAAAAAAAAAGTTCAGGTTACCAAAAACTGTAAAATAAGGTACATTTCAGAGTTATACATTTTTCAGGGAAGAAGTAATGGGTTAACAACTTACAGCTGTTCTGAGGCAGTGGAAGTAAATTAAGCCTTGAAAGTTGATGCTAACAATTCCTAAAGGTGTCCCAACTTTTGTTGATTACTTACAAACCCTCTGTCTGTATAAAAGCAGTGCTGGAACAGACTGTGTTACCACACCCTCTTAAGCATTATTTGGACAGTATTGTACTGCAGGAAGTAGTATATTGCTCTCATACTGGTGATAAAAAGACAATTAACAAAGGAAGACAGACAGACCATTATAACCCTTAAAAGTGTAGGTCTTTCCTTTAGAGAAATTGCAAAGAAAGCCAAGGTGTCAGTGAGTACAGTTTCCTACACCATCAAAAGGCACTTGGAAACTGACAGGAAGAGGTCTGGCAGACCCAAAGCCACAACAGAATCAGAAGACAAGTTTCTGAGAGTCAACAGCTTGCGTGATTGGCATCTCACAGGACAACAGCTTCAAGCACAGCTTAACGATGGTCGAAGTAAGCAAGTCTCAGTTTCAACTGTGAAGAGAAGACTTCGAGCTGCAGGTTTGACAGGTCGAGTAACAGTAAGAAAGCCATTGCTCAGATGGCAAAATATGAGAAAAAGGCTTGCCTGGGCCATGAAGCACCACCAGTGGACTACTGAAGACCGGAAGTTCTTATGGACCGATGAATCAAAATTTGAAATCTTCGGTTCATCACACAGGGTTTTGTATGCCGTCGAGCAGGCAAAGGGATGGTTCCTCGGTGTGTGACACCAACTGTCAAACATGGAGGAGGAAGCGTGATGGTCTGGGGCTCTTTTGTTGGATCCAGAGTCGGCGACTTGCACAGAGTGAGTGGCATCCTGAACCAAAACTGCTACCACAGCATTTTTCAGCGCCATGGTATACGCCTCTGGTATACGCCTAGTTGGTCAGGGGTTCATCCTACAGCAAGATAATGACCCAAAACATACCTCCAGGCTATGTCAGAACTACCTTAGAAGAAAAGAACGAGACGGTAGACTTCAGATCATGGAATGGCCAGCACAGTTTCCAGACTTAAATCCCATCGAGCTGGTTTGGGATGAACTGGACAGAAAGGTGAAAGCAAAGCAACCTACATGTGCAACGCATTTGTGGGAACTTCTGCAACAATGTTGTGAAGAACTTTCCGAACAATATTTGATTTCTGTTGTAGAAAGAATGCCACGAGTGTATTCGGCTGTTATATCTGCAAAAGGTGGCTACTTTGAGTAAAAAATTTAGATTTAAATTTTGTTAAAATGATTCCATGATTTCTTTATGTCCAATTGTTTATTTGTTCTATGCTTTAATTTCAGAGTACATTAAGACATTAAACTGCATAAATTTCAATAAAAACTGGAAAAATGTGGGTGTTCTAAAACTTTTGACCGGGTGTGTGTGTGTGTGTGTGTGTGTGTGTATGTATGTATGTGTATATATATGTGTGTATGTATATTTATATATATATATATATATATATATATGTATGTATATATATATTCATATGAATGATTCCATGTCTCCATGCAGCCCTTGTTCCTGATTCCCGGGTGGAGAATATACCATGTATTCTGGATATAGACATGTTCCATCTGCTGGTTAGTAAAAACTATAAATCTTTGTGGTGTTGTGATTTTTACTAGCCACTTTCTTGTATGAAACTGAAAATTGACATTTTTTTCTGATAAAGGTTTAAAGTATGATAGACAAGTGACCACTCTGGAGTTTCTGCACATTTTTACCATTTACACTTCAACAAAATGTCATTCAAAAAAATTTAAATTAACATCATGAGAATCATTTAGTGTTTTTCCAGTGTTTTTTAATAAATGGAAACACTTCTGAACACAAACTGGTTCTGTATTCCCAATCCTCGCACATATTAGTCTAGATCTTTTCCAGCAATATTATACATCCTTAAGCATTTCATCAGTAGTTCACAAATGACTTCTAAACAGAAAAATGTAAATGTGTGAAAACCGCTATGGAGTGAAGACTCGGGAAAACATTTATTAATGACTGAAGCTTTGATGCCACACGTCCTCTGAATTCACTTTATTTTTGTGACAGGTGAGCTTGGTGCTGTCCCATCCAGCGGTTCTCTGTCTAGACTCCTCAGGGCTGAGCGCAGACGCTGCACAGCTGCATTTCCTGCATCTGGTCACTGTTGCTCACCTGGTCCAGATCCTCCTCACCTCAAAACCAGGTCAGAACCCCATGCTCCCCACTTACAAACACTCATATGACCATGATTTCACTTATGGGTTTTGGATGATTGTATTCATGTAAGTTGACTTGTGTGATCATCAGAGGAGGTGCGGATGGAGCAGGAGAGTGGAGGAGCTGAGAGGGAGGAGGAGGAGAGTGTATGTATGCTCTTCAACACACTCAGGACACATCTGGGCAGGTGAGAACACACACTTGCCATACAGTAAAACTTGGGCCCTGTGCTTATGGTTTTATGCTGTATTATCTTCATTCAACCTAACGACTAGTTGATTTTGAAATAATGTAACTTTGTATGTCTCTGCTAAAAATGTTGTGTGTTTCAGAGGGCTGCATGAGGTGAGCTCAGGCTGGCATTTGTGGCGCTGTGTGAAAACCGGAATCCTGCCTTACCTGAGAGCAGCAGCTCTGTTCTTTCACTATCTGAACGGAGCTCCATCACCACCTGAGCTACACGGTAAATCACTTTCGCATCTAAATGAAATCACACATGCTGTTTCCTCGTGTCATTACACTAATGCTTTCACTTCTCCTTGCTCGCTTACCTTTTTTTGTCCTTGAAATTAGCTCGCAGACAAATGAATTGTGCCTGCGTATTAATTTCTTTACAAAGCTAAAATTGTAATTTACAAAATTGAGACCAGACCAGATAGTGAAGGAATATCAGCCAACAAGTGAAGCAAAGCAGCAATAAACAAGTGAAGCTCAAATATAGGATTGTTTCAAAGGGGTCCTGAAATGAGGAGCCAAATTTTCCTTGATATTTTAATATTTAAGAGGCATTTTGCAAATTTTCTTGGAAAAATGTTAGCTAATCATAATAGTGGGCATTTATTAAAGGTAAAGTACATAGAAACAGCATTTCAGATAGAGGGACAGAGACGGTGTGAAAAGGTCATGTATTACTACATTATGACTGTTTTTTGTGCAAAAAATCTTTACTAACATCATAAGTGAACCTGAAGGAAAATAATAATTTAAAAGTGCATGACATGCCCCCTTTTTCTTTTTTTCTTTTTTTCCTCCCCTTTTTCTCCCCAATTTGGAATGCCCAATTCCCAATGCACACTAAGTCTTCGTGGTGGCATAGTGACTCGCCTCAATCCAGGTGGTGGAGGACGAATCTCAGTTGTCTCCGCATCTGAGACCGTCAGTCCACGCATCTTATCATGTGGCTTGTTGAGCGCGTTACCGCGGAGACATAGCACATATGGAGGCTTCACGCTGTTCTCCGCGGCATCCACGCACAACCCACCACGTGCCCCACCGAGAGCGAACCACATTATGGCAACCATGAGGATGTTAATTCATGTGACTATACCCTCCCTAGCAACCGGGCCAATTTGGTTGCTTAGTAGACCTGGCTGGAGTCACTCAGCATGCCCTGGATTCGAACTCGCGACTCCAGGGGTGGTATCAGCATAACATAACATTTATGGGTCAATACATAATTCTCATACTTGCATTTCTTATGTCATAGTTTTAATGACCTTACTATTATTCTGAAACATGGACAAAAAAGTAATAATAAATAATGAGTGGGGGTGTTTAAACTTTTGACTAAAAGTGCACCTTTACTCTTATGTATTGTTGGTAATGATGCCTGTGTGTCCAGCTCTCAGTGCAGGTGAATGGGAGGCTCTGTGTGGATATCTGTGTCTGCCCTCTAACCTGCTGCAGCTTTACTACAAAAACCAGGAGTTATTGGAGCCATTGCTGCAGAGGTAACACTCTTTCTCTATCACAATCCAGGGCTGAACAATAAGGATGGCCCCACTGGTCCAGTGTGAGAATTTGAGGCCAATCACTCGCCCAATTGGGACAGTACTGCATTGTCACTACATCTGACATTCATTAATCATATGTATTTATGCCTTATAAACTTAAACTTTCTGTGATGTATTGAATATTGTTGTTGCAAATTCTGCTGGTTTAAGTATGTCACTGCTGTGGTTTTGTCAATTGCAAGAATGACTTTTTTAATAGTCTTGGAATAGATGTCTGCGCAGTCCTTAAAATGAAACCCAAACCTAGACCATACCAGAGACCATGTGACCCAACCCTACCCGGCCCGACTGGTACTGTCAGATTTTAAACCCAAACCGAACCAGAATTCACTCACTCTTCGTTATTTGTTCTCCAAGCAAGTATTGTTGCAATATGCTGTGTTTTATGCAAGCATCGTAACCAACATTCGTAACCGTATTGTAACAGTAAAAATACACAGTTTTAACAAGGCACGGCAGCCCTTCAGGACACTAGAGCCGAAGGGGGAAAAAAAACATTGGCTTACTATTTATCAAGCGCTGAAACTTTTCTTGGTGCAGAACAATCTGGAATCATGTGTCTGTCACCTCTTTGCATCCTGAACTTGTTCAATACGTTGAATTTTTGTGACACCTGCACTAAAAAGAAGCTATAAGCAGCACAACGAATGAAACAGAATGCAGGTGTCTCGACATGTTCGACAAGTTCTTTTTTTAACTTGACACAGTGTCTAAAATATGTGGCGGTCCTGCGCAAGATGCTGAAGAAACTGCGAGACACGGTGCAACTGTTAAAGACGTCTATCCAGCATGTGTTTTCATTGGAAAACAATGATAAAACGGAGCAGACGCATGCAAAAAAACACGTTTGGTCTGAATGGCCACTAACACGTCCATTTACTGTGTCTGTGAGTGAGAGCATATGTAAGAAACGAGTTGGGTAGGCCTGTTGATTTTTTTCATTAAATACAAACCCGAAGTCATAGTTGAAAATCTGAACCGAAACCTGCCGTTTTCTCTGGGCTTGTCGGGCCCAGGTTGGTTGCAGGCCTCTGTCTAGGAAGCATCAGTAAAAATGGGCTGAAAATTGTAAATCGGTAACATTTGTACTGTCTATCATTTTCCAGCAAAAGAACGTTTCACTTAGTATTGTTGAACTCTGCTATTTATCAAAAATGCCTCTTAAGAACCGTGACATAATGGTTAGCTGCATCTGGTCTGTGTTTCTGCATTTGTTGTGGTTTCTTGAATGAATAATGGTGTGATCACTGTTGACTGCTCTGCAGATGGTGCTCCCATCCTGGTGTGCTGCAGGGTCTTCAGACCAGCGCAGCTCTTATCAGGTATGTGCTAATTATAAACCCTCAAATTTCATTGCAGCTGTCACACAGTTGCTTACCTGTTTCTTTCTTGTCTCTATTACCTGCCCTAGGTTTCCCAGAGAGTCCAATCATCTGATAGAGCTACCAGAAGACTACAGCGCCCTTATTAACCAGGCCTCCAGCTTCACGTGAGTCACCCCTGGCACACAAATAGAATAAATAAAAACTATTAATAACTAAGACCTCTGGATAAGAGTGGCCAGCTAGACTCATAGATTAATTCCCTTAAATCAATTGATCAACCTGTCTTCCCTTGATCCTGGTGTAGGTGTCCTAAATCAGGAGGGGATAAGTCTCGTGCTCCTACGCTGTGTCTGGTGTGTGGTGCAATGCTGTGCTCTCAAAGCTACTGCTGTCAGACTGAGCTGGAGGGGGAGGATGTGGGCGCATGCACAGCGCACACTTTTGCTTGCGGAGCTGGAGTCGGCATCTTCCTCAGGTTTGTTCAAATATGTAAGCATGTTGGTAAAAATGTGTGAATAATATAAGGAAATTCTTATATACAGTTGTGCTCAAAAGTTTGCATACCTTGGCAGAAATTGTGAAATTATGGCATTGATTTTGAAAATATGACTGATCATGCAAAAAAACTGTCTTAGGATAGTGATCATATGAAGCCATTTATTATCACATAATTGTTTGGCTCCTTTTTAAATCATAATGATAACATAAATCACCCAAATGGCCCTGATCAAAAGTTTACATACCCTTGAATGTTTGGCCTTGTTACAGACACAAGATGACACACACAGGTTTAAATGGCAATTAAAGGTTAATTTCCCACACCTGTGGCTTTTTAAATTGCAATTAGTGTCTGTGTGTAAATAGTCAATGAGTTTGTTAGCTCTCACGTGGATGCACTGAGCAGGCTAGATACTGAGCCATGGGGAGCAGAAAAGAACTGTCAAAAGACCTGCGTAACAAGGTAATGGAACTTTATAAAGATGGAAAAGGATATAAAAAGATATCCAAAGCCTTGAAAATGCCAGTCAGTACTGTTCAATCACTTATTAAGAAGTGGAAAATTCGGGGATCTCTTGATTCCATGTCAAGGTCAGGTAGACCAAGAAAGATTTCAGCCACAACTGCCAGAAGAATTGTTCAGGATACAAAGAAAAACCCACAGGTAACTTCAGGAGAAATACAGGCTGCTCTGGAAAAAGACGGTGTGGTTGTTTCAAGGAGCACAATACGACGATACTTGAACAAAAATGAGCTGCATGGTCGAGTTGCCAGAAAGAAGCCTTTACTGGACCAATGCCACAAAAAAGCCCGGTTACAATATGCCCGACAACACCTTGACACGCCTCACAGCTTCTGGCACACTGTAATTTGGAGTGACGAGACCAAAATAGAGCTTTATGGTCACAACCATAAGCGCTATGTTTGGAGAGGGGTCAACAAGGCCTATAGTGAAAAGAATACCATCCCCACTGTGAAGCATGGTGGTGGCTCAATGATGTTTTGGGCGTGTGTGAGCTCTAAAGACACGGGGAATCTTGTGAAAATTGATGGCATGATGAATGCAGCATGTTATCAGAAAATACTGGCAGACAATTTGCATTCTTCTGCACGAAGGACTTTGACTTTCCAGCAATGACCCTAAGCACAAGGCCAGGTTGACCCTCCAGTGGTTACAGCAGAAAAAGGTGATGGTTCTGGAGTGGCCATCACAGTCTCCTGACCTTAATATCATCGAGCCACTCTGGGGAGATCTCAAACGTGTGGTTCATGCAAGACGACCAAAGTTTTTGCATGACCTGGAGGCATTTTGCCAAGATGAATGGGCAGCTATACCACCTGCAATAATTTGGAGCCTCATAGACAACTATTACAAAAGACTGCACGCTGTCATTGATGCTAAAGCGGGCAATACACAGTATTAAGAACTAAGGGTATGCAGACTTTTGAACAGGGGTCATTTCATTTTTTTTCTTTGTTGCCATGTTTTGTTTTATGATTGTGCCATTCTGTTATAAACTACAGTTTAATATGAATCCCATAAGAAATAAATGTGTTTTGCCTGCTCACTCATGTTTTCTTTAAAAATGGTACATATATTACCAGTTCTCCAAGGGTATGCAAACTTTTGAGCACAACTGTAACCAGTATTCTTGTTCTGGCTCTAGATTTTGATTGGATGAGCCATGTTTTGAAGCCGTCAAAAAATTATTGAAAAATTCACTGCACATTCATAGAATTCTATATTTAAGTCAACATGAAATAAAAATTGACACGATTTACATTCTTAATGCATGTTGCTGGTCTTATTGTAAAAGATGAATTGATGCACAATATTCCAAAGAGAAAAATTGTGTCTTTAGTCAAAATTCAATAACTTGCTTAAGCCTCTGACATGACATGTCGAATTACATTACCAGTTCTTCTAACTTTTAAACCCCTCCCCTTCAACCATCTGCCTTCATTCTGGTATCTAATGCTCGCTTTCCGCTATTCCTGATGGATTAAATCAGCCCTGCCCAACATTTTTTGCACTTGTGGAATTTTCTTGTTTTACTCTAACAATATCATGCAAGATTGCTGTTGGTCCATATATCAGCACGGCTGTGATTGGCTTTGATTATAATAATGTACTGATATATTGACCAACAGCATGATTTTGAGTGTGAAATTGCTTTTATTCAACAGTTTAACAATTAAACAACTTTTCCACCAGCAAAATTAGTTCAAAAAGAAGGCAACGCATCAAGCAGAACTCCACTCTGCACTGCTCTCACACTCTGGTTTTGAACTAGTGCCTTTCGTAAACTAATCAGTGCTCCTGAAAGAAACTTTTAAGTGAATAAATCGTTCTCAATCACTTTCATTGTTTCTGTTGTTTTTTTATGAATCAGTTACTGACCCGTAACAAAAAAGACGCTCATTTGTCGCCACCTACTGGTGTAAACATGCAATGTTGAATGCCAAGAACCTGGAGAAGCAGAGTGATACAAATAGTGAAACGTCCCAGTGCTGTAGGACTGTTTTTTTAGCACTTACTGAATGCAGTTTGGCCGATCAGATTCTAGGACCAAAACGGATTGTTGTATAAATCAGAATACAGAAGTAAAATGGTTGTGAATGCTATTTCATGTTGACTTTAATGTGCCAACTTGCTGATTTGATTGGTTAAGAACGAAGGCCACATCCACACTTCTGTTTAACCCTATAACGCCGCCTGTATCAAATTGTGCATCATTAACATGATACAAATTTTGTAGAAAATCCTGCTCTCTGCAGTGTACTTGGTGGATGTTTCCGGGCATTTGTTGATAGAAAAATATTTGTTAAAATTTTCCAAAAATGTCTGCTTTTGTATTGCATGCTATATATATATATAATTTTTTTTTTTTTTTTTTTTTTTTTTTTTTTTGGTGAAATCTTTGCTGATTTTAATAAAGTAAAAGTGACAGTAATGATTAATATAATATAGTTTCGGATATTTTAAAATTAGCATTTGCTGAATATAAGCAATTGTTCTTGGTTAAAATTTTGTACATTATTTTACTGAAAAAGCAAGTCGAAATCCATGTATCACATATGATACAACAGGCTTTTGAGATATATCTCTCAATCACCATTCCATTCATGCCTACCACAAAAAAACAAACAAAAAAAAATCACAGACCATTGAACTTTTTATAAGATATATTTGAAGTGTGAAGTAATATTTCTGTGTATTTTCATATATGCAGCCTGCTGTGTCATTATAAAGATCTCATTATTTTACTTTACAAGCTATTATGAGACCCAGCGAAAACGTTTTACAATTTCCCTTTGTTAAATGTCAATATAGTGTTTGGTGCATAAAATACATATGATAAAAATTGTTTATTGAAAAAAGAATATTTTATTCAAATTGTATTTGATGTGCTGAATTGAACTGTGATACATTTCAGTCTATATATAGACCAAGGAGAGGAAAATTGTCATGGCCAAACTCTCAAACATTTGGTATCTCTGAAAATAAACATTTGGTATCACTGAAAAGCCCAGGGAGTCCTCTGATGATACCTGCATCGCTGACAGTGAAAACTGTCTCATGGTTAGGACTTAAGCCTCAGGCCAAGGCCACTATAAAGAAATAATAAACAGTCTAAAGGAGACTGCAGCTTGAAACTGAATTAAGGATATGCAAATTTTATCCATTACTGCTGCAGTGCAAAACAAGGTGCAGCAGTATCAAAACAAAATGTCCAAAAATCACAAAAAGACACGTTAGGGCTGAAACAATAACAATAATAAATCGATGAATAGTCGTTTGATCTAATTGAACATAACATGAGATCACATTCAACTCTAATGATGAGTGTTCTCTAATAATGTTCGCGCCTGACTGAGGAGAGGAAAAATTACACAGCTCACAGTCCAGATTCACTCTAAACTTTCCAAACATTTTCAGGTGATGTAGATTGCAAAGTATGAGGGAATTATAATGCAAGTATACAAAATAAGTAAATACAGAAGCACTCTCGTTGTTGAATAAGCGGAGCCGGATTTGTCGTTCAAATGAAGCAAAACTTGCATGTTGAGCGCCTTTAAAGGAAACACGCCGGCGTTACATCTTAAATGCAGTTATATTTAATGCGCTATAGCTTTATTAAAGTTCAAATAATACAGAAGCAGATCATGTAAATAACTACAAACTCCGACACTGGCATTTCTCTGTGCAGTCAGCGTCTCTTCTATGAGTTGCGCGAATGTCCCGATCTAAGGGGGAGAGATTGAAACTGCATCCATCTGATGCACACTCTGTCGCAGGGATGCTCATCCCTCGAGCGCACTCGCTTGCTGCAGCTAGATTATAACGTGATGGCTCGCGAATTATTGAATCATAATACATGCGTCACTGTGCATTTCTTATCATGAAGAAAACTGGCAATATACAGCTTTATTAATGTGTTTTTTTTTTTTTTTTTTTTTTTTTTTTTTTTTTTTGTGAGTTAAAGATGGATTGAAGTGAACAGAAAGGTGAGAGAGGGTTGTCTTCTCATTATACACTGCAACAAAATATGTTTTTGTTTTTGTTTTGGCTTGTTTTCCAATATACATATCTAAAACTCCTTTAAAACAATGTACATTTACTTTAGCAGCTATACTGCAGAAGAATAAATTGTTATCTGAGAATGTTGAATATAATATTAAAAATACAAATATTTTAAAATATCTAAAAGTCCTTTAAAAAAAGATGCATTCACCTGAGAAGCAGCATATAAGATATTTAGACTTGCTTTTAGAGAATAGATCTTGAATATAAGTATATTTTGTCTTTACTGCAATTGTAGAAGTATAACCAAGTGAAAAAATCCACTTATATACAAAAAACACTTATATTTAAGATACATTCTCTTAAAGCAAGTCTAAATATCTTATATGTTGCTTCTCAAGTAAATGTATATTATTTTAAAGGTTTTTAGACTATTTTAAAGGAAAGCAAGACAAAAACACTTGATAACAATAGGATTTTTTGCAGTGAATTTCTTTAATGAATTAAACTTAATTCAGTGAATGTCATTTAGAGATGATTTAATCATTAAAAGATGATTTTGTCCACTTTATTGTTAGTAAGCATGTTTAATACAAACTTAAGTTGGGCACAAGCTGAATAATCGGTTAAGAGCTAATAATCAATCGTTGCAATAATCACCGAATAGTTGAATAATCGTTCTAATAATCGTTAGATTAATCGATTATCAAAATAATCGTTAGTTGCAGTCCTACACGGCACACACATCTTAATCATTTTGAAGAGCCGCTTTCCATAGATCAAGGTCAAATACAACAAGAAACATAAATAACACACCACAAAAGAAACAGTCTTAAAAACAGACCACCATAGAAATTCATCAGATTAGAAACCAACCAAACAAACAGTTGTACATAAAAACACACCCTCTCAAACACATACACACATTCAAACAAAAAACCTGACATACAAAAGGACAAATTCATTTGCTCGCAGATTTTTCCCACATTGGCTTGGCTTCTATTGATATCCAAGAAGCACATTAGGAGGCCTAAATGGATAATTCGCCCAAAAATGAAAATTCAGACAGAATTATAATTTTTGGGCGAACTACCCCTTTAAAAGAAATGTATTGCAGCATTTGAGATAATGGGGAGAGAGGATGCGGTGTAGCCTGTATGTGGCGATATCTCTGCATACCCAAAGCTCAGATGAGCGCTGAGGGACATTTGTGCTTGACTTGAAGGGCAGCAGCACCATTTAATTCCAAAGCGATCTGAAACCAATATATTTAATCAAACTACCTTTGAAAATAATTTAAGATTATTCGGAGAAGACAGAAATTAAATAGCATTCCTATGAAGAATATTTGAGTTGCCAAAGAACCCATATTGTTGAGGTTCTTCACCTTGACTATATATCTTTCTAAATATGCATTTATATTATTTAAAAAACTAAAAAAAAAGCCTCAGGAGGATAATGACCTTTTAAAGCCTTATGTATCAAATATGATACATAAAAAATAGAAAATGTGCATATTTTTTTATTTTCTTTTTTTATTTCTTTATATAGTTTGTCTAATGGTACTAAAAACTGAGAATTTTCGGACAATTCGTTTATTTGTCAGGCTTTACAGGGTTAAGTTTGAAACCTCCGTTTTCCATTTCCTTACAAGAAGTATGCAGTTATGCAGAGCGTTTTCAAAAGTCTCAATTTTCGGTGTAGAAAAACACCGTTCTACTGTGGATTAGAGGCGTTACTGTAGTAAGCTGTCTGTGTTTTCAAACTAAAGTGCGTTTGTGTGGACGTGGCTTTGGGCTAAGAACTCTATTTCCTTCTGGAAGAATTATTTGTGATTATTATTATGAAAATAATGAAGCACATGGCCACGAGAGGCCGGGTGTTACAGTGATCTCACCAAGGTTTAGGGGGTTTTAGGCAAAGTCCCTTTCAAGGCATGTCAGTCCACTCGGTGTCCATCTGGGAAACGCTCCCGAGACGCTATTTTCTATGAATACAAGCTGCATAACAGTACAACTCCGGCCTTCTGGGTCATTCACGCATGGATTTTTGCTGATTGGTGAACATCCTCCATTATACCTTCCCTGTCAAACCCCTCTGACTATCAAACATATCCTACTGAACTGTAACACCTTTGAAACCGTCAGACAGTGATTTTATTCAGAGACATACTTAATGGTAATATTTAGAAAGGTATCACATGAACGTATTTTAGAATTTTTATTTTGCATTAATCTCAAATGTCTTATATAGCTTTGTAAATTGTATAAATGTATTGTTTACCACGTGCTTGCCAAGTGAATAGCCTTGTTGCTGGCATGGCGTTAAAAGTTAATAAACAAACAAACAGTACAACTACTAAATCTCCAAAATGGTTGGTCAAGATTATGATCAAAGAATATTTAAAATCAGCAGTAAAATCTGACAACAATGGTATCATATATTGTGCTACTTTAGCTCAGATCATGCTAAAAAATTATATTTTTCAGGCCGTGCATGCGCGTTCTTGAAACATGAAAGTGATTGGTTCTTTTACCTGTAAGGTGGGACTTCCTTCCGCCATATTAGGTGTTCCAGTGTTTTCCATTCAATAAAGTGCTCCGTCTCTGGCTAAACAGTCAGTGGTTTTAGGAGCTCCATTGTCACTGTCACAACCTTGAGTGACTTGTTGCTTTATAATTGTCAGCATGACATGAATCTGTATGTGTTTGTGTTTCAGGGTGCGTGAGTGTCAGGTTCTGTTCCTGTCTGGTAAAACTAAGGGCTGTTTTTATGCTCCCCCATACCTGGATGACTACGGTGAAACAGACCAAGGGCTCAGGTACAACAAACACACCCTCCGTCACATATATTTTAAGCATAGAGTTACCCATAACAGGTGTGAAAGATTAATTGTTGTATCGTCTCTCTTAGACGGGGAAACCCTTTACACTTGTGCCAAGAGCGTTACAGAAAGATCCAGAAACTGTGGCGTCAGCACAGCATCACAGAGGAAATTGGCCACGCCCAAGAGGCCAATCAGACTTTGGTGGGCATTGACTGGCAGCACCTGTGAAGTCATGTACCGTTTTTCCACGTACGCCCAACCATAACATGTAAGGGGGACACGCACAGCAGGACTAGAGGTTGCCAAGGCATCACCAAGGCCTCTTGCTCTTCCTCCACCCCCATCTTCATCTTTCTGGCAGTGGATGAATGCATTACTTCTCATTTTCTTTTCTGTTTTGGGGAGATTTATTATTATAATTTTTTTTTAATAATATAAATACATATTTAAAAAGATATATAATCAAGGTGAAGAACCTCAACAATATGGGTTCTTTGGCAACTCAAATATTCTTCATAGGAATGCTATTTAATTTCTGTCTTCTCCGAATAATCTTAAATTATTTTCAAAGGTAGTTTGATTAAATATATTGGTTTCAGATCGCTTTGGAATTAAATGGTGCTGCTGCCCTTCAAGTCAAGCACAAATGTCCCTCAGCGCTCATCTGAGCTGTGGGTATGCAGAGATATCGCCACATACAGGCTACACCGCATCCTCTCTCCCCATTATCTCAAATGCTGCAATACATTTCTTTTAAAGGGGTAGTTCGCCCAAAAATTATAATTCTGTCTGAATTTTCATTTTTGGGTGAATTATCCATTTAGGCCTCCTAATGTGCTTCTTGGATATCAATAGAAGCCAAGCCAATGTGGGAAAAATCTGCGAGCAAATGAACTTGTCCTTTTGTATGTCAGGTTTTTTGTTTGAATGTGTGTATGTGTTTGAGAGGGTGTGTTTTTATGTACAACTGTTTGTTTGGTTGGTTTCTAATCTGATGAATTTCTATTGTGGTCTGTTTTTAAGACTGTTTATTTTGTGGTGTGTTATTTATGTGCAGGGTGTTTGTTGTATTTGACCTTGATCTATGGAAAGTGGCTCGTGTGTGCCAAGTCGTCTTGTGATTTTCCTTTTTTTTTTTTTTTTTTTTTTTGGACATTTCGTTTTGATACTGCTGCACCTTTTTTGGCACCGAAGCAGTAATGGATGAAATTTGCATATCCTTAATTCAGTTTCAAGCTGCAGTCTCCTTTAGACTGTTTATTATTTCTTTATAGTGGCCTTGGCCTGAGGCTTTAGTCCTAATCATGAGACAATTTTCTTTGTCAGCAATGCAGGCACATATACACACACAATTGCTTCTTTCCGATACAAGTTTTCATACCTCGCTCAAGTGAGATAAGATGCCTGTTTCTAATGCAGTGAGCATATTTCCTGCGACACTTTTGGTGGTTGCAGCAGTATATTACATCACAGACTGACTTGTTAATATGTGAATTCTTGTATAAATGGGTATATTGTACTATATTGTAAAACATTAATGAAATAAAAACAAAAAATACACTGTTTAAATGTGCTAGTAAAATGCATTGTTGATAAGCCAATTAACCATTCTTATAAGGGTTAAAGGTGTCATTCTTTGAAACCGTCTGACATTTGTGAAGTAAATGTTTTTAAATATTTTAAACTTTTAGATGTATGAAGAAAGAAAAGTGACAGGGCTGACGGTTTTTATTTAATTTTACATTACAAGCCTTGCTGAAACTAAAAGGTGCTTCTTAGAGAGTGTAATGCTGATATTTCTACAAATACAGTGGCAAGAAAAAGTGTGTGAACCCTTTGGAATTAGCTGGTTTTCTAAATTAATCATAGAATAAGATCTCATATTCATTAGTCACAATTATAGACAAAACACAATGTGCCAAAGCTATGAACACACAAACAATGATATTCTTTCTTTATTGAACACGTCCCATTAAACATTAACAGTGCTTTTGAAAAAATAAGTGAACCCCTAGGCAAAGATGACAAAAAAGAAAAGGAAATCAGAGTCAGTAGTTGACAAACCTGTCATCCAAGTAATGAAAATAAATTGGAGGTGTGGGTTAGAGGTACTCTGACTTATAGAAAGCACTCAAACATTTTGAGTTTGCTATTCACAAGAAGCACCGGCTGACGTTGGCCATGCCTCGCAAAAAGGTTTCAGAAAACCTGCGATCAAGAATTGTTGCTTTGCATAAAGCTGGAAAATTATACAGTTATCTTGAAGAGCTTAGATATTCCTCTGTCCACAGTTATACAAATTGTCTGTAAATTGAGATGATTTAGTACTGTGGCTACTCTCCCTAGAAGTGGCTGTCCAGCCAAGATGACTCAAAGGACACACCACAGAATGCTCAATGAGGTCAAAAAAAAAAAAGAAAAAGTCTCTAGAATCGGGGCGGAGTGGGACTAAAAAGTGGCCGTGGACTTTCTGGCCCAGAGCAGCCCACCAAACCCGGCCCACACCATAACACACCGGCTCATTGATTAGATTTTCCGGCACAATTTCACATTTAAACATAAAGCTACTGTAAATGTGATGAGTGGGTTTTTTAGAGAAAGCACTAAAACAAGCACTTTATAGCTTAGACAAATAACATGTCCGAGAACTTTTTTCCCAACATACAGATGTTAGGTTAAAATGTACATGAAAGTACAAGGGAAAATTTGTATTTTAGATGCTGTGACAAGTCAGCATTTCTTCAAAGTTTTTAAAGATCTCAGTCACCTTTCAACTTATTTCTAGAAGTGCAAATAAACTATTGTTTTAATATAAGGTTGTGGAAACAACAAGTATAATAATAATATATAAACTGGCAGCCAAAAGTTTGGAATAATGTACAGATTTTGCTGTTTTGGAAGGAAACTGGTACTTTAATTCACCAAAGTGGCAATCAGCTGATCACAAAGTATAGTCAGGACATTACTGATGTAAAAAACAGCACCATCACTATTTGAAAAAAGTAACTTTTGATCAAATCTAGACAGGCCCCATTTCCAGCAGCCATCACTCCAACACCTTAACCTTGAGTAATCATGCTAAATTGATAATTTGATATTAGAAAACCACTTGCCATTATATCAAAGTTGAAAGCTATTTGGTTTGTTAAATGAAGCTTAACATTGTCTTTGTGTTTGTTTTTGAGTTGCCAAGTATGCAATAGACTGGCATGTCTTAAGGTCAATATTAGGCCAAAAATGGCAAAAAAAGAAACAGCTTTCTCTAGAAACTCGTCAGTCAATCATTGTTTTGAGGAATGAAGGCTATACAATGCTTGAAATTGCCAAAAAAAAAAAAAAAACTGAAGATTTCATACAAAGGTGTACACTACAGTCTTCAAAGACAAAGGACAACTGGCTCTAACAAGGACAGAAAGAGATGTGGAAGGCCAGATGTACAACTAAACAAGAGGATAAGTACATCAGAGTCTCTAGTTTGAGAAATAGATGCCTCACATGTCCTCAGCTGACAGCTTCATTGAATTCTACCCGCTCAACACCAGTTTCATGTACAACAGTAAAGAGAAGACTCGGGTGCAGGCCTTATGGGAAGAATTGCAAAGAAAAAAACACTTTTGAAACAGAAAAACAAAAAGAAAAGGTTAAAGTGGGCAAAGAAATAAAGACATTGGACAACAGATAATTGGAAAAGAGTGTTATGGATCTTAACCCCATTGAGCTTTGGTTGGATCAGCTAGACCAGGGGTCGGGAACCTATGGCTTGCGAGCCACAAGTGGCTCTTTGTTAAAAATCAAGAGGCTCGCTGGGTGTCTCACCATTCGCCAACACATGATCATTTAAAACGTCATAAAAAGTGTGATAACAAAAAGTCACAGACAATTTTTTGATTTCCTTTCTCCCGAATTTGTCATACAGCCTACTCCTGGTGAACAAGGTTTGAAATTAACACCCACCAAATGCTGATTTTTCATGTGCAGTGGCGGGTAATTTTGCTGATGTACCAGCCACTGTGGAGGGCGACCTGTAAGACTTCTTGGGGTGATATATGACAAGAAATTAGACACAAAGACGCACGTTTGATGAAACGTGTGATTATATTTTGAAGAACAGACGAAAGAAAAGTTGCCAATGTGCGTCTGATTTGATATGTGTGCGCAGTGAGCTCTGCTGTTCATAACTGCAATGAAAGCGCTTTTCTAAGACATGCACATGCATAGAGTTCTGGGCCTCGTTTCCCAATAACTGTTGATCTTAGCGGTTAAGAGCATTGTCTACTAGCAATTTTACGAACATTCTTTATTTTTTATGTGAGCCCAGGGTGTGATATACTGTAGTACCTGCCAAATGCAACGAGGCTCAATCCAGTTTGCAAGCTCCTTTGTCCAAATGAGTAATTTTGCTCTTCTACCCGCAACAGGCGGGTGACCTGTAAGACGTCTCGGAGTGACACATGACAAGAAATGCCGTTAGTCAAAAAGACGAAGAAACTTTATTATATTTTTGTTATATAAGAACAGACAAAAGAAAAGCTGTCAATGCTCGTGTCTGATTCGCTGTTTGTTCAGAGGCATGCAGTGCGACACTGTCTCGTGGAACACAAAAGAGTTATCACTCCTTTTTCTCTGTTTCATTCGTCTGAAAACTTTTTGCAAGAATAATGTCATCTATGAGAATGCTGCAAATGATCTCCAATCATCTCAGAAGGTGCAGTGAGTTTCAATTTATTTCCACGGAGCAGTTCGCTCTCACGCATTGTGAATGCAACTCTGTTATATATAATACATATACAGTATTTGTATTAAAGAAACAAAGATGATAGTGATTAAATCATAAAATAAGACACTATGAACCTAAAATTGAGTTCTATTATATTTTCTTTAGGCAGCATAAACTGTATTACCAAAACGCAATACAAACACATTCAATAAGAACACACATTTGGCAGGATGTTTTTGGGAAAACAAGGGAATTTATTAGGCGTATTTATTATGATGATGATTATTATTATTATCTTTAAAGTAACTGTCTTTAGTTCTTAATTTGTTTCTTAATTAGTAATTTTTCACCTATTGTCATTGATGGATGCTTACGTGATGGCAAATGGGGCCACTGGAGATGGCAAATGTTTGGATTTGAGGTGGTTATATATAAGATTTTTGATCACTTCATTATCTGAATTGCTTTTTCGTTTAGTTTAAAGTGCAATTTGAATTTAGAAATGTATCTTACGTTTTTCATTTCAATAAATGTATTTAATTTTTAAAGTCAATAAAGCAAAAATATTCACTGACCCTTGGCAGGGGGGTTGAGGATATAATCGGATATCTTTTAAGGCGATTATCGTTAAAATATTTTTTACATATCGCCCAGCCCCAAAAAGGAAGTGCACTTTTTCATGAACAATTTTAAAATTTAATTTTATGTTGACCCATAAACACAAACACATGTACTCAATTCCATATTACATGTTACCTATTAATTGTTGCATATTTGTTTTCTTTTTGTGTTTTTGAATAGTCTATGGGCATAATAAAAAAAAAATATTTTACTGAAAAACTTAGTTTTTTGGAAATAGTAAATTATTAGTTTGTGCTATGGTTCTTTCAAAAAAAATGCATCAACCAAAAATTTAAAAATTGGCTCCTCGGTGAAAAAAGGTTCCTGACCCCTGAGCTAGACTGTAAGGTGCGTGAGAAGTGCCTGACAAGACAGCCACATCTATGGCAAGTGCTACAGGAAGTGTGGGGTGAAATGTCACCTGAGTATCTGGACAAACTGACAGCTAGAATGCCAAGGATCTGCAAAGCTGTCATTGCTGCACATGGAGGATTTTTGGATGATAAATCTTTGAAGTAGTTTAAGAAGTTCTGAACATTTTTTTCAAATTGTGATAGTAATTTAATAAATTTAATAAAAGTACAAATTTCTTTCCATAAGAGCAATATCTGTAAATATGTATATACTGTATAGCTATACAAGATCATAAAATGATCTTCAGTTAGATGAAGAAAGTGTCACACAGCAGGACATTGATGACAGTGCTTAAAATTTCTATGTGTAAATATTTATTTAAAAAATCAATGAAAACAAAGTTGGCCAGAATATGCACATAAAATATAAACAAATATAAATATATGTAAAAAAAATAAAAATAAACATACCTCTTAGAGTGTAGAACTTTGCAGACATTTTGCAGATGAATTGCTCATATTTTCCCTCTGTGTGAGTTTGTTGCATCTTTATATCTTCAGTTTTAATTGCTTCCCCAGATTATTCTTGAGGAAAAAGTGAAACGCCCTATGCTTTGACAAGTGCTGTTTCTGCTATACTTTAAACAAGGTAAGCCTCAAAGTCTCAAATTGCCACAAATTAATATTTTTATTTTCTAAAATTTTATCAGGTGTGAGCATTATTCAGCAAGCCGCACTTCAGCTCCTACTAATGCTTTGCAGTATGAATAAATTATGCAAAACTTTGAGAGAGTTTGTAGATTCAAATTTGAGAACTTGTACAAAAAATATTTGTATTCGCAAGTTGAAATTTACACTCACAGCAACGATGTGAATACTTGTAAAATACAATTGAATGTTGCAACTTGCATTCACTGACAATAATCAAAAACCTGTTTTGAATTCAAAGTTGTAGACAAATAGTCACAAATGTGTAAAATGACATTCACATAAACACAACGACAGACACAAACTTGTATTACATATTTACTTTTGTACTTAAATTCACTTTCGCAGTAGATCCACAAATCAGCAGTTACAACCTCTCAAATCTGACACTGCAACTTCAAATCTTCCCACCTTGACTTTTGCAACTACTTTTGCAATAAACCTGTAGCAAAACTCACTTGTGCACTTGTAAACCCAAATGCGAGAGAGCAAGCTAACTGTGTTGGGCAGGGCCAATGAAGTTGTGACCAATCACAAGAGCTGGAACAACTGCTGGACCAATCAAAACTGATCATCTTAAAATGCAATGAAGTCACGCAACTACGCCAGCACCATTTTTTGTAGCAAAACAAGTCCAATGGCTGGTTGATGCAGTGGCAGTATAAGTTAAGTAACTTGACTATTAAATGATTTAGAGTGAGTTTATCATGTATCAAATCAAATGAGACAATTTTGTTGATCAATGCAGAATTTGGTGCCGACAGACCAAACATGTAATGTCTAAGGATGGCAATGAGAAATTCTTTTAAGAAATGTTTCTGCAGGATGTTTGTATTCAGTAAAACTACATGGGATGTGTCAATCTAGCCAGCTGTGATTAGCCACGAGTTGCATATTTCCATGAAAACATGAAATAGAGGTTAGGTACCAATAGGTATAAGAGTGAAGTATCTCAATTATCAGCAGAGAACTGTTCCTAAATCTTTCAGAATAACACTTTTTATTGATTCACACAACTGACAAAGAAAAGCAAAACATATATTCACAGAATCAACATTTAACCCCCATTATTCCCTTTCCCCCTCCCAATCCCCAACTCCACCCTGACCCTCAACAAATATCCCTGTGGTCACACTTGAGTATACACACAAAAGAAAAAAAGAAAGATATATATATATATATATATATAAAACAAATCATACACATTTAAAACTACACTTCTCTCTCCACTGCCCCTGCCCGAGTAGCTGCCCCATTTTTTATTAAATTAATCTAAACTACCTAGCCTTCTACATGACATTTCCTCGAATGCCGCCACCCTCTCCATCTCTGTGCACCACTCTTGAAATGAGGGCGCTCCAGCCGACTTCCGTCCCTTGATCTTCCAATCATAACACTGGCTAGGACCCAATTTTTTATGTATTTATCCCCTATATTAATGACCACCCCATCACCTAAAAGAGTCTGGGGCAAAATGAAATTTAAGTGCCCAATACGTCACACATAAAACTCTGAACCCTCAACCAAAACTCATGGATCTTAACACAGCACCAAAAAACATGGGTTGTGTCCCCATCTTCTGATGGGGACACAATCAGAATAGCAGGTAGGTGTGTCTTTCAGACCAAGCCTTTACAATCTAGAGGGGGTCCAATAGAATCGATGTAAAATCTTAAACTGCATAAGTCGCACCCTTGCATCTCTAGATGTAGACTTGACGTTTTTTAGAATCCTATCCCACACTCCCTCCTCTAATACCAAGTTTAGATCTTTCTCCCATAATCTCTTGAGAGAAGCCGAAGCTCTGTCCCCCAGACTCTGAATTAGCAGGGAGTAATACACTGATGCCTCATGACCTTTTCCAAAAGCCGGGGGGGGTATGCTACTCCCAAAAATAGTACAGAGCAGGTGGCGCAGCTGTAAATACCTAAAGAACTGAGATCTGGGAATCCCAAAATGTTGAACCATATTTTCAAAGGATCTCAATACTCCACTCTTATATATGTCACCGAGCATATTAACCTCCCTCTCAATCCACTCTGTCCAGCAGAAAGGGGACTTATTAATACATAATTTTGGGTTCAGCCATATGCTCGAGGCTACATTTAAATAAATGTCTGAATTAAACACTCTGGACACTTTTGTCCATACCGAGTGCAAATGTGAGATAACGGGGTGTAACTTAACTTCTCCGGTTAGTTTGATAGAAAGGCTTTGCAATGGTGAAATAGGGGCAAGAACTTCCTGTTCAATACAAAACCAGGGAGGGGCTCTCTCAGCTGGAAGCGGTCAATAAGCCAAATGTCTGAGACTGAATGCATAATAATAAAACAAAATCTTGGGTAGGCCTAGCCCACCTTTGTCAATCGGCCTATGCAATTTATTGAAATGTAATCTGGGACAATTACCATTCCAAATGAAGGACTTCGCTATGCTATCAAATTGCTTGAAATAAGAGATGGGGACATCTATAGGGAGAGATTGTAGCAGGTAGTTGAATTTTGGAATACAATTCATTTTAATAACATTAACCTTCCCAATCATAGATAAATGTAATGAAGCCCACCTGCCCACATCGCTCGAAAACCTTTTTATTAAAGGGTCAAAATGAACTCTAACTAAATCACACAAATTTGCTGGGAATAAAATACCCAAATACTTAATGCCCTGTTTGGGCCACTGCAAGGCATCTGGCTGAAAAGCCATTACCGGGCAGTACGCTGTCAGAGCCAACGGATTTAATTTAATTGGATTTAGACCAATTAACTCTGTATCCTGAGAATTTAGAAAAGGAATTAATAATTTGGTGGAGGCAAGGCATAGATCTAGTGGGGTCGGAGACGAATAATAAAATATAATCTGCGTAAAGCAAAAGCTTATTCGCCAAACCTCACGCCATCACCCCTGGAAAATCATCCTCCTTCTTATTGCGGCTGCTAATGGTTCCATGGCAAGACAGAACAATAATGGGGAAAGAGGGCAACCCTGCCGGGTGCCCCTATTCAAAGTAAAATAATCTGAAATTAATCAATTTGTTTGTACTACCGCTACCGGGTGTCTGTAAAGTAACTTAATTCATCCAATAAAAGTATTCCGGAACCCGTACATTTCCAAAATCTTAAAAAGATAATCCCATTCTACCATATCAAACGCCTTTTCGGCGTCAAGTGAGATGGCAGCAACCGGAGTCTGATCATTTGCCACTGACCACATGATATTGATGAAACGCCTAATGTTATCAGAAGAGCTAAGGCCCCGAATAAACCCAACCTGATCTACACTACCGTTCAAAAGTTTAGGGTCACTTACTCATTCTTTATTTTTTATTTTTTCACATTTTAGAATAGTAATAGTAAATTCATCACAACTATGGAATAATAGAAATAGAAATATGGGAATTATGTTGTGACTAAAAAAATCCAAAATAAATCAAAACTATGTTGTATTTTAGCATCTTCAAAGTGGCCACCCTTTGCCTACATTTTGCAGAAATGTACTCTTGGCATTTTCTCAACCAACTTCTTGAGGTATCACCCTGTGATGCGTTTTAAACAGTATTGAAGGAGTTCCCATCTATATGCTGGGCACTTAGTGGCTGCTTTTCTTAATTATTCTTTTTTTTTTTTTTTTTTAAATACAATTTTAGTTTTGTAATTAAATATATTAATATGTTGGCACAATTATATTTTTGTCTACAAAACTAATTTCAAACATTTAAGCATACGTCTTCAGATCAAAAGGTTTTTAAGATCATGAGAAACTTTTCAGGCAAGTGACCCCAAACTTTTGAACAGTAGTTTATATGTATAAGAGATGTCATAACTTTACTTAATCGGTTAGCCAAAATTTTTGACAATATTTTAACGTCTAGCTGGATCAGGAAAATTGGATGGTAACTCTTACACTCGCTTGGATCTTTGTCCTTCTTAAGGATCAGACTGATCTGGGCTTGTGTCATGGTTGGCAGAAGCTTTCCATTCTTTAATGATTCTGTATAAACTTTTAGCAAAAGTGGAGCCAGTTCTGTAGCATAAGATCTAAAAAATTCAGCAGCAAAGCCACCTGGCCCCGGAGCCTTGCCTAAAGGCAAGGTCTTAATTACCTCACCAAGCTCCTCCAAGGTTATCTCAGAATCAAGATAATTTTTTTGCTCAGCCAACAGTTTAGGAAGTTCTAATGGTTCCACAAAGTTTCTAATATCCTCTTCAGTAGACAAAGATGTGGAACTATAATGATCAAGATAGAATTCTTTAAAAGCATTATTAATATCAGTGGCCAAGGTAAATATTTCACCACTAGCAGATTTCACTGAGGGAATGGTAGAAAAAGAATCTCTCTGTTTTATATATCTATCTAGAAGCTTCCCTGCTTTGTCCCCTGACTCAAAGTATGACTGTCTTGCCCTGAATAGCCAAAACTCCACCTTCCGAGACAAAATAGTATTATATCTGTATTTCAATCGGGTCAATTTTCTGAGGCTATTAGACGACATTTGGCGCTTCAGCTCTGCCTCGACACTTTTAATATTCCCTTCCAAATTCACGAGTTCTTTTGCTTTTGGGTTTTTTGGTGAATGGCCCCTAAGAAGTGCCTCCCAAGCCACACCCACAGAGGATACTGAGGACCAGTTGGTCTCCATATAGACATTGATTTCAGCCTTTAGCATTTATTGGAATTCAGGATTTTGCAAGAGGGATACATTAAAGCGGCAACTATATCATTTCCTTTTCTTCATATGTGGCAACACCTCTAAACACACCAGGGTGTGATCTGAGACTAAAATGTTTCCAATTGAGCTATCACCGACAGATGAATGTATAGTCCCTACCAGATGGGTTCAAAAGTCTCCAAATATCTGTAAGACCAAGATTTTTACACATCCTGTGAAGCATCAATGTTGCTCTAGGGGCTTGCACACTTTTGCTTCAATATGATCAAGGACTGAGTCCATCAAAAGATTAAAGTCTCCTCCCAATATTATATCATGAGGGGGTGCCAGTGGCTTGCAACATCCCTTCAAGATTTATAAAAAAGCCCTGATCATCAATGTTAGGTGCATAAATATTAGCCAAAATAAGACTTTGTCCCTGAATTTCATCTAAAACAATAATGACTCTTCCTAATTTATCTTTACTCTGTTTGAGACATTTGAATTGTAGATGTTTACTTATCAGTGTAATGACTCCTCTGCTCTTACTCTATAAAAAAAAAATGCCAAACCCATATCTTTTCAAATTTTTCAGCTTCCTGCAGAGAAAGGTGTGTTTCTTGAAGAAACACTAGATCATATTTCTTACGCTTAAGAAGAGAAATAACCTTCCTTCTTTTTATGGGGTGCCCCAACCCATTCACATTCCATGTGGAGAGAGACAATCCACTCATATTAACATTTGACATATTGACATATAAGAAAAAACTAGATTGTTTGTCAAAAACAAGATTATAAAGACCACATTCCAACATAAGTGCAACAATCAAACCCCGAACATCCCGTAGAACAAAAAAAAAAAGAAAAAAGAAAAACGTGTACATTAACCCCACGCACGACAGCGCCAAATGGCGTCCATCCCTCCGAACTCAAACAGTCCATGCATGCCTACGAGAGCCCCCGCGATAAACTTGCCATCAGATTGCTCAAGTCCGATGCTTCTATACACATTTTGTGTGACAGAATTACACAGCAAAATATAATCTATAAAACAAACTCCAGCCAAAAGGCAGAATAAACACAAAGAGCATGTAGCTTCATCCATAAAACTGTCCTGAAGGTGTGTTATTCTACTAAATAAACTCCAGCCGCTAGGCGGAACCAGCACAAAAAGAATGCGCAGATTCTTCAAACAGTCAAGTGAATATTCAGTGAGCCGGTCCACTCGGCTGCAACATGAGTACAAGCAAATGACTTACTCCAATGACTTTGCAAGAAATATTCCACAAAATAAACTCCAGTCGATAGGTGGCACCAGCACAAAAAAAACATGCAGGTTCCTCAAACTGTCAAGTGGATGTTCAGTGAGCCGGTCCACTCGGCTGCAACATGAGTGCAAGCAAATGACTTACTCCAATGACTTTGCCAGAAATACTCCACAAAATAAACTCCAGCCGGTAGGCGGAATAAGCACAAAGAGCGTGTAGCTTCATCCACAAAACCGTCCCGAAGGTGTGTTGCTCTACAAAATAAACTCCAGCTGCTAGGCAGAACCATCACAAAAGGAGCGTGCAGAATCTTCAAACAGTCAAGCGAATGTTCAGTGAGCTGGTCCACTCGGCTGCAACGTGAGTACCACAAGATGACTTACTCACTCCATTGACTTTATGAAGGACATCGCTTGCTGTGGGCTTGTGATTGTTTTACGGCCATCCTTAGCATCTATTCTCAATTTGGCCAGGAATATCAGTGAAAAAGTGACCTTCTGTTGATGTAAATGTTTCTTGCATTCCTTGAATCTATCACGTTTCCCTCTTTTCGAGTTCGCAAAGTCTGGGAACAAGAAAATGCTGTGGTTCTTCCAAGAAAGCCTTCCTTTACTCCTTGCCTCGCGTAACACAAGATCTTTATTGGATGATCTCAGAAATTTGGCCAGAATTGATTGGGGCCTGTCTCCTTCCTTCGGTTGCTGAGCTAGAACCCTGTGAGCTCGCTTGATTTCCAGCTTATGGCCTGCTATGTTCCACCATATCCTGTCCCTCCACTCCCTCCGGGACTCCCATGATACGGACATTATTCCGCCGGCTATGGTTTTCCTTGTCCTCCTAATTCTCCCAGACATGCTCCAAATCCACCTTGGTCACTAGCAGATTAGCAGATAATTCCCTCTCCGATGACTCCAGATAATCAATCCATTTCTCGACATCCCCCACTCTTGTGACCACATCAGTGAACTTCGCCTCCATGGCAATGATCGATCGACGTATCACAGCAAGATCCTCCAAGTCAGCAATGACCTTCGTCAGCATTGCCGACATGTTCAGCATCTCTCGCCGCATTTCCCCCATTCTCTCTGACAAATTGACTCCCAGGCCCACGGCCTGCTCAGGGATGACAGCTTGAGCATGTAAGTGTCTTTTAATGTCTTCAGAGCCTGAAGATTTTGAATTATTTGACGTATTGGCATCCTAGAACAGTTATGGAACAGGGAGTATCGAATTTCACCGGTTTATGTCATAAGTTAATAAAACTAGCACCTTTCACACGTCTGATCCTCGCATGGCGTCACGTGACTCCCCTAAATTGTTTGATCTTTTCCAGATCAAATTAGATTCATTATTGATGACAACAGTTTACAAATCCTTAAATTGTCAGATTGCAGCGTTCTGCTATATTTCAGTCATTTTCTGACATTTATTTATCTTCTGTATTATTTTATTTTTATTAAAAATTTTAAACTGAACAAAGTCTGGTATGTTGTTGCTTAAGCGCTTTGACATTTTTTATTGTTTTGAAGTGTAAAACACAAAACAACTTGAGTGTTATTCTTTCCAAAAAATTATCCTCACTTTCACATAAATGCGTAACTATATTAATCACGCTTGCTGACTATCTATTGAAGATTAAAAATCATGCCTTTATTATATCATAATTATTATTTCAGTTAGTCGTGTCTCTTATACATATTTCTACTTCAATAATATAATATTGCATTGTTGCAAATTAGCAAGCAAATATTAAATCTAAAGATGCCATACTGTACTTGCGTATATGAATTGTAATGGTACTGTAATTATTGTAAGAAACCCACTTGTGAAATAAAAATAATATTGTACACAGTGTGCATTCTTGTTTGAAATAGACTCTGTTCATATATTTATCCATTTAGAATAAGTCTAAGGTAATTTTTTAAATGTATTTTACATGACAGTAATTCATTTCTTAGTTCTAGTTGGTCTGTTTAAACCAGTCCATACTGATCAATCCTTAAAATCAAGCAGTAAGAAAGTACACCTTGACACCTTAAGAATAAGATATATAATTTAGAACTACATAATTGCCTTACCGCGATTACTTGCTTCAATCATGATTATTTGAGATTACCGTGGTCATGTGCACTTTCATTTAAATTACATACTGACATCTAAATAAGGGAAATTAGTGAATACTAAAAACACCAGAAAATGCAATTTAATTTTTTCTCTCTCTCTCTAATTCAGATGCCATTAAGTATGTTCTAGGATCCGTTTTGATTGGTCCGGCAGCAGTCGTTCCAGCTCTTATGATTGGTCACATCTTCACCGGCCCCGCCCAACACCGTTAGCCTGCTCTATCACATCTTGATTTAGAAGTGTGTTTTGCTACAGGTTTATCGCAAAAGTAGTTGCAAAAGTCAAGAAGGGAAGATTTGAAGTTGCAGTGTCAGATTTGAGAGGTTGTAACTGCTGATTTGTGGATCTACTGCGAAAGTGAATTTAAGTACAAAAGTAAATATGTAATACAAGTTTGTGTCTGTCGTTGTGTTTATGTGAATGTTATTTTACACATTTGTGACTATTTGTCTACAACTCTGAATTCAAAACAGGTTTTTGATTATTGTCTGTGAGTGCAGATTGCAACATTGAACTTCAGATTTGTATTTTACAAGTATTCACGTCGTTGCTGTGAGTGTAAATTTCAACTTACGAATACAAATATTTATTTTTCTCACATTCAAATCTACAAACTCTCGAGTTGGGTTCTGAACTCGCGACTACATTGATACAGCTAGTAAAAACATGCATCAAACATTCACACCAACCCAGTTTTTTTTTTTTAGATATGCTGCCAATAACCTACAAACAAGTAAGTCTTAAATAATGCCTAAACTAAAGACTCTGCTAACTAAATTCAGCTGACTCGATACATGTGTTAACGGATTATGATAATGTCCTACTCGGACAACAGCTGGCAGAAAATACTCAAAACAGATCTATCAGCAGCCGTCGGCGTTGCATTGGAGTGACGTCACCTCCCGTCTTCGAATGATTGACTGGAGGAGGAGCTGTCGATCAAAAACTAGTGGACCAATAGGGACGCAAAACGCCCCCTGATTTACATGAAACTCTACTCACAAGTTTTGGAAAACCAAGCGCAGAACTTGGAAACCAAAGCAAAGAAAAATACAGCGTAGCGTACAAAAAAATTAAAATATGAGCAAAATTGTCAGAGATCACAATAAAACAGTAATATAACCAAGGAAAACATGATTTTATTTGTAATTCTGATGTAATTTTTTTTTTTTGCAGCATATTTTAAATGTGTTTATATATTTTTGATTCATGCTTGTTATTTTTTTATCTGCGCTAATTATTTTGATCTGCACTTTTTATTTATTTTTGCGCTTATTATAATTTATTTTTTATTCATTTTTTTTATCTGCACTTATTATTTTTTTATTCACGCTTATTATTTTTATTCACGCTTATTATTTTTGGATCCTTGACCGCAATACTTTTGACGGAATTTGCACTTAGTGTAAATAGACATTCTGTTTATTTTCAGGGACAAACCCTGTGTCATTGTCAGCACTAATGTCCAGTGTCCACCACAGAGGTCCATATGAGCATAGCAAAGGTAAGGGTCTCAACTTATCTTTATTATATTACAACTGTATGTCATACACCAATATAACGTACACTTAGATGCATTTTCATCTGTTGTACCTATAAACTGTGCTGAGAAACAGTTAGTGTCTTTTGTGGTTTAACTAAATGCTTAAATACGAACTTGATGGTGATATAGTAGTAGTAGTACTGCTTAATAATACTGTTTAATATCAGTTGTATGTATTTCTTCATTTCAGAAAGAAACATGCAGTGCCTTTTACCTTTAGGGAGAAACTCCTCAACTGAGCCAGAGCATCACTAAATGGTAAAGACTTTCTCATAGTGTAACACTGATTACAATTTTTCACCTTTGCAAGCTTTTGTATCTAACCAGAGAGGGTTTGTAAATGCATGGATGGCGTGTACACGGTGCAGACTAAAACACAGATGTCAATGAAAATAAATGTTGACTGTACACTTACTGATGCACATGAATTACTCCAGAAAAAATTACTAAGCATGCTGATCATAAACCCTTAAAAGAACAAGAGCATAAAAATACCTAACAAATTAATTTATAAAAACATATGTTTTTTCCCCTCTTAAAAATACTGCTTTTATTGTCAATTTTACAGCATGTATCTTTCATGAAAATAACATGTAAAAGTTAGGAACATTTACCACAATGTCAGTGGACTTCTCACAATACTGCCAACATGGAAACATGGTGTGTCCTTCCATTGTTATGCAGACGACACTCAAATTTACCTGCCTCTGAGATGCTCAAAAAATAATGTTCTCGGACCTGCTGGATATCCCTCCCTCTCAGAGGGGCTCGGTATGTTCCAAACCTGAATGTCTTTCTTTAGTGGAAGATATTGAAATATTCAGTCTCAGTCACCATTCATTTTTATAGAAAAAATGATGCAATGAAAGTGAATGGTGAATGAGAATTTCTGTCCCTTCTGCCTTCTATCTCCTTTTGCATTTCACAGAACAAAAAATTCATACAGGTTCAGAACAACACAAGGGTGTGTATATGATGACAGTTTACATTTTTGTTAGCTGGGCCCACCCCTGCACACACTGGTAATTGGGCTTGAAATGCTGGTATGTTCAAAAGCATCTAAGCTTATGTAGGTGAATATTTGACCCAGTTAATAGTAAATAACCCATTTCACTGGCTACAGCTCTTCTCGGGTGTGTCCTAGTTTAGTCCAAATCTCTCATTCATCCATGAACGCTAGACTAAAGAGGATTACATCCAGAGTGAAAGCCATTGTCCAGCCTCCTGGTGTCCAGCGAGCTCACTGTGGACATGGAACTCCTCAAAGTAATCTAATATATAAAGACAATTCCTAATAAGACATCGTGAAATGCATGCCTGTAATTTTTACCACGGGTGAGGGAAACAACACAAGATTGTTGTCAGTCACACACTGTCAGAATATTTAATTATAGTTCTACATAAATGAGGTGTATATAAATAACGTTTTACAAATGCTTCCAGTTGCATTTTGTTACTGCACAGCTCTTACTGCACAGCTTCATGTGCAGTAAGAGATTGGGGTTACCTTCCATAGACAGTTCCTGGAGCCATCCAGTGTGCTTGTGTCCTGTCTCTGTGTGAGACACACCTGTCCCAGAGCTTCACCTGAGGACGTAAGCTGCTCCACAAAGCTGATTAGCTGTTCTTATCCACCAGTCACTGTTCATAAACTTCAGGGCTGGAGAAAATTCCAGATGACAGATGTCTAGCACTATTCAGCACTCACTATTATGTTCAACCTGCTAACCCCAATGCCAAGGTCTTATACTATAGTACTATAGTTATTGCATGATGACCACAGTGTAACTTTGATATTTGTATTAAGATCATAACAGGTAAAAACCATAGACGGTTCCTCATTATCATGATTAGATCAATGAATGTAACTATGATTTCTGTAAAAAAAACTTTGATATTTGTTATGATAATCACAATTCAGTGTGCAACAAATTGTAGTTTTTTATTTTCTTTAAATTAATTTGTCACACTGCAGGACCAGTCACAGCACTTTCTATACATTTTAGTATATTTAATGAAAAGTTATTAAAAGATGTTAATGTCAATGTTATTTATCAACTACCCAAAGGTATTCTGAGGATGGACGGTTAGCTGTTTGTTCCAACCTGGACAAAAGCCTCACTTAGAGAAATTTATTTCCTCCTCATCCAATCAGGTAAAGCTGTGTCCCGCTGGGCTGCAAATGTCCAAACACCTCTTACCTCTGACCAGCTTCACAGCCATTACCCCTCATATTTAAGTCATCTAACTCTGAAAATACCGGTTAAACTGAAACACAGTGCTGCTTCTTTTCAAGAATTCTTTTGGAGCTTGGTATGCATTAAAAAATAATAAAAAGAACAACGAAATAAAACAGAATAACACTGAATATCTTTATCTCAGAAAATGGAGTTGCCTACATGATCCACTCAATCCACAAAGACTGACATTACTGCAAAGTCAAATGTACAGAAATAGGTACCTGTCAAAATAATAAATGCACACAAAAATAAGAAAACAAATTACACCTGATTGGGTTGTCTGACTTAGTTAAGACTTAGAAAACAACAAACAAACACAATTGACCACAAAACTAAATTATTTTATAAGGTGGTACTCTGTAGGGGGGTTCCCATGGTCATGGAAAACCTGGAAATATCAGGAAATTTCAGGAGATTTCCAGGCCTGAAAAATCTAAAGTCTTGGGAAGTTATATTATTAATATAAATTTTTTCTAATAATGCTAAGCTCAAAAATATTTTATCGGCTAAAAATTGCTCTTTGTGAGTGCAATCTCTATAAAAATGAATCCAGTAATTATGATTGACTGAAAAGGTAATGAAAATTTGTTGTGGTCACAAATTGTGGGAACAACTCTAACCATCTCAAAACCATACCGAACACTTTAACAGTGCAAAGTGTTGAGGCAGAAACCCTGGTTTCATATTTCTTCAACTTGTGAGGCAGATATTTAACCCGAGAAAGACACACATTAATGGTGAACTTGGTGAATACAAATGTTTTGTTGTTACAGAAATGTTCCCCCATTATTACAGGGTCCAGTAGATCTCCATCAAAGTTTGTGCTTTTGACAATAGTCAGACAACCTAAGGCCTGTTAAAGGCAGCATTGGGTAAAAAACAAGGTTTTCATCACTTTAAGGTCTGGGAGGTGACTGGACACTTACAAAAACACATTTTCCTCAGCTGCCAGTTGAAAGCTGCCGTGTGACCTCTTCAAGAGAAGTAAATTCAGATTTTATTTTTCCTAATTTTTTTTTTATAGTGTCCCATAGTGCTTTATGGTAAAATATAAGAAAACTAGTAGTATGTAAATGGATGTGTGAGGCTGTCGGGTTAAACATCCGCTCAACCGAAAAATAAACTAGAAATATATGGGTCAAACTTTTAGTCAAACCACTACAAACATTCTTGACTGTGAGGCCTGTGTGTATGGTTAGATGCTAAAATCAGAATCTTACCTTAAAATATTGCATTTTAAAAAATAAAACTCAGAAATTATATTTACATAGTCGTGTGGACATATTGTACATTCATATCAATTGGAATCTCATTAAAACATTTGCTGTAGAATATGTATTTGTGTATGCTTGATCTTATGTGAACATACATACAAATATCTTCAAGGGAGAATATATATTTTTTTAATTTCTCCCTAAAATGGGAGTGGCCTCACTCCCAATGAGGCAGTAGGGGGCGTGGCTTTCTCAGCTTTCTGTTGCCTGTGCCTCTCCCTCCTGTACCTGGTTGCCTTTACCCAATGACTTGATCTTTGCCATGATGCTAGAAACCGTCTCCTTCACACTCTTTTCCAACAACCAGCCCTCACTCTCACTCTCTGGATTCTCTGGATCTGCAAGGGTTTCAAGGGAAGAGCTCAAGTACTGCAGTCCAACAGTCACAGCAACCTGCAATGCAGTTCCAGATTGATTGGAAAAAACTGACAACAAAACACTAACAGCATATATATTGCATTTCTATTTTTTTAAGTGATTATTTCTTTGGCATTCAACCAGGTAGTGTTTTTTTTAGGCTTTTGAATTAAATTGTCTCTAAAAACCTCCCTTCATACCTCCATACATAGTGTAATCATCGTGTGCCACACATTGTTTCCGTTTTCCACGAAATATCCATTTAGGCACTTAAGTAACTTACGTAAGTTAAGAGTAACCCTCTCAAACTACTTTGGCACATTTGGTGTCACATTAACTGTTATGCAATCACTTAATGTTTAGCTTCAAGTTTGCTATGCCATCTTCCATAATGTTCCAACACAACTGCCTGTAATTTTCAAGTAATCTTGAACACCTTGAAAAGCTGGTAGCCTAGAGTTGGCTTTAGTATTTTCTGTATGAAATATTTAGTTAGGTTAATGCAAACAAGTTTGTAGGAGGGAAACAGGAATATGTGAGTATGCCTGGCTTTCAGCTGCAAAAGTCTCCATTTTGGTAAATAAAGCTCATGTTGACAAACAAATGTTTAAGGATCTGGGTTGGTATCTCAAAGTCTTGTTGTTCAATCTTACATGGGTTGATCCAGGAACTGAGGTCATTGGTTACTATTTTGGCAGTTGTGATTGGTGTTACCAATGTTCCAGAGTAAATGGGGCATATATTCAGTCTGCATAGTGACATACATTGTAATGCAAGTTTAATCTTAGGGAGGCCTCCACTTGTGTAAGCCTTGGCTATACTTTCACCTTGTGCATAAGGAGCATATTTGTTGTAAGATCTAGTCTGCTCAAGAAGTTGAATTTGCACACTATTTTCAACAAGATGTGTCCATTTTATTTTCCAACTACCAACATGCTAGCTGCTTGTCACATTTACCTAAAAATGCCATTCACACAGAGAGTGTTAATTAAGTCAATATTCTGATTTAATTAGTCCTATTTATATTACAATTAATGCAACAATTGACCTTATAATCTAGTAACACGCTCTTAGCATCAACTAAGTATCTAGCACCTTGAGAGGTACATTTTTTGAAGATTCAGAAGAAAATGTGATTGGTGCTTGCCGTGGCGCCTCAATGTCCCACCAAGGGCCTCACTACCCCAAGTCAAATGTGCCCACCCCCATGTCACTACGATGTTCTGATGCATAATATGGCTGGAGCCCCCCCTCCCCCCAATGGGCTCACAGGGGCAACCAAGGTCTTCTGTACACTGCCCCAACTCAAATGAGCCCACCCTGTGTCTCTATGAAATGGTTTGGTGCTGTGAAATGAAAACTGCCCTTAGGGGCTCCCAGTGGCCCTCAAGGGTCTTAAGGGGCCCACAAAGGGCCTTGGTACACTGGCCAAGTCATAAGAGACCATTCCAATGTCTCTGTGATGTTCTGGTGACTAGAAATGGCTGGGTCATGTTGCTATACTGTTGCTAGGGGGCTCTGGGAGTTACTAGGTTGTCATATGAGCCCACCCCCAAGTCTCAATTACATTCTGATCCAGAGAAATGATCACTGAGATCACTTTGCAATGTTAAGTCTATGGGTGTTTTTTGCATAATTTTTTGCCTGCTAGGCGAACAACATATGGCTGTTCGCTTATAAAAGCCTTAGCACACTACTACTCATTAAGTTGGTCAGTTTGACAACTCATTCATGGGTGTACAAGAGTGCGGGATGATTTATGCACAAAAGTTTTGGCAGAAGAAGAAAAACTGGGTTACGGATTCTGGAAAATCCCTAAACGAAGGTCAGAGTAATTGTGGCGGCTTGCTAAAGCAAGAACCACTAACTACGTAAAAGTAGGGCCAAGGGTTTGGTATTGTCTACAGTTTGGTTTCCATTTCATCATCCATACCCACCTCCATAATAATGAATAGCAGCACAAAAGCACCAATACTGTTCATCATGCCCCCATAGTAGGACACTAGAGCCTCACGGCAACCTCTGGTCCAGATGTTTAGATCCTCAGTGTGGTGGTCGTAGCTGTAGTGAGCTGAGTTGTTGGTCAGGTGATGCTGAATACAGGGGCGAGGAGAGCTGGGGTTGCAGCAACTGAAGGGAACGCTTTCCATCAGGTATTTTCCTTCCACGTTGCTCTGAACACGACTGAAAAATGATAAATGACAATAGATTTGCAATCTCATATTTAAGTCTTTCTACTTTAAGAGTGGCATGGTTAGGAAAATACCTCAACTAGCCTCTAAATGCACCGATATTAAATGGCAGATAGGACTTTTGATTTTAGAGTGGCCTAAAACCAATTGCTTTGTTTCTTACTGGAGAAATGTGGGAATTGATAAGAATAAGAACACATTTCAATTAGATTCATGAACATATCCCTAGAATGAGTTGCACTGGTAAGTGACTAGGTTAAATAATAATAGCCAAGTAGTAGGTCAGTACTGAGGGCCAAGTTAAGGGAGGTGTTATGATTAAGGTGGACAGTAAGCTTTGAAGGACATTGGAATGAGATTCTGACAGATTATCTTATCTTTGGAAATGGATTTGATCCCCCAATTGCTGCTACCTCTTCCCATTCCCACTTTATGAACCCCAACAGCTAATTATCTACTTAGAACTCTCTCTTACAACACACTCTTAATTTTGATTCCCTTTTGCATTCAACACAATAGATTTCAGAGGGTCTACTTTGAGACTTAAAGCAAATTTGTCTTTGAATTAGAATTTTTGTGTTCCCTTTTGTCTTGATTACTGTGTATTGTGTACTGTTTGCATAATGTCGCATAATCCACACAGTCTTCTGAGTAACAGATTCTGGAAGTGAGAGTGGTATATCAGCCGATCTCTATCCACTTAGCTCCCTTACTTTCTTAAACAAAGCCTAGTGGACAACAGCTTTCATTACCTACTTTGTCCTTATAAAGTGCCATATGTAAGTTTAAGGCTTACACTTTTGAATGATCTGTCTAAATCAAAGGTCACTCTTAACACCTCTTGTTAAAAATTTGCCAATCCATCATAATGAGCCCCTAGAAAGACAGTGGCTTTCACAGAATTATTAACTTTACCTCTTTAATCTGAAATCAAGGTGCATCACAAGACAATATCTGAACAAGAAATCACTTAAAGTATGTTTTCCTAAATCCATTCCACTTAGATACCACTCAACCTCCACTTATCCACTTTTTACACTAATATTTCCTGCTTTTTACTTATTTGCTTGGCCAAAAAAGCTCATAGTACTCACTCTTTAACCTCATCATTGCTGAAATCAAGGTAGCGGTTGCTAATCCACTGGATCTCGAACCAGTCCTTGTAGTTGTTGTTACCACAGCAGCGGAACTCAATCTGGGTCATATCCAGGGTTCTCTTCATGAAGCATCGTCCTGGCGTGTCGGTGTCTTTGTAGTACTTCAATCCATTCTTAAGGCCTTCGGCCAGGGCAAAGTGCAGAGAGATCTGCATCAAGAAACACAACAAAGCTGTGATGAAGAGGGTGAAACAGAAAACCACACATCCGCTCATGTAGGTCTTCAACATGGGTTTCCATTTGGTGAACTTGACAGAGTCGAGGGAGTCATGGCACACTTTGCCCCCAAAAGCGTTGACACCACAGGCCGCCAGTCCCACCAGGATGAGTAGGTTGGGCACAAAATGGCTCTCGTTGTTATCCATCATCTCACTCCTCTTGCGTAGCTCAATCTTGAAGAAGATCCCCATGCTGAAGATGAGGATCCCGGCCATCACGGTGACCCAGTACAGGAGCCACAGTCCTTGGGCCAGCTTGACTCGCTTGGCCAAGTCAAATTTTATGGGCATCAAAGCCATGTTTTTGTTTTTGATTTCTAATATGTCACAAGGATATAATCACAATAATATCAGACTATTTTCTTTTTCAATATGATTGCCTGTTATTGTATGTTTTGACCCTTTGTTTTCTTTGCCTTGCTGAAATCCTGAAGACCTTGAACTCGAATGTTGTTGTCCAGAAACTTAGTTTAGAAATCTGTCGTCAAGGAGAGCTGCAGAAAGTGGTGAATCAAGTATTTCTTTCTTCATACCAATTCTGACCTCCCGCAATTCTAGAAAGTCCATAGTTTTGGAAAACTAGATGCTTCTGCCTCTAGAATGTCACATAAATCCACCCAAATAGACCAGGTGGGGGGCAACGTGCCTATTCCCAATGGCTCCCTTCTCGGCAAAAGGGGGTAGCCGGCTAAAGAGCTGTGTGATTGTAGCATCAAGTTCCTCTACGTCATTCTAAACCCCACTAATCAATGCTGATCCCATTTGCAGATGAGCTGAGGACTCTAATCCTCTATCTTACTCTGTAATTGGTTAGTTACTTCAGCATCAGTTTCTTCTTTTACCTGCTGTGAATTTCTGGGTTGTGGGGTATGCCTGGATAGTCTTTCTTCGTCTGATTGGTCAGGTGTCAGTCTGAAGGTAAAAGAAGGGGGAGGTGTGAAAAAGAGGGTAAGTGTTTTGTTTTGAAGCATTTAGCTGCAAGATTCCCATTGCAAAAAGAATTGTCGTGTTTCACTGATTGTTAGCATCCTAATTTTACTTTATCAAAATGAAAAGATGGTAAGTTTGATAGTTCAACATTATTGCAGTTAACATTGGAGAATTTCTTTTCACTTGAATAGGAATTAAATGCTATGACTGGCAGACAATGCTGTTTCTGATAGCAATTAGAAACTGGCATGTCTACTCAATTTTACCCTTCCATGCTCCTTGGGGGTGGGGTGAGGTTTCAATGGCTGATTCTTGAACTATTACCCCAATCCTAAATTATGGGGTTACAGCCTTGCGAAGTCCAATATTTTTGTTTTGTTTCTAACCCTAATCCTAAAGCCATACATGACCAGAATAACCAGTGTGTGGTGAGCATTCTGGTGAACTACTGAATGGCTGCTATTGCATCATCTTGCATACCAAGGCTTCTTTCTCCAGATTGCAATCAGGGTAAAAGGTCACACCAAATACAATTTCTTAAGCCATACTGATGCCCTTTGCCCAATGATCAGCTTCTGTCTCGACTACGAGCAAATGACAGGGCACTGAGAGGCCAGGGAAACCAGACTGATGTGTTTATCCTATTGTCTAACTGCACAAGAAGCTCTACAGGTCTTGTAAGACTTATCACCCAGACATGTAATCGAACAATCCCTTCCCTTTGTCAAGCCTCCCTTTGCAGCTTCAATGCTTTGGACACAAGCTTTCACTTCTTAGGCACAGTTGCCATGGTTTGTGGGCAGAATGGGCAAAAATGATTTCCTTTTTCATGATTGATGGGGATAAAAGCAAACTAAGTGTTAACATCAATTTGAACATACAAGATCCACTAGAGCCATCCTTTTGTTTCCACTGGCTATTGTTAGTGCCTTTGGCTATGGGTTATTTAGGGCCGTGCCATCTGGTTCCAATTTAAGACTGTCAGAATGTTTGTGCATTTGCAGACTACCAATAGAGGTACAAAGTGTAAAACTTTACAATTTTACAATACAGCTTTATGGTGAAATGAGGATGGGCTTGCACTTTAAAACTTTATATCCAAGAGAATACCACAGTAATCTCAACACAGAGGGGTTATTATTGTATAAGCAAAGTAGTATTGTAGACACCTGAATAAATGGAACCACAGTTTCTGCAATGTCAATAACTCAGATGATCCACACACTCTTACACACTCTTTCTGTGCTCCTTTATTGCCTGTTTTTCTGAACAAATTAGGCAAATTTGACAATAACACAAAAAGGCCCACGATATCTATGCTGAACACAATTTGCACTGGCAATTCCTGATTTTGTGGGTCAGTAGTGAGTGCTAAGTTCTGGAGGATACAACAGGCTACCGCTATCTTTTATACTTTGCAAGCTGGGACTGTACACCATCACTCTGATGTAGGTACCTGAATCGTCTCTTTAAAATGCAGAAAGCGTGTACACACGCGTCTGTATATGTCTGGTCAAAAGGTTCTTCTTCGTCAGTTGATGAATAACTTAGACACCAGAATATTCTGTGAGCTGTAATTGTAAGGAGCAAATAGCCCAGATTTCAGGGAATAAAGAGCAATTTACAATAAGTCTAATTTACATACAAAGGAGAATTACAGTGACTTAATTGAAGGACTCGCAGTGCTATTTCAGCTGTTATTGTGCCTGCTCAAACTTGATTGTTTGTGGTTAGTGAATATGATGCAGGTTTTGCACTGAAAAACCACATGCAAAAGTGGCCCATAAGTTTTGTAAATTCGCCCCCTAGTGCACTACCTCGCTACCTACTGCCTAAATAGGCAGCTGTATCTTAAGGCAGCATACTAAACATCATGGAAGCTCATAAGTGACTGTTTTGAATTGCTCGACATAAGCAGCAATTCCGTACGTCACTTAACACACAGTTGATTTCAATAAACATGCAATGGGCATAACTATACATAGCACAAAAAATACTGGGTTAAAGGTGCACTCAGTAATTTTTTCCTCATTAAAAAAGTTGAACTCTTAAAGACATGAATTGTAATTTTGCAATATATGTATAAAATCATGAGCACTCACATTAAAATGAAGACTCCAGTCATATCAGTAACCTTATAAAAGCTGTTTTATTTTACATGGAGAGGGTCCACACATGGGGGCTGCCATGTTAGAATCACATGACCAGCCGAATATTAATCGCTTAATCTCATTAACCGTCCTGTTATTTGACACTTTCACTCATTGATTAAAGTAATCATGGCTGACTGTGAATACATTTCTACAATGGCATCTGAAACTGAAAACTATTGATTTTAAATGATGCTGCATCCAAGCCACTAGGTGTCAGTGTAAGTCCAAGGTGACACAAAGAAAAAGTTACTGAGTGCACCTTCAAATGATCCATTTTTTAATTGCACCAAATAATTTTTATAGATACTTTTCAGTATCAAATTAAATAGGTTTATTTATAATCAGTATTTTGTTCATCACAATGCATTCTGGAGTTGCATTCACTGCGAAGGATACATGCAGTCCTGCCTTAGGCTTTGGCCAAATTAAGGTGTCTTAGTAGGTTGCATTAATTAAGTTTAACTTAGCCTGAACTTTTGGAACAGCGTTCACATCTGGTGCATGCCTATGATGCCTTAAAATGCTGTTTATGTAGGCACTCACTAGGTTTTGTAACAGAGCACATGTGTCCAATATGTCACTGGACAACAGAAGCTTCCAGCTGTACAAATGTCCAGGCCAACTTTGCCCTAGAGGCAGTCCGATGTACTTTTGTCAAAGTACAGTTAGCTCATTTCAGAATTACCATGAGGAGCAAATCAACTTTCTGTGTTCGTAACTAACCCTATTTGTAGCAATCACAAGTTCTTATAATAAGTAGTGAACTTTAAGTCCTTTGCCACTCTGCCTAAGCCTAATCAAATACCTTACATGCTAGCTGAGAGGCAATAGGTGAAGATTAGGACTTTTGATGGACTGACCCCAAGTATTGTAGGGTCTCTCGTAAGAGCAACTGACCCTTCTGTAGGGTAAGGGTGGAGTGTGAGCTAATTGGTTGAGTTGCCATGTAGCTGGGTTTATACTAGAACCGAATGGCTGGGCATCACCACTGTAATTAGCGTGCAGTGGTCACATGTGACAAGATTAGAGGGAGCAATAGGATTTGGGTGATTTACTGTTCGATCCATTTAGAGGGACACGTAGGCACTGGATGTTAAGCATGCGATGCATCTGCCCCTGCAGAAACTTAAAGGATGAAAAGCATGTTACACTGAGGTTGGAATGTATACCTGTTTTATTTTTTGTAATTATGTGTATGTATGGAGGACTGTCTTTATTTCTGTTGGTCAATTATATTATGGGACAGTCTGACTTTATAAACACCACAGAAAACAGTAACACTGTCTCTTTGTTTTGATGGCCCCTTGTCCTCTTACCCAAAGTCTGCTGTACATTGTTGTAATCTGGTCTTCATTCAGGAGAGAATACTTTAAGTATGCTTGTGGTGACTGCAGCAGATAAGAGGTTTACATTCAAAGCTGGTGTGTATTTCCTGCATGAAGCGTTAATTCATCCTACTTGAGTGAACTCTACTGACACCTTGTGGCTTGCTGTGGAATAGGTCTGTAACAATCAAATCTTGGAGACAACACTCGTGTTACTTGGCAACGTCAGTTTTCATTCTTAAATGGGATATATGTAATTTTGTACAGTAGATGTTAAAATTCTCCTTTCCTAGCTTAATATGTAGGGATAACTATAACTAACCCATTCAGGGTTAGTTCTGAAAAGTAACATTACTCCATTTTTGTATTTTTTTTTTTATTACCTTTTTCATTAAAATATGAAAAGTCCTCTGTATTGGCTATGGGTGGTTTGAGTTCAGTTGGATGAAAGTAGAGTTTAGTTCTACATGGCCTCGTTCATCTATACTAGAGCATATGTCTCCATCTGCCTTGCAGGACACCATTCTTCCTCAAATAAATAAACAGGCTCTTTCAGTTTGCCTGCGGATAATAAGCTACAGAGCTCGGATTCACGCTCACTTCAAAGAGCGACAGTCTCCATTATTTCTGTTACTGAGTTTCATTTGCATATTTTTTTTAACAAGGGCCACATGTGGGTTCTTTGCTCTGGCTTGGTGTCCAGGAGATAACTCACCGAGCTAAGAACTGATTGGGGGAATGCATTTACCAATAATCATCTAGCAATGAGAAGCCTTTTTTCTAAATAAAGGCATCACTACCTGCTTTAATTATCTTTTTAATATTGTTCTGCTGTGGCTCAATCTACCTCATTATTTCTACACATACTCTTCATGTGGGTGGATGGATGGATGGATGGATCTAGAGGGGTCTTGCATCATCCTAAAGGGGTGAATGTACATCATTCTGCTTATTGCATGGCTACTTACCATAAATGGACATGAAATATTGATTTTAACTGAAATACTTTTATCATGTTAGAAGAAAGTGTTGACAGGGTGATATATGAAAATATGTATCTCTGTAGGAAATCGATGTATGGGACAATGGTCAATTATGCAGCTTAGCAGTCACAACAGAAAAATCTTTGGCCAATCTTAGCAGAGTATGCAAGGATTGACCAATCAGAATCAAGGATTCCAGGGAGCTGTTTAATAAGCAAGGGATAATGAACAGTCAGCTGGTCGTTATCATAAAATAAACCTAGATGGGGTGATCAGGACCCAGATGTAGAGCTAACTAGCAAATAAATAAAAAAATTAACATGAAATATTGATTTGTGTTAAAATTATGTATATGTGAGAGGTTGCAGGGTCTTCAGAAACACCATCTTAGGTTTGCATCTGTTGCTGTTTATATTGCAAAAATTACCATCTGATAGCTCATTATCCTGCTTATTATAAGACTACTTGCTAAATAAACAAATAAATGGAATGGGCATGAAATATTGACTGAGTTGAAATTATTTAATTAGCTTACTTGTAGATATCGCAGTGTAATATGTGAAGTATGAAAGATGACTCACAATACATGTATGATTGGTCTGATATCACTTAATCCCTGGATGTATGGTCGTTATTCAGAAATAGAAGACCATTGGATGGCGCGATTGACCAATCAGGATCAAGTATTCCAGAGAAAGAAAAAAGAGTTAATGATAAACAGTTGAAGAGGAGGGCTGGTGACACATGCATGTTGTGCCCTGGACTTGAAGGAGGGAGGGGGGCGTTACAAGAATTTCATAACAAGCAGAGGGGCATTAATATGTCAGGACCTCATTGGAAGCAGATGTGTGATTTATTTTTGCAGGCTGGTAGTTTTTGTCCTTGCAGCAGGCACTGAAGTTATTCTTCCACCCCCTTCCCACCACATCCTATCACTTTCTATTCATTCATATTCTGCTACTGTTTCTGAGTGTTTGACAATAAGTATGTGCTAGGAATGAGCAATCCAGTCCTTAATTTGTTTGTTTTTATTTTATTTAGTCATATACTGTATATATATTTTCACTACATTATTTTTTTTTAAATACATTTTTTTTACAAAGTCATAATTTTGAGATAAAAGATCATATTTAAAAATATGAAATTATTAGGTAAAAATTCATTATGAGATAAAAAGTCATTTATGAGATGCTATGTTATAATTATGAGATAAAACATCAAAATGATGAGATACTAAGTCAAAATTATGAGATGGAAAGACATAATTATGAGATACTAATTCATAATTACGAGACTGAAAAGTCAAAATTATGACATAAAAAGTAATAATTATGATATGTCAAAATTTTTTGATAAAAAGTAATCCCATAATTATGACTTAGCATCTGATAATTATGAATAAGTATCATAATTATGACTTGCCGTCTCATAATTTCGACTTTTTATCTAATATTTTTACTTTTCTGCCTTATAATTTTATAATATAATAATTTGTGTTTGAAATGGGCCACATAGGTTCTGCAACATTTCTAGGTCTCTAATTTAAGCAAATTTGACATTGATCTTGTTAACTCCTTTGTTCTGAAGGTCAGATTTCCTTGTAAACAAGGATAGCACACAGGATGCCCACTGGAATTTTCTCAAATCATGATAACATGGATCATCAGGTTTTACCCAAACTTGTGGAGTTCATGCCAGCTTGGGTGCATGCTGACAACCCTCAAAGGGCCCAGTGTAGCAATATTGCAAGTATGTTTTTAAAGCAATTAAATAAAATACCCATTTTTAAAATAAATGCAATTTTTGTTTTAAAAAATTTTGAAAAACCCACACATACTGTAACAGCCACACTCTGTATCTCAATGTCTTGGTTACGATCGTAACCTCCGTTCCCTAATGGAGGGAACGAGACATTATGTCGATGTAGTGACACTAGGGGTCACTCTTGGGAATCCCAAACACCTCTGATCTTTGAGAAAAGGCCAGTGGGAATTGGTGAGTGGAATTTGCATGCCACTCCCCCGGACATACTGGTATAAAAGGAGCTGGATCGCAACCACTCATTCAGGTTTTGTGCTGGGGAGCTGAAAGACAAGGTTGGGGAGGTGTCCATTCCTAAGGGGAAGACACCGCGGAGACCACTGCCTACCCGAAGGGGAAGTAATTGTGTGGAAATACATCACATGGTCTTACCGAGCTTGTCGGCAGTGTCGCACGTGGAGAAGTCCTCATGGTAGGTCCTACCCAGAGGGGAGGATCTCTACAACACAGCGACTGGTGGCAGAGGGAACTCTGCCCAAGGAAGATGCAGGTTTACCAACAGGGGAACCATCTTGCAGAAGATATATCACATGGGGTTACATACAGGCAACCGGTGCAAGTGGAGCACCTACCCCAGCACAGGGCCTATTAGCACACGTGCTGGGCCGGCACCGAGTTTCTGCACCAACTCGCCTGCCACAGGTTTAAGGAGGAAGGACATCCAGGGTCCTTCCTCCTTAGTGGGTAAAAGCTGGTGGGTAAAAGCGCACATCTCCCCCTCCAGGAGGGGGAAGGCGCTATGTGCAAGCGGTACACCTGGCCTGTTGTCCCGTACACTTACCTGTTTGTACCTGACAATACACGGGATGAAACTGGCTCAACCCGGAGACTGTAGAACCTTGCAAAGGTATTGGGTGTTGCCCAGCCCGCTGCTCTGCAGATGTCTGTTAAAGAGGCGCCATTGGTCAGGGCCCAGGAGGCCCCCACACTCCTGGTAGAGTGTGCTCGTAGCCCCAAGGGGGGCGGCACGTCCTGGGCACGATATGCCAAGGTGATGGCGTCAATGACCCAGTGGGCAATCCTCTGTTTGGAGAAAGCGCTCCCTTTCTGCTGTCCTCCAAAGCAGACAAAGAGCTGCTTAGAGCATCTAAAGCTCTGTGTACGGTCCAAATAGATGCGCAAAGCGTGCACTGGACACACCAACGACAAGGCTGGGTCTGCCTCCTGCTGGGGCAGTACTTGCAGGTTCACCACCTAATCCCGAAATGGGGTCGTGGGAACCTTGGGCACATAGCTTAGTAGGGGTCTCAGGACCACGTGAGAGTATCCCGGACCGAACTCCAGGCACGTGTCACTGACAGAGAACGCCTGCAGATTCCCTACCCTCTTGATGGACGTGAGCGCAGTCAGGAGGGCAGTCTTCAAAGAGAGTGCCTTTAGCTCAACTGACTCCAGGGGCTAAAACGGGGCTCCCCGCAGGCCCCATAGGACCATGGAGAGATCCAATGAGGGAATGAGGTGCAGTCTGGGAGGGTTCAGCCTCCTCGTGCCTCTAAGGAAACTGATGATCAGGTCGTGCTTCCCGAGAGACTCACCGTCAACTGTGTCATGGTGCGCTGCTATGGCGGCCACATACACCTTCAAGGTGGAGGGGGACAGCTGCCTCTCCAGCCTCTCCTGCAGGAAGGAAAGCACCGACCCGACTGCGCATCTCTGGGGGTCTTTGCGTCGGGAAGAACACCACTTAGCGAACAGATGCCACTTCAAGGCATAGAGGCGCCTCGCAGAGGAAGCCCTAGCCTGAGTGTTTGTGTCTACCACCGCGGGTGGTAGGCCACTTAGGTCTTACGCGTCCCGTCCAAGGGCCAGACATGGAGGTTCCAGAGGTCTGGTCGCGGGTGCCAGATGATGCCCCGTCCCTGAGAAAGAAAGTCCTTCTTCAGGGGAATTCGGGGGGGGGGGATGGGTGCTGTCGTGAGTAGTGTGAGGTTCAAGAACCAAGTCTGGGTGGGCCAGTAGGTTGCTACTAGGATGACCTGCTCCTCGTCCTCCCTGACCCCGCTAAGGGAAGTGGGCATCCGCATCCTCAACTATCTCGATGACTGGCTAATCCTAGCTCACTCTCGGGATTTGTTGTGTGCGCACAGGGACCTGGTGCTCGGGCACCTCAGCCGGCTGGGGCTTCGGGTCAACTGGGAAAAGAGCAAGCTCTCCCCAGTTCAGAACCATCTCTTTTCTCGGGTTGGAGTTAGACTCAGTCTCGATGATGGCGCGCCCAGTCGGTGCTGAACTGACTGAAATCATTCAGATGGAGAATGGCAGTCCCACTGAAGCAATTTCAGAGGCTCCTGGGGCATATGGTGTCCTAGGCGGCAGTCACGCCACTCGGGCTGATGCATATGAGACCGCTTCAGCACTGGCTTCAGACTCGAGTCCTGAGATGGGCATAGTGCCACGGGGCACATCGTGTGGGCATCACGCCGATCTGTCGCCGCTTATTCAGCCCTTGGACAGACCTGGCATTTCTACAGGCAGGGGTTCCCCTAGAGCAGGTCTCCAGGAGAGTCATCGTCACGACAGATGCCTCCAAGTCAGGCTGGGGCGCCGTGTGCAATGGGCATGCAGCCGCCGGCTCCTGGACGGGGCCGCTACTGCGTTGGCACATCAACTGCCTCGAGTTGCTGGCAGTGTTACTCGCCCTGTGCAAGGCAAGGACTTCCTCTGTGACTTTCGTGAAGACGCGAGGCGACAGGGACAGACCAAATGGGAGGACCTTGTACTGGTACACCCGGCCCTCGAAAGCAAACCGCAGGAAGGACCTGTGTCGAGGTAAAACCGAGACATGGAAGTACGCGTCCTTCAGGTCTACCGCCGCGAGCCAATCTTGATGCTGAACGCTTGCTAAAATGCGTTTCTGCATCAGCATCTTGAATGGGAATCTGTGCAAAGCCCGGTTCAGTACTCGCAGTTCCAAGATTGGCCGCAACCCACTGCCTTTCTTCGGTACGATGAAGTAGGGGCTGTAGAACACCTTCTTCATCTCGGCTGGAGGGACAGGCTCTATCGTGTCCTTCCGCAGAAGGGTCGCAATCTCCGCACACAGGGCAGCGGCATTCTTGCCCTTCACTGAGGTGAAACGGACACCGTTGAACCTGGGTGGACACCTGGCAAACTGAATTGCATAGCCGAGTCGGACGGTCCTGGTCAGCCATCGCGACGGGTTGGAGAGCGCACGCCACGCCTCCAAACTCTGGGTGAGGGGGACCAAGGGGACAATCGCATCAGACGTACTGGCGGGTGGGGCCTCGCGGTGGGGCGGAGCCTGAGACGCCACATTTTGGGGGCTTGAGCCCCGAACTCGTGGCCGTGCTGAGTCTGGGGACGTCGAAGCACTTACCTGGCTCTGGATACCCACCATAGGACCAGTCAGGGGGGGAGGAGGGAAATCGTCCCCGTAGTCCATCAAAACCACCCTGGTGTGGGTGTGTTTGTGCCGCAGCTGGGCGCGGGCGCCATGCCTGCCGTAAAGGTGTGGTGTCCGGTGGTGAACACCGGGTGTGTGACCCAGGGAATGAGGAAACCACTCTTTTCTTGACAATGTGGGTACCGCAGCCCTCTGGTCATGTGGTGAAATCAACAGAAAAGGAAACAAAAGATTCTCCTCCCGGCCCTCCACTGGGTGATGGAGTGGTCTGTTTACCACCTCCAGTGCAGTGGGTCTCCACATCCCTGGGTCGCCCATCTCAGGGGCGCTTCGAAGCCTTCCTCGGGTTCTTGGTGGCGGGCCGTGTGACAGGGGGGCGTCTGATTCCTGCGGGTGGCTCCATGCCGGGGCCGGACCGCCGGGGTGGTCTGTGGTGGAGCCGGTGTTGTTGCCGCAGGGGGACGCCCTTGGCGACGAGCAGATGGGGTGCAGTATCTTGAGCCGCTGCGGGGCAGGATGTGCTGAATAGCCTCCTTCTGCTTCTTAACCACCGAGAACTGCTGGGCAAAGTCATCGACTGTGTCGCCAAATAGGCCAACTTGGGAGATGGGGGCGTCAAGGAACCATGCCTTGTCAGCCTCCCTCATCTCGACCAGGTTGAGCCAAAGGTGGTATTCCTGGACCACGAGGGTGGACATCGCCTACCCGAGAGTCCACGCCATGAACTTCATCACCCGGAGAGCGAGATCGGTTGCCGAACGCAGCTCCTGCATCAATCCCGGGTCAGAACTATCCTCGTGCAGTTCTTTTAGTGCCTTGGTTGGTGCACTTGCAGGAGAGCCATGGCGTGCAGGGTGGAGGCTGCCTGTCCCGTGGCACCATAGGCCTTAGCCGCCAGAGACGACATAAACCTACAGGCCCTGGACGTGAGTCTCGGGCGTTTCCACCAGGTGGCAGCGTTCTGCGGGCACAGGTGCACCGCAACCGCCTTATCTGCCTGGGGAATCGCCGAGTATCCCCTGGCAGCCCCACCATCAAGGGTAGTGAGAGCGGAGAAGCTGAGAGTCTGGGTCCGGGCAGCGAGAGGTGCTCGCCACGACCTCGTAAGCTCCTCATGCATCTCCGGGAAGAAAGGGACTGGGGTGGGGCATGGCGCAGCCGTGAGCGGTGCTCTGGGCCCAGGAACCAATCATCAATCTGCGAGGGTTCAGGGGGGAGTGGAGGGTTCCACTCCAGCCCGACGCTCGCAGCCGCCCAGACAAGCATGGCCGCCAGCTCCGTGTCGGCCTGCGACTGGGTGACCACACCTGAAGGTGGGAGCCCAGCCGAGTCCTCAGCGTCAGACTGGATATGCCGCTCTCCGATGCTGCGATCAACAGCTCATCAGGGGAGCCGTTGGGGTGGCTTTCCCTCTGACGAAAGAAAGCCACGACCGCAACATTGCCATGGTCATGTTCTCGCAGTGAGGACATGACCCGTCCATGAACGCTGTCTCCGTGTGGGCAGCGCACGTGTGTGTGTGTTTGGGGGGGTGGTGGACATTACCCTTTGTGGCTAAGAATGTGACTTCCTGAAGAAGTAAACCATAGGCTGAAAACTTGGCTAATTCACAATGCCACAAAAAATACGAACACAATCCAACATACAAACATTCTAAAGTTGTCTGGTGAGAGTGCTGAGGAATATCATTGCATAGCATCTCAAATGTTCCTCTGGTAATAATGAAAAAGAAATGCTGGATTCAAAGCATGTCATCAAAATGGCTTCCCCAGTGGTTATAACATCCATTTCTATTTTGCGGCAATTTCCGCCATTTAAAAAAAAGTTTTTTTTTTTTTGTTTTTTTTTGGTTCTCTTGAACACATGGCATGGCTTTATTTGCATATTTCTTATATTTTTGCAATGTTCTGATTTTCTTTGCATAAGTTAAGTTCACACCTTGGATAGAAAACTAGCTTTTGTCACACTGCCCCAACAAACGCCAACAGAGTTAACACACTGATCCATCAATCTTCAACAACCATGTTTATTGGTGTGTGATGGGGCAGTTTGAAATAGCCATAAAAACAAGGGGATAGTTGGGCAGGATTATCTGACTCAAGCAAGACGTTTTTTCAAAAAAATTATGCTGCTGGATGGATGTTATGGCTTATATCCATGAGCATTTACAGTAATACTCACCCATACACCACATATCGTTAGAGTAACATTTCGAGAACGAAGTACAGACTCCTGGAGCAAATGAAAACAATTGGAGAACACAAAAAAAGCAAAGCTCTGAAATGCCAAAAGAGTTTTTAATTTACATGGAATTGAAAAATGGTTCTGAGAGCGCCAGTGCATGAAGTTGAGCCAAGAATAAGTTTATTTGAGGAAATGAGAACACATATAACAGAAAAGAGCACCTCTCGCCTTGTTTCTGACAATGAGCTGCTCACAGAGGTGGCCAAAAGTGCTATGCTGAAAGTGGGCCTGTCAGGCAATTTAATGTCAGGCTAAAAGGTGCTGGACTAAAGCTGTTAATGGAGCCTGAACTTTGCTGTCCAGGACTCTCTACTCTCTAATTTGGGGGCTGCCACAGCAGACATTCTCTACATACACACATATACACTCCTATTAGGACCCTTGTATAGACTAGGATATGGTCACATACATTTTCAACTTGTGAATACTCTCACCCATAAATTTGCATTCCAAGAATTAAGGAGGCACAGATATGAGTGAATTAGTTTATGTGATGAAAAGGCTCCTTGTAAGGAGGATTAAATGCTCCCACACAGGTGCACCGCAACCGCCTTATCCACCTGGGGAATCGCTGAGTACCCCCTGGCAGACCCACCATCAAGGGTAGTGAGAGTGGAGAAGCTGAGAGTCCGGGTCCGGGCAGCGAGAGGTGCTCGCCATGACCTCGTAAGCTCCTCATGCACCTCCGGGAAGAAAGGGACTGGGGCGGGGCATGGCACAGCCGTGAGCGGCGCTCTGGGCCCAGGAACCAGTCATCAAGCTGCGAGGGTTCAGGGGGGAGTGGAGGGTTCCACTCCAGCCCGACGCTCGCAGCCGCCTGGGCAAGCATGGCCGCCAGCTCCGTGTCGGCCTGCGACTGGGTGACCACACCTGAAGGTGGGAGCCCAGCTGAGTCCTCAGCGTCAGACTGGATATGCCCGCTCTCCGATGCTGCGATCAACAGCTCATCAGGGGAGCCGTTGGGGTGGCTTTCCCTCTGACGAAAGAAAGCCACGACCGCAACATTGCCATGGTCATGTTCTCGCAGTGAGGACATGACCCGTCCACGAACGCTGTCTCCGTGTGGGCAGCGCCCAAGCACGTAAGACAGCGATCGTGGCCGTCGGAAGTGGAGAGGTAACGACCGCAACCAGGAATTATATACAAATGGAAAGGCATCTTTAAAAAGACACTCTCCATGAGTGCCACTCTTTTAGAAGGGTAATATACTCTTTTAGAGGAAGAATATACTCTTTTAGAGGAAGAATATAATGTTTTAGCCAGGGGCATTCTCTGCACTCCACCGGTGCAAGAGGGAGAAAAGCCGCTGTAATGCGGCATAAATCCAACAGCTTTTGTGAGGTGAATGGATCGGCGGAGGAATTTAGCTCGCTGAAATACAACCGCTTGGCTCCGAAGAGAAAATCTGAATGAGTGGTTGGGAGCCAGCTCCTTTTATACCCGTATGTCCGGGGCAGTGGCATGCAAATTCCATTCGCCAATTCCCATTGGCCTTTTCTCAAAGATCAGAGGTGTTTGGGGCTCCCAAGAGTGTCACTACATTGATACAACGTCAAGTGAGTGACAGATAGGGAACTACAGTTTTGGTAGGAAAATTTTATTTTGAGTGTCATGGCTTGTTAAAGTCACACAAAGTATGCTTAAAAATAGAGATTTCCCCTTTGACTTCCATTGTTTGCTATAAAGTCACACAAAATTCACCCCAAAAGAAAATATGCTTAAAAGTCAGATTTTCTCATTGACTGTCATTGTTTGCTAGACACAAAATTCTCTCTTAAAATCAAGAAAATAAAAAAAATCTAGATTTTTATAATTAGTGGCTTCTTAAAAATTAATACCTCAATAATGTCAATGTTGGGTTTATGAAGGTGTTGAAGTAATAGGACATACCAAATACTAAGACATTTTTTGTGTAAATTTTTCAATTCAAATTGACTCAAATTGCAATGCTAAAATATTATTAATTTATAATGAAAAACTGTGCATTATATTCATGCAATAATGCAAAAAAACAAAAAAAAACAAAAACAAAACAAAAACACTCAGTAGTCACTAGTGGTCTTTCACTGTATACAGTGAGGCCCAATATACTTATATTATATATACTTATATACACTATATATACTGTAATACTGATATATTATAAAATATATCATATTTTGTATTATTTTGTATATAATAATATTTAAATATAATATATACATTTTAAAAGTAATTTTAATTTTAATAGTGTCCACTAGATGGTGACTGTTGCACTGAACTCATGTACATTTTGTCATTTTACCTTTTCAGATTTTTGCAAGTTCATTTGTATGACCCTGAAAAGAAAAGTATCTTTATGTAATGTTTACAATAGACACTTCATAGAAAGAGAACATGATTTGTTCAGACATAGGGAGTTAAAGAGCTGTCTGTTATAGTTTGATGTTGGCCCCTCCCCCAGACTGGCTGATACATGTGAAAGTGTTGAGCATTTAGAGTGACAGTCTGATGAGAGGAAATGACCCATTATTTAATCAATAGAATTGCATCAATTTGGGGAAAATTTGTGTCCAGTGAAAACAAACGAACAGCCAGTCTAGCAAAGACTCAGATTTGTCATTTGTGTGACTCTGAGCACATATGTGAGAAGAGTGTGTATTTGTGCCTGTGAATATTTTTATTGTGAGTTTCCAAGCTCTCTTTGGTGCCCATAAGTCCACATTTCCACCAGCCAAACTAGGCTGACGATTGGGAACAAATTGAATTGTCACTCTGGCCCGTCAATCTGTTTCAAGGCCTACCTGCTCATACCTCTTGTGACCCCTGCATGTAAATCTCCAACGGGTTGATGAGCTGATGGTAGCTTGAGTGACATTAGGTTAACACTAGGAGGTTAAGAGGTTTTGTGTGTGTGTGTGTGTGTTTGGGGGGGGGGGTGGTGGACATTACCCTTTGTGGCTAAGAATGTGACTTCCTGAAGAAGTAAACCATAGGCTGAAAATTTGGCTAATTCACAATGCCACAAAAAAACACGAACACAATCCAACATACTAAATCCAATTCTAAAGTTGTCTGGTGAGAGTGTTGAGGAATATCATTGCATAGCATCTCAAATGTTCCTCTGGTAATAATGAAAAAGAAATGCTGGATCCAAAGCATGTCATCAAAATGGCTTCCCCAGTAGTTACAACATCCATTTCTATTTTGCGGCAATTTCCGCCATTTAAAAAAAAAAAATATATATGTATTTTTTTTTGGTTCTCTTGAACACATGGCATGGCTTTATTTGCATATTTCTTATATTTTTGTGATATTCTGATTTTCTTTGCATAAGTTAACTTCACACCTTGGATAGAAAACTAGCTTTTGTCACACTGCCCAAACAAACGCCAACAGAGTTAACACACTGATCCATCAATCTTCAACAACCATGTTTATTGGTGTGTGATGGGGCAGTTTGAAATAGCCATAAAACAAGGGGATAGTTGGGCAGGATTATCTGACTCAAGCAAGACGTTTTTTCAAAAAAATTATGCTGCTGGATGGATGTTATGGCTTATATCCATGAGCATTTACAGTAATACTCACCCATACACCGCATATCGTTAGAGTAACATTTCAAGAACGAAGTACAGACTCCTGGAGCAAATGAAAACAATTGGAGAACACAAAAAAAGCAAAGCTCTGAAATGCCAAAAGAATTTTAATTTACATGGAATTGAAAAATGGTTCTGAGAGCGCCAATGCATGAAGGTGAGCCAAGAATAAGTTTATTTGAGGAAACGAGAACACATATAACAGAAAAGAGCACCTCTCGCCTTGTTTCTGACAATGAGCTGCTCACAGAGGTGGCCAAAAGTGCTATGCTGAAAGTGGGCCTGTCAGGCAATTTAATGTCAGGCTAAAAGGTGCTGGACTAAAGCTGTTAATGGAGCCTAAACTTTGCTGTCCAGGACTCTCTACTCTCTAATTTGGGGGCTGCCACAGCAGACATTCTCAACATACACACATATACACTCCTATTATGACCCTTGTAGCGACTAGGACATGGTCACATACATTTTCAACTTGTGAATACTCTCACCCATAAATTTGCATTCCAAGAATTAAGGAGGCGCAGATATGAACGAATTAGTTTATGTGATGAAAAGGCTCCTTGTAAGGAGGATTAAATGCTCCCACACAAGGTCAGTATAGACTGAAAGCACATTCCTTGTTTGCCGTCCTGATCAGAGGCAATGCCCCACTCTTCTGTCTCCAGCTATTCCCATACAGCTGCAACAACATATATAGTATAGTGGATTTCCATACCATCTGTGACACTCACAAATCCATCTTTGTGGTATTTACAGTTATTATTAGTCACGCTGACCATATTCTGACAGTGCCTCATCCATCAAAGTTTAAGGAGTGGGTAGATGACATGAAGCTATGGCCCGAGGGGAGTTACGTTGATATCATTAAATACTTTGAGATGATATGACAATAAACTGCACAAGTTAAGCCTGAAGTAATTTTTTACTCTATCCTAAAATGCTATTGAAAATTGTAACTTGTGCAGTTGTTGGCTGTCTTACAATGTTTGTATTAATGTTTTTTATTAAATCAGCATAAAATCAATATAACACAATACTTTTGTAATGCTTTTTATAATGATGAGATCATTTTCTATATGAAATTAAGAGTATTTATTATATTTTTTACTATATATATATATATATATATATATATAGGGGGCCTGGGTAGCTCAGTGGTAAAGACATTGGCTACCACCCCTGGAGTTCGCTAGTTTGAATCATGCTGAGTGACTCCAGCCAGGTCTCCTAAGCAACCAAATTGGCCCGGTTGCTAGGGAGGGTAGAGTCACATGGGGTAACCTCCTCGTGATCACTATAATGTGGTTCGTTCTTGGTGGGACGCGTGGTGAGTTGAGCGTGGTTGCCGCAGTGGATGGCGTGAAGCCTCCACACGCACTATGTCTCCGTGGCAACACACTCAACAAGCCAAGTGATAAGATGTGCGGGTTGACGGTCTCAGATGCGGAGGCAGGGAATTGGGCATTCCAAATTGGGAGAAAAAGGGGAGAAATAGTTATAAAAAAAAAAAAAAAAAAATATATATATATATATATATATATATATATATATATATATATATATATATATATATACACATATATATACACAGTACATATACTGTATATACACTGATGAGCCAAAGCATTATGATCACCTGCCTAATATGCTGTTGGTCCTCCATGTGCCACCAAAACAGCGAAGGTGAAGGTGTCCTGTGGTATCTGGCACCAAGACATTAGCAGCAGATCCTTCAAGTCTTGTTAGTTGTGAGGTGGAGTTGCTGTGGACTTGTTGGTCCAGCACATCCCACAAATGCTCAATTGGATTGAGATTTGCTCAATTTGGAGGCCAGAGCAACAACTTGAACACTTTACTATGTTCCTTAAATCATTTCCATATAATGTGTGCAGTGTGGCAGGGTGCATTATCCTGCTGAAAGAGGCCACTGCGATCAGGGAATATCATTACCATGAAGGGGTGTACCCGGGCTGCAACGATGTTTAGGAAGGTGGGATGTGTCAAACTGACGTCCACATGAATGGCCTGACCCAGTGTTTCCCAGCAGAACATTGCCCAGAGCAGAACACTCCCTCGTGATGTAAAAGAAAATGGGACACATCAGACCAGGCGATCTTCTTCCACTGCTCCAAAGTCCAGTTCCGGTGCTCACGTGCCCATTGTTGGTGCTAATATATATATATATATATATATATATTTTTTTTTATTTTTTTTTATTTTGGGGTGAACAATGTAAAAAAAAATATCAAACTATTGGCAAAACATTTCTATTTAAGTCTATTTAAATGAAGGTTTTAGATGATAAAACAATTAATAAAAGAAGTCATTACTCTTACTTAATTTAATTTGAGAAAGTTTTTACAAGAAATGTAATTTCTTTCAGATTAAGTCAGTTTCATTAAGACAACAATTTCAGTGGATTAGGTTAAATTAATGTACTAGAGTAGTTTTAACTCAACTTAATTAGGTTCATCAAACTTCAGTTTACTAAAGTTTATTTAATACATTTTCTTATGTTGGTCCAACTTAATTAATTTTATTACCATAATTATATGCCAGGTAAACAAATGTGAGGACAGTAAAAATGTTGCACTGTAAATTTAATAGCAACTGTTTATAGAGCTAAGCAGCACTTCAATCAATCAAGTATCACTTGAAAGTTAAAGTCCATCTTCAACTAAAGCATAAGCGCCATTCTTCACCACAATTGTAACCCCCAAAATAGACACTCTTCTTAAAAACCATATATAACAGAACATTAAACATGAACAAATCTCCTCTTATTCTCATCTCACTCAAAAATGCATAAAATAACTGTTAATTTCAACATTTGTTCTACCTATCCAGTGCCATGCAAAGCATGCTGGGAAATAGAAATAGAAGCCCAGTTTCATCAATGCAACATTAACACCACAAAAAGTATTTATGTAGTCCCGACTCAAATGGATTAAGTAAACTTCCATTTTACAAATTGAATAATTTGTTGAATTGAACGCAATGAAATCATGTTGTGACAAATTGTTCTAGAACTGTATTGCTTTAGTTGTTCATTTGGACACTTCCTAGTTGTCAAACGTTAGTTAAACTTGCCCATAGTTAATGTGTTGAATTAAACCTGTGGTTACTCTGCTAGGATGACCTTGAGACCAGTTGGTTAAAAATAATTGCAAATATGGCTTAGAAAAAACAAGTTAGTTCTGAAAATAATTCTAGCATTTGATTGCAGATGACACTTCGTTTGAGAGCAGTGTTCTCTCTAACCTAACACTCTATGTAAATAATAAAACAGTAAAAGACATCAGTCTTGATAAAGAAGACAAAAAGTTTGGGAAAGATGTCTTTTTAAGCTTCCAGACTCCTTATCTGTAGCTGAAACTAGAGGAGACCTCAGTGTTGCACTTGAGTGCCTTCCAAGAGATTTGTTACATTCTGAGTTGCACTCCTGCTTAGAGAATATAACTTCTCTATTGCCAGAAGGGGCCTTGGAAGGGGAGCCACCTTTGGGCCTCAGATTATATTCTTTGTCTCCATTCCAAGATTCCGTGTGCAGTCAGACGAGACTTGGAGGAGACGCAAAGGAGCAGAGATGAGACAAGCAGTAGAGCTTAGACTGAAGTGATGAGGACAGGCACTGAAAACCCTCAAGAGAGACCAAATGAGAGATAGTATAGTCTGCAACTGAATGTATGGCCTTAGGTGCAATGTGGACAGCAATAAAACTGACAGAGCTCATCTGTCCATTGTCAAAAAGAGAACTAAACTTAGAAGACTTGTGCTTTGGTTCAGTTTGACTTGGGCAGGAAACATGGTCACTCTTGAACTTTGACTCTTCACCTTTGTCCCCATTGAATTGCGACGCCAGAATTGCACAAGCAAAGGGGGTTGAATTACATGAAATAACGGAGTATGTGTGTTTTCATAGATTTGTGCTTAGAGTGTGTAGATATGTATTCTTTTTCCCCAGCTTTTAATGAAACAAAGATGTACAGTGTTTGAAGCCAAGTTCTTCTCTGGATATTTGGATAAATCAAAATCTACCAAATCATCCTTCCGTATTGTCTCTCGTGGGCTGATGCTAACATTTTACATACACAGATATGCACATGGAAAATCACGGAATAACATTTGTGTGAAACCCTTAAAAACGGCATTACTTTCTTAATAAGTACCTTTATCTTTTTTTCCAGTAAAAATATCTAGACATCCTACAACTTACAATACTTGAAAAGCACAACTGCTAAGATAAAAAAATACTTTTTTTTGTTTTTACCCCCACTGGCAATTTTTAAAACACACAATTTGCTTACATAATTTTGCTTCTCAAAGAAACGTATTTTGTTGTTATGATAATTAGATGTAATTACTGTAACACTTTACATTAAGGTTTTACACATTAACATTTGTTAATGCAATAGTTCACTTGAACTAATAACAGTACTGTTACAGAATTTATTCATCTTTGTTAAAGTTAATTTCCATATATACTAATGCATTTTAACATTAAAAGTTGTATATGTTAACATTAGTGAATGCACTAAGAACTAACATGAACTAACAATAAATTAACATTAATATATCTATCAACATTAATGAAGTGATGGTGGTATAGTGGACTAAAGCACTAAACTGGTTTGATCCCCACAGCCACCACCATTGTGTCCTTGAGCAAGGCAGGTTGCTCCTGGGGGACTGTCCCTGTAATAAGGGCACTGTAAGTTGCTTTGGATAAAAGCATCTGCCAAATGCATAAATGCAATAAAAAGATTGTCCATTGTTAGTTCATGATACCTAATGCATTTGTTAATGTAGAGAACTTTATTGTAAATTACCATATTTCCTGGAAAACAATACAAAAATGCTGATTATTTTTATTTATTATTATTATTATTTGCAGTGTACTGGGAAAGTCATTTTCTTGAGTCACTAATGTGTGTGCTTGTGTGTGTTTGTGTGAGTTCAGCACAGTGGTTAATAAAGAGAAAAAAGGACTCATTGCGACAGAAGCAGCACAGATAATGTGTTCAGTCCTGCGGGCTGACCTCTGCTTTTATTAAATTCTAATGAGCAGCAGCGCAGGGCAGTCTTATCTTAAACCTGTCATACATACAACGTCCGTGTGTTTGGCAGCAGTTTTGGGGAGTATCTAATTAAAAGTAGCAATTTTACTAATTTAACTGCCTTTTTCAGTAGCGTGAGAGTAGCACAGAGAAGACCGAAACATTCTTTACGTAAGTATAGAAGTTCAGATGCAAATGTTTGGGCAACACATTGCAAGCATGCTGTATGTCTGAACAAACTTAACATGCATTCTTGTGATGCACTGGTGGTAACAAGCCTTAGTACTTAAGCGGGCAATAGAGTAAACTTTAAATGTCTGTGCCATTTAAACAAGACTTGTTTAAAAACACTGACTTTTAACTTACTTGCTCAGCAAGAATCTCTTCAAAATGTTTCTTCACCATGACATTAGTTGACCTGAGTGAGAAAGCTGTCCATAGAAGTAGACAGTGTATGCTAATGCCTGCTATAGCACCCTTGTGGTGATGCTGAGAATGCAGCGCATACTTGCGGTATGTCAACATGTTCACATAAGAAGTCGACATTTTGTTTCCGAAAGTTCCAGGTCTCTAGGATTAGCTACATTATGCTGACTCACTGACAAGCGGCATCTCCCATCAGACATCTTTGCATCGGCTTCAGCATGTTTATCTTTGCTTGTGGCGTGACCAGGAGTGCCTTGTGTCAGCAGCATGGGATACCTGGGTTTGGATCCCGTGTTGTGACCAGAAAAAAATTGACTAGCATGATTCGGAGGTTGCATTTTTCCCTCTAACATTAAATTTGTACTCCACTGATGGTTAGGTTTAGGTTTGGGGTTTGGGTTAGGGAGTTCAGTTCATAAAATATGCATTCCTCTTCACTATATTACAGCCTGTACATCTGAAAACAACTTGCTTTACAACTCGCATTTATCGCCCCTCCATGGACATTACACCCGGAAAATGTAGCTCACTCATGACCATACACACAACAATACTTACGCTTTGGCCACTGGGGGCAGTTTTTCGAATTTCGGTACGCACAGACCAATTTTAGCTAAAGAAAAGTCAACCTACTGTTTCCAATTTCACTGTGTGATCATTCTGGTTATGTTATAAATTGTGAACGGACACATTTCAAAAAGCAATGATGTACAAAATTGAGCTTGTGTAGCTAGAAGCATTTTCATTCACACACTTGTTAGTTATATATTTAAAAAGACACTGTTCCCTTTATGTCCTAAGGGGCAGAACAGTGTCCCTTACCAAATAGTAGGCACATTGAATACTACTTTCTATTTTTTTTTAAATAGTATGCCAAATATACAGTAGTGTGTTAAATTGTTGTCACATGACTTTGTTACATTTGTCACTGTAAAACTTCTTAACTCTTACCAAGAGTTAAGAAGTGTTTTATGCCTTTATCACTATTGATTGAAAATGTTACCCCATTTCTGAGCACTGTAGGTTATTTTAAAAAATTTACCATATCATGTGTTAGTTAAATGTCCAAATTAAAGCAATTTACATGCATATGTCTTTGCTACTTTTAGCAAGAAATTGGACAATCATTTTAGAGTTTTATAGTTAAAGGATTACAGGCAAATTATACTGTGTGTGTGTGTATATATATATATATATATATATATATATATATATATATATATATTTGCTTGTTTATTAGGTGCTACTAGTTACAAATCAAAAAGGTAAATGGAAAATGCACACAGCAGTCACACGGGGGTCTAAGGAGCTAATAGACATGGACATAAAATTTCACATTTTTTATGTTGATTTCATTGGGTCTTTAAGGGATAGTAGTTAGATAGATAGGGATATAGAGCAGTCCCTCGATCATGGGGCGGCTGTGTCCTCCTGTCTCCTCTGTAACTCTGGGCTCTGTCTTTAATAAGGGATAATGGTTCATTGGGCTCCACTTCCTACAGGCAGGCTAAAAAGCCATTTTCTGCTTATTACATGCATGATTTTAACTGATCCCAGAAAAGCAAACAAGCCTGGTCCCAGTGGAGCACTCCCAATTCAACTGCACTGAGAGCAGCCGGGGGGGGACTTCAGGATTCTAGTTTGCACATGCCTCACAATGCTGCTCTTTGTTGCAGGAAGTGAGGGAGAACGAATCTTATGGGCACACACTCGATTTAGCGATACATCTTCAGTAATTTTCTCTTTAACACAGCTGACATATGAACATCTCAGTCAGATGCTTCCAGTTGCGATAGCTTTAAGACTGCACAGGAAGATCAGCTTCTCCTAAAATTTCATCCAAACTGTGGCAGTGACATTTATCTATGTACAGATCTATGTCAGAGTTTTTTGCTTTAATGTTATATTTTGGCCACTAGAGGCCCTCGTTGTGTTTCATTTCAGTTTCCCGCCATTTTATCATGTGTTATTGTTTTCACATGTGCCTCGTTCTGGGCTGTGTATTTAAGCCGATCACTTCCTTTTGTTTCTTTGCTTGGTTATTGATGTTCTTAGCCAGTTGCTGCCGTAAGTCTGCTCTAGTTCTAAGTACTAAACTTTGAAAGCCTTTTGGATTGTTTTTTTCCCTGTGTTTATTTTTGCTGATTTTTGGTGTCTTTTTCCTGAGTTCTTTGGAGATTATTTTTTCCCTCCTTTTGGATCCTTTTTGGACGAAAGATTTTTCTGTTTTGTGGTTGTTAGTAAGAAATTGCTTTTTGTACCCTTTTTGCTATTTTTGTTAAACTCTTGAGTTCATTTTAAGAATGCGTCTAACTACTTGGTGCAGCTCCCTTCTGTGGCTCAGTGGTAGAAATTAAGACTCTTGCACCAGAGATCCAAGTTTGAATCCTGGCTCTGACAGTCTATCTATCTTGCATATTTCCCTGGTCTCATTGAATCACGTTACTATACCCTTGTTTCTGCAAAATGATTTTTACATCGACAGGTGAGCTGAAAGTGTCATAGAAGCAGAACAAAATAACGTGGTTGCTTCAGCAATTGCATTAGTTTTTTTTTCTCAAGTTTGCAAGTTTGAATCCCAAGGCTTGCTAAGTGACTCCAGCCAGGTCTCCTAGGCAACCAAATTGGCCCGGTTGCTAGGGAGAGTGGAGTCGCATGGGGTAACCTCCTCATGGTCGCTATAATGTGGTTCGCTCTCGGTGGGGCGCGTGGTGAGTTGTGCATGGATCCCGCGGAGAATAGCATGAAGCCTCCACATGCGCTATGTCTCCGTGGTAACACGCTCAAGCCACGTGACAAGATGCGCGGGTTGATGGTCTCAGACGCGGAGGCAACTGGGATTCGTCCCCCGCCACCCAGATTGAGGCGAGTCACTATGCCACCACAAGGACTTTAATTGCATCGGGAATTGGGCATTCCAAATTGGGGAGGAAAAGGGGAGAAAAGGAAAGGGGAAAAAAAGCACAGACTGTTGTATAGGGCTGTATAAGGCTGGGATATCAATGCTAAGATTTTGCGGGCGAGATACAATTAAGCGATATTGTGAATATCACAATGATTTTAATGCGCTTTTTATTTGGCCTGTTGATTTCCTAATGAGCACATCATAAGACTAATTTCACAATATTTCAGGGCTGCACAATGAATCAAAATAACATCAAAATTGTGAGATGGTCATGTGATTATTAAACCATAAAAAGGTGAGTTAATAAAATTAATAGCCAACATAGTTTGTGTGTTCACTCGCTGGGCTCCTGATGCGCTGTTTTGAGGTTCAAGCATTATGAAAGCAAAATGCTGCAAGTTTACACTCACACAATTCCAAACATTTGTTACCACAAGTTATTATACAAATAAAAAAAGTGATACAGTACCATAATTAGATGACAGGGCTTATCCAGATTTGTATTGAGGAAAAAAATATAGAAATTAATCAATTGAAAATAAATTATGTAAATTGAAAATAAAATGAATAAAAATTACACAAGGCATATTTTCTATATGAAAAGTATAAATGGAATAGTTACATTTAAAACTGGCCTTTCAGTTAGTTTTGACGCACTTCCTGTTTAAGCCCCGCCCTCATCTGGTAATATCCGAATACAGATAATTTTGACATAGCAACAGATACAGACATAGATAATGGCTTTGCTGCACGCCACTAGTAGGCAGGTCGGTTTTACTGATTTAAAACTCAATAGAACATTAACCTTAAACACATAATCTCTTTGAGAGAAAATGCAACTTGTTTTTAGCGCCACACTGGGCATTTCAACTTGGAATTGCCACTATACGTGTGAGAAACCACATAATATAATTTCGCAAAATGCTGTAGTGCTTTTCTTGGAGCATTTTAGTATTTTACCAAAAAATAAATAAAATGAAATGTCAAAGCACAATCACGTTCATTTAACATGACCAGTTTTAGCTGCATGATTCTGTGGATGCATGGCTATTGTATAAGAGGCTCTAAATACATTATTTTAGGGTCTGCCCTGCTTCATATCCTGAGCACTAATTGCTTTGGAGAAAGCAAACAATCTGTTTATTGGTAAGTGGGATTTCAATCAATTTATTTTTTTCCCGCTTGGAAGCCCGACTGATTGGGTAATGATTGGGTGATGCTCTCAAATGGGTTGGACTTTGCAACAAACGGCCAATAATTTAAACAATTGAAAAGTGTTTTAAATGTAAAAGCACAGCCATACATGAAGAGCTTTTAGGAGCAACATTGCAGACTTCAGAAAAAAAAGATCTGAATTAACTTTTTGCCATTGATAAGTGACATCTATAATTCCCCACTCTTTAAAAGCACCAGCTACTACTGGATGCTTCATTTGTATCGGTTAATACGGCATTGAAGGCAGTGTACCGGACATAATCATGTGTTTTGCTCAGGATCACTCAACTTACTGGAAAAAGCATCTTGGGATCCTACATCCATCTCACATCATCAGCAATATTTGTAGAGCAATGAAAATGACTGAAGTGAGGTTTTACAGGGCATACAGCCTGGTCTTTCATGATACCATTGGAGGAGAAAAGACATTCAGCATGAGCACTTTTGCTTTTATTTTGTTGGATTTGGACCCGAATGGCTGCATTAGATCATCAGCAGATGTCTGAGTGTTCAGTCATCTGCCAAGAGAAATGGGAACAGAAAATGTGGAGATGAGGAAAAGAGGAAGAGAATGCTGGAAATTCACTGTCTGGAGAGGATGTGGAGTGAATTCCGTGACTCGGAGGAAAGATGATGCGAGATACTGTACCTTCAGAGAACACTAGAATATGCTGAAGGAATGTGTTTGGTTATTGCCATGATAGTCTCATGCAGCCAGACTTCTGACTGTCGGCATGAAGTCTGGTCTACTTTACACTTTGTGGACTTTGTGATCAGAATTTCTGTTTGTCCAAAGGTAATAAGTACTGATTATCTAACAGAAAATGAAACAGAATATATATAGCTTTCTCATTAATAGTTTGCTTCCTAAGTGCTTCCAAAAAGATAGGGTGATGTGGGTGGTTGTCATGGTTTCTATGCAGTTGCTATGTTGTTCTGAACGGTTTTGAGTGTGTTGCTGTGCGGTTGCAAAGGTGTTCTGGCCGGTTGCTAGGGCATTGGCCAGTGGTTTCTAAAGTGTTCTGAGTGATTGCTACTGTCGGTGGTTTCTTACTTGCCCAACCCATGTATTTATTATTTGTTACTTGATTTATTGTTCGCCACACCATTTGAGGTATCATTCATGTCCGTAGCACAAATGGAGAACAACTTATACACTGAAGTTTAATACTTTAAAGGTTTTGAAAAATCTCTTACCCTAAGCATGAGCAATAGCAATAGTGATCCTTGATTTAGCAGGCACCCCTAAATACATGTATATGAAGTAGTGTTGGGTTCAAGTCCACCTTAGTCGAGTCCGAGCCAAGTCCGAGTTCAAAAGGGTTGGACTCAAGACCGAGTCCATAACAGGCTGAGTCTGAGTTGAAAACTTTTTTTTTTTATTTATAATTATCCCTATCTAAAAAATAGTCTGTGCTGAGATTTCTTTCTGAATCTTTTTTTTTTCTATCTGCCGACTGATTTGGGAAAATACAGTACGTACAGATTAGTCAATACAGTAATAATTAGCACTCACTGAGAAGTTACGTCTCACGATTTGACTGCAAATGCTACATCCAAAAACACTGGAAAAGCCCACTGATAATATTAGGGCCATGTCGTCACGTACATGATTTTCTAGTTAATTTGCGGGAAAGCGCAAAATGCAGGGAAGTTCTGCGTGCTGCTCATGTACCTAAATACCTGATGCATCCGCGTGCGTCTCGCAGCAGCTGCCGCGGAAGATAAAAAGTAAAATAATAATAATTGATATTTGCTTGAGCGGCAGCCGCGTTGGTCTGCAATCAGTCTGAAATCTTTAAATACCAACCAAAGAAAATTTCATTGAGCTCTTCTTTAACTGCAAAAACATGGAGAATAATAATTTTGAGTCATAAATTTAACAGAATTATCCTTCAAAAGTGTCAGAGACGCTGTCTGCTTTAGCAATAACGCTTTCCCCCCTGACTATTTAAAGTTACACAGTTAATTCATCAAGCTATTATGGACCAGTTCAAGCTGACAGCATTGCGTGGACCACAAGAGACTACAGAAGCCTACATGTGTAGATACACTATGCCTAAAAAGACTTAATATCCAATATTAATACTATTTTTATGTATTTTTATTTCAATATGCTTTTAGTAAACTGTGAGAGACATGATGTGAGTAACTTGACTCAATGAAGTTCTTGATTTTAAGTTTTTAACCGCGATGAAACCGCAATGCGAGCGCCATCTTGGCTGCACAAACGCCACATGCAATGTTAGGTCCCGTGTCGTGAAACTGCCTTGTTTAGTTTCTATTAAATTGGATACATACCCATCATTATGTTTTCGTCATGCCAGCCACCTCGGTAGTCGATGTTATACAGTAGTCTCTGTAGTAACATTCAAGCCTTTTGTTTGACTGATGAGTGTGTGTGTGTGTTTGCTTAAACACAGTGAAACAACTCTGGCTACGTCTACGACTTCAGGGGCTAATACATCTGCATGCAGACAGAGATGTGTTCATTAATTTCTGTTTTATTTATTTATTTCATTGCATCACAAATGTCATGGACTCAGCTGGACTCGGAAAAAATCCAAAATCTGCACACACAGAGTCAGTGCAAACACATGCTACTAATACATTTTATATTTGGTTTAGAAACATGGAAATTAGCATATGTATATTTTTTCATTTTCATTTAAAGAAACCATTTAAGTTAGATGCAATCAAAATCCCAAGCATTTTTAACCTTTCTTCACTGCTTACCTTCCCTTACAAAAAGTGCTGTATATACCATGGTATGGCATGAAAGTTTATCATATCCATATAATTTGAATAATACCTTGGTATCATATGGTAATACCTTTTTGCAAGTGCTTTTGGTAACTGTCATACTGTATATGTGAGTATTTTTGTGCAGCATTTAATACAAGTAGTAATATAAATAGTTTTTATATTTAACGTTACTTGGCAACCATAAATTATTATTATTATTAACAAAATTGAAATTAAATGGGATGTAAATCAATTAAAAATTGTTTAATTTAATTAGTAACGTGAGATGCCGATTAAGTAATCGAATTAATCGCATATTAATATTTGCTGAGCCCCCCCCCCAGTAAAGATAATTCTAAATATAATAATCAGCATAATTAAATATAATAAATACCTGTATAATAATTCAGATCATTCCAAGACATAACAATATTGTGGAACACCAGTGATTAGATTATACAAAAATTTGCTTTAGAAGTCAATATATTGTTTGCTTTTTATGTCATTGAACATAAGCCTTTTTTTATTGGTCTACAAATGTGTCAGACGGATGTTTTTTTTAGCGTCTCACTGTGGCTGTATCCCGTTTAACTAGCTCAGTCATGACAACTCTCTAAAATATTTAGCATGTTATAGTGGATATAACATATTGATAGGATAAAGGTCTTGGCAGACTGGACTTGCTACGCTGCTGCTGCAGAGCAAGTACGGAGACTTGCTACTGCTAGAACATACACAGACATACTGTACTGAGTTAAGCATGTGGACATGCTGCTGCTCCTGCACAACTAGAAAAACACAAAACATGCTGCATCAAGCATGTATGGCATGCTCTTGTGCAATTAAACATAAATACAATCCCCATGTTGCAGATCTAGACAAGTAGAGCTGGGGAGGAGGAGGTTTTCAGAGAAAATAAACTCTCATAGTGCGCTGCAGTGAAACCGGCTTACTTGCAAAACTGTAAAAATGTAAGTGTTAGGCAAAGAGAGATTACGCAGTTGATTGGCCTATCATCTGACCTATCATCTGACGCCATGTGAGCCGATAGGCTTGACATTTCACATGTGAGCGAGCTCATTGGCTAACAGATAACAAGTTCAAAGAACCTATCAGCTTGCGCCATGTAGAGTTTTACATTTTCATAATAAATTCTGCATTTGACGAACCTGCATCAAGTTAAATGCAGTTTGAAACTTTGAAAATCTTGAGAGACCCCTGCATTTATTGAACTTTGGTGTCTTTTATAATACTTTTCTGTGGCAGCGGGGGCATGGTCGAGCGTCCGTCCGGAGAGAGAGAAAGCGGCATGGGTGCTGACACCTGAGCTAAATTATGTCTAACACCTGTCTCTAATTCCGGTGAGCATGGGGAGAGCAGCATGTGGGCGGCCACGCTACCAGCAGACAGCGAGAGAGAGTCTGGCACAGAAAGCCCACGGTGCTCGAGAAGCTGTTGTGTTTACCCTATTGTGTTTGTGACGCTAATGTGTTTAAGTGACTACATGCCTGTGAAGCTGATGAGTTTGTGAAGTTGTAAAGTATTGAAGTGGCTGATTAAAAAGTCTTACCTGAGCCTGGAACCCGCTTCCCTGTGTCCTCCTTCCCTTCTGCTGTGAAGTCATGTTACATATTCATAAAAGCATTACACCACAACAGTAATGTATACCATGGTAAACTAACTTTAACACAGCCTCAAGTGGCTTATTGGTTTAAACTTAACAATGAAAATCTCTAATTTCCTTGTTAAAGTCGTGGCACTGTTGTACATTGCGACTATCGCTACGAATAATGTGATGCTTAATTTATGCTGAAAATAATCAAACACAACCTTTGATGGACTAAGGCTGTTGTAACAATCTGATCTCAAATGCTCCATGTTCTGTCGCTGAAAGAGTTTCAGTGAACAGGCTAATGAGTGCCTCTCCTAGCAGAACTAAGTGCTTTAGTGGATAGTGTTTGAAATGAAACGCAGAACTCCAGTCTCAATGATGAACACATGACATCAAAGATGTATGCGTCACACATGTTTGCTGGCTCTGACCATACACTCCATAAAATCACATACACATGTACTGTACACTGCAAGCACACAAACACGAGCAAAATCAAAATAAACACACATCATACTTCACTGGGCTGTTAGAGCTGCAAATGTTGTTTCACATAGCATCTCAGGTGCATATACAACATATACAGCTATTTTAGCTAACATATACAACCAAATTTCCAGTGACAAGCAATTTGGGAGTCCACACTGAACAAAACTCCAACACAACGTGACACAATCGCTGCCAATCAGATATTTGATGTTTAAGCTGATGTAATTTTTCCTAAAGTATGTTAAAATTCTTTATCCTATCCCTCCTTTCTATTTGTAGATTATGTTCCTTGAAAAGTAAACCCTGTGGATCTGTAGCAATATCAAAATGTTCCTGTTTGTTTGAGCATCCCGACATACACTCACTGAGCACTTTATTAAGAAAACCTGTACACCTCCTTATTCATGCAATTATCTAATCAGCCAATTGTGCGGCAGCTGTGTAATGCATAAAATCATGCAGATATGGGTCAGGAGCTTCAGTTAATGTTCACATCAACCATCAGAATGGGGAAAAATGTGATCTCAGTTATTTCGACTGTGGCATGATTTCTGGTGCCAGACGGGCTGGTTTGAGTATTTCTGTAAAGCTGATCCCCTGGGATTTTCACGCTCAACAGTCTCTAGAGTTTACTCAGAATGGTGCCTGTGATAAGTCTCTAGTTCTCTTGTGAAGGAGGAAGCGGGAGCCAGATTTTATTTTTAACACACTTTTCAGTATTTTCACCACTGTTTGCTTTTCAGCACAACATGAACACACACGAACACTGCTGCGTGCATCTCTCTCTCTCGCTCTCTCGCTCTCTCTCTCTCCGGCGGTCTGGACTGCCCTCTTATCTCTCTCCAGCTCTCACTGTAACACAGAACAGCTGTTAGAGATAATTTCCCACAGGTGTCAGTCCTTACCATTCTTTCTCTCCCAGCCTCACTCTCCACAGATGTCGCTCGGCCACGTCCACATCACCACAGTGCCAAAAACAAAAAAATATCCAGTGAGAGCGGCAGTTCTTTGGACAGAAACTTTTTTGATGAGAGAGGTCAACAGAGAATGGCCAGACTGGTTCGAGCTGACAGAAAGGCTATGGTAACTCAGATAACCACTCTGTACAATTGTAGTGAGCAGAATAGCATCTCTGAATGCACAACACGTCGAACCTTGAGGCAGATGGGCTTCAACATTGTGTTCCTAATAAAGTACTCAGTGTGTGTGCAACATTAGTTCAACCAATGGCGTGAGTTTGGGGCGGCACTATCTTTTTGTCCAACCAATGGAATACAGAGAAGTGTTAAGGAAACTTGTTTGAAAACAATCTTTTTTTTTTTTTTGCAATTATGTTGCACAGAAATTACTCCCTTCAGCTTTAATGTACTGTACATTAGAGTTGACGAAACACCACCAAGGTTGATTAAGACAAAAAACACATATTTACATAGACAAGATGGCTTTTATTGCATGTCACTTTATTGTGTTGCATCTGGATTGGACAGTGTTACAGTAATAGCCTATCATGCACCTTTGTGTGTCATTGTATGTCTTGTGTAAATAATGTTTAAATCCAAAGAATTTAGGCTGTGTGTGAGTGTGTGTGTGTGTGTGTGTGTGTGTGTGTGTGTGTGTGTGCATGCAATTTTGTCAGACCCAGAGAGCCTGAAATGAATGTTTGCAGTAGTGTGAGTCCTATTTGTGCTTCTCTATATCTGTATGTGTGTTTGTGCGAAGTATTGGGATGTGGATTGTGTGGTGAGTCTTAGCCATACTGGAATCTTAATTCTTCCCAAAAAACATAAATAGTACATAAATCCTCACCCATAATGGCTGCTCAGGACAAAAATTAACTATGTGCTTTCATGTGGAGGGCTTTTTCTTCCTTTCACCATTTTTCCCTCATTTTCATCATCCCTTCTCTCCATTCTGCTTGTGCTAGCACCATTCCACTTTATGGCTCAAAGTGGCGTGAGTTTCAAAAGCTATTAAAAAACTTTAAAGGGACACTGTCATAATTTACTCACCCTCATGTCGTTCCAAACATTACTTACTTTCTTCCTTGAAACACAAAAGGAAATGTTAGACAGCGATTAGCAAAGACTAATAATAAATATATAAAAAATATGGCAAAAAGCACCAGTTAAGAAGCCTATATGACTCCATTATTCCAAGTTGTCACACACACACACACACACACACAAAATGTTTCTTACTGAGTATTTTTGTCTTGTTTTCCAATAAAAATGTAAAAACAATCTTTAAACAAAATAAATTAAATTGAGAATCAAAATTACATAAGACATTTTGTCTTGACAGGGAAATCTAACAAAATGTTATGTTTATGCTTATAACAAGAAAAAACAATTTGCCAATGGGGCAAGAAAAAAAAAACTTGATTCAAAAGCAAAACAAGTTTATATTTCTCACCCCATTGGCAAATAGTTTTTTAAATATCTTATTTAAAAAAAAAAAAAAACAGTTCTAGTTTTAAGGATGTTTGGATATTTTTAACTAAAAATAAAACAAAATATTCAGTAAGAAAATATTTTTTTTGCAGTGCAGAAGCCATAAGTTAGCTTTGTGGGAAGAACAGACCGAGTGGGTCCAGTGCCACCTCCCGGCGTCGCTGGAAGAGTCCGTCCAGCTGGCAGAGGCCGTCCAGCTGGCAGAGGACTTCTGTCAGGAAGACTTGCAGACTTGAGTGAAATTCAAGATGACATTTATTTGATGAATATAAAACAGAAAATTGAATGTCTCTCTTTGGCGTAAGCCCCGTCTGACGGTCCGAAGAAGTTGTATTCGGAACCGTCATATCCTGCTGGAGATAGGAGGCAGGGGCGAGGAGCCTACCCCCATGCAGTACGGGACTCGACTGGTGGTGGTGGGGTGGTGGAGTTTGCTGTGTTAGCACAACTAGCTAATGGTGCGATAAGGTACAGCTGCTAGTCTTCCCGCTAGAACTACGCTGCACTTACATTTCATGGCACCATTTTCAGGAGGCAGTGAAGCAGTGTTTTTTCTTCTCCCTCTTCTCTCTCTCCACCCCCTGTGTCTCATTGGATTCAATGTCAGTTGGTGAATCCACCGGCCGCCCCAAAAGCGCCATTGCGCCCTCTGCTGTTGATCAAATTCCCCTTTGAAAGAATTGGTAAGGACCTCGTCGGGCCATAGGGGCAGACTGCACGCGGCCATTGCTGTATTAGTTCTGGTGGACTATGTAATGCGATATCTGGAAGCAGTGCCTCTATGCAACATCTCAGCATGTAGTGTTGCGGAGGCACTCTTCAAAATTATCTCCCGAGTGGGGATTCCAAAGGAAATCCTCACTGACCAAGGCACAACATTCATGTCATGTACACTACGCGAACTGTATGAATTATTAGGTATTAAATAGATTCGCACCAGTGTTTATCACCCGAAAACCGACGGGTTGGTCGAATGATTTAATAAGACCTTGAAAAACATGATTCGTAAGTTCGTACATGAAGATACTAAAAACTGGGAGAAGTGGCTCGAACCCCTGTTGTTTGCAGTATGAGAGGTCCCGCAAGCCTCCACAGGGTTTTCCCCATTCGAGCTACTGTATGGGCGTCGGCCCCGCGGCGTGCTCGACTTCATATGGGAAGCTTGTGAGGAAGGACTTTCGAATAGCAAAAACAAAATTCAATACATTCTTGATCTTAGAGCAAAACTCCACACTTTGGGGCAGGTAACACAGGAGAATTTGCTCCAAGCGTAAGAATGTCAACATAGACTGTACAACAGGGGTACTTGACTACGCAAATTCGCACAGGGAGATAAAGTGCTTGTATTGCTGCCCACTTCAAGCTCCAAATTACTCGCCAAGTGGCAAGGACCCTTTGAGGCCTCACGATGTGTTGGAGATCTCAATTACGAGGTTAGGCGAACGGATAGGGGAGGGGTATGTCAAATCTACCAACTCATCCTCCTCAAACCATGGAGGGAGGTGGTACCTTTAGCCTTGGCAATGGTAGTTCCGGAGAGGGCGGAGCTCGGGCCGGAGGTAACTCACAAACCAAATTCGTTAACCTCTCACTGTAGCAGTTTACAGACATTGCCCGGTTGCAAGCAGAATTCGCAGACGTGTTTTCACCTCTTCCCGGTTGCATGAACCTCATAGAGCACCATATTGAGACCACCCTGGGGGTAGTGGTTTGTAGCCACCCCTATCACCATCCTGAACACAAGAAAAAGGTTGTTCAGGAAGAATTAGAAGCAATGCTTGAAATGGGCGTAATATAAGAGTCGCACAGCGATTGGGCCAGCCCGGTAGTTCTGGTACCAAAGAGTGATTGCTCGGTCCGGTTCTGTGTGGACTACCGGAAAGTGAACGCGGTGTCCAAATTTGACGCTTACCCAATGCCGCGAATTCACGAGTTACTTGATCGGTTGGGTGCGGCTCAATTTTACTCAATGCTGGACTTGACAAAGGGTGATTGGCAGATCCCTTTAACTCCAATATCCTGAGAAAAAACAGCTTTTTCCACTCCGTTCGAATTACAATAATTCATGACTTTTCTGTTCGGTTTGTTCGGGGCCCCGGCCACATTTCAGCGCCTCATGGACAAGATCCTCAGACCACATACGGCATATGCTGCCACATATCTAGACGACATTATTATTTATAGTAATGACTGGCGGCGGCATATGCAACATCTGAGGGCTGTCCTGAGATCGCTGTGACAGGCCATCCCGAAGAAGTGCACAGTTGGGTGGGTAGAAGTTAGGTATCAGGGGTTCCACTTGGGTCACGTCCACAGGTTGACAAAAGCACGGCGACTGTGGCCTGCCTTATGCCCAAGACCAAAAAGGAAGTAAGGCAGTTTCTGGGGCTGGCTGGCTACTACCAGAGGTTTGTCCCTAGTTATTCTGATGTCACCAGCCCGCTGACTGACCTTACTAAAAAGGGGGCCCCCGATCCGGTCCAGTGGACAGAATCATGCCGATAGGCTTTCCTTAAGGTAAAGACCGCACTTTGGGGGGGGCCACTTTTACATGCTCCTGACTTCTCTCGCCCCTTTATTTTGCAGACAGATGCATCTGACAGGGGGCTGGGGGTGGTGCTCTCGCAGGAGGTGGGAGGGGAGGAACGGCCGGTGCTGTTTATTAGTCGCAAGCTCTCCTTCAGGGAGACAAAGTACAGTACCATCGAGAAGGAGTGTCTTGCGATTAAGAGGGCTGTTCTTACTCTCTGCTACTACCTGCTGGGGAGGGCCTTCACCCTCTGTTCCGATCATGCTCCTCTGCAATGGCTCCACCTCATGAAGGATACTAATGCGTGGATCTCCCGTTGGTATCTGGCTCTTCAGCCCTTTAAGTTCAAGGTGATCCACAGACCGGGGGTGCAGATGGTTGTGGCTGACTTTCTTTCCAGGAATGCGTGGGGAGTTGGCAAGCCAGATGTTGCCCCGGCCTGAGTTAGCGGTGGGGGTATGTGTCTGTCTGCAGGAGAGGGAGAGCTGTAAGGCTCGTCACCTGGGTTATGATTACTCTAAAACCTGTCTCTCATTGTAGTGATGGCGGAGGGAGACCTGATAAGGTACGCCAGAACATCAGAGTGGGGGAGAAACAGCAGAAAGACCGAGTGTACAGCAGTGGCGTGTACTTCAGAGTGTTAGAGATCTAATAAGTATTTTGAAGCCTTTTATGTTTATGTTGGAAGTGAATTATTGCCTGAGTGGAAAAATAACAACGCTGTACACAAAAGAGTGAGAGCAAGAAAATAAAAGACTCACACTGACAGTTTGCTGCCTCCTGACTCCTCCATTGCCCTCGAACTTAAACATTTCACACTCATTTGTTCAATTCAAATATGGTGCAATTATGTGTGCCAATATATTGTGCAATAATATAATATATGGTGCAAATATGTGTCAAATATGGTGCAAAGTACCATGGTAATACCATAGCACTTGGATATCATGTACAATGGTATTCACATGGTAATCCAAGGTATTTCAAGGAATACCATGATACAACAATGGTACATGTCCAAAAAATAAATAAATAAAAAAATAGAAAACATGGGATTACAATGGTACCATGTTGGTACTTTTTGTTAGTGGAATGGAGTGAAGCTCTCTCTATAGAGTTAATGGCCAAAAGTTTTGGGGGGTTTTGAATATGATACTAAAGGTTTTAAAGCAAACACACACACACACAAACACACTGGCATGGGTCATTTACACCCCAGATGTGCTATTTTTGTTGTGTGTGGGCGGTGTGTAGCACCTCCGGATGCTTTGTTTGTATGACGGTTTGACTTGTGTTTTTCTTGGCTTAACAGTGCGAGAGTGTATATCAGCACACGTGTGCGTATGGTAAGTCTACACACTGTAGACGCAAAGTTCTATCATCACCCAGAGTTTATGTGAACAGCTCGCTCTGGCTCACTCCACATTCTGGGAAAGTGACTGGGATCGGTAGTGGCTCAGACTTGGAATGTAAACACACGCTACAATAGACGCTGGCCAGTTCCAGAAGAGAACGTAACATACTGTAGACCCTCACAATTAAATAAATACATGTTGTATGTGTAAGTACAATGCACACACAAGCAGGCTGTCAAATTTCTCAAAAAGCAGCTTTTGGATGTGAGCTTTATGGCTCGACAGTCTAGAGAGCTGCATTCACTAATGACACGTGCATATGGCCTGCACATGTACACACAAGAAACAATTGTACATTCTCATCTGCAGACCAATAGCTTATTTCAGTAATTTCCAATGCTACTATTTTTAGTCATGCTTGAAGATTAAGTCTTAAACTTTGGCAGTAGCTCTTTTTTTTCTTGTGCTGGTGCACACACTACATGACAGGTCGCAGACTTGGTGTATCAACTACACGATCATTCGTCCCTGAGTGAGGTCCTGTGTTAACCTGGTATTAAGATGCGTTTTGGGTGATCCGATCACAAGTGTACACGCAAGACAAATCACTGTCAAGCCTAGTCATCTCTTTTGAACACTTGTGTTCAGATTTCAAGGGGGATTTCATGAGGACATACACTCACTGACCACTTTATTAGGAACACCTGTCCACCTACTTATTCATGCAATTATCTAATCAGCCAATCATGTGGCAGCAGTGCAATGCATACAGTCATATAAATACTGGTCAGGAGCTTCATTTAATGTTCACATCAACCATCAGAAAAGGGAAAAAATGTGATCGCAGTGATTTCGACCGTGGCATGATTTTTGGTGTCAGACAGGCTAGTTTGAGTATTTCTGTAACTGCTGATCTCCTTTCAAGCACAACAGTCTTTAGAGTTTACTCAGAATGGTGCCAAAAACAAAAAACATCCAGTGAGCAGCAGTTCTGTGGACGAAATGCCTTGTTGATGAGAGAGGTCAGCAGAGAATGGCCAGACTGGTTCGAGCTGACAGAAAGGCTACGGTAACTCAGATAACCACTCTGTACAATTGTATTGAGCAGAATAGCATCTCAGAATGCAAAACACTTCAAACATTGAGGCGGATTGGCTACAACAGCAGAAGACCACATCGGGCACTTTATTAGGAACATTGTGTTCCTAATAAAGTGCTCAGTGAGTGTACATCAATCATTATGTCTGTATATTACTGACTGATAACAAAGTGCAAAAAAGTAAAACGAGAAAAAGAAAGTGCTAAAAACCGTGAACACAGCTTCTCTTAATCATACACAAACATGTGATCTTACTGTGCATTTTTATGCATTCACTTTTTTACATTTTCAGTACATAAGTTTATTTCCCTTTAAATCCGCACGTAAAAAAAAAAAAAAAAAAAAAACGCTGTTTACAGCTGTCTTTAGCACCAAATGGTGTCAAACTCAGAACAATTTAGCGACCACAAAACAGCCTCCTGGCATCCCCCTGTAATACTCTAATACCAGGAAACTGCACGGCCAAGCACCACTCACATATTCTTAAAACATTTTTTTTTATAAAAGTTTATATCTTCATTATATCCTCCTCCCTTCCTGTGCAGTCAAGTCAGCAACTCTATTCTGTCTTGTTAGTGTGTAAGGCTGACCACCACTGTGCTTGTCTATATGAAATATGTATACGAAACAAGTCTAAAGAGCCATTGTAACCCGGCACAAGAGGGACTGTTGAAAATTATTTTTGTGTCATATAGAAATGTTTTCATTCCAAAGCTCTCCACTGGCATGTCCAGATTTACCACTACCATAATATAATTTGGCCTATTCATACAGAATACCATGATTCTTTCAAAGAGAGGATTCACATACAAATGCAGAGAATTATAGCTACAGCCACTATAAACTCCTAAACCTCAGTTTTATCACAGTACAGAGAACGATATCTTACTGTTTACCTTTTAAAATTGCCCGCGAGTCTAAATCACTCATTGTGGTTTTGCGAATGCTGACATAACCTCTGAAATGTTCCATTCCTTAATTGCTTTAGAACATTTCTCATAAATTAACTTTAATTGCATATTATTAGTGGGTATTATGCGTATCTATTATGACATACTTACAGAAATTTTCTATCATATGTCAACTGCTTTCCATTATTATTTTACTGTAAATATCATTGAGGGACTCAAGCCACTTGTGTAGGTCTGCAATAACAAGAAGAAGGCAGACCACCCAATACACTGACCCAAAAGAGGCTTTATAAAATGGATATAGTTCCCAATCTAAATTGTGATTGCATGATCTGTGTTTGAAGCCTTTGTAAAGTGCCAATAAATGCTTGATAAATGTTTGATAATAAATTAAGGTTTTTATTTGTATAACGCTTTTCACAACACATCGTGTCAAAGCAGCTTTACAGAAAATTATACTATAGTGTTTATAATGTCTTAAATGTCTAAAAGTTCCCATTGAGCAGTTTCATTGAAAACTTCATTGAAAATCTAGCCTTAATGCTTCAGTCTTTAAGCCCAAAGTGAGCAAGCCAAAGGCGACTGTGGCAAGGAACAAAAGACTCCATAAGATGTTAGTTAGTGGAGGGGTAGTTCTACTATGGCTTTACTTATTTAAAAGGTCTATGTTTTAGGTGATAATAACAATGGCTATCGTATCTGTCTTAAACGACATAATTTAAGGCGAAAAGGTTTTGGATGTAATGTGTGTAGGTTTGTGTTCATTTTGGCACACTTCTGAGTCTATGATTTTTTTGGAGAAAGCATTGGCAGAAAGCCTGAAGTTATGAATCTAATTATACCATAAATCAGGCATTTCTGTGCTATATTTCTGGGTAGTGAGTTTTCTGCTGGGTAATAAGATTTTATTGTTACTGTTTAACAGAGAATAAATCATACAGCTATGCTGTCTATCAAACTGTGGAACTACTTGGGAAAAGGGCAAAATACATAAACACGCACAGAGAGAGAGAGAGAGAGAAATACCCTTATCTAACAGGCCTCTAACTTCTTAGAGATGGATTGTCATGAGAAGGAAAAATTGGTTCACCCCAAAATGAAAATCTGGTCATTTAAGTATCATCGTGTTGTTCCAAAATAAAAATTAAACTGTATTACTTTTTGATTTTTTTGCAGAACAATAAAGAGGAATGCACTGTAATGACATGTTTCTGCCTTGCTTCTCAGTATAAATCTAGCAAACTTTTTATTTGCAATTTTTTAAATATTTAGTGTAAATTCATAACTTTGTAATATATTCCCCTAGAATTAGTTATAAAAAGAAGAAGAAGAAGAAAAAAAAAAGTAGTTACTACAGCTGTGATGAGGTTTCTAATACAGCTGCTGAGGGAGTGACAGTAAATTTGGTACCTTTCTCTCTTCTGACTGTTGTAACCGTAATCCATCACTCTATTTTTTGTCTTCTTTTGGAAAGTTTTGGAAAAGTAATAGTGGAGTTTTTCTTTTGCTGTTGGAGCAAACAGGAAAGCAAAAATTATATTTGCTGTGGTCTCCCACCGCTATACAAATTTACCCTGCTATTATTTACATCTGCATTCCATACCCAGATATTTAAAAAGGCTCAATTTTGAACAATGTCTCTTTCGATCATTTCCACACATTGGCAGTTCATATTGACTCATTTAAAAGCTTAAAACAAGTACCCAAATGTCATAAAAAACAGTTAATGCAACTCATACCACTTATATAGTTTTTGGTGAGAAACAACCAGAAATGTAAGTTCAGTCAACAACGATTTAACATGTTAATGTGTGTATGAATTATTAATAGGATACTGGTCTTGGCGGAGTAGATCTGCTATGCTGCTGCTGCTTTAGTGCAAGTATGGAGAATAAAGGCCCCGATATACTTCATACGAAATCGAAAAACGAACGAGTGTGATGTCATTTAGAACAAAATCTGGCCAAAAAGGTGTTTTTGAGTTCGTTTCGCTGGTTCGTAATAGCTCACCTGGGCAAACTTTTAGTAAAACTTCTAACCGGCTGCTAAACACCTTACTGCCATTGGTCAGAGTAATCGGTAGGTGTGACCTGAAGCTCCACCTACTTTGAAGCAGACAGCTAATTCTGTATATGTTGTTCAGTCAGTCAAGATCAGTCAACATTAACACACCGGCATGCAGAGTTATTAGTGAGCTGCTGCAAATTTACCTACATCTGTTTTTACCTACATTTACCTACATACCTATATTTTCCAAGACCATGTCATGCGTTTTTTTTTTTTTTTTTTGTCTACAAAAGAAATCAAATCTACTCAAATACTCTTAAGTGCCCATTCACTCAAGTGCCATGTGCAGCGAAAGCCATTCACACATCTGTCCAAAGGTATGCCTTTGATCATTCTTTTGCCTATTTTGCCCAGTAACAATCTTTTATACACCTACACTATATTGCCAAAAGTATTCGCTCATCTGCCTTTAGACGCATATGAACTTAAGTGACATCCCATTCTTAATCCATAGGGTTTAATATGACGTCGGCCCACCCTATGCAGCTATAACAGCTTCAACTTTTCTGGGAAGGCTTTCCACAAGGTTTAGGAGTGTGTTTATGGGAATTTTTGACCATTCTTCCAGAAGTGCATTTGTGAGGTGAGACACTGATGTTGGACGAGAAGGCCTGGCTCGCAGTCTTCGCTCTAATTCATCCCAAAGGTGCTCCATCGGGTTGAGGTCAGTACTCTGTGCAGGCCAGTCAAGTTCTTCCACACCAAACTCGCTCATCCATGTCTTTATGGACCTTGCTTTGTGCACTGGTGCGCAGTCATGTTGGAACAGGAAGGGGCCATCCCCAAACTGTTCCCACAAAGTTGGGAGCATGGAATTGTCCAAAATCTCTTGGTACGCTGAAGCATTCAGAGTTCCTTTCACTGGAACTAAGGGGCCAAGCCCAGCTCCTGAAAAACAACCCCACACCATAATCCCCCTCCACCAAACTTCACAGTTGGCACAATGCAGTCAGACAAGTACCGTTCTCCTGGCAACCGCCAAACCCAGACTCGTCCATCAGAATGCCAGATGGAGAAGCGTGATTCGTCACTCCAGAGAATGCGTCTCCACTGCTCTAGAGTCCAGTGGCGGCGTGCTTTACACCACTGCATCCGACGCTTTGCATTGCACTTGGTGATGTATGGCTTGGATGCAGCTGCTCGGCCATGGAAACCCATTCCATGAAGCTCTCTACGCACTGTTCTTGAGCTAATCTGAAGGCCACATGAACTTTGGAGGTCTGTAGCGATTGACTCTGCAGAAAGTTGGCGACCTCTGTGCACTATGCACCTCAGCATCCGCTGACCCCGCTCTGTCATTTTACGTGGCCTACCACTTCGTGGCTGAGTTGCTGTCATTCCCAATCGCTTCCACTTTGTTATAATACCACTGACAGTTGACTGTGGAATATTTAGTAGCGAGGAAATTTCACGACTGGACTTGTTGCACAGGTGGCATCCTATCACAGTACCACGCTGGAATTCACTGAGCTCCTGAGAGCGGCCCATTCTTTCACAAATGTTTGTAGAAGCAGTCTGCATGCCTAGGTGCTTCATTTTATACACCTGTGGCCATGGAAGTGATTGGAACACCTGAATTTAATTATTTGGATGGGTGAGCGAATACTTTTGGCAATATAGTGTATCTTTGACAAGATTGAAGGACAGTTTAACACCACCAACTCTAGAAGCATGTGGCAGGGAATTAATACCATCACGGACTTTAAAGGGAATAAAAACTCTGCCGTGAACACCGCTGCCTCTCTCCCGGATGAGCTAAATACTTTTTATGCTCGTTTTGAGGGAAATAACACCGCCCTCGTGGAGAGAGCTCCCACGGCCGAACCTACAGAGGTTAGTTCACTCTCCGTCTCTGTAGCGGATGTAAATCGATCCTTCCGACGGGTGAATATTCGTAGAGCCGTGGGTCCAGACGGCATTCCGGGCCGCGACTTCAGAGCATGCGCGAATCAACTGGCTGGTGTTTTTACGGACATTTTCAACCTTTCCCTTTCTTTGTCTGTAGTCCCCACATGCTTTAAAATGTCCACCATTGTGCCTGTACCAAAGCAATCCAAAATCACTTGCTTAAATGACTGCCGTCCTGTTGCTTTGACCCCCATCATCAGCAAATGCTTTGAGAGACTAATCAAAGATTACATCTGCTCTGTGCTGCCTCCATCACTGGACCCATTGCAGTTTGCTTACCGCAACAACCACTCCACTGATGATGCCATTGCATCTACAAGACACACTGCTCTCTCCCACCTGGAAAAAAAGAACACTTATGTGAGAATGTTGTTTGTAGACTACAGCTCAGCATTCAACACCATAGTGCCCTCCAAGCTTGATGAGAAACTCCGGGCTCTGGGCTTAAACAGCTCGCTGTGCAGCTGGATCCTGGACTTCCTGTCAAGCAGATGCCAGGTGGTTGGAATGGGCAGTAACATCTCCTCATCACTGACCCTCAACACTGGAGCCCTGCAGGGCTGTGTTCTCAGCCCACTCCTGCATTCCCTGTACACACATGACTGTGTGGCAACACATAGCTCCAATGCCATCATTAAGTTTGCTGATGATACGACGGTGGAAGGTCTGATCACTGACAATTATGAAACAGCCTACAAAGAGGAGGTGCACACTCTGACACGCTGGTGTTAGGAGCACAACCTCTCCCTCAACGTCAGTAAGACAAAGGAGCTTGTGGTGGACTTCAGGAGAAGAGAAAGAGAACACAGCCCCATCACCATCAATGGAGCACCAGTGGAGAGAGTCAGCAGCTTCAAGTTCCTGGGTGTCCACATCACTGAGGAACTCACATGGTCCGTCCACACAGAGACCGTTGTGAAGAAGGCTCATCAGCGCCTCTTCTTCCTGAGATGGCTGAGGAAGTTTGGAACGAACCGCCACATCCTCGCACGGTTCTACACCAGCACTGTAGAGAGCATCCTGACTGGCTGCATCTCCGCTTGGTTCGGCAATGTATTTTAGGAACTGAGGTTGAAATTCCCCCAAAAATACACACCTTTGGCAAAATGTATGCCATTGGCATTAACACAGCCAAAATGATAAAAAAAAAAAAAAAAAATAAATGAAAAAGACAAAAATGTCCTGAAGGTCGCACAAGGGTTAATAGTTATATTTAGAACCAAATCTTCCTGAAGAATCCTTTTGTGCTGAAATGGTTCTTTGCGTTGGGCATTAGGGGTTCTTTATTCCTGCCCTTTTGGTTTTTGAATATAACTGCTAATATATTTATATGTATTTATTTTTTATAATTAATGTAAAAATCTTCATTTGTGTTCTGCTGAAGAAAGACTGTCATACACATCTGGGATGGCATCAGGGTAACTGAATAATGAGAGAATTTTAACTTTTGGGTGAACTATTCCTTTAATTTATACACTGTAATTAATGAATACAATGTAATTCTTTGTGTCATAGGTTTACAGTTAAAAAGCAGCTACACTTCCAGCTGTGTTCGGTGAGGATACTTGTCTCCGCTTCTCCACTAAGCACTTGAGTGTTAAAGACTGAATTTGTGATCAATACAGAATTTTGGAATGTTTCAATTATTTACTTGGGTTTGTGCATAAAACTTTTGCCCAGTCACTAAATAAATAAATAAATAATAAAAATAAACTATCACACCTTATTTCACTTTTTCTTTTTCACATTGTGAGGGGCTCACATACATTGTCCACATATACTGAAACACTGACTCTGAACCTAATTGTGTATTTCTATTTAGACAGATGCTGTTGGACCCCACAACCTCATTACAGAGAGGGGCTGCCACTCAAATACACCAAAATACATAGTGATGGATGGTGAAGACATAATAGAGGATTGTGCAGATACTTTAGTGAAGCCTTCAGTTTAGTTTAGCCTTCATTACATCAATTATGTTTCCATGGGACGTTGTTCTTCCTTGAAGGATTGGTTGTCAGTATGAAAGAAAAATACTCTCTATATAAAAGATAAAATAATGTACAAGTTTCTATCCCAGCCTTGATGTGTGGAGCAATGTAGGGGTCTGCTATTTCATTTGCATATGCATTTATTGACTCTTTCACGTTATGTATTTGTTAATGTATTTATTAATGTGAGTGATTTATGCATTTTAAATCAATAACAATAATGTGTTTATGTATTCAACTAATGATTGCTGTAAAAAGCATTGTTATTTTTTCAATTTCTTTTCATTTAAATAAAAAAATAAAATTTCTTAATTGACACACATGCCTTGCTTTTATTTATTTGTTTGTTTGTTTGGTAATATTTTATGTAAAACCATAATTTTGGCTATAATATTTTATATGAGCATATATATAGAGGGGAAGGAAAAACCCCTCCTTACATCAAAAAGTTTCTTTATAGCACTATTGAGGTTCTAAATAGCACTTTCAAAAGAAGGTTCTTTATGGAACCTTTTAAAAAAGGTTCTATTTAGCACCAAAAATGGTTCTGCTATTGTTACAAGCCGAAGAACCCTTATTTGGTACTATTTAGAACCATTTTTCTTAAGAGTGTGTATGGCATGCTGCTGCACAATTAGACATAAATACAATCCACCAATAAAGCGGGGAAGCTACACAAATGCATAACATAAAACACAACCCCCCAAACAAGCAGATCTACTACCAATACTTGTGTATTGCTGCTGCTCCAAAGATCTATGTGCACTAAGTGTATGCTAGCTAAGTGTGCCTGAGCCAGCTTGGTCGAATGGCATAATGCTGATGAAATAAATCTCTATGTGTACCTGCTTGGACGAAATGCTTAAATGTCTAGTGACCTGACTCATAAAGCTGTAGAAAGAAAAAGCCCCAGCAACCACCTGAGCATTTTCAAAGAAATAGTCTTGCAGTGTACTGCAGTGAAACCAGCTTCTGCGAAATTTAGCTATTTAAATATTAAGCAAAGAGAGAGTACACAAGTTGATTGGCTACCCGATTACACATCAAAGGACCTATCAGCTTACACCTTGTGAGCTGTTTGACTTCACGTGCGTGAGCTGATTGGCTAACAGATAACATGTTCAAAGAACATATCAGCTTGCGCTATTCAGAGTTTCATGCCTGAACTGCCAACATTTTCAGGAATTTACATGCCTACATTTTAGAGTGACTTCTTGACCTGATTTCTACACCATTAATGTCACCAAATGGAATTGCAAGAATAATGACACTTTTCAAACTGGTTCCCCAAACACTTCCCCGTCTGCTTTTTATAAAAGATAGTCCCACCCCAAACTCATGCCATTGGTTGACGCCTAATGTTGCTGTGTCAAGATGTTTGGGATGCTCAAGCAAAAATAAAGAGTAATTTACTGATAGCACCACAGAGCCACAGTGTTTACACTCTTCAGAAGGTCAACCCACAATGGCTTACTTATAGTTTTCACTGCATATTAAGCTGGCAAATGAGAAAGTATTTTAAAAACCACTCTTAACAGACAAAAGAGTATTTCAAAGAAATACTGGAGTCCTAAGACTGGACGTTAAAACATCGAAATCAATTCTTATGGTTAATTGACAATGGACTTTTAATGGTCTTGGATGTCTTTGACCCAAGCCAACAAAGTTCTTCAGGTTTCTGAGTAATGAATGAGACTGTGGAGGAACCATTACAAAGGACCTTAGTGATTTGTGCCTTTTAAATCCTTCTCATAAATCTTAAGCCCCCCAGTCCCATTATTCCACACTACTTTTCGCAAACACGCTCGCCCTGTGTAACCATATCCACGCCCTGCGCAGAGTCATCCACTAAATTAGTCGGCTACTAAAGTTGTAGCTGGGGTAATTTGGCCAGGTTCAGTAGCACCAGTGAGCGATTCAGTGGCTGTGGGAACAGGGTGAATTCCAGGGGATGACGTTTTAACCTGTGCGTGAAATCCAATATTGGATGGAATTTTAAACATGCAAACGGCTGTCGACTTCTATAAGGATGTAAGGAGCGAGTGTTTCTCATATTAAACAGACAGTCTGATGTGTGTTTAAGCAGTGGAGGTAGTTGTGTTTACAGCTGAGTGGAGGTATTCCCCCTTCTCTGTTTGTAGACTGAAATAAAAAGCTAATAGGGAGCCACAAAATTCTCATTTGGCTTAAATTATAGGGACGTGAACAAGGAAGGTGGATTTACTGCTTCGCTGTGAGGTGGTTTTCTCTCTCTCTCTCTCTCTCTCTCTCTCTCTCTCTCTATTTCCTTCTTCTCTTCCACTCTGTGGGCTGCCCCATTCCTCATTACCAGGCCTAAACAGAATCAGCTGACCTTTTTCATTTTTTCTGTTATGATTCTATAGTGAAAATCTGTAGAATTCTGTGGAATGCATTTTATCATGGTAAAATCTGTTAGACAGAGCTGAGAGTACTTGCTGAAAGCATAATCACATTAGATTACATGTGGGCCTGTTCATTATATTTCTCCACCTTCCCTTCCCACTTAAATGTCCTTGATATATCCTGCTGTTTGACAGATATGTTTATATCCTAGTGGAAACCTAATTCTGTCAGTGTAGTATCCATAATCTGAGTTAATAGATTACTATTATGAGCTAAATTCGCTTCTCACTGGGTTGGTGGTTATGGCGTGGCCACAGCACATCTGGACGGGGGGCATGTCCAGATGTTTGTGGGTGCTGACTGAACCGGTGTCTCCGGTCTGCTTGTTCTGTGCTGCTGTGTGTGTGCTGCCCACACGCCCTTTCCCACAGGAGTAATCAGCTATGCTGGGCCCTGTGGAGTTTTATTAGAGAGCCACAACCTCAACCAACAGAGTTTAATACTGATTACTGAACAGGGCTAATATACTCCCTAATAAATAGCTAAAGTCATTCATATACGTCCATTTATAAATGTACTTTACAAAAAAACCTTCATACACACAATGCTTTCTTTTGGAATAAACCTACTAATACTGCGTATAGTAAAACCGCAGACAAATATGCACATCTCATTTGAATGAGTTTCACTCCTGAGGATAAAAACAAAAGTAAAAAAAGTACATGTTCTCCTTCAAGTGGCAAGAAAAAGTATGTGAATCCTTTAGCATTAGCTGGTTTTCTGCATATATTGGTCATATTACGTGATCTTATCTTAATTAAAGTCACAAGTATAGAAAAAGCACAATGTGCTTAAGATAACAACACACAAAAAATTATAATCTTTCATGTCTTTATTGAACACATCTCATTAAACATTCACAGTGCTGAGGACAAAGTGAACCCCCTAGGCTAAAGGTGTCAACAAAAGCTAATTAGAGTCAGGAGTTGGCAAACCTAGCATCCAGTTAATGAAACGATATTGGCGGTGTGGGTTAAAGCTACTTTGACTTATAAAAATCACTCAAACATTTTGAGTTTGCTATTCACAAGAAGCATCTGCTGACGTGGACCATGCCTTGCAAAAAAGAGAAAAACCTACGATCAAGAATTGTTGCTTTGCATAAAGCTGGAAAGGGTTACAAAGTTATCTCGAAGAGCTTAGAAATGCATCTGTCCACAGTTAGACAAATTGTCTAATAATGGGGATGATTTAGTACTGTGGCTACTCTCCCTAGAAGTGGTCATCCAGCCAAGATGACTCAAAGGGCACCCTTCAGAATGCTTCATGAGGTAAAAAAAAAAAAAACCCTAGAGTGATAGCTAAAGACTTGAAATAATCATTGGAACTGGTTAAAATCTCTGTTCATGAGTCTACTATACAGAAAACCAGCTAATTCCAAAGGGTTCGCATACTTTTTCATACTATTTAAAAAAATATTTATTTATTTTCAAATTTATAAATAATGGATAATTGATCCCTTTTTATAAGTGGCACTCCAAGTCCTCCATAGGAATAATGCAGTGGACACATCACAGTTTGAGGGAAGAGGGGGAAAATGGTCTTATTATACAAGTGTACACAGTGAGGCTGAGACTCAGTATAAAACTGTCACATATTCCTCCTCTGCAGTCTGTAAAAATCTCTACTTGGCTGTCAGAGCTGCTGAAAAAGACAGAGAAGTTCCATCTGTTAGAAACACACAGACAATCACACACATGTACACACACTCACTGGATTTCTTTTGATTGTCATCAAGGTCTTTTCAAGACCAATCCATTATGTAGAAAAACTAAAATCATGCCATTTAAGCACATATCTTATGAAAGCTTACAGAAAACAGACTGATTAGATAATAGTTCACCCAAAAAAGAAATATTCTGTCATCATTTACTCACCCTAATGACATATCAAGTCACTGCTATGACTTTCTTTCTTTTGTGCAACACAAAAGACATTTAGCAGAATGTGATCTTTTTAAAACATTCAAAGTGCCACGTTTGAATATAAATCATATTTGAGAAGTTGAGGGGAAGGTAATCAACAAATAATGGCTTAAATTTTGATAATTTTGATAGTGCTTTTTAAGAATACTTTTGAGCTTGACAGCCCCTGGTCACTGAATGCTTTCATTTTAAATAAAAGAGCACCTGGGACATTCTACTGAACGTCTTAGATTTTTGCTCCATGGAAGAAAGAACATCCTACAGGTTTAGAATGACATGAGGGAGAGTAAATGATGATTAAATTTGCCCAACTAAAAAAAAAAAAAAATGCTGAACACTCCCCCTATCTGCCTTTGGTTGGACACACAGATAATCCCACCCCACACTTACCTGCTGTGTTAGGCTTTTCGGGATGCTCATAGCAATGTTTTGAAAGTGACACAGAACCACAGTGCCTACCTTTTTTCAAGAAACCAACCTACGAATAGCTTATAGTTGACTGCATATTAGGCTTGGATATGAGAAAGAATAAAAAAATTTACACACTTTAACTATGGAAAACTGTAAAATCCTTGAGGTTGTGACACAGTCTGCTCTGTGCCCAACACACTATTATGATTCAGACCTTAAGGTTTAATTTCTAATCTCCATTTACTATTTACTGAACTATCACCAAAGACTTACAAACCAGTAATCTTGCTTGCTTTGGTCCATGACCTGTGGTGGAAACACACGCACACAGTCTTTGTCCCCTGTATAGGGCGGCCGCAGTATCTGTAAAACTCATTTTGAGTTAGGGGCCTGATTTTTGTGGTTTGTCTGAGCACTGGTCTCCAGGCGATCTAATGGGGTCAGCAGAGATACCCCTTCAAGCCTTTTTTTGGTGGCAGTACCGTATATGAACCCTGGAGGAGCTCTGCAATGCTGGATGGCTCACAGCCATACAGTTCTGCATGTGTGTGATGGAGACGTTCAACAGAAACTCAGGGGAAATCAGGATGTGGCTTTGGGTGGGGAGACCACGGGAGGCAATGTCAACTCCAGGTCTTTTTCTCTGGATCAATGGCAGAACCATATGGGAGTCAGAAAATAATAATGTGAGAGTTTGCATCCATGTGCAAGAAAAAGTGTGAGTGATTCACAAAAAATGTCCAAGAAGGTTTATGATACCTGGAGAGAGTAATCCGTTAGCACAGTCCCTCTGCAATTTCACATTGCAATGAAAGATCACTGTCTTGTAGATAGAATGCACTCATTTAGAGTCAGTGGAGTGTTTTCAAACTGAAGCAGCTGTTTTGTAGTGACCTATTGTTCCTAGTGATCCAGTTGGAAATCTTCCTGGACAGAGGCCTTCAGCCAAAAACAAAATTACAATAATTATCACAAAGAAAATCATGTATTTTTGTTGGCTTAGACTTTTGTTAGATCTACAGAGTAATGACAGCAGGACAAACTAGTTCCCCATACAAATGCAATTTTCACTGGTCCCCCTGGTCAACAAATCACAAGATTGTAATACTGTCCAAGTGACAACTATTTATTCAATTTATGGTAAATAGCGACTGCAGTTTAAGTAGCGATAAACAAATCAGTTGTTCCATTCCAGAACATTAAGAATAAATGCACTGTTTGCATGATAAGAATAATTACCACATAAAGTGGCTTCTGAAAACATTTATTTTCTTTTAAGGGGCGGAAACACTAGAATTTAAAGGTAAAGTGTATAATTTCAGTTTCACTAGTGTTTTCAGCAGTTTGATCTCATGAATATTACGTGACTGGCAAAATTTTTGCAAAATTATATAACGTGGTTCACTGCAAGTAATGCGGCAATTCCAAGGTGAAATGTCTAATGTGTGGCACTAAAAGCATCTTAAATGTTCTCCCAAACAGATGAGGTTTTTAAGGTTAATGCTCTATTGAGTTTTAAATCAACAAAACCTACCTCACTACCCTAAACCTTAAACCCAAACCTAATTAATAGTGTATTGACGCGAGTGCATGCTGCCAAGATGACATAAGTGTGATGCACCCACATCAATAACAGACAGACATGGAGCACGAGTGTCCGGATCCCGACACAGACCAAAACCGAACAGACAGAAAGTCAGGATCCAGACACCGTGCTCCCGACATGAAACAAGACAGAACGGCAGGGACTACAAAGACTCATACAAAGACAGACAACGAAACACAAGACAGACATGGGACGATAATGCCATAGTCCTTTCAGATAAAAACCCAGACTGACAGAGTTACAGGACCGTGACAAAAACATTTAGCAAAGATTTAGGTATAGAAACATAATTTCATGAGACCAGGCTGGTTTTCGAACAGGTTTCTTGAACATGCAAAATTAATTAAAGAAATATTCCAGGTTCAATACAAGTTAAGCTCAGCGACAGCATTTGTGGCATTTTGTTGATTACCACAAAAATCATTTCGAATTGTCCGTCCTTTTCTTAAAAAAAAAAAAAAAATCAAGGTTGCAGTGAAGCACGTACAATGGAAGTGATTGGGGCCAATTTCTTGAGGGTTTAAAGGCAGACATGTTGAGCTTATAATTTTATAAAAGCACTTATATTAATTATTTTGTTATTGTTTGAGCTGTGAATTTGTTTAAATTGTCATTTTTATAGTCCTTTTAGGGTTTGTTGACTTCATCTTCATGGCAATGAAGTTGCAAAATTGGCTATAACTTTACACAAAAAAGGTTAGTATGTGATTTTATCACACTAAAATCATGTTAACACAAATAATGTTTATGTTTTGTGGCTATACTTTTGAAACATTGAGTATTTTATTGGTCCCATTCACTTGCACTGTAAGTGCCTCACTGGAACCATGATTTTTGCTTTTTTTAAAGAAAAGGAGGGACAAGTCAAAATAATTTTTTGTGTTAATATTATGCCACAAAGCTGTCGATTGAGCATAACTTGTATTGAACCCAGAATATTCCTTTAAGACCCTGCAGAGAGTATGGTGAACAGGATATGATGTCACACTCTAGGGTTTCAGATTTTAATAAATAATACATTATGAAATAATAATAAATTCAAATTGTAAAAAAGTACTATTTAATACAGTGGTTCCCAACATTCTACTTGAGGCCCCACCTTTTTACATATAAGAAAGCTTTTGGAATTTTTACATATTCTAGCAGTTGACACATGTCTACTGTTATATAATTTTAGTGATTACCAATGCTAAGCCCTGCAGCTGCTTCATGGTATAAAGCGTTAACATGAGGTTTTGCAGTTTGTGGTTATGAATTAGCAGAAATTCCATGCAAAATGAAACTTACAAGAACTTGGTGCGCTTCATCCTCATGTAGTTGTGCAAAGATGCTCTGGGCAGCATTGGCGCCAATGGTCTCTACGATCAATATGCTTACGATGCTTTTGAGAAACGCGACCCTGGTTGGTAGAGTGACATTTAATGAGGTTTTGCTACAGTTGCCATGGTGTCAAGGTCTTTGGATGGTTTTTTAATGTTGAGATTTTGCTTATATCTTGTTGAGTTAGACAAGGACCCTGACATGCTATCTTACTAGTATAGTGCATTTTATCTATGTTTGACCACCTCAAAGCATCTGAAGTTCCCCCCTTAGACCCCTTGTTTGGGAACCACTGATATACACCACTGTCCCGCAACAATCCAAACCATACAGATTTGAAGTACTGTATGGAACTTCACTAAACTTCAGCTTTGGTATGGAGACAAAGACTACTGCTGCATTCGTAGGTGTATGAATGGAAGTGAATGGAGCACAATGTTTAGTGTGATTGCAACTTAACTACTGTAAACTCTGAAGGGTTCAACTGACAAAATGGATGCTATGCTTGGTGTTTTATGCTAATGTGAAAACTTGTTAGTTTAACAACACTCAGGACTAATGTGGCCTTTTGTGAACATCTAAATACATGTTTAAAAGTCATAATCTTGCCCTGTAATTTTGGTGAGCAACAGGTTTCTTCTGATTTCAAATTATGGCAGAGTCAAAGAAGAAAACTTGTGGTTAGCTGACTTTTACTAAAGTGCTAGCTGGAACAAGAACTTCATGTAAGTTTTGCTGCTATGTAGAAGGCCCAAGTTGCTTGTACAGCCAGATGTTCAGTCCATATAATCTTCTACAGAACAGTACGTTCTGAACTGAGGAAGTGATATTTGTGATGATTTTGCTGGCGATAAAAACTGGTATATTGCTGGTATATATCACAATTATTTTTATGCAGTTTGTATAAGTTTTCTAAAGACTCATTAGACTCAAAGACTCATTATCCTTGAGTATGTGAACTTTGAGACAAATGTTTTAAAAGCATCTCTGATTTAAATTCAGTGCAGAAAAAACACTTTTAAAAAGTTCAAACTGTCCATTAAAGTGAACTGATTCCAAACTCTTATTAACAATTTATTTGCATCATCACTTAAGTTCCTGTGTGACATTTTACATCAAAATACATAATAAATATTACTATTTATATTATATATGTTTGGTTGAAATTATGATTCCTGTTATTGATAAATAAATCACCCATTTCAGAGCAAATACATAAATTTAGAGAATTGTAGTGAATATGGTCAAAAGGCTGAATTTTTTTTATCTGCTCTATCATGAGATTAAAAAAGGAAAGATCATTTTTCTGAAGCAAAGCAATTTTAAAGGACAGATACGTTCATAGATAGTCTTATTGCCTTTGATGTGCTTCGACTCAATACTTTTTCCATTACTCCCAGCACCAGCAAATGCCAAAACATCATTCTAACCTCAAATTAGATTTCCAGCCTATTAACTTCCATTTTAGAGGTCAAATTGCTTTAAATTGTGTATCTAAAACTATCTAAACAAAGGCAGAAAGATTTCACAATCCCAGAAACTGACATTTGTGAGTGTCATGCTTGCAGTTCTGTTTGTTTATAATATGGAGTCACACTGTCAAGACTTTGGCAGTAGAGGTGAAGCCATGTCGGTGACCCAAGATCAAGAGTTCAGGGATCATGTGACAGACTGGTGGGAAAAAGCCCCCTGTGTTCATTCAAAAATGGCACTGCCATAGCAACAGGGCTGATCTCTGATCCATCTCTGTGGCAGGATCATATTATCCAAGATTTGTGTCTGTACACTCAGAAACTTAAATGCTCAGCGAACTTTATTTAGTTGAGGAAAACTAATCCATGCAATTAAATAAGGCCTTTTTTGGTTATTTGTTGTAGTCTTCTTGTACAAACTTACAACATTTAGCTCTGCCTACTAGATGCAATATAAATGTGAAGATCTTAAGTTATGTTTCTGAAATACAACAAGAAATAATGAAATACCATAATAAATTATATTGGCAGATGAAGTTCCATTACATAAAAAAATAATCAATTTACAACGTGTCTGTGTCGGTCTGGATTTGGATTTGCATACTGTACAGTTATGGCCAATTATTATGTAAATTAGTATGCATAATTATGTTCTTCTAATGTAAACAGTAAAGTTCCATTTTTCACATTTAAATTGATAACATACAAATTAAATAATGACAAAATGTTCTAGAATTTTGATGTATTAACTCATTTTAATTTGCTAAATTAAACGAGCAGCAAAAATCCATTTTTGAATGTAAAGAGAGAATACAGAGACAAACAGGAGAGAAAGAGAGTTAAGAGAAAGATAAATACCAGATTCAGAATGAGAGAAGTGATATGCACAAAAAATAAAAACAGCACAGAGAAAGACAAAGAGAGAACTATAATTCTGTATTTGAAAAGAGAAGCAGAGTGAAATTAGAAGCAGAGACAGAGACTGGAGCCAGTCACACATCTCCAGCGGAGTATGACGCCATTTCACAGTAAAAGAAAACTTCTCTTTGTCTTCAGTATTGGAAAAAGGGTGAATGTCAAAAGAAGCACTTTGGTGCAATTTTCTCTGTCTTCCTTCACTTTTGGAAAATTGGTAGTACTAGTCCAAGTAAAAAAATATAATGTTGAAGACAATGTGCTCCTCTGTGCATTTGAACTTTCAGATGTATACAGTCATGGGAGAAGGAGATTGTACCAAGCAAGGCGGGCCAAAGCATTGTTGGTCCAGACATTGAGCGGCCTTGCTCTTTATTATCTTTCGAACGCAGTGGTGTACTCCATGAATCAGAGATGTGCATGGATCTCATGCACATTGAATACTTATGGGCATGATTATCCTTGTAGCTGAAATCTGTTTACTGTGGTAGTTCCTTTAAAGGGATTGTTCACCCAAAAATGTATCATTCTCTCAACATTTACTCACCCTCAAACCGTCTCAAACCTGAATGACTTTCTTTCTTCTGCGGAACACAAACTAATATATTTTTAAGGATGTATGGGGTGCTTTTGTCCATACAATAAAAGTCAGTGCATGGGGTCCAAAATGTTCAAGCTCCAAAAAGGTAATAAAGGCAGTATAAAAGTAATCCATACAACTCAAATTGTTTAATCCATGTCTTCTGAAGAGATATGATAGCTTTGGGTGAGAAACAAAGCAAAAATTCAGTCTGTTTAAAACTAGAATGCTTCACTTCCTCCCAGCTCTCCAATGCATGTTAATCCGATATAACCGGAAGTTCTCACACAAGGTTTTGGACCCCATTGACTTACATTGTATGGACAAAAACACCTCATAAATCCTTCAAGAAATCGTTGTTTGTGTTCCGCAGTAGAAAGAAAGTCATACGAGTTTGAGACAGCATTATCATTTTTGGGTGAACTATTCCTTTAAAGTCAACATAAAATCAAAATTAACCCTATTTACTTTTATTGCAAATGTATTTTTTATCTTATTGTGGATTTTTTTTTTCTTTTATTTTTTTTTATTAATTTGTTTATTTTGTTGAATATCCTATTTCCACTCAAAAATGCATCAAATTCTGGAAGTAAAATGGGTTGCAAATGGTGGTTCATGTTGATGTAAAACAACAACAACAACAACAACAACAAAAAACCTTCACACCAGATCTTTACAGTATAATGGAATCTATAATATTCTTATGCTGAAAAGGTCCCAGACATGCTTTAAATTACTTTAAAGTCATTCTGGTAGATTCAAGTCATATCCCTTATGTAAGGTTAAATCAGGCCAACACCAAACCTTGGCAACAACCTCCCTTATACTAACCGGAATAAAATTTAACGGAACAAGAATTATCTTTGATTCATTAAGTGCTAACGTATTGATTGGATATGTAAGCATGTCATGGCTTGTAAAGGCAGTTTAACACAATATCTAATACAGTTTTAAACTTCATGATGTTTTGCACCTGGATGAGAGAACAGCCAACTATTCATTTTTAAATAATGAAAACACCAATTCTCAAATAATCTGATATTAGCATAAGAGCCCTCTAAGACATCTGTTTACTAGTACCTAATTACAATTTTTGATTTATATGCTTGTAAAATTAAACAGCAATTAATTCACAGCTACTTTTGAATGCTTTTGGCCAACATAATGGTGTAGTTATGTCAGGGGCTAACTGCCGAAGCTAACCAGCCAAACCCTGACCCCTTGGTTGTGAGCGATTGCCTCTTTGAGTGTGTACTGAAGGTAGGCTTATGATAAAGTTACAGCGGGCCATATTTTAGACACAAACCATCCGTCTCTAAGATGGTATCTCAGTATATCTACAGAATATCAGGTTTGCATTCTTTGTCCAGCTTGTAATTTGGAAATATCAGGCAAGGTGTCAGGACACAACCAGACATTTTCTAATCTAATAAAGTATTAATTTCAGAAGGATTTGAGACAGGAAGACAAGACTTTAGATGGCAGTAGAGAGAAGAATGCATGAGTCAATACAGTCAATGAGGCAAGTCAACTAAATGAATGGGAATTTTGTATGGGAAATGAATGGGAAATGTGTACTTCCCTGCTCTACAGTATTGAAAATCTAGTATTTCAATTGAGAAGGATGTCCAAATACTCAGTATTCATGATACAGTAGCCGAACAATACCCAGATGACATACTGCATCTATGAGCAACCAATGGACACTTCGCTTAAGGCCACGGGAGCAGAGGAGCCGTCCGATTCAAAAAGTAGTGAAAAAATGGCAGAGAACTGTGAGCTAAGTGGTTCTTTTCAAGTCTGAGTGCTATAGGTACCAAGACAGTTATTCCTCATACTTAAATTGTACTTGTATAACAGCACCAGAGTAAATAGCTTTCGCAGTTGTTGTTAGTTTGTAAAAAAAAAAAGCATTGGTTAAAGGACCTTGCCAACATGGCAGATGTAATATGTCCCGGAATGTATTTATATCCATCCATCCATCCATCTTCTGCCGCTTATCCAGGTCGCTGTGGCAGTAGACTAAGCAATGCAGCCCATATCCCTTTTCCCTGGCCCCATCCTCCAGCTCATCCTGGGGGCAGTTGAAAGATATAATCCCTCCAGGGTGTTCCAAGTCTTCCCAGGGGTCTCCTCCCAGCTGGACATGCCCAGAGCACCTCTGCAAGAAGGCATCCAGTCCTGACCAGATGCCCGAACCACCTCAACTGGCTACTTTCAACTCGGAGGAGCAGCGGCTTTACTCTGAGCCCCTCCCGGATGTCCGAACTTTATACCCTATCCCTTAAGGTGAGCCCAGCCACCCTGCGAAGAAAGCTCATTAGTCTCACTGCTTGTATCCGCTATCTTTGAAAGAATAAGATAGCAGATACAAACAGTGAGACAAACAAGCTTTCTTCACAGGGTGGCTGGGCTCACCCTAAGGATAGGGTGTGAAGTTTGGACATCCGGGCGGGGCTCAGAGTAGAGCTGGTGCTCCTCCATGTTGAAAGTAGCCAGCTCATGACCATAGGTGAGGGTTGGAACATTGATCGACTGGAAAATTGGCAGGGGGTTCATGGTATTTACAGGTGCATCTCAATAAATTAGAATGTCGTGGAAAAGTTCATTTATTTCAGTAATTCAACTCAAATTGTGAAACTCGTGTATTAAATAAATTCAATGCACATAGACTGAAGTAGTTTAAGTCTTTGGTTCTTTTAATTGTGATGATTTTGGCTCACATTTAACAAAAACCCACCAATTCACTATCTCAAAAAATTAGAATACATCATAAGACCAATAAAAAAAACATTTTTAGTGAATTGTTGGCCTTCTGGAAAATATGTTCATTTACTGTATATGTACTCAATACTTGGTAGGGGCTCCTTTTGCTTTAATTACTGCCTCAATTCGGCATGGCATGGAGGTGATCAATTTGTGGCACTGCTGAGGTGGTATGGAAGCCCAGGTTTCTTTGACAGTGGCCTTCAGCTCATCTGCATTTTTTGGTCTCTTGTTTCTCATTTTCCTCTTGACAATACCCCATAGATTCTCTATGGAGTTCAGGTCTGGTGAGTTTGCTGGCCAGTCAAGCACACCAACACCATGGTCATTTAACCAACTTTTGGTGCTTTTGGCAGTGTGGGCAGGTGCCAAATCCTGCTGGAAAATGAAATCAGCATCTTTAAAAAGCTGGTCAGCAGAAGGAAGCATGAAGTGCTCCAAAAGTTCTTGGTAAACGGGTGCAGTGACTTTGGTTTTCAAAAAACACAATGGACCAACACCAGCAGATGACATTGCACCCCAAATCATCACAGACTGTGGAAACTTAACACTGGACTTCAAGCAACTTGGGCTATGAGCTTCTCCACCCTTCCTCCAGACTCTAGGACCTTGGTTTCCAAATGAAATACAAAACTTGCTCTCATCTGAAAAGAGGACTTTGGACCACTGGGCAACAGTCCAGTTCTTCTTCTCCTTAGCCCAGGTAAGACGCCTCTGACGTTGTCTGTGGTTCAGGAGTGGCTTAACAAGAGGCATACGACAACTGTAGCCAAATTCCTTGACACGTCTGTGTGTGGTGGCTCTTGATGCCTTGACCCCAGCCTCAGTCCATTCCTTGTGAAGTTCACCCAAATTCTTGAATCGATTTTGCTTGACAATCCTCATAAGGCTGCGGTTCTCTCGGTTGGTTGTGCATCTTTTTCTTCCACACTTTTTCCTTCCACTCAACTTTCTGTTAACGTGCTTGGATACAGCACTCTGTGAACAGCCAGCTTCTTTGGCAATGAATGTTTGTGGCTTACCCTCCTTGTGAAGGCTGTCAATGATTGTCTTCTGGACAACTGTCAGATCAGCAGTCTTCCCCATGATTGTGTAGCCTAGTGAACCAAACTGAGAGACCATTTTGAAGGCTCAGGAAACCTTTGCAGGTGTTTTGATTTGATTAGCTGATTGGCATGTCACCATATTCTAATTTTTTGAGATAGTGAATTGGTGGGTTTTTGTTAAATGTGAGCCAAAATCATCACAATTAAAAGAACCAAAGACTTAAACTACTTCAGTCTGTGCGCATTGAATTTATTTAATACACGAGTTTCACAATTTGAGTTGAATTACTGAAATAAATGAACTTTTCCACGACATTCTAATTTATTGAGATGCACCTGTATATCCCTGCTAAAAAAAATAATAAATAAAAAAAAAATCAGCCCCCCTAAATTTAATTTCAGCCTCCTTTAAAATCTGTGACTGCAATCAGCATGCAAATCTGAGATTGCTTATTTTAAACTCTCTTAAACAGTTAAAACACCGGCATGCACTAGTTTGGCATAAAACTACTTTGTTTGCTTTTCCTGCCTGTAAAGACTGACTATAGCACAAGCCAAAAGCATTCGAGTGCGGGCTGTGTAGGAGAATATCACTGGTTTAACCCACTGAACTAATTTATCCATAATCTTGTTTATAAACAAGTGAGGAACAGCATGATCTGTTAACCGACTGAAGGAGAGGAGGAGGCATGTTGTTTGTTTAGTTTGGTTAATCTTATGTAACAAGCAGAGAAATGGGCTGGATTAAAAGTGACTGATGACATTACAATAAAAGGATGTAATTTAAATGTATAATTATTTTTTGGCCAATATTGTTGTCTTTTTTTGTATAGCTTCAAAGTCATGCACAGCAGTTCACAAAATTATAAATAGCTAGACTTTGTTTTCATTTGTGGGGAAAATGCTTATGATGCTTTAACGCTCTGCTAAAGGCTATTAGTAGATTTGTAAACACAAATTTGAATTAAGTATAATTAGATTAGTTTCGGTTGTGAACTACTTCGTGTTTTATTAATGTTTTAATGACTCAGTCGATATATATTCATTTGTTGCCACCTATTGGCATAAAGGTGTGATTTACAGGCATTGGGCCTTATGCATGAAACATGAGCAGAACAAATTTGTGTGTATATCATTAGTAAAAAATATAAATAAAAAAATTTGGTAAATTTATGTAATGCATTTACACATAAATTTGCTCTGCTCATGTTTAATAAATAAGCCCCATCGTCACTTAATGAATTAGTGAATGAATCTGAACAAATCTTTCTCTCAAGTAAGTGACAGAGACATTGAAATATCATCAGAAGTTTTTTCACTCCACTAATAACCAAGCTAAATGTAAAAATTTTTGCAGTAATAGGTTTTTGTGGTGTTAGATATAACTTAAAACTACAGAAGTGGCAAAATGACTGATTTAATGTTCTATAATTTTGGTTAATAAATGAAGATCAGAAAAGGAAATTTAGGACAGATAATATATATTTTCAATAATATATGCTTTGTCTATTTTTCAAGCAGGTTTTGGTTATTTTGTATAACTTTATACTGTATGTTTATTATAGAAAATGACAATATTCTGAATTAATTAGCTAAAGCTTGAATGAAAAGAGTTTAAAAAACAAAACACTATATATGCAACAGAGTGGAATACATAATAATGTGCACATTGTATATAGTGTCATTGGGGGATGAGCCTCCTTAAGATTGAAATCCTAAAATTGCCCCTGGCACATACTTTATCAATGGTTGAGGAGTAAGTTCTTCATCAATTTAAGTATTGCACATACTATGAAAGTATGGGAATTTGGACACAGTCACCAAGAATTTGATTGTGGTATTTTCAGTCGCAGGCATGTCAGCATACACATTGTGACCCATTTTTCTTGAGTAATGCATGTAGACAGGCTGATGCCAGGTTGTCTGGTAAAGCTCATCCTCTGGCTGCCTTGAAAAAAGCCTCATGGTTGGATGACTCAGCTGGATCCAATGAGCCCCAAATTTAATTTGAAGGAGGAAAAAATAGACCATCGACTCATGAAGAAAAACTCACAGCTAAGGGACCATTACTCTTAAGAACTGCTGATCCCAAGTGGCAACAGCAAAGCATCCATTTTGTTTCAAGAAATAAAAAAAATAAAAAATGGCTGATGGCTTTAGCAGTGATATGACAGATTTGTTGGAAAACTCACAGCAGTTGCTTAACTGGCATACTGTTGTGAAATTCCAGTTTTCAAATGGAAATCACCACCGTAATCCTCTGTCATTAAAGTTTAATTAAGAGGAAATTCAATAAGAGTTTTGACAGAATGTATTAAATGGAAAATTAAAGGATTAAATGAGAAAAAGAAGGAATGTGAGAAAAACAAGTGTGAGTTGTGAATTCACTAAGAATAAATGACATCTGCTTATAGCATTGTTTATTTTCACATGCTGTCTGTGTTGTTTTAGCACCCGGTTTGCTAAAGTAATTATGCAAATCAGTTAATGGTGCAAGCATTCCCACATGTGCTGAACACAATTTACATGGCATTTCCGAACATCTCTTTTAAATGAAATCAATTGATTGACGTTGATTGCACAGAGTTTCAATCTAAAAGTAGTCTAATTTACATAGAAAGGAAACATGCTTGTGCTAAAAATAAAAAAAGACAATTGCTGCATCCAAATTCACGTACTGTCAGAGTTTGTGCTGCTTTTAATAAAAAGAACGTACTTCTCTGCCTTGAAAATGTATGTTCTTTAGGGATGCAGGTGAGTTGTATGAATATAGTACACTGCAGACACACTTGAGGCATCAACCTCTTCCCGTCTCCCACCCAGAAAAGCTCCAGCAGCCAGTGGCTGGCCCAGTTCGACCATCTCTACTCCCTCCGTGAAGGGGAGGGCGACGTCAGAGACTTCGCTTGTGATTTCTTAAATGCGGCGGACAAGCTGGGCTTCAGCGATGCTGAGCTAAAAGACATTTTTAACAACTGCCTAAAGAACCCCCTTGGCCTGTGGGAGATAGGAAGGCTGGGGATTCTTTCTTTTTGGGAAATTTTGGGCTATGTATTCCATCCTAAGGAGTGGATAACCCATGATTATGGGCAGCCTCCCTCCTTTAATAGCCCCAATCTCTCAACCAGTCAGATCCCCAGTCCTCTGATGACCCATATGTGGAGGAGGAGGAGGAACAGCACTGCCTTGGTTTGCCCAGGAGTTTCCCAGGAGGCAGCCAATCCCACTGCTGACCACCAGGAGGTGGCAGCCTTTCCTGCAGCAGTACAGCTGACTGACTGTGCTTCCTGCCACAGAGGCCATTGCTGTCAACTTCCTCGGCCATGGAGGCATCTGTAGAGGTCAGTATGCTGGTTGAGTTTACCATCTCTTACCTGGCTACCACCCTCCTCTGTGTCTGGGCAGCAGTAGTGACTGAACTTTCCACTGCAGCTGCTGCTGACCCTGAACCCTTCTCTGTGGCTGTTCCTGACCTCTCCCCAGTGGCTGTTACCATGCCTGCCCAGTGTGTCTGTTGCCCAGTCAACCCTGTTCTCTGGATTCCTGTCCCTGTCTGTCAAGTCCCTAATGGCCATTTCCCTGTCATGGTTTTCCCCTTGGCCATCTGACCCTGACCCTCCCTTGAAGCCTCTTCCCTGGCCACAAGACCCTGCCCTGTTCCTGGAGCCTCCTCCCCAGCTTCTGGACCCTACTCTGTTGGAGGCTTCCTCCCTGGCCACTGGACTCTGAACCTTTCTGGATACTGTCAGGATTCTGCCCTTAATTTTGTCTTCCTGACTTTTGTGGTGGAGCCCCGACACTCATGTCTTGTTAGTCTCTGTCTTGTGTCTGGATTCAGCCACTTCGGTTGGTTTGGTATTATTTACCTACATTTACATTTATGCATTTGGCAGACACTTTTATCCAAAGCGACTTACAGTGCACTTATTACAGGGACAATCCCCCTGGAGCAACCTGGAGTTAAGTGCCTTGCTCAAGGACACAATGGTGTTGGCTGTGGGGATTGAACCAACAACTTTCTGCTTACCAGTTCAATGCTTTAGTCCACTACACCACCACCACCGCTTGATGGCTGAGTCCAGTCTCTTGTGTTGTTTTTGTTTTTTTAGCATGAGTGCAGGTTGCTCTTGTGTCATCCTGAGGGGTATTCCAGAAAGCAAGGTTAACTTACCTTGACATAAACCCTAAACTCTCAGTTGATTAACCCAAAACTTGCTTACTCGCGGTATGTGGGTTCCAGAACACATGCGTGGGGTTAGTTCACTCAACCATGAGTTTGAAACTCAGAGTTTGTGCACGTTCTCAGTGAACTCAGAAAGGTATTCTCATCAGATCACTGAATCCACGAGTCACCATGGAAACAGACGCTAAGAAGAAAGGTGTGCCATATTTCAGTGAAGCCAAACATGAAGTTTTAATGACTGCAAACGAGCATTATTTCATCTTCACTCGTAATAGCGATAGGAGCTACATTGGTTTAGGACTGAGAGTTTGCTTGACAGAAATTATACTGAATCATTGCATGAATTTTTAAATTAATAAAACTATAAAGTTCTACCGTACATATAAAAGCTTAATTCAACATTAATATTAGACCTATCTCATCTACATTAATGTTTAATAGGTTGACCGTTACGTTATTTGTTTGCACTGAACTTCATTATAAATATTAACATTCATATTCTATTAATATTATGATAATAGGCTATAGGTTTACTATATATTTTATAAGATTAATTTTAATGGTATTTACCATGATCTGTGCATACTAATATTATTTTACTGTATGTCATGTGAACTGAATGTATTTCCTTTATTTTTAATACCATTTGCTGTACCCAGTTTGGGTTTCTAAAAACTTAGAAACCTTTAATTTCCCACAGTTGCTGATGGTGTCATTGTATTAATAGATCCTCTTTCAATTGTAGGATCTCCCACAGTTGTCATCATTTTCCAGATTTAATGTAATGTTTTTTCGTAGGCGAGATATGATTATTCATGTGCATTATAAGATGAAGATCTGCTGTAACAGTGGTGTACAGTGATAGGAGTTACATGTCCATTGTGTTCTTTTCACATTTGATGTGGCATTAAAACTTGTCATGTTGTGTTGTCATGTATAGTAGGGTCCATCTGCCTCCAGCAACTTGGTATGGAATAAAATTATGTTGTTTTAATTGAAGATCATGTGTCTGACTATACATTATAGATGTTCATGATCTCAGCATTAGGGAAAAGTAACTCATCTCTTCCTTGTTAATAGGAAGCTGTGAAAGATTGAATATTGAAAGGCAGAACAAAAATGTAATTTAGAGATAGACCATGTACAGTTTCTGATGGAGTAGAAGAGGCTGAGCATTAGAAAGATACATCTTTTCATTGAATCACTTGACCACCAGCTAAATGAGGGCACTGTGGGTGACTCTAAATGACAGCATGTCTCATTTATATTTTCAGATAATAAAGAGAGTACAATGAACAAGTCTGGAAATGTGTACATTTGTATGTACAGTAGCCTACATGAATTAGAGTGATAAAAAATATTTTCTGTGGTCTGTGAAATTATCACATATTATCTAGTTAGTGAAGAAGAATAAGGAGTGATTAATTGCTTATGCTTTTAATTGGCAGACATTACCTGCATATTGATGCTATGGAATGTCATTTTATAAATAACATTATATTCTTTGACTGAAGGAACTGTAAATAGAATGTGGGTGCTATAATAATTTTATTCTATGAAATGTATAGAATAAAAATTATTTATTAGAAGGGCTAAATATAAATACATAAAGCCCTGTCTTCACTGTGAAGAGTGTGGGGGACTTTCCAATGTGTTGTGCATTAAAAAAAAATACAGTATTAAAACCTTCCCATTAAAAGTTAAAGCACAATGTACACAGTTTGCTTTTGAATGCAAATCTCGTGGTGTGAGACTGGGAATGCCGGAGTAAAGAAGATTTGTGAGGTAAAGTAAAGATTGCAGTTTACCGTAATATTGCTTTAAAAGTATAATATTGTGTGTAATCTGAACTTTCTCGCCCACTGTGCAGCTATTAAAAGGGCACACATGCACTGACAGCCTCTGAAACGTACCAACATCTACCTGAAATAAACTAACTCTGGAACATAACCTACTCTGGAGCAGGTTATGTTCAGAGAGTAAGTTGCCATGGCTACTAACATACCCTGAAAGTTCCCTCAGTTTTTGGAACAGAAAGCTGAGGTTATCCACTTATTCTGAATAAATTTACCCCGGGTAAGTCACTTAACCTGCTTTACTGAACCCCTCTGGCAGCATGCCCTCGTGTCTATTGTTTGTGTCTGTCGTTTGTGTGAGTGTTAGCATGAGTGCATGTTGCTCTTATGTCATCCTGGCAGCATGCACTTATGTCTATTGTTTGTGTGAGTGTATGGATTTGTTTTGTTTTCTCATTGCCACGCACTCCTCTGACTTGAGTGATAACCCTACCCCCTCGTTTGCCCTGTTATCTTGTTATTAGTTCCACCTGCCTCCCTTGTTTCCCTCCTCGTTTGCTTCCTTATTTAATCTTCCTTGCTGCTGCGTCTCATGTCAGTTCGTTGTCTATTGTCTATATGTAATTTGGTCTTGATGTCTTGACTGTGTGGTTGTTTCCCAGTCAGGTTCCTGTTGGTTGTGTTTTCCTGTTCTGTGGTTGTTTGTTGGTTTTCCTGATCCAGCCCGTCAATGTTCTTGTTGCCCTGGACTGTGTTTTCTCCACTATGGTGTAGTTTTTGATATTTTGTTAATAAAAGCCCTTTGTTCACCATCCTGCATTTGGAACCTCTCTCCTCGCCCCTGGTGATCTGTGACAACACTTCATCTGGGAACGTGGGTATTGTCCCGTGACTGGAATATATGATGTAGTGACAACTGTGAAAATAATCTTCTCTGGTTTTAAGCAAGCACACAAATTTAAGCACAAGGAACGACCTTCTTGGTTTATATAGCACTTACAGTTGAAAAGAGCCACCCGACTGTGTTTTGAATGTGACATCTCTGCTGCTCCCATGGCATTATGATAGTAATGGGTCCTGTGGATGCGCACTTCAGAATCTCGCCGGATGAAGTAGGCCGTCTGGGTATTTCTGACCTACTTTTTTGTGAATACTAAGGATTCAAACTCCATTGACATACTGCTTTTGTCACATTACATTGTAGAGAAGTATGCATATTTGGATGCAGCCAATGACTTTTATGAATGAAAGTAATGATTTGAGTTAATTAAATGAATTTACTGAGGCATAGCACTATTTTGGCACAGTAAGAGTCTTGTTAAACTACACTCACTTAGAACTTTATTAGGAATACCTGTACACCTACATATTCGTGCGATTATCTAATCGGACAATCAGGTGGCAGCAGTGCGATGCATAAAATCATGCAGATACAGGTCAGGAGCTTCAGTTAATGTTCACATCAACCACCAGAATGGGGAAAAAATTTGATCTCAGTGATTTTGACCGTGGCATGATTGTTGGCGCCAAACAAGCTGGTTTGAGTATTTCTGTAACTGCTGATCTTCTGGGATTTTTATGCACAACAGTATCTAGAGTTACTTAGAATGGTTCCAAAAAAAAAAACATCCAGTTCTGTGGATGAAAATGCCTTGTTGGTAAGAGAGGTCAATGGAGAATGGCAAGACTAGTTCGAGCTGACAGAAAGGCTACGGTAACTCAGATAACCACTCTGTACAGTTGCAGTTAGCAGAATAGCATCTCAGAATGCACAACACGTCGAACCTTGAGACGGATGTGCTACAACAGCAGAAGACCACATCTGGCACTTTATTAGGACCATAGTATTCCTAAAATGGGCTCAGTGAGTCTAGATTGCAGGTGGTTAGTGAACGAGACGCAAGTTTTTGCACTGAATTTGCAAAAGTGGACCAGCTTTTTTGCGAATTTTCCCCTGAGTGTGATGGCCTGTCCACCTGTGGGTTTCTTTTAAGTACTTTGGATAGAGGGCAGTGGTCCTTTACTGTTTAGCATCCTGCCATTCAGGGAGGTAGAAGCGGGTGAGGTCAGACCTCCTAGACACCCCCACCAACATGCGAGATTAGGTTTCCCCACAGAAGTTAAGCAGGAGAAAAGCTCTCTGTCTTTAAGCATTCATATGCCTCTGAGCTTTGAAGTGGAAAGAAGGGACAGCAGGGCTACATGCATTCACACTGCACTGTATTAGGGTGACCAAATGAACTGGTTTAGCTGGGCAGTCCTGGTTTCACAATTCCCAGTGTCCGAACAGTTAAATAAAACATGTAAATATGTTTCAGCTGTCAGGCTCACTGATTTAAAATGAGATCTCCACAATGTCCTTCTTCAGTTTACTTTCATTCTTGAACATTATGAAATAAAAGTATCGGCAAATGAACTTGTAATGACAGGGATCAACAGTTTTCCTGCTAAGTCATCCTATTTAGAACCACAAATGAGACAGTAGATGAGACGGTAGCTAAAAATACAGTTATGATACTTAAAGTCAATGAACCAAACAGCCAAAACATTTATTTTTTTTTTTTTTTTTTCAGTTGTCATGTAGTCTCAGCCTGAGTGCTTATGGACTGCCCACAGCCCATTCAATGACCAAATACTGAAGCAGGGGTTTGGTTTCTCTGTTGCTTTTATATTAACACCTATCATCTAAAAGAGCCCAGAGCTTGCCAGTGCTCATGCTGATATCTTTAGCAGAGGCCATACATTAAAACCTCCCACTAGTCAATCTCATTAAGGAGCAGGACCTCTGATGAGCAATGCTCACAGAACCTGCACACAATGCTGTTGAAACATTTAGGGAAGTGTTTGGGGATTAGAGAGGAAATGTTTCTTTTCCAGCTCCCTCTTTGATGGCTAGACCAAACATAGTTAGCTGGGTCAGAGGCACTGGAACCCTTTGCCACCCCTGAATTTAGAAACAAATAACAAAATAGACCATGAAAATCTGACTCTGACTTTGAACATCACCTCAGGAACCTCCTACTGTGGGTTGGCTTTGTCATTTGTATACGATGGACCAGTCGATGAAAAATGAATGAGAAAAATTGCAACTAGAGGTCTGCAACCCAACCCAGGCCTGACGGGAACCAGCGCCGGACCAGCCTGTTTAAACACCTTGTCAAGTTAAAAATACATTTTCAAAAACGCAAACGTGTGGTGCTGAGTATATGACTTGCATGGTATTTTCTTTATTTTTAATTCGTTGAGCAGAAAAACAAAAAAAAAAAATCAGTTTAAATGTATTTTTTAGAAAGTAACAAAAGTAATTCGTAATTTAAAAAACAATTTGTAACACTTTTTTCGATAAAGCAATCAGTAAAGTCAGTAATCTGGGTACAATTTTAGATAAGTAATTAGCAATTTACAGTGGATGAAATTTTCTGAGTGACTTACCCAGTGCTGTCCAGCAGGCAGGGTTCAAAATTATCACTCGCCAAGCGCCAAACACAAGTACAGTTTGTCCTTGCTGAGTAAAAAAAATTGCCAGTTGGCTGGTAATGTTTTTCAGGATTTACGATTTAAATAAGAATATTAGTCTGACCCTCACTGACATAAGCAAGTCGAATCATAGTGACATAAATGATCAACTAAAAGAAATTCATAAGACTCCCGTAGTTTAATCAATGTCTTCTGAAGCGATTCAGTTGGTTTTGGGTGAGAACAGACCAAAATATAACACATTTTTCACTCTACATCTTGCCATTGGAGTCTCTAGGCACGATCATGATTTCAAGCTCGATTACACTTCCTAGCTTTCGATTCATGCACAGAGCACTAGATGGTGCTAGGAAGCATAATCGAGCTTGTAGTCATGATCACTATGGAGACTGCTGTAAAGATGTACAGTGAAAAATGTGTTATATTTTGGTCTGTTCTCACCCAAAACCAACCGGATTGCTTCAGAAGACTGATTAAACCATTGGAGTCGTATGGATTACTTTTATGTTGACTTTATCTCCTTTTTAGAGCTTTTGGAGTTTTGGTCACCATTCACTAACATTGTGTGGACCTACAGATCTGAGATATTCTTCTAAAAATCTTTGTTTGTGTTCTGCTGATTAAAGAAAGTCATACACATATGGGATGGCATGAGGGTTAGTAAATGATAAGAGAATATTCATTTTTGGATGAAGTAACCCTTTAAGCAAAAACTTTTAGCTAGGAACTCTTTGGAGAACTCCTAGTGGTAAGATCTTTGTGAATACGTGCCCAGATGTTAGGTATAGGAAGCAAAACTTTTTTCCCCTCCTTTATTGTTGTAAATTCCAGAACTTCATGTGGCGACACATCCTTGCCATTAAGCCACCAAAATTAAGATATATTTTATAATAAAATAATACATATTGAAATTTCTCATATTTATGGCCGGTAAATTTTCTCAGTTCACTCAATTGGCAGGTGTGGCAAAAAAATAAAAAATAATTTTGGGCCCTATTGTCAAGTGAACTGACTTACATTAAAATGACTTTGGGTTAGCTTGCTACCATGCCTCTCTATTGACATTTGAGAAATTGTGAGTGAAGTGTTGATGGATGGGAGACCTGTCTCTATGCCTGAGATTCGAGGGGCACTTAGTAGCTATATGTCAGCACTGAGTGCTTCCCGTTGTGTCTCCTTTGACCTTTGACCTCAGCGGCCCATACAGACAGCAGGAGTTCAGCTGCCCTGCTGGGTTCCTCCACACTCAACTTCCTGGAGCTGGACCGACCCTGTCATGACCCTCAGCAGCAGAAAATAGGGAGAAATGTAACTGAGACAGCATGTGGTATGAGTGTCTAAATCAGGGGTCGGCAACCTTTTTGACATGGAGTGCCATTTTTTATTTTTCCTGGTCAATGGCTGTGCCGGCACCCCCATCACAAGTCAATCAACTATTTAGCCCTTTTCGATGAATAGCACCTGCAAAATCCTAAAACTTTATTTACAGGTTTAATTTATATTTTGAATAGACTTGAAAAGATTTTGAACCCCACGATGTTTTCTCTTTTAATCGTTTAATGTAATTTTGAGTGTGACCATGGTTTAAGGATGGTGTACCTGTATGCTGGGTTGGAAATCTCAAGGATTAATAGTGGTATTTTCCTAATTACATCATGTGTAGTTCTGAAAGCAAAAAGAAACAAATGAAACACGTAATGTAGTTTGTCATCCACGCAGCCTGACCAAAGCAAAGCGGGTGCATTTACTCACATGATTAACCGAAGGTGAAGCGCTGCCGGCTCGTGATGCTCGAATGGCTTGCACGCGCTGCACGAATCTGTTGGGTATACTGCAGTCTCTTTATGTTACTACTTTTTGTTTAGCCTCCCATTCAGCTGATGAAAATACGCTGCGTGATCATGAGGAAGGATTACATCAAGATGTAGATTGGAAACAGGTGCGGAATTTATATAAATAAAATAGTCTACTCCTCTCTCGCAGTTGCTGGCATGCCAGTGATTACCCCTACGTGTGCCATAGGTTGCTGACCCCTGGTCTAAATGTTTGTGTGTGTGTGCAAGGCAGACACAAAAGCAACAGCACTGATTTGCAGATATTGCAGATACTGTAGTCAACAACAGTCACTTAATCATGATTTTACGGAGAGACGATGTTGCAAACAAATCACATATTATTCCATTAAGGGTCATACTAAAGGGTCAACACTAAAATATGTTTTAACAGATATGTACGAGTTAAAAATGATGGAAGATAATGTTAGCATCCACTAGTTTATTTTTTTAAGAGGAAAGCAGTTAATTTATGGATTTTGTTTTACTATTTCCTTTTTCCGGGTTTGAAATCAAGGATGAGTCAACATCACTGTAGTCGTAGCCTCAGACATAAACCATTTTTACATAATTGGTGCATTTAATTTTTTGTGACAATTTAAATGTTTTACGAAGGGCTTATATAGAAATATGCTTGTCTTTCATGAATGAGGTCCACTGTCAGAATTTTTTTTTATGTAAAAATTTTGCTATAATCTATTTCAAATAAACCAGCCTCTAAACAGCATGTAAAAACAAACAAACAAACAAACAAACAAACAAACAAACAAAAAACTGGTTGGATGTTTTACATCAGAAAGCATTTATAAATAGCCCATGTATATTTGCATATTGTAGAGCTTACAAAACTATTACTTTATAATAAATAATTATAAATAAATAAGAAATAATATAAATTATACAGTTGTTGTGCTCTCCAGCTGATGGCAGCTCCTCACACCTACCTTTTTTTTATTTTATTTTTTTAATAATTTTTTTTATAATTCCTGAAATAGAGGATCACTTTAAATGCATGCCATTCTTTGCTGGAACGTGTTTAAAGCACACTCCTAAGTTCAGTTCATCATCAAAACTTTGGTCCAATCCATGAATTAAGGCCTTTGCACACCAAATAAAAAAATTCGCCACTACTTCTTGCCACTATGAAGATTTTGAATAGAAACAACAGATTCCTATAGAGTCATTCACACCTGGAGCGAACATTCGTGCAACGACAAAGCAAGAATATTTGTACATAAATTTGTTTACATTTATTGTGCTGATTATTGTCATGCCCAGTAATGAAATGCGCTGACCAGCAAACTATGAGCTTTGGATTACGTTTCAGAAGCTGCTGCAGTTACCAAAATCAGCACAACTGGTGGTGAAGAGCTGAAGTAACTTAAGGAAGAAATTCTGAACCAGCAGTGAGGATGTGCATTTTATTTGCATCAAATGTCATAAAAACTGAAATATCTTTTTTCATTTGGGTTCATGTAAATTATATTGCTGCATTCTATCACTTTTTTAAATAAACAATAATTTATGCATCTTAAATGTTAGATGTGCATGGCAAAGACAGTATTATTTTTTTTAGTTTATATTATTTTTACACTTGATTCTTTCTAATCGCCCCTCAGACTGTGGTGAAGCCTTTACATGTTCAGTCAACTTGTACTGCAGGTGAATTGTAATAGTTTGTGAAAGTGCTTGTCGATTAGCGCCACCTATTGAAACAGCGTGAATGTGCTAACGGGGATAATTTGCCTAGATTTTAATGTGAAAGAGCCATTCGTCTGCGATTCGTTTTGAATGATCATGTCTTCTTTGGTGTGCAAAGGCCTTAAGATTCCTCCATGACTTATCAAAACCAGCACCAGTGTGTTTCACAGCATGCCCCTCTCTCTCTACTTGCTCGGCCTGCCAGAGTGCACTTGGCACTGTCAGAGTCAGTTCGAGGAGTTGGATGGATCACAAACACACACACACATGCTTTTGCTCTCATGTGCTTCCAGACCCTTTAGTCAAACGTAAGCCTTTGCGACACGAAGGAAATGGGAGTATGATGGCCACAGATTTTATGCATACCATTCAAATTCACACTAGTCAACACTGTGTTCATGCAGTATGTGTGTGTGGGTGTGTCTCAAATCAGTGGTTCTCAACTGGTGGGTTGTAACCCAAACATGGGGGGTTGTGGACAGCAAAAAAACAAAAAACAAAACAAAAAACCAATGCTAAATGTAAATAATACAATACAAATTACCATATAATTGTGCATTGTTAGGGCAGCAAAATATATAGGCTTATCAGCTTTTAAAAGGGAGGAGAAAATGTTTACCATTTCTTTTGTTGTTGATGTCGAAGACCTTACAATCAATCAAGCTTTACTGTATTTTGATGCAAATTTACTTGACAATGATATGGTTAATTACATGTAATATCGCTTAAACTAATGCAATGGCTGGCATGGTGTTTGTTCCTTATGTTAGACTGCTAAATCACACTTTTGTTGTTGTTTAGCCTCTTAACGATGGGTGGGTCAAAAATGACCCACTTGCGTATTTATTTACATTTAATTTATGTTTAATGCATGTTTAAACTGTGAAATTGTAAACTAATATTGACATCCAATATAACATTTGAAAGATCTGGGTCTCAAGATTTGATATTTTAAAAGAGATTTTAACGATAGCAAAGTTACAACAATAAGATTGTATTAAACGTGTCAAGAGTGAATATCAAAACACGGAAAATGAAACAGGAAGTTCTGACATTTATTGTCTTCCAGCCAAAGACAGATGAGCACAATCCTCCAAAATTTGGTATGCTTTTCATTGCAAGAGTCCAATAAATAAAATCCATTAGAGATTTTAGTTAAAAAATGTACAAATATGAAGAAATATTGATCAGTCTTTCTTTGTTCAGGTTTTATTTATTCAACACAAGTTATCATTCATGTCCATTATCTGAGATAACTTGCACTCTGTGTAGTGTTTCAGTAGCAAAACACCCAAACATGATATTTGTGAGGGTCTTACAAACAAAATGAGCCCTCCTTCAAAATTTTCTGTGCAGTTGTGATTGGGTACTCACTCAAAATAGCCAAATAGGACAGTCGACACGAGTGACGTAAAGATATGCATCATCCAGTTTTGTCTCTGGATAAAGCCGGCCAGTGAAAAGCTTGATAATTTTTGACTGATGGTTTGTGTAGCTAATGAAAAGATGAAAACAATGATATGAGGATTGTATATAGCCCTGATGCTGATTCACAAAGGTTTGGAGTGGAAAACCGTGGACTGTGTTTGTGTGGGTTTGCTCTTTTATGCACGGTGTGCAGTTATAGAGTGTTACTGCCCTACTGCCCCATGATCTGATCCATCCTCCTTGGCTTCAGTCACCATCACTGAGGGCCTGGAGGAACCACATCTCCCGACTGCATTTTTTCATCAAACCCCCTGTTCTACTGTACATCCAGGGGGCACGGACATGTCATTCAAGCCGAGATGAGCCACCCTCCTCGGCTTCGCTCACCATGAGTTAGACCCCGGAGCACACATGCTTCCAATGCGCATGAGCAGGTGTGCTCCAGGCTTCACTGACAGTGATTGAAGCCGGGGAGAGCGAGGCTCCCTGGCTTGAGGCAGTGGCTAAAGACCCTGAGTGAATGGGAAAGTCAATTTGCATTTGTATGGGGAAAAAATTAACAGAAGCATCTTTATTGTATGTAAACGTTTATTTCCATTGCAACATTTCAAATGGCAATGTTCTTTTCACATTGTTTATAAAATTTTTATACTACAATGATAAATTTTTACTTCTAAGTAACAAATGTCTATGTGTCTTTCAAACGAGCCCATGTTTGTGTTTGTAGACTAAAGGGTTCAAGAACTGGAAGAGTTTTACTTTGGGTATGTCGTTTTCAAGCTCATGCACAAAAAGAGGCCGGATGTTTAGAGGTAATGCATTTACACGATTATTATGTTAAAGGGATAATTCACACACATATTAGGGGTCCTAACCACATCCTCCACAGTTTTAGCAATAAATGCGTTGAGTTAATATGCGTTATTTATAAAAATGTTATACCCTTTCTTATATGCTAAAATTAGAACTTTCCTGAACCCTGACTTATAAAAACAAATTACATCTTTTATATGTTAAAAATATATTTATTTTTATCTTTTCAATTATTTGTCTCCTTTATCTTATTTATGTATACATTATGGTTGGTTTATACGTTTTTTTTTTCTTCTTCCTTCACCTGTACTGTCTTTATGACTCAATGATTGTATTCATACATTGTTTGATCTTATTGAACATTCATATAGAAAAAAATCCACAGTTTTAGCGCCATTTGTGGACTTTTTGGATGGTCCTTTACACACCATAGGCACATTTTCCAACTTATATCAATGTTAAATTAGCGATCTGGAACGATTTCACCGTGACGCCATCTGAACAGCTTAAATACGGGAAAAATCGCATCTCATATTGATTTGAAATGGGACGCATAATTTTATCTTTAAATATGGGACGATCCCGAATTTTACGTGACAGGTGGCAACCCTAGTATCGGCGCACATATTTTGTAGCGATGCATTCCTGCACAAAAGTGTCAAAGTAGAGAGAAGCTCATTCACAATGGCTCTTGTGTTTAAACCTTGTGACAGCAAAACAGCACAAGCTTCTCTCATGCATTCAAGAACGCACAAAGGAGAGCTACTGTATGGCGGAAGTCAAGATTTTCAAAACATACATTTCTGGTTGTTTCTCAGCAAAATCACCCGTATTCTTTCAGAAGACTTGGAATATGACAGACAAGTTGCACAGACTACTTTTATGACTCGTTTGGGTCCTTTTTTAAGCTTTAAAGTGAGTAACTACCAACTGTCTTTGTATTTGACTGCCTTTTCCCACATGCAATTTGTACCCTGACAACAGAAATGCCACATCAATCCCATAATTCCATAGTGATGATTCACCATAGGCTTCACCGCAGAAGCTTGTATAGATTGATCACTGGTGGGTTAGTGAGCTGGTCTGTGGACATTGAATGGTCTGGTCTCTGAAGCCCCAGAGTGCTATCACAGCCATGCTTCATAAACACACACAGAGCCCAGCATTACAGGCGCTGGATGAATGACTGTTTGCTTTGGGTTGTCTTGTCTGTTTGCATGTTGCGGCTCAAGTCTCTGTGTAGCCATAAAAATGATCGACTGGTGAACCAATGCACTAGAGCTGTGGAGATAAAAAAGTGTTAGGAATAGAATTAAAGCTGACTACTTTTATACTGTGTACTGCTTACTGTCTTTTTAAAAATAGCAAGTAAAACAATAGGCATACTTAGCCCTTTAACTCTGTCTTATCTCTCTCAATCACGCACAGACACACAAAGATAAGTCCAGTGCTTACAGGGCAATGTAGTCTTTGTAAGGTGAGAATCAGGCTGGCTACTGTATGTTTACTCACTCAGTTTCCCAGCAATGCTCGCTCACTCTCTGTCAGCCACAGGAATGCAGAGAGTAAGTGATTCTCCAGTGTTCACACACACACACCTCTTCAAATACACACATGTATGAGTCTAAATGCCACAGTATATTTTGGAACATGCTAACCTAGCAAGACACATACTTTATGGGTCCATCGTTCATGTTCCTGAGAGTTAGAAATTTGGTTGTTAGTTGTTATAATGCAATTTGTCCCACATCATTCTATCAATTATAATAACCACAAAATGTAATGTCAAACTTTTAGGTATGCAAGTTTCTTTCTATCTTGTTATTAATCATGTCACTGCAGTTTTGAAGTCTTATAGTGAAGAAACACTGACAAAACTTTACCAAGGTAGCCATAATTTATACAAAAATACCATAGTTGATACAATACAGTATTGTTGCAGTAAAACTTTTGTAGCCTTTTATTAGAAACCACTTTCATCAAATGAAGAAGTTAAACAAGAGGAGAAAAAGATTTTTGGAAGCCCTTCTAAAGGGCGTTCACACATACAGCAATTTGCCACATAAAAGCATCCGGAATTCATTCATTTTCAATGAGAGTTACTGGTTTCCAGCTGGAGTGAAACAGTGACTACATTTACACGGACACCGGCTAATTGCAAGAGAGCGGCTTATTGTAAGAAAGCGGTGTTCCCATTTACATGCACTGTATAAGTGCCATAATTTTTACTACCGTATACATGCGGCTCGGTCAGTAAGCAGCTTTCTCCACAGCAACATAATTTCCCTGCCATGGGTGCATGTCAAGTATTGAAGCTCTGCTATAGTACACAGTGGAGTCCACACATTGGAAACAAGACATGACTCATAACACAAGTATAGACAAAATGCATTCAAAGGTGATCTGCGTGTGGGTAGCTGATGCATAATTTGTCCATGGAATTTTTTATCAACATAAAGGCTTTAAATTTACATTTATTTGAATATGGATAAGGGTAAGCATATACACTATCTTAGATCTTGAATCTCTGTACAGCACTTTGGTCCATTCTTGTGGTTTTGAAAGAGCTCTATAAATAAAAGTTGAGTTGAGTTGAGTTGACTTGAGTAAATGGTCACTATTTCAGTTTTTTTATGTTTCATTTATTTATTTTTTTTACATTTTGAATCACATTTATCCCTTCACTATTTCATTGTAAGTGGTACTGCAGTGTTTAAAATGATTTTTTTTAAAATACAATTTCTAAAAAAGAAAAAAAGTCTATTTAGTCTCTTAAAGGGGACATGAAATGTTCTTTTTTATATATAGTTTTATCATCTTGCCTGAGGTCCATTGATAATGTTAGTAATTTTTTTATTTTTTTATTTTATTTTATTTTTTTTTTGCATTAAAACAGTCATAATTTAGTAATATATGATCATTTTACACCCTGTCTGTGGCCCTCTGTCTGAAACGCTTGGTTTTGGCATAAGCGCCTCCTTAAAACTTCGATGTTCTGATTGGCAAACAGCATGCAGCCCCACAAATTCAGCCATTTTTTAAACTCAAACTGAAGAGAATGAACAAGCTCCACAACATTATAAAACTACATTTCAGAGGTTCACATAACACACATCCAACACATTGCATTTGAATATATTAAACCAGGGGTTCTTAACAGGGGCATCCAAAGGATTCCAGGGGGCACTGAGAGCAAATTAGGAGAGAGGGGGGCGTTAGGTTTGTATTTATTGTGTTTATATGTGTTTAGAGCAGGTCTACTGTTTCTAATTTAAAAAATGCCATAGTTTGTTTTATAGAAATCATGTTACGTCTAACCATGGTAGTGAAGTAGATCCATGCTTCCATGTGCTTGCTTACTATGGTCTTGTTACAATTACCACTGTTAAAACTATGAAAATAAATAATTAATGAATAAATGTAAATGTTCAATAGGGCAAATGCAAATTACACTATTTTTTTTAAGATGAAATGGAAATGTGTATATCCTAAAAAATAGCCTAAAATATTTTTGTAGGGGGCTTTCATCAAAAAAGGTGAATCCTTCAATAACAGTTCCTTTGCAAAACTTGAATCGTTTTATGACTGTTCACAAGCAGTCCACACTGAAATATGCGGAAGACACATCCACATGACGCACATACATAGTCCAAAGCACAGTGTGAACTAGATGCATACACAATCAAAATATCAAGGAAAATTTGATTCCTCATAACATGACCCCTTTAATTAATGTGGAATTAAGTGTATATTAATTGTATATTAATGTATATTATTATACAAAAAATAGCAAAATGCTGTTTAAAATAGTTTTAGATGCAGTACACCAGGACATGTCAACTTCCTCGAAGAGTCATGTGAACTACCCATGTTTCTCTTGCTTTTGATAGGAACAGTAACATGGCATCAGATTTTATTTCAGTTTTCGTTATGGAAGAAAAAAAAAAGTCGGATCTCTGTTTTTCCCCACGAGGAAACTCTATAATAGCTGTTTTCATCGGTCTTGAATCATTTGCAAAATATGAGCCGGCATGCTATTTTCTGTTGCTTCGAGGATATATTGAACTGTAGCTCATCATTAGAATCACTGCTGACACTTCACACATGTAACTGATAGTCTGTTAGACATTTATAGGAGGATCTGCTGGAGGGACTATCCAAATAAAATGCTTCCACATCCCTCTGTTATGAGTCCAGCCCCTGAATACACACTCGCACACACACATAGGAGCTCATATAATCAGGCTTACCCAGGTCAGCTTGCAATTCTGATTATTGCATTTTGATGTGGTCATCAAAGCAATCCTTCATCTCCCATTATATATCAAACTGAAATTAAGCACATCTGAAATGTTAATCAGATGTTCGACTCATTACCGAGCCAAACACACCCTATCACTCACAAAAGCCTTTTCCCAGTTCTCTGCTTTGAATCACACCAGCAGGACTTTGTGGTTTTATTCATAGGCATCTGGAGTGTGTGTCCATGCTGACTGAACTATAAGTGTGTGTGGAGGCGAGGGCATGGTCAAGCGTTCATCTGGAAAGAGAGTAAGCGGCAAGGGTTCTCACCTGAGATGAATTGCTGTTAATTGCTTGTTTCTGTGTTCACAGTGAGAGACGGGGGAAATATAAAGGGCCAGTCCTCAGAGTGTGGTGAGAGAGAGAGAGCGTCACACACCCTGAGAAAGTGCTATTCGAATGAACATTGTGTTTGAGTGTTTGCCGCTGGAAAGCCTGCGTGATTGTTTACAGCTGGAAAGCGTAGTTTGAGTTTTTGTAAAATAAATAACCCCTTTGAGTTGGATTCGCCGTCTCCTTCTTCCTTATTCCATTGAACTGTTACACTGGTGCCAAAACCAGGGAAACAAGGAAGAAGGATACGCTGCCATGGAGTCGTCGCTGCTGGAGGGAGTCTTCAGGTCTCTGGCCAGCATCCACCAGGCCCAACACGGTGCAGCATGGAGCAGCAGCAGTGTTTCTAGGCACTCCTTCAGGCCCAGGAGGATGACCGGCAGGTGCTGCGGAGCCTAGTACCCCAGGAGGGGTCGGCCGCCACCCTTTCCCCGGCAGCAGCAAACCCTCACATGTTGCTCACAAAGATGGGGCTGCAAGATGATCTTGGAGGCCTACCTCAAGCTTTTTGAGCACACGGCCAAAGCCCTGAGATGGCCACAGGAGCAATTGGCAGTACATCTTCTGCCGCTGCTGACCGGGGAAGCCCAGATCATGGTACAACAACTTCCGGTCACCGACCTCCTGGACTACGTGTTGTTGAAGAAGTCCACCCTGCAGCGGGTCAGCCACAGCCCAGAAGAACACTGAAAGTAAGGTCGGCCGCCCATTTGACTTTGCTCAGCAGCTCTGTGACGCATGCCAGCAGTGGGTGCTGGCTAGGGAGAACAGCGGTGCCGATGACATGATCAACTTGGTGGTGCTGGAGCAGTTCGTCTCCCGGCAGCTGAAGGGGACAGCCGAGTGGGTCCAGTGCCACCGGCCGGTGTTGCTGGATGAAGCGGTCCAGCTGGCGGAAGAATATCTGGTGGTGTATCTGGGGGCCGGCGTGCCCCATGCCCTTTCGCCCTCTGTTGTCTCATCCCCGGCCCCCCCCCCTTCCTTCCATCCTGTTCCATTTCCCTGCAAATGGGGGAACATTCCCCCAAGACTGGCTCCCCAGTCATGGGGGTTCCCTGCTCCAACAAACCCCGTCTCTCCCCTCTCTTCATCGCAGGTGAGGGAACCTGCCGCCACAGGTGTGGATGGGAGACTTGGGCCAATCTGATGGAGTTGCAGGGAGCCGGGTCATGGCCGAGATCAGTGCCCGGCAATGGAGGTGGAGGCCTTGATATGGGTCCCTGACACTCCATGGACCGCCACCGATCGAGCAGGTATGTACCAGATACCGGTGAGTGTTAAGGAGTGTACATACCAAGCCCTGGTGGATTCAGGTTGTAATCAAACCTCCATTCATCAATACTTGGTTCAAAACAGGCATTGGATGCAAATAATCGGGTGAGGGTGAGGTGTGTGCACGGGGATATTCATGATTATCGTGTAGTGACTGTCACGATAATGTTCGCCTAGTGTCGAGGCAGTGGTTAGTCCTCACCTCACTCATCCACTAATTTTGGGAACTAATTTGGGAGTTGATGTGGTATGTGCATAGCTCTGGCTGGGGAGGCGTGGCCTAGGCCGTCTGTGACTGCTCCGCATCAGGCTGGCGCCGGGGAGGGGGAGGCATCATCCCCAATTCCTGGTGGAGGATTTCCTTCTAGAGCAGTCACGAGACGAAACCCCGAAGCATGCATTTGTCCAAGTGATAGTGATTGATGGTCAATATCTTTAGCCGGGCATCGGACTCACATATCCATATTTTGCAATTGTAAAAGCTTGGTTGTATAGAGTGACACAGGACACTCGGACAAATGAAAATACAACCCAGTTGTTGATACCAAAGAGACGTTGGGAAATGTTATTCCATGTTAATCCGATGGCAGGTCACTTGGAACAGTGGAAAACAATAAGTCATCTCATTGCCTGTTTCTATTAGCCGGGCATTCATGGGGATGTTCGCTGGTGGTGTGCAGCATGCCGTGAATGTCAGCTGGAGAATCCGCCGGCTGTTCCAAAAGCGCCATTGTGCCCCCTCCCACTGATCGAAATTCCTTTCGAAGAATTGGTATAGACCTCGTCGGGCCAATAGAACAGACAGCATGCAGGCATCGCTTTGTGTTAGTCCTGGTGGATTATGCAACGCGATACCCAGAAGCAGTACCTCTGCGCAACATCTCAGCACGTAGTGTTGCGGAGGCAATCTTCAGAATTATCTCCTGAGTGGGGATTCCGAAAGAAATCCTCACTGATCAGGGCACTGCTTTTATGTCATGTACACTACACGAGCTGTACAAATGATTGGGGATTAAATCGATTTGGACAAGCATATACCATCCACAAACGGACGACTTGGTCGAACGATTTAATCAGACCTTAAAAAAATATGATTCGTAAGTTCGTGCACAAAGACGCTTGGAACTGGGATAAGTGGCTTGAACCCCTGTTATTTGCAGTGCAAGAGGTCCCACAAGCCTCCACAGGGTTTTCTCCATTTGAGTTAGGCGTCATGGATGAAAATTGGGAGGAGGGACCTTCACAGAGCAAAAATTGTATTAAATATGTTCTTGGCCTGAGAGCACACAGGGACGACTATCACAGGAGAATTTGCTACAGGCACAAGAATGATTGGCAGCGGCACATGCAGCATCTGGGGACTGTCCTGAGGTCGCTGCGACGGGCGGGGCTCACGGCAACCCGAAGAAGTGTGCAACTGGGTGGGTGAAGGTATGGTATCTGGGGTTCCACTTGGGCCACGGTCAGGTGTGGCCCCAAATTGATAAAACCGCAGTGATTGCGACCTGCCCGAGACTCAAGACCAAAAAGGAGGTGAGACAGTTCCTGTGGCTGGCTGGCTATTATAGAAGGTTTGTGCCAATTATTTGGACATCACCAGCTCACTGACTGATCTCACTAGAAAGGGAGCTCCAGACCCGGTCCAGTGGACGGAGCCATGCCAACAAGCATTCACACAGGTAAAAGCCGCACTTTGTGGTGGGCCGCTTCTGCATTCCCCTGATTTCTCTCTCCCATTTTTTTTGCAGACGGATGCATCGGACAGGGGGCTGGGTGCTCTGCTGTCCCAGGTGGTGGAGGGGGAGGAGCGCCCGGTGCTGTACATTAGTCGGAAGCTCTCTATGAGAGAGACTAAGTACGGCACCATAGAGAAGGAGTGCTTTGCAATCAAGTGGGTGGTCTTCACCCTCCGCTACTATTTGTTGGGACGGGCATTCACCCTCTGTTCGGAACATGCCCCACTCCAATGGCTCCACCGCATGAAGGATGCCAGTGCCCGGATAACCCGTTGGTATCTGGCACTCCAGCCGTTTAAGTTCGAGGTGGTCCGCAGCAGTTTTGTAGTACTCGAGACCGGACTTGGTCTCGAGTCTGAGTCCAAGACCATATTTTCATGGTTTTGGTCTTGTCATGGACTCATGAGCAATTTGACTCGGTGTTGACTCGTACTCAAACAAGTGTGGACTCGGACTTAACCCAGAGTCCAGTTGAGTCTCTTTTAAAAAACATACAGTGACAGCTTTGATTTATCTGACAAACATTTTTGACTGACAATATCAGAGATCTTGACTTTTGTCCCGCATTTCAATCTGCTGTGTAGCACAGAACTAGTGATGCCCAATTCACGAATAAATAACTTGATTGAGTCAGTTTTTTTTCTTTTCAGCGAATTGGCCAAACAGTTTAGCAAAAAGGTCTGAATCGTTTGGCTATTCAGTCCAATTAGTTCGGACTGCTATCTCACTGAATAATTTGCTGCTTCTCACTCAATAAACAGCATCAGGATATTTTAGAAATTGGAAAACAAACTAATCATAGGATAAAGTGGATATTTACCTACATTTAACAAAAGACTGCTTTTTTGAGAGGTAACTTTGAGAAACTTCCATTGGTGCTGTGACTTGTTAATAAAGGGCTGTTCACACCAAATCCATTGTTGCATCCACCCATGCCGTTTTTCAGTTATTTTTCCATATGACCCTTGCATTACGTATCGCTGTGTTTTTGGCATCTCATGCAGTAGCAGCCCAATTTTTTTACGTTCTTTTGTTAAGTTAAAAAGAACATCAACTGTTAAAAACATGTCTCGAGACACCTGTGTTATACTCTTTTCCCTGATAGCACACATACAACACCCAGAGATCTATTTGATGAGTGTGTTTACATCTGGAAGATGTCTATTTTACATTGTTTTCTCTTCTGCAGTATGTCTATAAGATGTATGTCAATAAGTATGTCTCGGATGTCAGTAAGACATTTCGCAAATGTCTTTGAGAAGTTTATGATTTATAATGATTGTAAATCTGATCTTTTTAAGATGTTTAGCATATGTTAGATGCTTTCCAGATGAAAAGATCTAAAACAGACATCTCAGAGACGTACGTGTGCTATCTGGGTTTGCTGCACTGCGTTAGTCTGAATGGCCTCTAGTCTTTTAGTAATACTTCAGCCATTAGTTACATGAATGCTACACATACTGAAGAAAATGTAAAAATACTTCTCTCAATGTCATCAGGTTTCTAAAAAAAAAAACTTACCTCGAGATGAAATCTTGCAGGCAAAAGTAAGCAGAAATGCAATTGAGGAAATTGTTAACAAATTGAATGTAAATGTTTATTTTCACTTTCTGCGTAAACATTATAATATTTAATAAATTATTATTTGGCTTTTAGGTCCATTCCAGTTATAGTACAGTAAAGCAGAAATGTTTACTTGACTTGAATGGAATACAATACAGAAGCTGGTAGTTTGTATTGTCATGCTGAGCCACATAGGCACTTTGAACCTTTAATTTAAGTTTTTCACCAACATTTTCTTAACACTGACATGTCGTAATTGTAATACCGATTTGTTCACTTAACTTAGGACATGCCATTTATTTAATTTTTATTCTCAACTGGTAATACTGTTTAACCAAAATAAGCTTAAGAAATAATAAGCGAGGTTCTTTGATATATGCGCCTAGAGTCAATAGTTCTTTAAATTATACATTTAATACATTCATAAAAATCTCTTGTCTTATACTCAGCCTTAAAGGGCTAAATCTGTTCCTCACACACAATGACCGTGTTTATATTCACATAATTTTCTGTTTAAAGATCTCATTAAATAAAATTGGAGTTTTGTTGCTTTTAGTCACTTACTATAATTCCTCCTGCCTCTGACTAGCAACAGCAAGCAGCAAATCATTGTTCCTGGCTGTGATGTAAACTAAAGGCTGTTGGCTCATAATATTCCATATTATTCTATTCTATCTATAATTTTTTTTAATGTGTCTGTCCTAGTGTCCTTTTTCAAAAGGAGATATTTCAACAAAGGAAAGAAACTGGACTCATCAAGCAATGTCATGGGTCCTATAAAGGAATAGCTCAACCAAAAATGAAAATTCTGTCATTATTTACTCACACTAATATTGCTGCAAACCAGTATGCCTTTCTTTATTCCGTGGAATACACAAGGAAACATTTTAAATCGACTCTAAACATTTTTTTTTTTTGTTGCCATTTAATAATAATAATTAAAACAAAAACATAAAACCACAGTAAAAGTAGTCGATATGACTTATGCACTATATTCCAAGTCTCCTAAAGATATACGATCACTTACTTATGTTGACAATGATGAGCTAAGTATGCTGTACCCAAATCAAAAATGGCAACTATGGTCCAGGTTTGTCATCATGATGTTTGGTCATGAGACAAGTAAGAACCAAAGGGGTTTGATGCAGAGGTGGAAAGTAACGAATTACAGCTACTTTCATTACAGTACTTGAGTACATTTTTCACATTTTTCTACTTTAAGTATAAATAAATAATAGTACTTTTACTTTTGAGTTGATTAAAAGTGAAGTATTCAACTTCAGTACAGTTATTTTTCACCACAATTACAAAGTACAAAAAAATACATAATATTTCTGAATTTTTGGGAGGTTTTTTTGGGAAGAAGAAATCAGCACGTTATAAGCGCTAAATCTGTTTATAAACTAAAATATGCTGTGTGCGGCACGACGGAAGCCCGCAGGGCATAGCATCATGAATACAGCAGCTTGCATAAACTGCCGCTGGTGTCCTCTCTTCTCTAGCTTCTCCAAGACTTTCTGCCCGGTCACTATACAAGAACTATAATACTGTGATTTTCTGCATATTTCATTTTATTCTGGAAAGGAGCCATTCATTCAGGTAATGACCTGTCTCAAACATTTATACAATGTAGTTTGACATATAAATTTATAAATATGTTAAATAACCCTCATGTTAATTAAGACTTTATTATTACAACTGTAATACAATAATACATATACAGAACAACCACTTTTAGTGTTTAAATCAATAATATCTCTCACTAAACACTGTGTGTACATGTTTTTTTTTTTTTGTTTTTTATTTCTTAATTTTTTTTATTTATGTATTTATAATGCATTAACTTGCCAGATGTTGCGATTGTCAGGGTACCCTGTGCCATCAATGTTGTTACAGGACCACAATAGAGTGTTATCCTAAATAAATAAGCCAAGATGTGTCTTGTTTTTAGTGTAAAATAGACAAACTAAACCTGGCATAAAATTCGGATTATTAAGGTGTATTCCCCTATCTTGGATTCCAGTTTCTAGTAACCAGAATATTGGCTTAATCAGGTTATGTCAGTTGGAATTAATAGTTTACGCTACATTAGGGTTGGGCGATATTATCACAATATTTTTTTATATATAGTTCAATATCGATATTTATCACGATATACATTTCATACCATTAATGGGGGAGGAACTGCATTTTACATGTTTGTTAGACCTCAAGAATGAATGTAAACATAAACTGTTTGTTTACAAGTAAACCCCAGAGGGTAAGCTACCTTTAAAATATACTCAGTTTTGGATTTAATCGTACATAAGGTGTGTGACTTCTTTTTGATGAAATTTCACCAATTTCATCATCTTCAGCAGACGTTTGACTCCACTGGAAGACTTTCTTGTGACGCTCCACACTCCAGCTCAGTAGGTGGCGGTAATGCACCATAAGCTGGATTGCCAACTGCCAATAAACATCACAAGAAGAAGAATCACTATCTTGTCTGTGACAGCGCTATGATCATGAAAAAACATTTAACTAAATATTACATAAAAAAACACCAATGGTGTTAATGTCGGAGTTGCTGTTGTGTTCAGTTGATAGCTGTATTGCTCAGTTCTGTCTTGTTTGGTACAAAACGATGTCATATTAGCCGGATAGCTAGCTAGCGACTACCGAACCTCATTACCAGTTTCCATGACAGCAGGGCTATGTAGCCACTAGCCTGTTAATACTTCCTAACAGGGTGGTTTCATGACTGTGATTCAGTTAGCTAGTTGTTTGTATAACTTTTCCAAACTGCTTGTGTTTTTAGCCAGACATACCTTATCTGATCGCCTAAGTATAGGCTAAATATAGGAAATTATTCAAAAGTTTATCACCTATATTTTTATTCATCGATATTAAATTATTATTATAATTATTTTATTTTTATTTTTTGCTATTTATCGATATTGTTTTATCGCCCAACCCTACGCTACATACATACATTACAAAATATGACCAAATTCCGAGTAATAATGGAATAATGAAACATTTCCAGGCTGGAAATGGTTTTAAATCGTACTATACCAAACCATGCTCAAATGGAAATGCTACTTAAAACGGTTACTCACCATGCTCAAAACTGCTTGGCTCAGTGATGGAAAAGAGCCTATTGTCTTACAAATCTCAAGCTATTTGTAAGTGTTTGTCTACTGTATGAAGTGAAGGTTTACACATCTGTATATGTAATGACTATGTATAGAAAAGTGCATGCTATTGTAACATGTATGCTATAGCGGTATTCATCTGACAGACATGACCCTGAGTCAGAGGCTATCCATCACAGCTCACCCCTAGCACAGAAGCACTGCACCCAGTCATAGGCAGAGCATGTAATTTCACCCTTCTGAGTCCTGAATGCAGGGGACACAGTAACTGAGCCCCTGATGGAGTCTAACAGAGCCACTAACCCACCTATCCCAAATCCTCTCTGCCTCCTCCCCTCCTCCCCAGCTGTGCCACATCCATCTATGTCTGTTAGCCAGACACACGCTGGACATATCTTATACCGTGTCTGTGCTTTCACTTTTACTTTAGTTATAAAGATCTTAATAGTCACAACGGTGAGAATATTATGCTTTTTTATTGACTGTTACCTTGGGGCTGTTGGTAAAAGGGTATTGCACAAGGGGCTTAAAGGAAAGCTAATTCTGATAAAACATAATTTGGTAACCAGCATCATTTGTGTGCAGATGCCACTTGGTTTAATATTTTGTTAATTAATGTAAAGAAATTTTACATTTTATGTGTGTTGTAACAGATTGAGAGGGTATATGTAGTGTCCACCATCAAACACTTGATCACCAATATCCACCATCACCAATATCTGTGCCTCACTTCTGTTTGCATGGGTCAAGATTTCAGACCAGCTGCTTTGTAAAGCTTTGGCAATGTACAAGTGTCTACTGTATTTGTTTCACTTGTACATTGAAAGAGCCAAAGCTTTACAAAGATTTGCATAAATGTTTTTTTTTTTTTTTTTATTATTATTTATTTATTTTATCCCTGGTGAGGCAAATAGCTGTATTTAGCTGTGTGCATGCTTATGTATATGTGTTTGTCCATATGATTGTACATTTTGTGAATTCTTATCGTCTGTGTCTTTGCATGTATTTATATTAGCATGCACATGTGTGTCATAAGCGCTGTCTGTGCATGGTCTATGCAGTCTGTGGCGCCTGATCTCGTAGTGGGGTTCCTCCCAGCAGGGAGCCTATATCACATGCACTTAGAGAGAGAGAGAGAGAGAGAGAGAGAGAGAGAGAGAGAGAGAGAGAGAGAGAGAGAGAGAGAGAGAGAGAGAGAGAGAGAGAGCGGCCCGTCTGTGTAAACTGACCTTAGCTCTGGCACCAGCCATGTATAGGGTCCAGAGTAGGATGATCAATCTGTGCTTAGCATGGCTTAACAGTGGGCATGGTAGAATCGAAGAAAGGGCTCATGATATGTTGCTTGACAGTATGCTGACTTTGTCTCATCTTTACTCCTGCATGTTGTAGCCAGATGTTAAAGGGAACAGGGATTATAACATCAGATTGTTAGCCAATTTATTGAGGTCCAGACCCATGGAATTAAGGCCTGATGCGGTCTACCTTCTTTCATTTAAACAATACTCCAGGAAAGGTTATGCCTTAAGTACATATACTATGGTAAAAACATGCTTGGACTTTAAACTGTGGCACTATGTTAAAGGTAGAAAACTCCAGTGTTGGGTAATTGTAGAGTAATTGAATAGGTCAGGGGTGCATTTCCCAAAATCATTGTTAGCCAACTATGGACGCAAGTTCCATCGTTACCAACATAGTTCAATGGTTTGGTGTGTCCCGAAACCCGTTTACAGCTCTCCACCTGTGGTCAGAAGCATAGTTCCTTGTTAGTTTGCTGTGTGGACATCATTTGACTTTCCTGAGGCTTCTGTATCTTTTATTCCATGTATATCTTTTATTCTGTCAAGATTTTAACCACGTTTACATGCACTTAAGAAAACTGCTTATTCCGGTGTTATGCCAAAAGCAGCATTCTGAAACGTCACGTAAATGTGAATGCAGCCGCTTAAGGGATCAAAGGCTGTTAAGAGAATGCGCTTTAAAATACACGATTTCTCTCGGAGTAACATGGCTACTGTGTCCATTTTAAAGTTCTTATTTGTTTTCTAAGAGTGTGCATATGCGTCGGGGGAACAACGAAGAATGATGTAAATGGAAACCCTACTATTGCAGCACAGTCATCTGTTGCATTTACATAGTGAACGCAGCTTTCGTGTCTACAGCAGCTTTCACACATTTAACAGCTTTCTAGAGTATGTGTAAATTAGCTATTATAATTTAATATCCACAGAAGTTATTACTCCACCCCCTGCATAACGTAATTAACGACAGCTTTATATTGTTGAACCAATATGTGCGACATAGTCACTGCCCAGGGGCAGAAGCTGTAAGTGTTGTTGAACGTGTGATCACGTGTGAGCTCCAGTTCCCAGGTGAAATGTCCACAGAGAGGTGCCAACAATCTAGTTGTATTTGTAGTTGTAAATTTTAATCACCGATCATCGAAATAAAAAAAGTTTTATCGAAGAGACAGTTAGAGTTTTGCCACAAACAATTCTGTGCCTCGTTCAAATGGGTTTCATGATCCACGCTAATGTTCACTGGTTCACGAACGTGTTTACAATGGTCTGCGTTGCACGGTCGAGACCGGTCTGCGGGTAAACTCATCTGCTCTGTGTATGCACACCACTTTCAATTCATAAATATACCATTGTTCATTGTTAGTTCATGTTAGTTCTTAATGATGTTACACAGTGTGCCCCAAAACATTATTAGTGGTGTAAATATCACTCCAGATTGCTATATTTCATATTATGGTGCTTTCTCATGGATTAAACTTAGTGCATTTGTGACTGAGGGAGTTTTTTTTTTTTTTTTTTTTACAACACTACTATCAGAATAGTTAAAAGTGAAACAAGAGCTGATTTGTTTTATTTCTTCATTATTCTTTATAATTGTATTTTTTTTTTCTATTGTACATTTCTACCTCTTTATGTATAATACACACTCTTTTTTCAGTTTTGTTGTTAATTTTTCCTGATAGCACACATACATCACCCAGACATCTATTAGATGTGTATTTACATCTGGAAGATGTATTTTTTATGTTGTTTGCTCATCTGCAACACGTCTATAAGACGTTTCCTCTCAGATGTCAATAAGACATTCAGCAGATGTCTTTGAGACGTTTATGATTTAGAATGTTTGTAAATATGATCTTTTTTCAATGTTTAGCTGATTTTAATTAGAATGTGATGCTTTCCAGATGAAACTTTCTTAAACAGACATCTCAGAAATGTATGTGTGCTGTCTGGGTAGTGGTTATTTTTCGTTATTTCAACAGACAGCTTGCTTTATACATTCGGTTCAACAGCATTAAGATAAAAAAGTGTAAACTTTATCATTTATCTGAATTGTGCACATGCATTTTAGACACTTGCACACGTAGTGTATTGTGTAGAGTTGCTAACTATTTCAAATATGTAGCTTCACCGTACTTTAGGTTGAATAACTTTTTTATGCAGCTCTCTGAAATACTTAATTATGATTGGTCAATCACAGCATTCTGCAGTCTAATATTTTTTGTGTACTGACTGCTATATAATTGACTATATATACATATGTAAGAATTATTGTACAGTCAGCTGGATGTTATCACAAAAAAAACCAAAAAAAAAACATTTGCGATATCTTCCGACTGATTGTACATTATCCCGCTTATTACACGGCTACTAAACAAATAAATAAATAAATGGACATAAAATTTTGATTTGCATTGAAATTATGTAATTATGTGAGAAGAAAGAAATTGCTGAACAGCTGAATTCCACCTCCAGTTTGCATCGGAGTTCTGTTGGTGTTTTTTAGTAATACTGGCTGTCTGACTACTCATTATCCAGCCTATTACAAGAATACTTGCCAAATAAATACATAAATGGACATGAAACATTGATTTGAGTTATTTTTAAATGATTTCATTAGCTTACTTGTAGAGATTGCACAGTGATCTGATAAGCAGGAAAGAGGACTCGCAATACCTGAATGACCGGTCAGATATGACTTAATACCCGGATGTGTGGTTGTTGTTCAAGAATATCTGACCAGCTAGATTGTGCCATTGACCAATCAGAACCGAGTATTCCAGAGTATATTTGAAAGTTGTCACAGGAAACTGACTTCCTACATTGCTGTGCTAGTTTAACATGATGACACAGGAGATCGACATGTTGCTTCCAAATGTTCATGAACCCTGAAGGTTAGGTTAAGGGTTGGGGTTTGGATTAGGGCGTAATGTTAATAAAACATTAATTCCTGTTGACTGTATTGCATAATTTACAACTAAAAATACACCTGCTTTTGGCACCAGTGATTTGTATTTCCGTAAACAGAACGATTTCAGCTGAAGAACTTTCTACCGACTGTCGCCAAATTTACAGTGTGATCAGTCAGGCTAGTTTCATGCCTCTCGTGTCACTCCATGGACCCTTTCTCAAAATAATTTATAATAATTCATTTTATATAACATATTTTAAACTTAAATGTCAATTTAAAATGTCTGTTTATTCATTTATTTGATAAGTAGCCTTTTAATATTCGTGATAATTCAGTACAGTCAGCCAGTCATTATAACAAAATAAACTGATTAAAACTTACAACACACGACCTGAATTCAAAACCTCATCATCCTGTCAGGCTTTATTTTGCATTGCAACCATCAGACTATACATCACCCTTTACTTAAATTATGAGTAGCTTATTGCTTGGCAACAAGCTTTTCTAATCAATCTCCTAAATTTCTAAAAAAAAAATGCTTCTATTATGTGAGACACAAAGGCAACATCTTTGGCAGCTTGGTAAAACAAAACTCATTATCAAAATGTGCTCTTGTGTAAGTAGAGATTCAAGTAGAGTATTCAACCTTGTTTGTATGGAAGCAATTCACACAAATGAGCAGATTGTGCTTCCTACATGTCCTTAGTGAATATCCGCTGCCCTAACAAATACACAGATCCCAGGAGAAATCTGTTCTGTTCTGCTGTTTCATTCTATCTGTTTTTTACACTTCTAACCTGTGTAAGGACCTACAGGTGCACACCCGGAAATCTGTGCAGGACAGCAATACTCCTTTACCTCCATCCTCCACCTTCCCCGCCCTCCTCCCTCTCTCTTTCCTCCTCATTCTCTCTCTCTCTCTTGCTGTCTGGGTGCTGAGAGGCCCCATTGTAAGCTGTTGCCTCACCAGGCGCCCATTCTGTCGCTGTAGGCTGCAGGTCTTTGCAGTCATTCCCTCACCGATCAAGTTCCCTGGGCTGCGGGACACAGACCCCCCAGTCCCTTGTGCATCCTGCTGTGGCGGTCACAGCCCAATAATCCTGCCATCTAAAGTGGCTACATGGCGGTCTGTCAGTGGTGAGGCCAGATGGCTGTGCAGTTTAAAATGTCCTAGCTTCTTTGTTGATGATAGGGGGATGATAGTGTTTCAGAGGGGCCAGATGTTTGACTATGACCTGAACGGTTATTGGGTGAATCTCACATTTCACCCCAAAATAAGAAGAAGAAGAAGAAGAAGAAGAAGAAGAAGAAGAAAAAGACAAAAGAATTTGCATAAAGAATAATTGTTTAACTGCATAAAGAAAGCAAATATCAGTAAGATTTTTGTTTGAAAATTGTTTGCATTATGACAATATTTTTACAACAATTTGGCACTTTTCGCTCCCAAATTCTGATCACCTTAATTTTTTTGGCTATTTTATTTTTTTTAATTTTTTTTTTTAATTTTTTTTTTTATTCTGATTAATTTCAGTAAAGACTTTCCTTAGATACTATTACTGTATTTTTATTTGATTTTTGCATAAATTGCGTAAATTAAATGCAGTACAACAAATACCATCATGATGTTTAAATACTTTTCATGTATTTAAATGCAATTTCAATAACACTGGACACTATAGATAAAAAAAAATAAAATAAAAAGAAGAAGAAGAAGAAGAAGAATCCTGTTCATATCATTATTTTGAATAAAGAAAACAAAGCCTATTTCAAGAACATTAAGATTGTTTGCATTATGACTATTTTCATGCCAATAAAGTACATTTCCATCCCAAATTTCCATCACGTAATAAGTCTGGATGTTTTATTTATTTATTTATTTTAAATTCTGATTCATTTAAAGTTTGTTTTTCATATATGTACTTGCACACACACACACAAACACATACACACATGTTGGTGCAGCTATCCTTATGAGGACTCTCCATAGACATAATGATTTTTATACTGTATGAACTATAGATTCTATCTCCTAACCCAACCCCTAAACCTAACCCTCACAAAAAACTTTCTGCATTTTTACATTAAAATAAAAAACATTGTTTAGTATGTTTTTTAAACTGATGATTTTAATCATATTAAATTATTTTTTTTACTATTTTGCTTTAAAATAATTAGAATGTGTTTCTTTTTCTTTCTTTTTTTTAACGGCATGAGAAATGGGGGGCGACATGGTGGCTCAGTGGGTGTCCACTGTCACCTCACAGCAAGACGGTCCCTGGTTCTAGTGCCGTTCTGTGTGGAGTTTGCATGTTGTCCCTGTGTTAGTGTGGATTTCTTCCGGGTACTCCAGTTTCCCCCACAGTCCAAAAACATGCAGGTTAAGTGAATTAGAAATTCTAAATTGCCCGTAGGTGTGTATTAGCCCTGTGATGGACTGGCCACCTGTCCAGGGTGTTTCCCTGCCTTCGGTCAAGCTTGACCGTGACCCTGCATAGGACAAGTGGCTTTAGAAGATGGATAGATGGTATGAGAAATGGGTGGGTGCAATGTGCATAATTGTCATAAAAGTAATGTCACAATGCAAAACATCTTAATGGTCCTTAAATTGAATTAATTTTTTATTTTTTTTATAATTTTTTGACCCAAACTCTTGACAGGTTTCAAGAGTTTCACTCTATTAAAGAACAGCTACTTGTAATGCAAAGAGGCATTAATTGTTTGTTAGAATGAAATATTTTAACAATGTTGCAACTGCAAATGTTCTAAAGTTTACAGACCAATAATGCTGCTGAATGTAGATGCAATATTTTTGCATACACAATATAATACTAGTACTAGTATAATGCATTCTGTTACCCATTCATCTTTGCCTCTCGGTGAAGAAAGAGAAAAGGAAAATGTCCAAGATCTTCAGAGATTGTGGTCCCCTCCCTGAATACAACTGAAAAACCACGGGGACTGGCAGGATGATGCCCATTTAACTGTAGAGTGAAGGGGAGCAGAAAGGGAGCTTCATCCAATTTTCTGCCCCACTTCCAGTGTGAAGCAATCCCGTGTGACCTGAGCTAAACTCTTTATTAGACAATCCTGATTAAAAACATCTGAATTCACTGTGAAGAGGAGGAGGGTGGGGCCGGACCATGACCATGCACGCCCATCCCCCAATCGGGCTAATCATCCGAGGAGAGGGATAAATGCAGCCGGATGCGGCAGTTCGAGAGAGAGAGAGAGAGAGCCACATGCAGCTGCCGTGTGTGCATTTGTGTTTGTGTCTTTTTGTTTAAGTTTACATCATAAATTACTTTGACTGTTCAGCCACCTCCTTTCCCATTTAAAACCCTTGTTACATTCACTCTTAAAGACATGCTTAGAGAGGGGTTCCTCCTCATTCTGCCTTATTTGGGCAATGTTGAGAGTAATGGAACAAAATTCACTAATAACATGTTGTCTTGAAATGGTTAAAGGAATAGTTCACCCAGAAATGGCCACATTTCATAGTGACCATGGCTATCAGGTACTACAAGGCAAAAATAAATAAATAAGTAAATAAATAAATAAATAAAACTCACCATAAAAGTTGTCACAAATGACTTGTGTGCTATATTACAAGTGTTCTGAAGCCATACAATAGCTTTGTGTGAGGAAAATACCTAAATTGATTTTAGCCTATAATCATTCCCTCCATCAAATATCTAAATATTGATTTGTGATCTTGTTCAGATTAAAAAATGGCACGTTGATGTTTGACATCATTGACACCAAACACCATTTTTGAGGGTTTGAGGGTAAATAAATAATAACATCATTTTCACTTTTGGATCAACTGTTCCTTAAAATATTGTCAAAGCCTTAATAGTGATATATGCTTGACACAATGCTGCTTTATTTCTAACTGCTGTGGTTTAAATGGGAATATAATAGACTGATGGTGTTTGTAGGTCACATGGAGTTCTATCTCATTAAACTACTGTGAGGTGAGGTCACCATTTTAAAGTGCTGCCATATATATGGCCTGAAAGCATAAAAATATCATAGGACTCAGTTTTGCAGCTTCATAAATATCATGTTGACATATGACTCATTTCACCTCTAAATCAACCCTACAGAAAGCAAATTAAAATAGCCCACACACAACTGCAAGATAATCCATATTGATCATACAGCTTTCATGGCCTCAGTTTTAACAAATTATATATAGATTTAACTGGGTTAGGTCCATAAGGGAAGATGCTGGTTCTTGGCTTATAGCATTTCCCTATTCAGGTCATTGGAAAATGGCTGGGGAATCACTCTGGTTCTGGTTAATGTTGTGGGTTGCTTCGCTTGCAGACCGTCTCTGTGGCTTTCATCAGGGCACCTGCCGAGCTCCCTGTTTAGAGAAAAACACAAGCTGCAGAGATAAGTTTCTGACATTAGTGTCTCAAGGATATCATCAACCTGATAAGACACAGTCAAAGCTGTGAGTGGGAGAAACACACACATGCTGTTCCAATATTCACACTGTACAATCCTAAAAATGGGAATTTGTTTGCGCGTCTGGGAAAAAAAAAAAAGCTGTATAAATGTACAGTACCTTAAGTCATTGTGATTTAAACAGCTATGAATCGTTAAATGATAAAAATAAAAAATTTAAAAAAAAATTATAGGTGAAAAAAACATGCATGGCTGTTTTCTAAAAGCACAACTGAAGGTTGATGTTGATAAAAGCCAGACATGTTCTCTGGATATTCACAAGACACAGCTCAGATATTGCAATTCTGCACTTTTTGTTTTTTTATTATGAACATAGTAAGACTCAAGAATCTGCTCAACTCAAAATGCAGCTACGCAGCAAGATACACTTGTATTCTCTATATCTCTATTTTGCTTTAAGGCACTTTGTTACATGCAAGTAAGCTTTCATGGGTTAACAATTATATTTACTAATCTTTTTTTTTTTTTTTTTTTTCACAAAATGTGTGTGTATATATATATATGGTGCTTTTAAGAATCCAGGAACCAATTCACTAATCTGAAGATAATGTAACCTTTTGTAATCAGGTGATTCAAAATTGACAAAACCTGTCAAGAAAATGCACTGATCCTATTTGACTTATAAATCAAAAGAAACAAATTAGAAATTATATTTTGCATGTAAAACATAGAAGGTTTAAGTGTTTAAGTGTCCATTTATCATAATGGTCCAAATCATATACAGTATACTGAATATGATTTGAGGTTAAATATGACCAGGACATTTTTGACAGGTTTTGTTAGAATCACCTATTCAAATGTACAACCTGAAGCAATGTCTGATTAAAAACTGATTCTTTAAAAAAAAAAAAAAATTGTAATGGATCAAAGCAAATATCAAATGAAAGATAATTTATCAAATGGACAACAATACAGCATAGCCTGCAGCTGTCATTCCTGGAAATTAAATGTAATTTCAGTGAGCTCAAAAACAGAAATCACAAAACTGACAGGGAAAGAAGATAAAGTTGCAACAGAAAGATTAAGTTAGACTTTTTGATTGACACTTGATTGACACATGCCTCCCTCACCACCTATTTCATTTGCAATAACACAGGGATGTTCCACCCCTCCTTAATGTTTGCTGTAGCTTGCAGAAGATTCTATAGGGAAAACTGAATGCGAGGGGTCGGATTAACCCACTAATAATCCAGTTAATAACAAAAACGTCAGTCAAAACTGCGTGAACATGCAAACGTACGATTTAAAGCCACCCGAAGCACTTAAAATAGTGGTTTCTTGAGCGCACAAAGTCTGCTCTATTGTCTCGGGGAAATCCCCAAGAAAATGAACTTTTCTGAGGGCGGATTAATGCGTGTCAGCTCCCAGGAGGCGAGCCGGGTCTCCGCCCTGCAGAGCAGACCGCCGCGGGGTTAGCAATGCGAATAACCGCGAATAAAGCAACATCGACTACATGGATGATGAGTAAAATACAGTTTCTGCTCACGACACTCTGTATTCCTCCTGTTAACAGATCAGGCTATTAAATGTTCTCCTGATCTGTTAAGAAGGATATGCTGTTTGTAAACTTGACTTCATGAAAGTAGAGGATTAGCCTATAGTGTTTCATTGTGTCAATTCTGACATTCTTGAGAAAATGCTTCATGGAAACCCTACAAGAATGAAAATCTATCGTTTGGAAATACTGGGTTTTAGTGGGGGTGATAATGACTCGACCACCTCTCCTTTTATTAATGAGGCATTATCATGTTGATAACATTCTCTCTCTCTCTCTCTCTCTCTCTCTCTCTCTCTCTCTCTCTCTCTCTCTCTCTCTCTCTCTGCTTGAGTCCAAATGTCCTGAATACCATTCATTAGCAAAACCAACATTGTCTAAACACGATTAGGCAGATTTACTGTGACAGTCATACTTTTGAGAAGCGTAATTGGATGTATATGAGCACTTTTATGTTTTTTTAATAGGCTATTGTCTAAATGTAAACAATTAATTGACAAAAAAATCAGCTATTTTCTCTGCTCATTGATTGTTTTATCTGCGTGCTGCATATAGTAGGCTGTATAATGTGTTATGATGCCCTTGTCACGTAAGAAGAGTTGCTCAAGATGAATTTGTACACTATTGCATTATTGTCAAATTCTAATGCATATAGGCCTACCTACATTAAGTTTTTCTGATTTTGATTTGATCAAATAGTAACTTGTTTTTACGTTGTTATTATTATTATGATTATGGTTATGATGATGATGATGATGATGATGATGATGATGATTACAGCGTCCAGAAGATGGAGCTAAGTTTCCCTTTCTATCTATAGCCTTATCCATAATGAATTAAGTTTTCCTTGCCAAGACGAGATGTTGAGTTAAGAGGTGTGATAGCCTATTTTCAGTATCTGATTTTATTATTACGTTGTTATACAGTGATAATCCATTGTATATTGTGCTATAGCCTACTACAATATAAACGTCTTTAATAAATTGCAATTCAAGGCCCATTTTTTTTTCCATTACTATCAGACCCATCGCAAACGCTCACCATTTTCCTCCATTTAAATTTTTCACATTACATTTAGACTATCACCTAATTACATTTGCTTAATTAGTGCTATAAATAAGAGTGGATGCATGTGCCAGAATTGAAACCTACCCCTGACTGCCTTGAAGCAGGGCCCCTGCTGATCTGCTGCTATTGCTGCAGTTTCCAGGTTGATTGTATTTGTTAATTAGTTGCTAACAGCATGTTAATGCATCCTTGATGGAAGCCGTGCGTGTCTCCCTGGCATTGGGCCCTATTCCTGATTTCGCTTGATCCGTATACAAGAAAAAAAAAAAAAAAAAAAAAAAAAAAAAATAATAATAATAATAATAATAATAAAAATTGCATAATAATTGTCATGTTAATGCATCATAAAGGCTGCTCTTATCCAAAATCGCATATTGTATGACCTTGTGATGAACTTCGGGTCCACTTACGAGGTTACGTGTCTAGTATTTTAGAAGTTTATTTATTCAGAGTTTACAAACACGGATTAATCTGAGTAAATTACAGCTCGACGGGTTTAAAAAAAGCTTACAAGTTCCATGTTTATAATTTCTCTCCCCCTTTAGCCCGTGTCTGTTTTTCATTTAAACTTTTACTTCTCCGACCTTAGAGACATAATTATACACTTTTTTCTTTCCGAAAGGCAGAGGGACTTGCAAACTTCAGCTCAGAATGGAACAGACCTCACGAACTATTTACAACTCAGCCGAGTCTAATGCGAAAAAACAAAACAAATTAAATGCTTGCTTTAAACGTTTAGTGAACACATAGACATGAAACTAAATGTATTATGAAGATATGCAGTATAAGCCTATTCTGAAAGAAACAGATAGGACATTTGATGACATTTTAATTGGGACATTTTAAATGTATTTCTCAAAATAATGTGATTAGTGAAAACCTTAAGGCTTGAATTAAAAAACTAACAAGATGTCGTAGTAATTTATGGGAGTTGGCTAAATGAATGAAATCGTACCAGTTTGTTCCTGTGAATTCGTACTAATTCTAGAGGCACAAATACCCGGAAGTAAGCGAAAGTTCTGCGTCAGACATTGTGTACATGACCCCATATCTAAACCTAACCATAGAGTAGAGTATGTAAGGATGATTTGAAGTGTAAAGAGTAGGCTATGATTTATATGATGGAAGAAAGTAATTGTTGCATTTTTAGGCCGGTCACACTAAGCTTTAAGCACGCGATTTTATTTTATTATTTTTATTTATTTATTTATTTTTTTTGTACAATGCAACCGACCAGGATATGATGTCACGCGGGAGGACTTCTGGTGTAAGTAAATATTACATCCCAAATAACAAAAAATATGATATTAAAAATGTTAAAATATATTGTCAGTAGGCCTATATTGTGTAAAATATATTGTTATATTGGTGTGACCATTCGATCTTCTATTTGTCACGCCTCCTCTTGTTGTATGAATTCACTGTTCAGAGTTCACCAAGCTTGAACTTTAGTACGCAGCCTTGTACAAAATTTCTTCGCAGGACCTTGTGTTTCCAGTCTCCCTGTTCAGAATGGGAGTGAATGGAGCGAAGTTTAGTGTGACCGCCCATTTAGAAGGAGACTAGAGAGAGTCACCTGATTGGCTGTTGCAAAAGTCCTATGAATTTGTATGACCCAACTCGTACGATTTCATACGATTAAAGGTGCGGTCACATTATGCTTTGAACATGCACATTTTTTTCGTACAACACAACAGAGAAGGATATGATGTCACACGGGAGGGCTTCTGGTGTAAGTAAATAATATATAACAAATAACATATTATATTAAAAAAAATTAAATATATTGTTTACTCACTTTCCTGCAACAATAAAATGCGTAGCTTTAAAATATGTATACTTGGTACTGAGCCAAGAGGTCAACCTGTGACATTTTGATCTTCTATTGGTCACATGTCTTCTCGTTGTACGAATGCACGGTTCAGAGTTCAACAAACTTGAACTTTGGTACGCAGCGTAGTATGAAATTTCTTCGCATAAGCTTGCGTTTCCGGCCTGCTGCATTCGGGGATGCGTTTGAATGGGAGTGAATGGAGCGCGAAGTGTAGTGTGACTGCTGCTTAATGCGGAAATAAGTATGTCGGACATTGTGTACACACTTATTAATTTTATACCCTAATCCAAACCCTATTTAAACCTAATTATAGAGTCTGGTGATTTGAAGCATAAAGAGTATGTTTTGTATGACGGAAGAAAATAATTGTCGTGTTTTAGATGGAGACTACGACCCAACTCGTAGGATTTCATACGGTTTAGCCAACAACTAATCTGTATGATTTCTCTGTGATCATTAAGACCTAGGCTACTGTTCTGAAAAAAAGTTATCCTCTGTGAGATCATTAAATTAGAAATTCTAGAAAAACAATAGTTGGACATGGCTTTTATTTATAGCAGAATAGCTAATAAAACACACACACACACACACACACACACACACACACACACACATATATATACTGTATATATATATATATATATATATATATATATATATATATATATATATATATATATATATATATATACACTGTATATAGTGTGTGTGTGTGTGTGTGTGTGTGTGTGTGTTCAATGAATTTCTAGACCCGCCCTGCATATCTACGATGCTGCTTGCGCAATGTACCTTGGGTAATGTAGTTCAAGACGTGGCTTTCAGTCCACATACCGAACACGCAAGAATATTTGTCTGAACTACAGCCTTTTCATGGCAGCAGGCCCAGTGGTCTGTCAATCAAAGTGACGTCAGTCTCGTTCCAGTCGCGCTGAGGCATAGTGCGGGTGTGCGCTCGAGACCCCAGTTAACTGTGCGCACACGCAAAGCGCAAAGAGGCAAGTGTCACCATGATCAGCCTTATATGGGGTGGATCTTAAATCTGCTAGACGGCATTAATCATAACTGCAAGATGAAGACGTGAACATACGGCATTATCCTTCCCTTGCGCAGCATCATAATAGACTTCCCTCGCGATCTTGAAACCTTCACGCTGCACAATACTACACCAGCGCGCGGCCAGACTGCCTACAGCTGCAAGGCTGGTAGGCGGAGGCTGGAAGGGGGAACACATCTATTTTCTGCTAATAATAATAACCAACAAAATGAAGCGGAGAAAGATGATGGTAGCGGCAGGCTTCTGCCTGTCTTTTTTAATGGGCACGCTGATGAATCTATTGTTCATTCCGGGATTCGAGCACCACGGCGAGCGGGTTCATCGCTACCACCACGAACAACAGCAGCAGCAGCAGCAGCCCGGCGCGGACGGTTCTGCCCGGCTTCTCGTCGACGACCCGCCACCCGCTGAAGCACAGTACGATTCCACAGCGGCCGTCGGGCGACTAACGGAGCTCCAGCTGCAGATACGCGAGAGATTAGATGAGGTTCTGCGGTATCGCCAGAGACGGGCGCACTGGCTCGGCACCGGGGACGCCGCACGACCGCTGGAGCGCAGGCGACTCATGGACCTGGAGCAACGCATCGACTGGGAATCATACAAAGCAATTGAGAAAAACAATAATTATGAACACGCCAGCGATCGATCTCAACCGACTCCCGCTGCATCCACAGCAGCAAAATCACACCGGGAGTTTACGCGTGAACCGATGCTCGGCTGCAGCAGCATTGACAACGTTACCAATGTTCAGTATTTGGGCTCAGGATACACAAAGGCGGTGTATAAGGCGGCACTGAACAGCAGCTTCTCCGTCGCATTAAAATCAGTAGATTTCGGGGGTCACGATATGGAGAATTGTGTGAAGAAATACGCGTCTTCTCGGGACTGTTACAAACTCGCATCCTTCAAAATTATCAAAGAAATGACGCTGATGGAGAGACTGCAGCACCCAAATATTCTCAAGGTAATTTTGACTATATTTTTGGCCTAATTGAATACGCTTTTATATACTTAAAAAGCGCCAGTTGAAGGTGGTTCTAGATTAACGCAAAAACACATCTAGATAAAATTGCCACACATTGCATTATATATATATATATATATATATATATATATATATATATATATATATATATATATATATATATATATTGTTTATTTACTTAGTGACATTAATAAATAACATTAAATTAATCTGGCATAATTATGATGAGATTCTTTATAATGGGCTTTAAATGCAATATGCATTTTTAGTTGCGCAATTAATTAAAGTGGCATGTAATATGTCAGTTAGGAATGTTTGATAGGTTACATAGGATGGCAATTCATGGGTTCATTAAAAACGACTTATCGCAAAAGGTTATCTAAAGAGGGGGGCAAATCCCCTAAATTTATAGCTAAACCAACACCCAAGTTAATGGATGCCGATAGGCACAGAGGGGCATTTTCTAATATAAAACGTGTCGCATCACCGCTTGTTTAATGACAACACAAAGCCAATGGTGTTTGTTTTAGTATTTAATATACACGCAATCCTTGAAAGGGATGTTTTAGTAGCCCGTGCAATCAACAATGACGCAAAAAGGGGAATTGGCGCATTGTCCGCGTAAATGCCAATTTTTGGTAAGTGTAGTCTATTAATGTCCCTCAGTTTCAGAAGGGCTCTGTTTTGGCTTGTGTGCCATTTATTTGACATGAGCGGTTCATTTTTGAAGTCGTAATCAGCTCTTGTAATCAAAAGGGAACGCGTCTCTGAAATTCTCTGAACAGCCCTCGTTTATCTTATGCTTATGTCTTCAGGCAATTCTGTGATCCAACCTCGGAAAAATACAAATGTTAACACGTTTAGAAATTAGTTGAACTAATGAGAGTTAAATTGAGATTATTATTCCTAATATCCAAAATGTTATTGATTTAACAAACATGATATTTATTTGTCTTATATTTCAACGCGTATTCCACAATTTTTAATATAGCCATAGAGTTTATTTAATTTCACAACGGGGTAGTCTACAGACATGCTTAAACAAAAGCTGTAACCGTTGAGGTCGTATTGAAGGGTTGAGTAGATGTAGATTGGGACCTGATTTAATGTCCAATGCTCACAGCAGGGGACCAACGGTGCGGGGCCCCAATTAATGAACTCAAACAAAAGACAAAGTTTATGGGAAAATAACGTCATAGTTCACTTCTTATATGAAGCCACAATGCTCTAAAGCTATCGCAAACACCTGTCATAAAACGTCATCAGGTCTTTTGAGGTTTACATTTATAATCATGTTTATATATATATATATATATATATATATATATATATATATATATATATATATATATATATAATCTCACAAATAACCTATTTTCTTTTTTGTTGTTGTTGTTGTTGTAAAAAACGACCTTCTGATTTTGAAAACATTGTTTTTAATGTCATAAAACACTGTAAAATGTGCAAGTAACATAATATTCATGTATTTATTGCCAAGCCAAATTAAACGTGGCCACAAGTTAGTCTTGAATTTTTATTTCTCTTAAAAGCCTATTGATTTAACCCTCAGATACCCAAGCAGAGAGGTTGATTATATATATATATATATATATATATATATATATATATATATATATATATATATATATATATATATATATATATTATTATTATTATTATTATTATTATTATTATTTTTTCCACCTTGATCATATTTTAATATGAAGCCACTGATGATAAAAATCTAGATTTGTAAGCATATTTTGTTTTGGAGTAGATTATGTGTGACTTTAGAATACAGTGGCAGTCTATGGGAAATATTGATTTTTAAGCACATTTTGCTTTGAGAGGACTATTGTGTGAATTTTGTAAGTGGTGACATTAAAAATATTGTCTCCCTCCACCAAAACTGTTGAAGTAAAACCGTTCAGAGTGTCAGCTACTATTATAGTTTTTACCATTATTAATAAAAAATTAATAAATAAATAAAATAAAATACAATTATATATATATATATATATATATATATATATATATATATATATATATATATATATATATATATATATATATATATATATATATATATATATATATATATATATACATATATATATATATATATATATATATATATGTACAATTCTGCTATGCCTCCCAGGGTATAAAGGTGTTGATTTTAATTAAGCACACTTAACTAATATGGAAAATATTTAATATTTTACAAGGAGCATATTAGCACCCATTGCAAAGTCATGATAAACTTATTCTTTAAGAGAATAAATATAATTTATTTAGGCATACTTTCTTCTCCTATTTACCACATTCTCCTATTTTAATTCCTTTAGAAAATAATTCTCTTTTCATTAAGAAAATGTAAACTTATGCAGTAAATAATTTGACAAAAATGTTAATTCTCTAATAAAATATATGCAGGCTGAGACTGTGACTGAAGAGGGATGCAATGCATATATGTTAATGCACATAAAATCCACATTCTTATAATGCTTACTTGAAATTCATGAAAAAGTATCATGATTTCATTTACGTATCGATTCATTTATTTTTTATTTATTTATGCTGTTTATTTACCCAATTTCTGCTTGTGTGTGTGTGTGTGTGTGTGTGTATATATATATATATATATATATATATATATATATATATACCTTTCTGCTAAAAGTACTTTGTCCAGATACAGCTGTTTGACATAATCACATCAGATTTAGACATTCACTACAGGGTTCAAATCGAAATTTCTCTAAGACTCTTAAGTTCTCTATGGATACACAATTTTTAGTTGTGTTTAGACATACTCATTTCCCATTTCCCCATTATCTGCATTGCATTTCAGATCTTTTACTGCTATTAATCTGTGTGAGGTCTGAGGTAGTTTTAAGGTCTTAAAACTATAGGAATCAAAAGTTGACCTGAATATGTGTGTCTGCTCCAATGTGTGCCTCATTCTGTAGTAATGTAGTGCCACGTATAACTTTAAATGTACAGTACCACTGCCAAGACCATCAGCGCAGGCATTTGGTTGTGATTAGGCCCCAGTGCTTAAAACTTAAATAAATCAGCAAAATTACTCAAATAATACCTCTCTCTATAAACCATCAGCGAAAAGCAAATGATGAAACATGCACAGATTTTCTCCACATGCAAGTGTTAATAAACAGACTGTGCAGTCTGACATTTATTCCTTTGGTTAAATCTTCATCCTCACACCTGACCAATCAGGCCCAGACGTGTTGCTCTTTGTTTGTTTTGGCAGCCGCCACATCAGACACAAATACGTGGCTCTTATTTTATAAGTTGTGAGGTCAGAGGTGAGAAGATATGATACGGCGGGCTGATTAGCACCAGGCTGGGTTCACAGAGAGTGCACGCAGAATAGATCTACACAGGTCTGCCTGCCGTTCGCCTGAAAAAGGGAGGTCAGACTGCAGGGAAATTTCTACTCAGCTTTCCAGGGTAAAGGGAGATGAAGTCTTTAACTAACACGTCTATCAAGCAGATCCCGTCTTCCTCTTACAAGCGAGGGCAACACCTGTTATATAAACAGGCATGATTGGTGGTGGTGGAGCTGGATCCATGTAGATAGTGAGAGTGGCCTTAAACTTGTACAAATGCATCTTAGGCAGGGCCTTTGCCATGTCAGCACTGGTGCAGACAGGATTCATTTGAGGACTTCAGAGAGTGAGATACCACAGGCTACTTCTTAAATAGTGTGTAGTGAACGCTGAACATCTCTTTTTTGTGTTTGTGTCTGTATTTGAGTGAAAAAGAAATAGTTTACCCAACAATTACAAAGTCATTATTTACTCAACCCTAATTTGTTCCCCATGCAACACAAAAAGAGATGAATGTGAATGGTGATTTTTGCTGCCAGGGTCCAAAAACAACATAATAAAAAATTGCATAAAAGAAGTCCATATGACTCGTGCTTTATATAAAAGTGTTTTGAAGCCATACTATAGTTATGTGTGAGAAACAAAAAATTTTGTTCTCTGAATTGGGTCACATAATTGTAAACTTGCTGCCTTGCAATCGATCACATTACATGCGATAACCAAACGTTTGGCATCAGTGATGTCAGACTTGCTGCGACATTTCTAAAGGCTCCATTTTTTTTTACTGAACACAAGCTCGACTGACATTTGTGAACTTACATTTTGGTCTGTTCCTTAAACAAAGCTATTATATTGCTTCAGAAGGTTTAGAATATAGCGCACAAGTCATATGGACTGCATTTGTGGTGTTTTCTTGTTTGTTGTTTTTTTCGTTTTTTTCATTTTCTGAGCTTGGCATTATAAATCACTATCCATTTTCATTTTGTGGAAAAGATCAACTAGGACATTCTGCCTAACATCTCTATTGTACTTCTTTGAAGGAAGAAAACAAGGTTGGAATTGGAGTTAAGATGAAAAAATCTGAATTTTTCTGTGAACTATTCCTGTAAGTTTCTCCTGGTTCTTAAGAGTGCTTGTATAAGGAAAGGCATTTCAGATGGTGTGTCAGGGAATCTGCAACACAGCTCGGGGGCCTGATTAGGGTGGTCTTGCACTGGGATTATGTTTACATTAGCATGTCAATCTGTTAACTTCTCAGATCCTCAGTGAAGTCCCAAAATACACACACACTGAGGGGTAATCAGTAACCTGCTAATGTGGGCATGTAACATGTGAAGGCTGGGTGTCTTGGACACAGAGGCCTCAAGGATCATTTCTAAAATGAGAGAGAGAGAGAGAGAGAGAGAGAGAGAGAGAGAGAGGCAGAGTACAGATTTGTAAATTTAAGTGCTAGACACAGTTAAACACAGTTAAACCTATTAGATTGCCCGGAAGGAAAGGGGTAAAGGAAAAACTTGATGTGCCTGAGATACTACTTTTTGGTGCACAGTACATATCACCAATAAACCAGAGATCTACAGCAATCATTTCATATCTACATTTCAAGGAATAGTTCATCCAAAATGAAAACTCTATCATTATTTACTCACCATCATGTAATTTCAAACCTATGTGATGTTTTTTTTTTTTTCGTGGAAGACAAAAGGACAGTTTCTAAATAATAATTATGCAGCTCTTTTCTGTACAACAACAGTTTGTAGAGACCAAATTTTTCAAACTCCAAAAAGGACAGAAAGCACCACAAAAGTCCAAGTTTTCTGAAAGCCATACAATTGATTTGTTTGAGGGACTTAAGCCAATTATTCCCTTTCATTGTAACTTTAAAATGTTGTTCTCCATTTGACATACTCAAGCTGCTGTGTTATGTTTGGTTTTAACACCTGGAGGTGGGCAATATACCGGTTAAATTGATATACCAGTATAAATGTGTCAGCTGGTGGAAACTTTGGAAGTTTTGTTTCTATTGCTTTCATGCAAAATGCAGCGCCACGTGGTGCAGAATGCATTTTCTAATCATAGGTTGTGCAACAAATAATAATTATATTTAAATCATATTATCTGTCATCCATTATTAGTTACTTTTGCATTATTTTTAAAAGAACCCTTTTTTTGACAGGTATGCCATTGCTATGAACATTGTTTTTAAAAAAAATTGTGTATATATAAAGTTCTTGAATCACTTTCCATAAAAAAAAAATTGGGTAACACTTTACAATAAGGTTCCATTTGTTAACATTAGTTAACAACATTAGTTAGCATGAACTAACAATAAACAATACTTTTAACTATTAAACTTGGTTAACCCTTAAATGAATGGGAATTTCACCAAACACTGTTACATATTTGGGTCTTTAGAGATCAGGCACTTACTTTATATCTATCCCAAGTGGATCTATAAAATGCCCTGATAGTGTCGAATTTCCACAATATTTTCAAGAAAATTAGAAAATAATAGAATAAGATATATTTAGATATATTTAGATGTTTTATTTTTCACATATCAAAGAGAAAATGCAACAAATCAGGACAAATCTAGAAGAGGATTCATTACTTTCACATTGAAATTTCCTGAGACGCAACTGGCTGTCAAAAACACATATTGAGCTACACATAACACATAATCTACACATAAGATTCATATAAGTATTTTCTCAGATTTGAAATGTTGGTGGTGCTCTTAAGCATTTTAGCCCTCACAGATGTGCTCATCCATAGACATTCAGTCTAATTTTCAGTTCACGCACCACCTCATTGTTTCATTGAATATCTCGGCCTCTGAGTGGACTACAAACTCAATCTAGGTGTCATTAGAAAGCCGAGATCCTCCCCTTTGCGATTATTTACAACATTTTATCATCAGTAGTCGATTACATATTTTTTGAATGATTTGTTTAGCATGTTTTTCCTGCTGGATAGCATATTTTGTTCAGGACATCTAAGATATAACATTGGATAATTCAGCCAAGCAATCTCACAGACAAGTAAAAATGGCAAATATTTTAGAAAGCTGCCTAAGGTAAGAGCAGATATAATGTTTTTGGCTGCTTGGGGCTTACAGCAGTAGTGACCGATGCATAAAAGAGACAATTGTAATTGATGAATTACAGAAATCATATGTCACTTTGTGATTCTTTTGAAAATCTTTCGAACTGTGGTATTAGGGCAACAAAAACTGTATAGACACATTCCTGAGAATGAGAGTTTTCATTTTTTATATGACTTGTCCATTTAAGTGCTATGTGAAAGATTTTTATATTCATATAAATATTTCTACCCTGTTATGGTGTTGATTTGCAACGTGAATATTTTCAGGCCTTATTTTGTTATTTTATGTAACATAAATGCAAAAGTCATGGTATTCTCTGAAAAGTTCAGATTCCAAGCTTTCAAATGATGGTTCATATGCCTGAGTAAGTGGTAAGTTTAACCGTTTTTCACGATATAGCGCCCCCCTTTAGACCCGCCAGTTAAACCATTGTAATTCTTTTGTGTGTGTGTGTGTGTGTGTGTGTGTGTGTGTGTTTGTGTTACACCATTTATAAGAGAGAGATTGATAAATTCTAAAGAAGTGTGGGCACAACTCCAAAAAATATATGAGATACCCGAAAGACCCGAATTATGTGTTTAAGGGATAGTATTAATTTTAACATATAGTAATACATTTTTTAAATCAAAAGTTGTATATGTAAACATTAGTGAATGCACTATGAACTAACATGAACTAACAATGAACAATTGTACTTTTATTAACTGTGACGAGGAGGAGGGCAGGGCCAGGCCGTGATTGTGCACAGCCGGCCACCATTAGGGCTAATCAGCCAAGGAGAGGGATAAGGCTGAGCCGGATGTGGCAGTTTGAGAGAAAGAGAGAGAGCCACATGCAGCTGCCGTGTGTGTGTGTTTATGTTTTTTGTTTTTATTAAAATATTACTTTGATGCTTTGTCTGGTTCCTGCCTCCTCCTTGCCAATGTTAACCATGTTACACTAACATTTACAAAGATTAATAAATGCTGTAAAAAATATATATTATTCATTGTTAGTTCATGATACCTAATAAATTAACTAATGTTAATGTAAGAAACCTTATTGTAAAGTGTTGCCAAAAATGGTTTGTTGGGATATAAATCGTTATCAACAAAATATTTCACGAATATCATGATACAAATTTTTGCTTATATCTCACATCCCTAGTTACAGCACATGCAATAATTCTGTCTTGGTGTCAATGACCATTTATGGATCTGAACTTTGAAATGCGAATGAGATTTCAGAGCTTTAGCGGAGCGGAAGGTTTTTAGTGAAAGATTACTTAAATTTCTGTGTTTTCCTCACACAGTACTGTCATATATCTTCAGAAAACTAGGAATATAGCACATGAGTTGTATGGATTACTTTTAAAGTGCTTTTTTGTCATTTTTGGAGCTGAACAAACATCAGATGTGTCATATCTCTAGAGATACTTAAAGGGTTTTTGTAATTTCCACAGAAAAAACAACAGCATATCATATGGCAACTTCTATTAGAGAGAACAGTAGAAATGGAATAGATAAATGTCACAAACCAAATTTGAACTCACGCCACCCGCATGAGTATGAGTAATTGTCAGAGCACATACCACAATGCCACAGCTCCGACATGTTTGCATTTGATTTCTTTTCAGCAAGGCTTACATGATTGGATAGATATGTTTATTCCATTGTGTGTTTGAGGAATGAAACCCAAAGGAGTGTGACGGTGGAGAGTTGCTGACCATGAAAAAGATTGGAAATGCTGCATTAATGATTGAGAAAGGATTAAAAACAGGAGGATTTTGGGAGGAAATGAGCCGAGCTCTTCACAGGATTGGGATAAATTCCCTTGCAATTGCTCAGAACGCTCTGTCCTCAATTCTGCATCACTCTGCTCTCTCTGTTTATTTTAGTAAGGAGAAACAGGTTGATGAGAAAATCATCTTATCTCTCGCCACCATGCAATCTCTTTCCTAAAAGGATTCATGTGATTTACAAAGTGCAGAATCAAGAGTTTCATGATTCAGAAAATACTACACTAAACTGTGTAACAGTGTTGGGGAGTAATTAATTACAAATAGTGATGCTACAAATTTAACTACATTTTTCAGTCATATTACTTCAAAATAGTGCAGCTTTCCCAGCAACTATGTACTTTTAACAACAAGTACAGAATGTAGTAGTGTAGTGTGACAAAACACTGCATTGCTTTCTTTCATCACACATTGTTTATGTGCACATGCAATAATCACAATTATTTTTTTACTCTCACAAAGACAAAATAATCAAATTTCCTATTCTCTCTCTTTTATGTAGAGATTCTAGTGAATTAATTTGTTTGGACAATTTATGTAAATTAACTGCTTCAAAACACGATTCACTGATTCTATGCATTTAAGTCTATTGTTTAATGAAAAATGCAATTTAATGCTGCTGTCTATAGTGTTTTTTGTTGTTGTTGTTGTTTTATTAGGTCCAATTAGTATAAATATATACTGTCTATATCTATCTATATCTATACTGTATGCATTTTAGGACTATAATTTAACTCTCGGATGGCCAAGCTGGTGGGCCTGCTAGAAAAAAAAGTCAGAATATTAATAACTACAGTCTTGACCAACACAAAATAGGTATTGGTTGAAAGCTTAGAAACTCTACTTTCCAATGCATGCAGCCATTATGACTAAAACTGAACAAGTGCTTTGAAATTTGCAGACAAATCAGAAGTGTTTCGTTTTTATAATTTATATAAAAAAAAATTGCACTGTACATACAGTATTATAGCATTATTAACAGTACAAACATAAAACTCATCAAATAGCCATGTTGTTGGAAAGCTCTGAAAGAGTAGAATACAACCACACTTTTTTTTTTTACTCACAGACAAAATTATAGTGAGTAATAGCTAAGTATATGGCTTTGATATTTATGTTTCATGTGAACAGGTGTTGCTTATAGTTAGGGGTGCACGGATTGATTGGCCACTGATCTAAATCGGCTGATTTTCATCTTAAATCCATGATCAGTGATCGGCTGATCGTGCCTAGATTCAGGGCCGATCTTTTTTGCAGCACGTACACACCGCTACTCTAATGAATGAGCGCTTGCTTAGCACTTGAATCATACACCGTGGCCACTGGAGCGTGAGTTGTTGGCAATTCTAAGCATTCACATTTAAACTTTCAGACATGCTGTAATTTAGATAAATATGCCGGTTTGTTTTAAAATATGTAAGAATAACACATGCATGAATATTAAGCTGCCCAATTTCTAGTCAGTACAGTAGTTATTCTGACTCGCTGCATAGGGAGCACGGAGAGGATAAAGAGACTGCAAACGGGCATAAAAACGAATTAAACAACAAATAAACATGCAAATACAAATCTGAGTATACGTGATGGAACGTGAGTCGGGACAATCAGATGGTGTGTGGAGTGATAGAGACTGTTTGAGCGATCATGAGCGCTATTAGCTTTTCCCCCTTCAACAAGAGCGCTTTCGGTGTCAATCAAACAAGCACGCTCTCCAGGTGCTCACAATATCTCATCAGTCACTCATCTCAGCGCTATTCCCAATTCAATTGAAGATCTCAATTTAAATCTCAATGTCACTAATAACAGATATAACTGTTTAACCTGAAATAACGGCACTGCGTCTTCATGCATTTGCTTAATAATTAGTGATTTGTATTGCAACAAAACGCCAAAGGTGGTAAACAAATCATAAATACTAATGATTCCTCACAGGAGCAGTTTTTGAGCTAGTAATAGGCAACTTTCTTATTTCTGAATGTATCTCTGCTGTGTGTGATGCCCTCATGGTTTTTACTGGTTGCCAGTATATCACAATGACCTTTGATATTGACAACAGAACTATTCATAACTGTTTTCAATACAAATAAATGTTAGCAATTCACAATTAATGTAATTTTACTGTGTGGGGCATAAACATAACTGCAGAATATAACTTGCAAAAGTGTGGCTAAGGGCACTTTTAAAAAACAAAATATGTATCGTATTGGCCGATCTTAGTGTTAAAAAAAATCAGTGATCGGTATCGGCCTCAAATTTCCTGATCGGTGCACCACTACTTATATGCCATGTTTTCACTTATAATTTGATGAAAAATAAACAGAACATAAAAATATCACATACCATTACTTGGAGGAGGTGTTTATCTTTCAGACGAGCCCTTACACAAGGTAATCGGATGCATAGATCAGATGGCGCCAAGTAAATGACACAGACTCAATGATGACTCAAGTAGCACAGAATGAAACTCATTCTGTGAAATCTCATTACTAAAATCATGTCTGCATGCTATGCAAACCTTTAGTCATTTTTGAGCTTGCATGTGTAATTAGTTCTTATGTATAATTATTATTTGTTTTATTTGTTTGGAGAGGCATTTGGACACTTGGAGACATTTTTGGACACTATAATAAATTATTTTTGTAATGCTATAACTGATTGCTTTGTCATAGCAACACATTTTTTTTTCTCAGATACCGTTGACATGATTGGGAACACAAAGAGCCCCCTTATTTATACCCAGAGATATATAATGTCAAATCGGAAAAATAAAAAAAAAGGAATTTTTTTGCTCAAGTTTTTTTGTGTGTGTTTCTTATGCCGAGGGTCTCAGAATGTATCATAATCTATATGGTTGAAACATTTGAAAAATTTTCTTTACAATGATACCAAACACTTGAACCTCCTTGTTTTATTTATTTATTTATTTTTTAAGTTTTAATTTGAGGTATGAAACCGAAACAGAACATTTTTAAAAAGACCTTCAGAGCTTATAGGGTTAATTACATATTTTCATTTACTGCTACTTTTCATTACTTTTCTTAACTTAAACTTAGGTAGTTTTGTAGTTTTAAATGGGTATTACACTCATTTAGATTCATTCATTCAAATACTATTAATGTTTTTGTGTCAAAAAAAAAAAATATGGCTCTGATTAAATTATAAATTGTCATTGGATAGACATATTTAACAAGATTTAAAACCTTCTCAAATAGCTTCAGACTAGCTACTTTTTGATAGTAACATGTAGTGTAGCTACACTACTACTTTTGATTCATAAAAGAAGATTAGTTTTACTGTAATTTAACTACTTTAAATGATGAGTAACTTGTAGCTTGGAAAGCTCCAGTTTCAAAGTAGCGTTTAACAGTGCTGTTTAAACAGTTCAAGGTAAAACATTTTATTGGAATTATGTCATTGTTTTAGTTTGTTGGAATTTAGATTTGAGGTTTTAATAACTGCAGCCTTGAAAAATCCCCAACTCATCAGTATTAATAACGGCTGAGTCACGTCAAACACAGCAGGCAAAGAAAGTGAAAACTTCTAAAGCCTTTGAACACTTTGGCAGTAAGATTTAACAATTTCACATTTCTCTGTTTGGTTTGTAATAAGTCTCAAATCTGTTTAATGTTCACTGATCAATTTTAAAGGTGAGGGAAAATGACTCAGAAGTTTTTCCAATGGCCTTCTGTCAGGAACTTTGATTAAAACAATGTGGTAAAGCTCATTCCCTTAACCGTCTACTCACTTTATACTTTTACTTTCCCTCTCAGACACACACACACACACACACGTTTTAATCTGATACCAGCTATAATACGGGCTGTATGAACAGTGTTACTGAGCAGCTCTTGTTCCTGTGGACTTCCACTGCCCAATACTATTTCATCTCTGGGCAAACACGGCCGTCTCCATGACCGTTTTGATATATTGCCAGTGTGTCCTCATTAAACTATCTTGGTAGGGTTGCGAGAGAGTGTGCATTAGTGTGTTTGCACATTAATGACATTTAACACAGAAATGCTTTTGTGAAGGTCTTTGAAATATGAGCACACATGGCATTAGTGAGGACATTTTAAGAAAAAGCGCTGACTTAGATAAAAGTAGTTAGCACTTCACTCAAAACACCTCTCTTATTGACAGAACTTTCTTTAAAATAATTTTCTCCATGCTTTGGGTATCAAGGCAAAATACTTTGGGTGCCAATTTAAATTAGGTGTCTTTATCTACTATGTACTAACATTAAAATACATACAATACAATGTAAATATTGTGTAACTGTGCTGTTCTGCAAAAATCTCACAAGATTCACATTTGTTGCTATTGAGGTTAAGGTATGGGTAGGTTTAGTAGAAGGGTTAAGGTTAGGGATTAGGGTAGGGTTGGAGTAGGGTTAGGTTTAGGGGTAAGGTTAAAAGTGTAACAGATGTAATTAAATGCAGGTACTTTAAATGTAATTACAATGTAACATCACAAATGCACATAATAAGTATATTGTATCAAATGCTTAATTACATTTTTGTATACTTCTTTTTACATACTTTTTTATCAAATTTAGTATTTTGTACTAAGAAGAGGTCGATTTTCATTTTCATTTTAGAAATGAAATTTTATAAATTCTGTTACATTTTTTTAACATTTAATTCAAATAATGTTACCATAGTACATGTCTGAAAATAACTTGGTATTGCAGCAGCGAAAATGGCGAATTTCTTCCAAAGGATTTTTCCAGGTGCTGATCAGAATAAGAGTCTGCTGGCTGCTCTTGCTCACCCGTCCCTTAATGATCCCGTTTGCTCACTTTTTCCTAAAAACTGAGAAGAAGCTTCCAAGGGATCTTCTTGTAAAGCCCAAATTCACTCTGCAAAGCAAACAAATAAACAAACTTCAACCCAGCTTTTTAATACCAAGCTCTGTGCAAATCTAAACAAGAAAAAAACAAAATAAAGCTCCTTTGTTTTGGATTTCAAGAGCTTTGAATTTCAGTCAGACCTAAAAACTGGAAGTCCTGACCAAAAACTCAAATCAGGGTTCCCAGAAAAGCTTAACTAGAAAAATGCATATTCACTATAGAAATGTCCATAATTTGTTTTTGTTTTTTAGGTTTTTATTAGTTTTCATGCCTTTTCAAGGCCCGTTAATCATACTTTCCATGTTTCCAGATTTTCCATGAGAGTGGAAACCCTGTCAAGTGTTTTGGCAGTTTTTGATGAACAAAATGACATTGATACAGTTGAAATCAGAAGTTTACATACACTTAGTTTGAAGTCATCAAAACACATTTTTTAACCACTCCACAGATTTAATTTTAGCAAACTAGATTTGGCAAGTCGTTTCGACATCTACTTTGTGCATGACACAATAATTTTTCCAACAGTTGTTTACAGACAAATTGTTTCACTTTTAATTGACTATATCACAATTCCAGTGGGTCAGAAGTTTACATACACTTAAGTTAACTGTGCCTTTAAGCAGCTTGGACAATTCCAGAAAATGATGTCAAGCCTTTAGACAATTAGCCAATTAGCTTCTGATAGGAGTTGTACTGAATTTGAGGTGTACCTATGGATGTATTTTAAGGCCTACCTTCAAACTCAGTGCCTCTTTGCTTGACATCATGGAAAAATCAAAAGAAATCAGCCAAGACCCCAGAAAAAAAATTGTGGACCCCCACAAGTCTGATTCATTCTTGGGAGCAATTTCCAAATGCCTGAAGGTACCACGTTCATCTGTAAAAACAACAGTATGCAAGTATAAACACCATGGGACCATGCAGCCATCACACCGCTCAGGAAGGAGATGCACTGTGTCTCCTAGAGATGAATGTAGTTTGGTGTGAAAAGTGCGAATCAATCCCAGAACAACAGCAAAGGACCTTGTGAAGATGCTGGAGGAAACATGTAGATAAGTATCTATATCCACAGTAAAACGAGTCCTATATCAACATAAATTGAAATGCTACTCAGCAAGGAAAAGCCAATGCTCCAAAACTGCCATAAAAAAGCCAGATTATAGTTTGCAAGTGCACATGGGGACAAAGATCTTACTTTTTGGAGAAATTTCCTCTGGTCTGATGAAAAAATACTTTTTGGCCATAATGACCAAATGGAGGAAATGTTTGGAGGAAAAAGGGTGAGGCTTGCAAGCCAAAGAACACCATCCCAACTGTGAAGCATGTGGGTGGCAGGATCATGTTGTGGGGGTGTTTTGCTGCAGGAGGGACTGGTGCACAAAGCCCTGACCTCAATCAGATAGAAAATTTGTGGGCAGAACTGAAAAAGCATATGTGAGCAAGGAGGCCTACAAACCTGACTCAGTTACACCAGTTCTGTCTGAAGGAATGGGCCAGAATTCCAGCAACTTATTTTGAGAAGCTTGTGGAAGGCTATCCAAAATATTTGACCCAAGTTATACAATTTAAAGGCAATGCTAACAAATACTAACAAATTATATGTAAACTTCTGACCCACTGGGAATGTAATGAAAGAAATAAAAGCTGAAATAAATAATTCTCTCTACTATTATTCTGACATTTCACATTCTTAAAATAAAGTAGTGATCCTAACTGACCTAAGACAGGGAATGTTTTCTATAATTAAATGTCAGGAATTGTGAAAAACTGAGTTTAAATGTATTTGGCTAAAGTGTATGTAAACTTCTGACTTCAACTGTATTTATATAGCTGCATTTAACATATTTTTGTTGTGTATGATAAAATTATATATTGTGCATTTGGTGATAAAAAAGTGTTTAAGGGTCTGCTACAAATCAGCTCTGGACAGTAACAAAACCTTCATAGTAACTGGACTGGACAGGCAAGTTGACCTTTGAGCTTGTGTCAGTCAAAACGGCGCCATGCGGCTAAACAGACAACAGCATTACTCCATGTACACGTTTGTCTTATTCCCTGCAAGCAGCCATAGAATCTGCAACACACACAAGAATATTAAATGAGTACAAACAAACATTGTGAGCACATGCACAAACACACACTCTCACATTTTAGATTAATCATACTGATAATAGTAATTAGAGTGTGTTTAATCTGAGATAGGGCCTTTGCTCATTCGCCAGCTCCTGGGAAAGCTTTTGCACTACAAGTCTGTCTGCACCCATAAACACAGATCTCAATTCAGATTGTCCCAGTTTCTGCTTCATATCAGAGGCTAAATGTGTTCAGGATCCTCCCACAGGGACAGTTATCAAGATCCAGAGTTTCTTACCCTAAATTTGAAATTGATTGAGATAGCCCAATGAGATGGTATCTCAGACCTATCAGGCATCACATTCCTGATTTATTCATTGTGGACTACAGGCCAAAACCGATCCTGAATTTGAGCATTTGGCAGATTTTGTTTATTGCCAACTAAATCAGCTGCCAAGATTGAACGCCTAAAGAGCCAGCATCACAGGTTTCAAAGTTATTTTCCAGTGTCTCTATCCACCAAGGGGTAGAGTAATTGCATAGCCAGACGTTTGACTAAACGGCATAAGGTGTGGTCCACATTGCAGCTTATCCAGGCCAAGATCCACCCACTTAGACAAGAAGATTGCATATGAATGACATTAAGCAACAAACCACAGTTCATTTTGTTTTTATATGCCATTTAGGAGTGGGTTTATCTGAAATTGATTGTACTACAAAAACAGACTGTGTGAAAAAATGAAATAAATAATGGCTGGTGGTCTTGAACGATTGTGCAGAAAACACAGGAAAAGTAGCTAAAATATGTGTTGACTTTCTGTTCATCCAGAATTAACAAGTACTCTTTATTTCACAGACATACAGTACTGTGCAAAAGTCTTAGGCACATAAGATGTTTCCCAAAAACATTTGTCTTAAGATGGTTATTTATATCTGCTACTTTAGTTTGTCAATAGGAATTATACATTTTATACTCCCAAACATTCCTTTTGCAAATAGAATAGAATAGAATAAAATAGAATAGAAGAACAGGGAGCCCTGCAACAGATGGCATGGCCCTCACAGAGCCCCCCACTGAACATCGGGTCAGTCTGGGATTACACAAAGAGACAGAAGTAATTGAGACAGCTTAAATAAATAAAAGAACTGTGGTGAATTCTCCAAGAAACTTGGAACATCCTATCTGCCAACAACCAAGAAAAACTGTGTCCAGGTGTAAGTAGGAGAATTGGTGCTGTTTTAAAGGCAAAAGTGTTCACACCAAATATTGATTTAGCTCTTTTTCTGTTTACTGGACTCTGTATGGTTTTAACTGATTAATGAAAACTATTTATGTCATAATTTTTTTAAGAAATCCTCACTTTGAACGTTTTTCACAAGTGTGTAAATCTTTTGCACAGTTCTGTAATTCTGAAAAAAAAAGTGCAATATACAGTTCTCATAACAGATATCTAGTTAATTTGCTGCTAAGTGAAGTATTAAAGTTTGTCTCTTTGGATTTACCATGAAAACTTGCCATGAAAACAATAGCACTTGTGTTTGTCTCCTGCGGATGCACTGAATGTGCAGTGATGTGATGAATATTAGCATTTGTCTGCCACAAGACCGCGGATGTGTTGGAAGAGATGTGTAGAATGTGAGCTGCTCTCTGAAGGCGGTGTAGATCACAAGCAGGTATGAGAAATGCATTATACCATAATTAGTGCGATCGCGATCCTGCAAAGATGCAAATTATAAGTCATCACAAGTGGTCCGCTTCTGCGATTTGGTATGATTGTGTTCATATCAGCAGCGAATCGTACCAGAGTTCAAATGAACCGTACCCCAGACCACCTTTTCAAGCGAACTCGGGTGCGGTTCCCGGGTGCGCACCAGAGTTAATAAAACAGCGTTCACATTATCCAAACAAACTGAACTTTGATGACATTTGACCCTGGGTGCACACCAAAAGTGCTAGTGTGAAAGCACCCTTACTACCAGTGTATGTGAACTTTGCTAAGCAACCTTACATCCAATGCCATGTTGCCGGCAAATTTTAGCACTACCATTGTATCAGACTGAGGTGTCAGGCATTATTAGCAAGTGTGATTGACATGACTAAATTAAGTAATATCCCATCTGAAATAGATCAGCCCTTTCATACTACCGGTATACAAATTATGAACTTACACACTTTGAAGGTTATAGTTATAGCTCAGATAAACTGTATGTGAACTGAAATGGCCAATTGGTTGTGGAGTAATATAGCGGCACTTTTTCTCCATCCGACCTCCTGGTATTAGAGACCAGCGTTTTTCCTTTGATTCTGGGTGCTGTGTCTAGTGGTACAGCTGGTCACGCAGCCATAGGTTATTTTCTTTTTAGATTAAATTTCATGCTGTTTCATTTTAACTAGCTTCTTTGGCTTGAATTAGCTTAAAAAAATGTTTCTGTAAGCAAAGAGCCAAACTCGGCGCTGCTCAGAGCCATCACGGCAACATTGAGGAAAACTGATAAGTCTGATAGCAGCGGCCATAACATATAGACCTCCCCCCTCCAAAACAAACAAGCAAATGCCAATGCAACTTTTCCTGATTACAAGCTGCAGTATATCTTCATGGTTCTTGACTTTTCCAAGCGACTGGACTTACGATTTTTGCCTGGCGGATGATAAAATGAGTGGAAAACTTCCCATAGACTTACATTGAAGAAGGGACCCGAATATAGAGATTTGGGGTAGGCTCTTTTGACTTAGGCCACTTTGCAACCACCCAGGACACATTAGCAACAACCTAGAAACCAAATAGCAGCATCCTGGCAAGCAATCACATCACCGTATCATTGTGGAAGTGACTTTTTCAAGGGAAAGTTCCACTTACATTTCAATCAGAAAATCCAAAAATCTAGTTTTGCCTATGACATCTCTTGAACTGATAATAATTTCCATTTATCACAAGTCTTTTCTTGGCTTATGAATACTTTGCTCAGCTTGGCTTCTCCTCCAACCAAGACCTGAAGTTTTCCCCTTTAGGTCAAAACAGTGAAATTCAACACAATGCTGTTATCTGCCAAAAGCAAAGTGCTGACAGATGGTCTTTACTCTCCTCTGCAGTTGTACGGCTACTGCTACCAGGACAGCAATGATATACAGGACACTGTGACAGCGATCACGGAGCTGGGCAGCCCGCTGGAGATGATTCAGTTGCTGCAGACGCCCTGGGAGGAAAGATTCAGGGTGAGTCACTGTGGCTGCGACTGCAGAGGTTATATCACACATTCCATCTATAATGTCTGTCTATAGCTATAGAGGGAGGAACATGGACGGGTAAATTAGTCTTATTAAAGCTTAGAACCCTGAACAAATTGAATCAGTGATTTTTGTAACTTTACTATAATAACAGAATTAAAGATTATTGTTAAACTGACTTGATCAGGTGGAGTTATGGCAAGGAAATAGGGCTGAGTGTTATACCGGTACTAACAAAATATCGCAATACCAAAAAAAATTTAAATGGTAGGATATCATCTTGTAGCACTTTTGGTACCATACTACAGTGTGGTGCTATTAGCAAAATTTTACGTGATGTCACATTTTTGATGAAATCAATGACAATTTGACAATTAATCAAATTAAAATATTGATATAGCCATCTGTGATCATTAAACAGTGGAAGGATGTATTTTAATTAAGTAGTATGCAGTCTACATGCACTGAATGAATGAGAGGTACCACTCTGCTCTCTGTCATACTTCACACACACATACACAAACAGATCACACGTGATGTACATAATGTGGTGTGTTTAGTGTATGAGCAGCTGTGAACCCTCACACAAACTCCTCCGGTGCTGCTCTGAGATCTTAGCTCGCAACGTTTTCAGCATTTTATATAGAATGCGGACCTTATTAAAAAGGACCACACCGGAGGAACTCAAAGGGCCATCAAAATAAAAGTCCTGCCAAAAAAAAGTTCTGTTTAAATGGATGCGTGAAATTGAGAACATTACGGCAGAAAAATATTACTATTGTATAGAAAAATGTAATATTCAAAGTAATAGCAATAATACTACTAATAACAATCATTTAATAATAAATAGTTTAATTATTATTATTATTATCATTATTTTTGCATGAAAGCAATATCACAAAAACAGTATGAATATTCTGAATATCAGCACACTGTGATTTAGCTGTAGCAGCCTTGTGCCAGTTAATCAGATGTTTTAATATAGTTTACTGTGAAACTCTTGTTGTGCAGCATTTTATTTGACCCATAAAAAAAGATTATTTTTTGTTGAAAATTAATTATTCTATTATTATTCTATTATTTGGTTAAAGCTTTATGCATTTATTTGATTAAACACTGTTTTGAAAATAACATTTAATTAAAACATAAAACATGGAATCCAGAAAAATTTAAATGGAAAATGCAGAATTTGCAATTTGTAAGACTTTATGCAGTCCTTTTCTGTGTGATTTCATCAGTAATCTGAGGTTTTTTCTTTTTTTATTTGTTGCCAAAGTATCGATTTTGTATCGTTACTGAGGGAGCAGGGCTGGTATTGTACCAACATTAAAATTTTGGTAACAGAGTAACCCTATTAGGAAAAGTCATAATTGTTGACGTTGGTAACATATTATATATAGAGTGGGGTCCAAAAGTCTGAGACCATATTTGACCAAATCTGGAATATTTTTCATTTAAACTAGGAAATACATAAAGTTTTAAATTAAGAAATGTTAAAACAGTTATGATGTAACATGAAGAAATATGATGAACAAAGAAGATTCTCCACTATTTAGGTCACTAATTCAAATGTAAGCAAATTTGTGACACTGACCATGTTAACTCCTTTGTACAAGACATATTGTATATATTTACAGAATACATATTTTCTGAAATGCATGAAATTCAATTCATGTAATTAACCATTACATAATGCACTGTAAACATTTTAAGCTGCGGAGCAGTGGTTAGAGCATGTACTCTGGACACGTTGAGTGGTGGTGGACCTTTCTTAATGTTCCCTCTTCACTGTAATAAAAAAAAAGATCCAAAAAGAGTTTATGGTGTGTCAGATAACTCTGCAAATAATTTGATTTCAGTGGGATGGTGCATCACGAGGACTTAAGGGAAAACGTCATGGTTACTTGTGTAACCTCCGTTCCCTGATGGAGGGTAGGTGCTCCGCATGTGTCGGTTCCCTGTAAGGCTAACCCCATGTGATATATATCTTCCGCTAATTCCTTTCCCTGTTGGCAAACTGTGTCTTCCTTGGGCAGAGCCCCTCTGCCCCAGTCTCCATGTTTGTAGTAACTCCTCCCCCGTTGGGTAGGATCTGCCTTGAAGACCATGTGACGTATTTTTCCACTTAAATATCCCCCCACCTCTTTGGGCGAGGTGTGGTCTCCACGGTGTCTTCCCCTTGGGAGGGACACCCCCCGATTAGAACTGGCGGCCCAGTCGGATAATCCCCCTTCTTTTTTTGGGAGTGGAAAAAAGAAGGGGAAAAGAGGCCACGACTGGGTTAGCCTGTCTCTATCTTTTGGGCAGTCGACTTGTCCCCAAAGGGCCATTCGACACTCATAACTATGTCAGGGGAGGTTACGTGTCAACCTGGTGTGCTGGCTATGAGGCACACAGTGGTCTGCCCACCACACACCACCAGTTCACGTAACACAGTTCAGCCAGTTGTGGCGTTTCGTATAGTATCACTACATCGACACAATGTCGAGTGAGTGACAGATAGGGAACGTCATGGTTACTTGTGTAACCTCCGTTCCCTGATGGAGGGAACGAGACGTTGTGTCCCTCCTGCCACAACGCTGAACTACCCGCTGAAATGGCCTTGTCTCGGCTCCTCAGCATAAAACCTGAATGAGTGGTTGCATACCAGCTCCTTTTATACCCGTATGTCCGGGGGAGTGGCATGCACATACCACTCGCCAATTTTCATTGGCCTTTTATCAAAGACCAGAGGTGTCTCGGGCTCCCAAGAGTGACCCCTAGTGTCACTACATCGACACAACTTCTCGTTCCCCAGAACAGGACTCTTAGTTAGCACGTGTACTGGGCCGGCAGCGAATCTCTCCGAAAACTCGACTGCCACAGGGCTCGGAGGAAGTCAACCAGGGAACAAAGTTTGTGAACACTACTGGGAATTAATGACGCACGTCTTCAGCTCAAAAGGAGGTGGAAGGCGCTATGTGCAAGCGATACACCAAGCCGGCTATCCTACACCCCTGGTAGAATGGGCTCCTAGCCCTACCGGGGGCGGTAAAACCCCTTCTTCATCTCGGCCGGAGGGACAGGTATTGTGCCCTTCCATAGGAGGGTAGCGATTTCCTTGCGACCAAGGTGAAGTGGATACCGCTGAACCTGGGCGGGCGCCTGGCGAACTGAATCGCGTAGCCAAGTCGGACAGTCAGGATCAGCCATCGCGATGGATTGGAAAGCGCAAGCCATGCATCCAAGTTCTATGCAAGGGGGACCAAGGGGACAACGTCATCGGACGTACCGGCAGGTGGGGCCTCGCGGCGGGGCGGAGCTCGAGGTGCCACACCACGTCATGGCCGTGCTGAGTCTAGGGACATCGAAGCACTTACCTGGCTCCTTGTGACCATCCCCGGAACAGCCTGGGATGGGGGAGGAAGAGGTCTGTCCTCGTAACCCGTGGAGACTGCCACATCGGGGGCGGCTGTGTGCCACAGCTGGGCGCTCAGGGGCGGGAAGACCACCGCTGGAGCACCAATCCTGCAAGGAAAAACCCGTGGACGGTAGTCGTGATGACGACTGTGCACACTGGGTATGTGACCCAGGGAGGAAGGAAACCGCTCTTTTGCTGAACTGTTGGGTACCGCAGCCACTTGGGCATGCAGCGAAATCAAACAAAAAGGCAACAAAAGATTTTCCACCCAGCCCTCCACTGGAGGATGGAGTGGTATTCTTACCAGCTCCAGGTGAGTGGGTTTCGTCGTCCCTGGGTCGCCCGTCTCAGGGGCGCTTTGATGACCTCCGTGGGTTCTTAGCGGCCGACTGGGTGGCGTCTGCTTGCTGCGGCGGAGCCGGTGCAGTCACCGCAGGGGGACGCCCTTGGTGATGAGCAGACGGGGTGCGGGATCTTGAGCCGCTCCGGGGCAGGATGTGCCGGATAGCCTCCGTCTGCTGCTTCACCACCGAGAACTGCTGGGCAAAGTCCTCGACGGTGTTGCCGAATAGGCCAGCCTGAGAAATGGGGGCAGCAAGAAACCGTGTCATGTCGGCCACATCCATCTCTACCAGGTTGAGCCAAAGGTGGCGCTCCTGGACCACTAATGTGGCCATCGTCTGCCCGAGAGACCGCGCCGTGACCTTCGTCGCTCGGAGAGCGAGGTCGGTCGTCGAGTGCAGTTTCTGCATCAAATCTGGGGTGGAACTACCCTCGTGCAGTTCTTTCAATGCCTTGGCTTGGTGGACCTGTAGGAGAGCCATGGCATGCAGGGCAGAGGTGGCTTGTCCAGCAGTGCTGTAGGCTTTAGCCGTCAGGGACGACGTGAGCCTACAGGGCTTGGACGGGAGCTTAGGGCATCCGCGCCAGGTCTATTTATCCACCGGGGGAATCGCCGTATAGGCCCTGGCCGCCCCGCCATCGAGGGTAGTGAGGGCGGGGTAACTGCGGAATCGGGGCTGGGCAGTAAAAGGTGCCTCCCACGATTTCGTCAGCTCCTTGTGCACTTCCGGGAAGAAAGGCACTGGAACGGGGCGTGGCTGCTTTGAGCGGCGCCGCGAGCCCAGGAACCAATCATCAAGCCGCGAGGGTTCAGGGGAGAGAGGAGTGTTCCACTCTAACCCGATACTCGCGGCCGCCCGGGAAAGCATGTCCGTCATTTCTGCATCAGCCTGTGACTTTTCTTATGAAAGCAAGCCGCGACCGCAACGTTGCCATGGTCATGTTCTCGCAGTGAGAACATGAACCATCCACAAACACTGCCTCCGTGTGGGTCGCGCCCAGACACGAAAGACAGCGATCATGACAATCCAAAGTTGAGAGATAACGACCGCAACCAGAAATAACACACAATTGGAAAGGCATCTTTAAAAAGACGCATCTTTAAAAAGACGTTCCGTGTGTGCCGCTCTTTTAGAGAAATTTACTCTTTTAGAGGAAAAAGCTCTTTCAGAAAATATACTCTCTTTTTTTCTGCCGACGCGCCCAGGGGCGTTCTCTGCAGTGCACCAGTGCAGAGAAGGGAGGAGCCGCTGAAAATGTTAGGGGGGAATTCTTTATGAATGAATTGTGCCCACTGATAGCGATGTTTATTTGCTCATTCTGTCTGCATTGTTTTTTTGCAATGGATTCACCAAAGGAATTATGCAAATCAGGTAAAGATACAAACATGCCATAGAAATTTGTGAACCTGAATTCGTTCATCAACATGCCACGCGTATGGATACTTACCCGATTATGACATTCTTTTCCATCTTTGATTCAGTTACTAAATTAATTACTTGCCATAATCACTAGAAATTGCCCAGAGGTGCCTTTTTTAAACTAAATTCTGTTTATTGCCTTCTTTCCACATGTGGTAACAGTGCAATGTTAATTTCACCAGGCAAATAGTGCAGAGTTTGAATAAAACACAATCTTTAATATTGAGGCCTGTTTGAGCTGACGGAATGACAATAGACACATGCAGCCAGGTAAATTTCAGGATAATCGTTGGCTTGCCTTTACTGGTAATTGTACCACCTGTGCTGTCCACAAATACAATCAAAATGGACAATTATAGGTACTAATGATACAAGTTCTCATTAAGGGAATTTGCCGGATAATATTTACCTATTTTCAAAAGGGTTGTGTTCACACATGACCTCTAACCTGAAAATTGCAGTAATTTTCTGGAAAATGCTTTATGTGTGAAAGTGGCTAATGACAAGGGATAGGTTAGGTTAGGGTTATGTTAGGGTTAGGGTTAACCCTAACCCAAAATTTAAATATGCATGGCACAGCATTATACCAGCGCAGATAGCATATGGTTAGACTGGATTGTGGGTTGATTAGCGAATAAGGCACAGATTTTTGTGCTGATATACTGTGTGCAAAAGTTGCAGCTATTAACTGAATTTGCCACTTTTACTTTTCACTTTTACTGCAGAATGGCTCTTGCTTGATAAACCCTGCTGATCACTATCAACCCCCCATAATTATTTACTTTAACTTCCTTTGGCCAGAGCGCATTCTGTGCAGAGAAAACTAAACAGAATGAATCCCCAGTGCATGAGCTTTTTGTCTGATAACAGACAGCTGTTTAAAACATACGCTGTGGATAATCTGAGAACGTTTACCTTAAATGGTGAGATTTGTATGTATTACTGTACACACTCATATTTAAAGTCATTTAGATGGATGTACAGTGGGATCTAAATGTCTGATAAACGTGAAAATGTTGAGCGATGTGATATAGTCACAGCCAATCAGAACATATTTGATGTTTAATGTGCTTTTATGTGGAGAAGGATTTTAGACCAATAAGATTTCACTGTGTGTCTGGCTACCTGGCATGACATAACACTTTCAACACTACCAGTTCCGTTTTGTGGCAGGCTGCAAGTTTCCATAACTCATACCTCAGTATTCTGCTAATATTTATTTGTTAGGCTCAATTTCTGGAGTGATTTCATTATATTTCAGTGATATCAAAGGAATTTCACCTTGAGTATTTAAATTAAGTCATTTTCATTCTTTTCCACGCAAACACGCCTCCTTTCTATGTAAATTAGGCTCATTATAGATTGTGCTATATCAGCGCAGACAGCATGTGCAAATAACCAGTGTTTTTACCTGGTATAATTCATTCTTAGTAAATTTCCCCCCTTTGTGTTTTGTTTTTTGTATGCTAGTTATTGCTTCTTATTTCATTTCATCATTCAGTTCTTTGTATTTTAGCTATATTTGGACTTCTTATGAGAATTGCTTGTTTACACTGAACACAAAGTTTTTCATAATATCATAGTTGCTGCCTGTCTTAACAAAGCCAAGGAGTTAAGTTCATTCCCCAGGTTTATAAATATTCATTCATCCTGTCTCTTTAAGACCTTCCTTTGCAATCACACTCCATTTGCACTGCTTGACTCTTTCTCTGTGTGCATGTGGAACAAAGAAAAATCACTCAAGCAATGCTTTAGCAACATGTGAATTGTGTATAAGGCACTAATAGACTCTGGGGAGGCTGTAGAATCCGCTGACTTCCAAACAGCTCATTTAGGTCTAGAGCCATTTCCTCTGCGTGCTGACGAACGCTTTTATGTCGTATACACAACACCAGCTCCTCTCTCCACGGGCCCAGGAGCGAAGACACGCCTGCACACACACACTACTGCCTCCTTACCAGCTAAACCAAACACGAGACAAGAAAGCAAACATTCGCATGCATTCATAACATTCGCATGCATTCATAACATTCGCATGCTTTCATATTTATGTACAGGGAAAGTTGTATATATGGATCGGTGTTGGATGAAACTTTAGCTTAATAAGTCATACTTTAATATAGTTAAACTTAAGGATGCACCAATTTTTTTCTTTGTTTAAGCAAAAGACAAGAAAGAATGAAAGAGTTCATCAAAAATATGTTTATTTGCTCTTTTACAAGCCGAACTGGCCTTAAATGAAAAAATATCTGTAGCTATGTGAAATTAGAGGCAACAACTGCATATTAAGCACTAGTGGTGCACCGATCAGGAAATTTGAGGCCGATACGATCTCCGATTTTTTTAACACTTAAGATCGGCTGATACTGATTTTTTTTTAAAGTGCCCTTTGCCACACTTTTGCAAGTTATATGCTGCAGTTATGTTTATGCCCCACACAGTAAAATTACAGTAACACTTTACAGAAAGGTTCAATTTGTTAATATTATTTAACAACATTACTGTAGTTAACATGAACTAATGAACTTAATGTTAGTTACAACATATACTAATACATTTTTAAAATCAAAAGTTGTATTAGTAACATTAATGCACTATGAACTAACATGAACTAACAATGAACAATTGTATTTTTATTAACTACATTGATTAATACATGCTTTAAAATATACATTGTTCATTGTTTGTTCATGTTACCAAATGCATTAACTAATGTTAAAGAAATGAAACCTTTTTATTAAGTGTTACCAAAATTACATTAAAATTACATTAATTGTGAATTGCTATCATTTATTTGTATTGAAAACAGTTATTAATAGTTCTGTTGTCAATATCAAAAGGTCATTGTGACATACTGGCAACCAAAAACCACGAGAGCATCACACACAGCAGAGAAAAATAAGAAAAATATATCCATTACAAGCTTTAAAACTGCTCCAGAGAAATCATTAATATCTATGATTGTTTACTGTCTTTGGCATCTTGTTGTCACACAAATCACGAATTAAGAAAGTGTGTGAAGACGCAGTGTCGTTATTGAAGGTTAAATACTTACATCTGTTATTAGTGGTATTGTGACTAATATTAATCTGATTTAAATTGGGATCCTCACAGAATAGCGCTGAGATGAGTGACTGATGTGATTATAGAGAGCACCTGGAGAGCCGCATGTTTGATTGACATGAGAGCACTCATGTTAAAGAGAGTGAAGCTAAAAGTGCACAAACAGTCTCTATTGCTCAACACAACGTCTGATTGTCATGACTCACTTTACATCATGTATCATGTATTTGCATTTATTTGTTGTTTAATTCATTTTTATACCATTAGCAGCCTCTTTATCCTCTTCCTGCTCACTGTGCAGTGAGTCAGGATGACTACCATAACGACTCTAGAAAATGAGCAACTTAATATTCATACACGTGTAATTCTTACACATTTTTAAAAACAAACCGTCATGTTCATCTAAATTGCAGCATGTCTGAAAGTTTCAATTCATGAATGCTTAGAACTGCCAACAACACCAAAGGCCACTCTGTCATGAATCAAGGCCTGAGCAAGCGCTCATTCATTAGAGTAGCTGTGTATGTGTGATTCCCTGCGTGCTGCAAAAAAGATCGACCCTAAATCTAGGCACGATGGGCCGATCGCGGATTTATGTTCATGTCAAGTAGGTTGAGTGCATTAAACTTCACATAAATTTACACTAAATTCACTAAAATACTTAAATGCACCCTAATGCATATAATTGACTCAAAAACATAAGAAGGAAAAGCAGCACTTATTTGTAAGTAAATATTTCACTGAAAAAAATATATATCAGAATCAGAATGAGCTTTACTGCCAAGTATGCTTACACATACAAGGAATTTGTCTTGGTGACAGAAGCTTCCAGTGTGCAAACAATACAACAACAAGATAGAGATAATAATAATAATACAAAAAAAAAAAAAAAAAAAAATAGAATAAAAATAAAGAGTGAATAGAAAATATAAGTATATATAGAAATACACAATTATTATATATATATATATATATATATATATATATATATATATATATATATATATATATATATACATACGTATGTACAAATACAAATCTGTTATATACAGATGCAAGGGAATGTATGACAGAAGAGGTAGGGTATGTTGGATAAATATAAACAGACAAAGCCATCTCCCGCTTCCTCCTTTTGATCCAAATATGAACATCTGTTACAATGATGTTACAGTATCTGTGAGCTCGTCCAGATTGGTGTCTGCAACCTCAAATACACTCCAATCAGTACAGTCAAAGCAGGCTTGTAGTTCCAGCTCTGCTTCATTGGTCCATCTCTTTACAGTCTTTACTACAGGTTTAGCTGAATTTAGTTTCTGCCTGTAGGTTGGAAAAAGGTGTACCAGACAGTGATCAGAGAGTCCCAAAGCTGCTCTAGGGACAGAGCGATATGCATCCTTTATTGTTGTGTAGCAATGATCCAATGTATTTCTGTCTCTGGTGGGGCATTGTGGCAGCGGGAGCGTGGTCGAGCGTCCGTCGGGAGAGAGAGAGTGGTAAGGGTGCATACACATGAGCCAAATTATGACTAACACCTGTCTCTAATTGTAGTGAGATTGGGGAGAGCGGCATAAAAGGACCATGCCAGATCGAGAGAGAGAGACTGGGTTGAGAGCTTTACTGTGAAGCTGATGTGTTAGTGTGAAGCTGATGTGTTATTGTGAAGCTGTAAACCAGTGAAGTGGACAATTAAAAGTTCCTTACCTGTGTTTGAAGAATCCAGTTCCAGGTGTCCTTCCTTGTTACAGGCATGTAATATGCTGTCGGTATTTTGGCAGTTCACGGGTGAGGTTAGCTTTATTAAAATCTCCCAGAATAATAATAAGTGAGTCCGCGTATTGTTGTTCCATGTTTGTGATCTCATCAGCCAGCTGTTGCAGCACTGCATTCACGCACGTGTGTGGAGGTATATAAACGCTCCAGAATAAACGAGGAAAACTCCCGCGGCAAATAGAAAGTTGATAAAGAGCACTTCCAAATTAGGACAGCACATCTTCTTTAATGTTGTTACATCTGTACTCCAACTTTCATTGATGTAAAAGCATGTTCCGCTGCCTCTAGTTTTCCCTGTTAACTCCGCGATGTGATCCGCTCTGAACAGATGAAAGCCCAGCAGATGTATCGCGCTGTCTGGAATGGCTTCATTCAGCCAGGTTTCTGTGAAGCACAAGGCAGCAGAGTTTGACAAGTCATTGTTTGTACGAGTGAGGAGATGTAGTTCGTTCGTTGTGTTAGGAAGAGAGTGGAGATTCCCTAGATGAATACTCAGCAGCGCTGTTCAAAAGCCATGCTGTCGGAGCTTGACCAGCATGCTGGCTCACTTCCCTTGCCTACATCTCATAGCATGCTTAAACAACACAGCTGCGCCTCCGACTAAAATGTCCAACAAAATGTCAGAATAGGTCGGAGATGCTCGACTGGGTCAGAGCATCTCTAAATTGGCAAGGCTCGTGGGGTGCTCCCGGTCAGCAGTGGTGAGTACCTACTGACAGTGGTCCGAGGAGGGATAAATCACAAACAGGTGACAGGGTGTTGGGCACCCAAGACTAATCTATATGCGAGTTCAATGAAGGCTATCCTGTCTGGTCCGAACCGACAAAAGTTCTACTGTGGCACAAGTCACAGAAAAGTTTAATGATGGATATGAGAGGAATGTGTCACAACACACAGTGCATCGCACCCTGCTGCGTATGGGGCTGTGTAGCCACAGACCGGTCAGAGTGCCCATGATGACCCCTGTCCACCATCGAAAGTGCCTACAATGGGCATGCAAGCATCAGAACTGGACCTTGGAACAGTAAAAGAAGGTCGCCTGGTCCAATGAGTCCTGTTTTTTTTTTTTTACATCATGTGGACGGCCATGTGCATGTGCTCCATTTACCTGGGGAAGTGATGGCACCAGGATGCACTGTGGGAAGATGACAAGCTGGTGGAGGGAGTGTGATGCTCTTGGCAATGTTCTGCTGGGAAACCCTGGGTCCAGTCATTCATGTGGATGTCAATTTGACCTCCTAAACATCATTGCAGACCAGGTACACCCCTTCATGGCAATGGTATTCCCTGATGGCAGTGGCCTCTTTCAGCAGGATAATGCACCCTGCCACACTGCACACATTATTTGGGAATGTTTTTAGGAACATGATAAAGAGTTGTTGCCCTGGTCTCCAAATTCCCCAGATCTCAATCCTATTGCACATCTGTGAGATGTGCTGGACCAACAAGTTCGATCTACAGCGTCTCCACCTCGCAACTTACAGGTGTGTGTAAATATAAACGTAAGTGTTTACGTTTATATTCTTTATGTAAGATCAGCAGTTACAGAAATACACAAACCAGCCCATCTGGCACCAACTATCATCTATGCGATTATTCAATCAGCCAATAGTGTGGCAGCAGTGCAGTGCATAAAATAATGCAGTTTCATGTCAGGAGCTTCAGTTAATGTTCACATAGGCCATCAGAATGAGGAAAAAATGTGATCTCAGTGATTTGGACCATGGCATGATTGTTGGTGCCAGATGGGCTGATTTGAATATTTCTGTAACTACTGATCTCCTGGGATTTTCACACACAACAGTCTCTAGAATTTACTCAGAATGGTGTCAAAAACAGAAAATATCCAGTGAGTGGCAGTTCTGTGGACAGAAATACCTTGTTGATGAGAGAGGTCAACAGAGAATGGTCAGACTAGTTCGAACTGACAAAGTCTACGGTAACTCAGATAACCATTCTGTACAATTGTGGTGAGAAGTATAGCATCTCAGAATGCTATTCTGAGATGTGGGTTGGCACTGTTTTGGCGGCATGAGGGGGACCTACACAATATTAGGTAGGTGGTTTTTATGTTGTGGCTGATCGGTGAATATATGTTTTGTTGTTTACTTTTTAAATCTGCTCTGAGGAATGAATAATTGAGAATAAAGTTAGTGGCATTATTTAATTTACCCCAACATTTTTTGCATGGTAAAAATGCATTTTTGAAAAACAAATCTGTTATTTTGGATAGCCTCACCTTCTCTTACAATCACTTTCTCAATGGTTTTACCAAAGCAACTGGTTGCCTGCTATGTCGAGTGAGAAAAACCCACACGCAGTCACACAGTAAGCGGGGGCTGACCTTTCCCAGTAGTTGCTAATCCGGAGTGTATTAAAAGCAGCTTTTGTCTGTTGTGAAAGGCATAGGCAGTGTCTCCTCCACCCCCTCATCTCCTCTATGTTTGCTTCTCTTTTATGCTCTCCTTTCCTTCTTTCACCCATCTTTCTCCTCTTTGTGTCTCTATCCTCCTCTTCTTTCCCTACGGCCGTCTAATCCTCTGAACTCTGGCCTGAAGAACATGGTAGATGGAGGTGTTGCCTGAATTGGAGATGTCCTTTCACACTTTCACCAGCTGCAAGAGCTTCAGCAGCACCCCTCGAACCCTCATTCACAATAAGTGGGCTAATCCTCAAGGAACACACTCGCACACTCTTAAACATGCACACACACAACAGCACTCACACACTCAAGTGGCCCCATAAGTCAGGAAGTGGAGATTGAAGCAAGGGGGTGCTTCCAAGACACATGCCACCTATTTTTTAGTTTTTCATTTTCAGTTCTTAGGAAACCCTGGAAGCTTTTTAGCACTAGTGAAACTAGTCGCCATAATTCTTTAATTGACATGCCCCCAACCTGGAAAGTTGGAGCACTAAAGCCAGGTGCACATTTTGTGATTTGTACGGTCCTTTAAAGGTGTCATGAATTGGATTTTTATTTTATTTTATGTTCCTTGAGGTCCACTTATAATGTTAGTGTGATTTTTTTCATTAAAAGTAGTCATAATTTAGGAATAATTGGTAATTTTCTATCTAGTTTTTGTGCCTCTGATTCAAATGCTCCATTTTTGGGGGCATGTGTTCTAGAAGACTTCAGTGTAAACGCCCACTGCTGTGATTGGGTAACATCTTTGCATGTGGATAAGTGTAAACACCCCCGCTATTACGCGCGTGTGGGGTTGTTTTGAAAACTTCGGATGGTTAAAAAAATGACAACCGGAGGAATTGATCCATACATGTTTGAGCCAGAGTCTGATCCCGAATTAACCCCCTCAACAAACACAGTCTGTGACAGCGTGGTAAGTAATCACTGTAATTTACTTGTCTATTTGTGTAATAGGTATTACTTTTATTCTTGTTTAAACCAAGACGCGACACTATGGTGTGTATCTTGTTACATAGTTGGGGCATTTTCCAATGGTGAAACATTTCTGTGTTTTACAAATGCTGAGTAATGCATGACAGTACCAAATAAAGTGTAAATACATGGTGCTATCACATTTATAACTGTGAAAGGATACACTTACTGTGCAACATGTAAACGTATACAGGGTACATTCACCGGTGTTTGTCGCACTGTCGTTCGTCATATATTCATCTTTCATAATATATTCAGTGTAGGACAAACGCATACGTTGTTCATTACAATGAGCCTTGTTTTCATTAAAACTGAAAGAGATTGTCTAAATATATTGATATCAATACTCTTTAGGTTCATCTGTGGCAGTTATGCCATCATGCCAACAGAACAAGAAAATATATGCTGCTTAGAGATCCCTGTGCATTAAAACTAATACACTAGTGTCTAAAATCACTAGGATCAAATCAAATACTCAGTACACATCTAACAATCTGTAACATACGAAGCAAAACAATTAACATGGATACTCACACTTGTTTGTTGCGACATCACTGTCGGGTCCAATATAGTTGGCACTGCATCAACTTTTAATTTAAGTCTCTGCAAACCCTGCTTCGAACTGTGTCTTGTTTGTGAAAGAATCATCAGCAAAATTAAGCGAACAAACAAACGAGTTTTTGACGACGCGATCCGGGACTTCATTAAAAATAAACGTCAGCCACTCTTTCTTAATGTTGGGATACTTGCATAGCAAATAGAAGAGATCTAGTTTCCCACAACCTGGCACTGCAATGTCTTGACATCTTTGTGGCCATCGTGACACCTCCTGTTGCTCCAGAAATAATCTCACCGCTCTACTCTAACCACAAGACCGGTGGGCAGGTCTAAGCAGTGTCGACGATAAAGAAGGCATTGATCTGTTTATGCAGAGGCTGGCCTGTGCTGATATAATACCTCACTATGACGTATTAGTGAGGAGGAAGTAGAGAACAAGCCATTTTGGCACCTTGGTTTCAGTAAAGCCTTTTTTTGGACTAACGAAGAAGTTTTCGGTTCTGAAATTTACAGTATGTTTTTATAGTGCTATGAACTCTTATATGTCAAGATATCATGGTAAGTTTGATTTTCCAATTCATGACCCCTTTAAAATTGTTGCTTGTCAGACTGTACGAAACAGTCCCAGTAAGATCTTGGGTAAAAGCCATGGCACACTGGACCGTGACATTATGTCTGACTGTACGATACATATCTGAGCTAAGACTTTGGGCCAAATTATGTTGATTGACAGCATTGACAGTGTTTTATCTTATCTGGCTGTCCAAGGAGCATTCGCACTGCATGACTGTGATGCAAAATCAGAACTCAGTCAGAGTCATAACTTCATCAGAGTCTAATATTCCTCACAAAGGCAATTAATCGGTCTTCGGTAAACATGTCACACAAAGCGATCAAATTCCGAACCTGGCTTTACCACTGACAGGGTAACAGTGTCAATGCCCAATCTGGAGCAGTTGCATGCATTTCTACTAAAGAAAGCTCTGCACTGGCCATTAAATCTTGAACCTGGACACAGTAAAGTCAGAGGCCAAGGGTTGGGATAATGTCCTTACCCAGGACAGTTTGTAAAAACAAAAACAATTCAAATTGCATAACAGGAGGTCAAAACTAGATGGTCACCTTTACAATCAGCAAATCTATTTATACTTTAAGCCCCCGATGCAGTCCATTGCAACATGCATTCAGTTGACGGACACCATATTTCTGGATTTGTCCGGTTGCACAGCTTCTTCAGCCCCTTTATTTTCTACATCCTAAAATGATTTTATTCAAAAACATCATATGTGTGAATTGATTCCTATGAATTTTATCTTATATTTAAATAACTGTTAAATCAAAATCAGCTTGTGATGGCATAAAGACAAAATTCAGAGAAAGACTTTTAAACAAAGCCCACAATGAAATGTTTATTTGTGAAAAGATGAAAGATGGGCATTGTTTGGTTTGCATTGAAAAAGAGAAGATTTGCTTTCCATATTTACATTACACTTTCATGCTTCCATGTGGATCTATAGATCTGTTTGAGTCTGATGCGGCTGTTACACTACTTGGCCCACTCTCCACTTGGGTCTGTCACCCTGCTGGACTTCAGGCCACGGCAGTTCGTCCTGGTTGCGGGAGTGTTGAAAGTGACCGACCTGGATGACGCCAGTGTTGAGGAGACACCCTGCTCGCCCTCTTCTCCCTTAGATTGTCTCATGGAGTTCCCTGCCCGCAACTTCACCCTCCCCTGCCACAACTGCCGTTGTCTGGGTATCAATGAAAAGAGAAACCTCTACAATGCTTACAGGTGAGCGATTCATGGACTGAGATTTCAGACATCTGAGCTAACTTGTGCTTCATTTGTGTATTTTGGGGTTTTGAAAGGGAGATTTAAGTATTGACCTGGCTTTTCCATTCTTTTAGATTTTTCTTCACCTACTTGTTACCTCACAGTGCCCCCTCAGCACTGAGACCCATTCTGGACAAAATCGTTAATTCTACAGGTAAGTGTGGCTCTGCTTTTCAAGATCTCTCATCCCTGCTGGAAAAACTAGGCCTATTAGCTTGAGGTGATCAAGCTGGTTTTCGTAGATGTTTTTTGGTTGTCCAAGGTGGTCTAACAGCAACCATCTAGGCCAACTTGGACCAAATATGTTCTACCCTGTCAAAAACAAATCCACCAGCTGGTAGTCAAGCTGATCAACCATCTAGACCAAAGATGTTCTACCCTGTTTAAAACCTGGACCACCAAATGGTAGTTCAGTGGAACAACAATCTAGACCAGCTAAACCAAAGATTGTCTACCTGGTCTAAACCTGGTCCACCAGTGGGCAGTTCAGCTGTTCAGTTATCTAGATGATAGATGATCTATATGGTCAAAACTAGTACCAGAAGCTGATAGTTCAGCTGATCCACTGTCTAGACCAGCTAGGTGAAATATTGTCCAACTAGTCAAAACCAGGTCCACCATCTGGTAGTTCAACTGATCAACCATCTAGAGCAGCTGGAAGACCAAAGATGGTCTACCCCATCAAAACCAGTACCAGCAGCTGATAGTTTAGCTGATCAATTGTCTAGACCAAATATTGTCTAACTAGTCAAAACCAGGTCCATCTGCTTGTGGTTCAGCTTATCGACCATCTAGACCAGCTAGATAATAGATGGTCTACCCGGTCAAAACCAGATCCACCAGCAAGTATTTCAGCTGAACAACCATCTAGACCAGCTATAGAAAGGACTGTCTACCTGGTCAGCTTAGTCTGCGTAAACCAGTTAGAAACCATACAAACAAGTTACTGCCATAAAATTGTTTTAGCTGGCTTTCCCAGCAAGGATACCACATTGCTGAAACCGGCTCCCTTCCCAGATACCAAACCACCCACAAATTACTTGTCCTAATCTTCACTTCCTTTTTCAGCCTTCTTCTCCTTCACAAAAAAATCCTCCTCTTCACATCCCAAAATTTATCTTTCTCTCCCTTCTGCATGTCTTCTGTCTCTGCCCTTAATTCCTTGGTTTGGGCACTCTATCAGCATGTTCATCAGTGTAATAGCATGTCAGAAAGCATTTGAAATCAGTTTTTCTGGGACACAACAGTCCATGAAGCTGCGGGTAGTGTGGGTGGGCTCAGCCTTGATCCTATCTCTTTCTATGTTTTCACAAGACCTGTGTCACGAAATACCATTTTCAGTATCATGCAGTGGCCATTTTAGGAGGCATGAAATTGACTTACTATGGAGAATTTTAAATGTTTATTGTTGTTGTTTACATGTGTATCAGGAGAGCTTATCTGGGACACAGATGAGACTCTGGTTCACCTCGAAAAGGTGTTGGATATGTACAGGAATGGACATTACCTCAAGAATAACACACAGACACACAAGACAGGTGAGTGACCCAGACAAATACAGACACACCTTTTACCTTCGACCAGTGTCTAAAATTAATACCCGCCAAGCACGAAATGTGAGTTAGAATTGGCATGCTACCAAGCTAATTGACTAACTAAATTTAATAATATTTATTTACATTCATTTAAATTCCATCTAATATTTGTGTACTTTGTGTGTGGTTATTTTATTTATTTTTTATTTTTTTATTGCATATTAGAATACTGCATTATTTATTGACCAACACTGATTTTTTTTTAACTCCATGATTCTTTCATTAACACACCCCATGCGCAGCACAAGGAAAATCCAGAGTTTCCCACTGGTAATTACAACATTGTGGTTATGTTCATGTGCGCTCATCTTGTAAATACAATCATTTCAACATAACTTAAAGGCAGCAAGAGTCAGAATTTTGGCAATAAACAGGTTGCCACAAATCTCCACAGTATGAAACAGTTTTTCAGAGTGTGTAGACAAAGGGAGAGAGAGAGTTTGTGTGCATTTAAGGACAAATGAGCGGAGATTAAGAAGATTAGAGTTTAAATAACTGGTGAGGAGAGGGGCTGCTCACAGGCTTGACTGACAAAACAGCCATTTCACACTGAGAAACAACTCTGCTGCTTTCCTCCTTTATCCACCCCTATTTTTTTTCCATTTGTCTTTATTCTATCATTTGAACACCTGCATTTTTTTTTCCTCTTCAAACTCCCAATTTGCAAGTTCTTGTTCTCCCGTTCTGATTTTTGCAGCTTGTCTGCCTCTTACTCTCTCTTTCTCTCTCTGTTTTCCTTTCTTCCTTTCCATGCTCCATTGGTGGTGTAAAGCAGACACAGACACTTGTTGATGGATGAGAGCATTAAGCAAGTGAGGGCCATCTTCTCCAGGGCCATTTAACTCTTTCCATTCTTACTGGTTTCTTCAGCTGAAAACAGTCTCTAAGTCTCTCACAGTCTCTCAGCACTGATTGTAAATGTATTAGCCTTATGCTGTCAGGCTGATTTATTGTAATTATAGTATCAGGGTTGCCGTTAGCCGGTAAATACCAGTTTTTGACCGTTAAAACTTCCCAATGTCCGATAAAGTAAAAAATTGTTGGACACAATGTCCGGTAAAAATATTAACATAAAGCAGACGTACGTTAGGTAGAGGTTACATTCAAATGACGCAATTGCACACATAAATAAGGTCTCTGTCTGTGAAATAATATATAAAAAAAATGTTTCTAAAGAGAAGCGCTGGACCCATTTGATTTCACTTTGGCACCAGAACGCTTCCGTGCCATGAAAAATCGAAGAAAATAGTCATAAAAAAATAAAGAGAAATAAATTAGCCAAGGTGAGAAATTATATGATTTTTGTTACTGTAATATATATATATACACACACACACACAAACATACGAATACAAACCAGAGCTTCCGCTAAAAAAAATTGGTGCCGGTCAACGTGTCTGGGAATGATATAAAGTTTGCCAGACAAAATGGAAAAAATCCGGTCCACTGATGAGTCATGACCACCTGTCTAATATTCTGTTGGTCTTCTGCTGGCCATGAAAACAGTGCTGACCTGCCGAGGCATGGACTCTACAAGACCCCTGAAGGTGTCCTGTGGTATCTGGCACCAAGACATTAGCAGCAGAGCAAGTCCTGTAAGTTGCGAGGTGGAGCGCCGTGGATCTGACTTGTTGGTCTAGCACATCCCTTAAATGCTCAATCAGATTGAAATCTGGGGAATTTGGAGACCAGGGCAACACCTTGAACTCTTCATAATGATCCTAAAAACATCCCCGAACAACGTGTGTTGTGTGGCAGGGCGCATTATCCTGCTGAAAGAGGCCACTGCCATCAGGGAATACCATTGCCACGAAGGGGTGTACTTGGTCTGCAACGATGTTTAGGTAGATGGCACGTGTCAAATTGACATCCACATGAATGGCCGGACCCAGAGTTTCCCAGCAGAACATTGCCCAGAGCATCACACTCCCTCCACCGGCTTGTTGTCTTCTCACAGTGCATCCTGGTGCCATCAGCCATCCACGTGATGTAGAAGAAAACAGGACTCATCGGACCAGGTGACTTTCTTCCACTGCTCCAAGGTCCAGTTCCGATGCTCGCGTGCCCAATGTAGGCGCTTTCAACGATGGACAGGGGTCATCATGGGCACTCTGACCGGTCTGTGGCTACACAGCCCCATATGCAGCAGGGTGAGATGCACTGTGTTGTGACACATTCCTCCCGTAACCATCATTAAAATTTTCTGTGACTTGTACCACAGTAGACTTCTGTCAGTTCGGACAAGACGGGATAGCCTTCGTTGCCCTCGCGCATTGATGAGCCTTGGGTGCCCAACACCCTGTCGCCAGTTTGTCGTTTGTCCCTCCTGGGACCACTGTCGGTAGGTACTCACCACTGCTGACCGGGAGCACCCCACAAGCCTTGCCGTTTCGGAGATGCTCTGACCCAGTCATCTGGCCATAACAATCTGGCCTTTGTCAAAGTTGCTCAGGTCTTAACTCCTGCCGATTTTTCCTGCATTCAACTCGTTGACTACGAGAACTAATTTTTTGCTTACCATCTAATCTACCCAGACCTTGACATGTGGCCTTGTTAGGAGATGATCATCGTTATTTGCTTAGCTATGAGTGGTCATAATGTTTTGGCTCATCAGTGTATATACACACACACCTTTACACCAAATATGCGTGTTAATTTAAATTTAGCAATTTTGTGTACATTGTATTTGGCATCATTAAATTGTATAGGCCTTTATATTTCATCATATACTTTATATATGATATTTGCCATTAAACAATAGTTAAATATTTATTTAATATGTGTATAAATACATTACATATCAGCAATTTACATTGGATGTGAACAGCCTTTCTAAATCTCTCTTATTGAAATAAGTATGTAGTATTACGAATTATCTTTACTATGCACTGCTAGGCATTTTAGGCATTCTTGTAAACCAGGGTCCTTTGGCAGCCTATCAGCACTCTGAGTATGCATGGATACAGACAGGGCTTCCCTACAGAATTTGCTCCTGCCTAACATGCTCTGAGTTTATTAAAAACCCAGCATGTCTCTGGCTGACTACATCCTCCTCTCTCTCATTGCTCCTGTGTCTAACAGAAACATTAACTGAAAGCGAGAGCTCCATAAAGCATTAATTAGGGCAATAAAGTATCTAATAGTTGCTCTTATTTAATAGCTTCTAGCTCTACCTAGTTTTCTGTCAAGTGATTCCCCCCCTACACACCACGCTCCTGACACTAAACTCATCATAACGACCTCATCGGAGGCAGCCTGCCCAGTGGCCTCCATTCAGAGCTCGCTAATCTTTCCAAAAGAAATAGTGAATTACATCAGTAGAGACCATCCAGCCATATCCTTGAAGAGAGAGAGGGAAGAGGGAATAGAGAGAGGGAAACTCAGAAATTCTGACATTTATGGTTGAGTAGCTGGGACATTTGTAGTACACAGTTATTATGGGACTTCAAAAGGCCACTCTCCTTTTATTAGGACCATTGTCACATTGCTGTGAATGAGGACTTTTAGACTAATCTAGCAGCTTTGAATTTATGTTACATTCAGTGTCCAAAAGTTTTGCCACACCTGCCAGTGGTGAGTGAAATTAGAAAATGTACTTGCCATAAATATTTATTAAAGGCCATGAAACTGTGCTTTGCATTATCTTTATTAAATTATATATTTTTGTCTCTATGACAATGGAAATACTGAGCATCACAGTCTCTGTCTCTCTGTGAAACTGCACCTGTCACAAAAATGTGACGATGCTTCGTAATTTGGTACCTTATTTTGGTGGCTTAATGTGTGAAATATTTTACTTATGTGTTGCCACATGGAGTTCTGGAGGGAAAAAAAGGCACTATAAATAAACTTGTGATAAACAAGATGGGACATTTTTTATTTGTTTTGTTTTGTTTTTTTGTTTTTCTTTTCTTTTTGTGTTTTGTTTGGTTTGGTTTGGTTTGGTTTGATTTTTTTACATGCAGAGTAATTTTTGACCCTGCATGTTAATTTTAGACATTGGTTACACCCTTCTCAAAGACGCACAGAGCATAAAAATCAAGAGAATCTCTCCAAACCATTCAAAACACTACCTAGAACCAGCTACAAACCTTACAGTGATGCGGCGGTGCCAATTTGATAGCTTTCTACTGATATATCCTGTCCACAAGTCTTGGAGGTGGACACAGTGGGATCGTTTTTCATGAACGCATACAAATACATGACCACAATGTTAGTATTTTTGCCAGGATCACCAAAGGCATGTGCCCCATGACAAAGTGGCCATTGCAATTCTGTTTCCAAACAACACACAGTAAATGTGCTGCACATGGATTGTGCAAATGCAGACTGACTGGATTTCAAAGTGTGGTTGACCAGCAGTTGGTGTTTGCTCAGCCAGTGTAAACAAAACTGTCCTTCAATGGTTTGATCAGATGTACATTATCATGAAAAAACTGTCATCAGTTCAGTTTAAAAAGCTTAAATGAGTTAACAAAACAGGTTTGCTTGCTGGGTCTTGTCACAATTAGGAATGGGCAGTGTTGGGTGTAATGCATTACTAAGTAATTAATTACTGTAATTAAATTACTTTTTCATTAAAAAAGTAAAGTGATTACTCTTAATTTTTTTCAGTAATTTAATTACAGTTACTTCTGATGTAATTGCGTTAAATACTGAATAGACTATAGAATAATTCTATTTAAAACAATAGTGAATTTAATATCAAAATTTAATGTCTAATGTTAAAATGTATGTTTTCTAATTTAACGCTGCCCCCTTAAATTCTTTGGCCAATTCATGAATAAATTATTTGATTTTATATGATTTATTTGAAAGAATTAAAAGAACAGTTTCATATCTATCCTTGTATTTTTCATCTGGTCAAGGTTGATAAGGGTTTTACAGAGTAATTAGTAATAAGTAATGCAATTACTTTTCAGACTGAGTAATTAGTACAGTAATCTAATTACACTGTAGAAGATGTGATTAGTAATTAGTAATGAATTACTTTTTTAGAGTAACTTACCCAACACTGGGAATGGGTTAAGATGGTTGACTAGTCATTCAACAACGACAAGTTTATCTAGATATTTTTTTTAGTTTTAGTGCCTATACCAAAGTCTGCCTTTCAGCAGATTAGTTAGGAGTACAGAACAAATGTCACAATGCATTGATAATTTCCATGAGCAAAGCTAAGTGTTGCTGCTCCTTTCCCTTTTCAGATTGTTCCTACACTCCTGGTTGGATCAAATTTAGTTACTCGCAGCTGTTGAATTCATACAGACAGCTACATACACTATATTGCCAAAAGTATTCGCTCATCTGCCTTTAGACGCATATGAATTTAAGTGACATCCCATTCTTAATCCATAGGGTTTAATATGACGTCGACCCACCCTTTGCAGCTATAACAGCTTCAACTCTTCTGGGAAGGCTTTCCACAAGGTTTAGGAATGTGTTTATGGGAATTTTTGACCATTCTTCCAGAAGCGCATTTGTGAGGTCAGACACTGATGTTGGACGAGAAGGCCTGGCTCGCAGTCTTCGCTCTAATTCATCCCAAAGGTGCTCTATCGGGTTGAGGTCAGGACTCTGTGCAGGCCAGTCAAGATCTTCCACACCAAACTCGCTCATCCATGTCTTTATGGACCTTGCTTTGTGCACTGGTGCGCAGTCATGTTGGAACAGGAAGGGGCCATCCCCAAACTGTTCCCACAAAGTTGGGAGCATGGAATTGTCCAAAATCTCTTGGTATGCTGAAGCATTCAGAGTTCCTTTCACTGGAACTAAGGGGCCAAGCCCAGCTCCTCAAAAACAACCCCACACCATAATCCCCCTCCACCAAACTTCACAGTTGGCACAATGCAGTCAGACAAGTACCGTTCTCTTGGCAACCGCCAAACCCAGACTCATCTATCAGATTACCAGATGGAGAAGCGTGATTCGTCACTCCAGAGAACGCGTCTCCACTGCTCTAGAGTCCAGTGGCGGCGTGCTTTACACCACTGCATCCGACGCTTTGCATTGCACTTGGTGATGTATGGCTTGGATGCAGCTGCTCGGCCATGGAAACCCATTCCATGAAGCTCTCTACGCACTGTTCTTGAGCTAATCTGAAGGCCACATGAACTTTGGAGGTCTGTAGCGATTGACTCTGCAGAAAGTTGGCGACCTCTGCACACTATGCGCCTCAGCATCCACTGACCCCGCTCTGTCATTTTACGTGGACTACCACTTCGTGGCTGAGTTGCTGTCATTCCCAATCGCTTCCACTTTGTTATAATACCACTGACAGTTGACTGTGGAATATTTAGTAGCGAGGAAATTTCACGACTGGACTTGTTGCACAGGTGGCATCCTATCACAGTACCACGCTGGAATTCACTGAGCTCCTGAGAGCGGCCCATTCTTTCACAAATGTTTGTAGAAGCAGTCTGCATGCCTAGGTGCTTCATTTTATACACCTGTGGCCATGGAAATGATTGGAACACCTGAATTCAATTATTTGGATGGGTGAGCGAATACTTTTGGCAATATAGTGTATATACTTTCATTGATCTATGAGAGCACATCTGACTTTCAATACTGTTGTGTCATCCATTCATTATTATGAACAGTATTTTGTTAATACAAATCCCATCTTGTAATGTTAAGTTGATACAACATGAAACATGATGAGAAACAGACAGTTGTGCTTTTTATGATAAAAAATACACTTAATAAAAGACCGGTTTGGCCATTCTTGCTGCTGTGAAGAGAATGTTGGCAGCGTTACAGTGGTCTGTTCATTCAAAACTCTTCTCGTTAGTTACTCTTGACATTTCAGAGTGTACTGAACTCATGTTTGTGCATAAACAAAGTGACAGTGAGTACTGTGTAACAAATTTTTTATTTTATATTTTATTTTTTTGTTCCTGGGTAGTAAGTGTTATTTCCTAATTGCTTATGCCTCAAAAGTATAGAAAATGGCTATTATTCCCCACAAACTTTGCTTTTGTGACCAGGACAGTGATATTTTGAAATGTATCTATTTCCAATGAGAAAACGGGCAAATGTGTGTCTTTTCGTTCACATAAAGTCAGAATAAAAAACAACATATGAATCCAAATTAACATGTATTTATACTAAAGTAATATTCAAAGCCGTGCTGGTCCATAATGGTAACAAGTACCCGTCTCTTCCCCTGGCTCACTCGGTGCACCTCAAAGAGGATTACAACAGCATCAAGACCTTGCTGGATGCCTTGAAGTATGATGAGTACGGCTGGGAGGTCATAGGAGACTTCAAAATGGTGGCATCCCTGATGGGTCTCCAAAGCAGTTTTACCAAGTTTCCCTGCTATCTTTGCCTTTGGGACAACAGGGACACCAAGGCGCACTACCACAGGCGGGACTGGCCACAGCGCACCGAGTTCTCTGTGGGGAGGAACAACGTCAATTGGGAGCCACTGGTGGACCCCCGGAAGGTGCTGATGTCACCACTGCACATCAAATTGGGCCTTATGAAACAATTTGTCAGAGCTCTAGATAAGGAGTCGGCAGCCTTCAAGTACCTTCAAGACTTCTTCCCTAAGCTGTCTGAGGCAAAGTTCAAAGCCGGTGTCTTCATCGGACCACAGATAAAGAAGGATTTTGGATTCATATGTTGTTTTTTTCTGACTTTATTTGAATGAAAAGACACAAATTTGCCCGTTTTCTCATTGGAAATAGGTAAATTTGAAAATATCACTGTCCTGGTCACAAAAGCAAAGTTTGTGGGGAATAATAGCCATTTTCTATACTTTTGAGGCATAAGCAATTAGGAAATAACACTTACTACCCAGGAACAAAAATTGTGTTACATAGTGGGTAAAGTTCCTATAGTGAGTTAAATATATATAGAATACTGCTTCATCTATGCTCTACTGTTCACGATATTTGAACATCACACCATGTCCTTACCAGGTACAACACAGTAAAGTGACAAGCAACAAAAACCATGTTTTCCAACCATGATGAGCAACAGGACATTTTATCACTCACTTGGTTTCTATTTCTTTAGCGCCACTTTGGAAGCCCTGGCCATATTGAAATTTAAAATCTCTCCAAATTTTTCAATATTTCCACCCCCAATATCATTACCATAATGTACATTTTTCATTACTGTAATGTGAAAATACTAATATATTATGTAAACTATAAAGTATTTATTCATCATTATAGTATTGTATTATATTACAATATTACAACATTGTATTACAGTAATGAGGATTACATATGTATATACACACACACACACATATATATATATATATATATATATATATATATATATATATATATATATATATATATATACATTTTGCATAAAGAAAATAGTTAAGTAAAAAATAAAGAAAATAAAGAAATAAAAAAGTAAAGTAAAGAAAATAAATTTAGGGCCATTAAGGTTTTTTTACACTGTGACAATATTTTCATGACAATTAAGCACTTTTTTCTCTCCTTACCATAATGCAGTTTGATCCTCATTACTGTAATACAATGTTGTAATATTGTAATATAATACAATACTATCATGATGAATAAATACTTTATAGTTTACATAATTCATTATTCATGAAATAAGCTTTGACATGGAAATTTTTTGTGAGATTCACCCAAAAACATAAGGATGTTCCATTATTTTAAGAATGTTCACAACATTAACTCTACCTTTACATAACATTTGTTTTTGATATGTTCCTCGTTAGGCATGTGTACCAGTTTCCTGTAGTTATTGTACATTGTTAAAGACAATGACAAGTGAGAGAAAGAGAGAGGCCATGGTTGATGAATGTATGGGCGTGGACAGATGAAGGCATGGGAGGGACGTTGTTAGTTTAGTTTTCTTTTGGCCGTCACTCCTCACATCACCTTTTATTTATTTCTCTCTTTGTATATGCTCGTCTCTTTCTCTCGGCCTCCTTCTGGCTGTGGTTGCTCGGTGACGGAGGCATGTATTGTGTCCAGGGTCACGTTGAGTGGCATTTAAAATGTGTTAAGAGTGAGTTTCTGAGGAAGCACAATATAAGGGAGGACACATTTAAATTAAATTAAATTAGGTGCATTGTGTTTTAAGTTTAATTGCAGCACCAAAGAAATAAAAGAAGAATTAAATGAACTGAACTTATAAAATTAAATTAAATTAAATTTAATTAAATTAAATTAAATTTGTGCATTGTGTTTTTGGTTCAACTGTAGCACCAAAGAAATTCAATTAAATAAAACATTTAATTTAAATGGGTGCAATGTTTTGATTTAAGTGTAGCTTCTCAGTATCATTTTTTTTTTTATATATCTATTGGTTAGGTTTATTATTTGCCCATTTATAAATAGGGTATTTACTGATACATTATCATCAAAATAGATTAATTACAATTTTAGTATTTTAATTAGTGTTCATATGCTAATCAAACATCTTTCCAGTATCTAATTCATCTTTCTCTCTTTTGACAGAGTATGAATGTGTGTCAGGTGCCTCAATAGCCGCGGAGAACTACCGCTGCTGGCCATCCTATCAGCACGATGGATGCATGCTGTCAGTCTTTAGCGTCGATGAAGCTATTGACGTGTGTGAGAGCCACGCCCAGTGCCGGGCCTTTGTCATGACCAATCAGAGCACTTGGACAGGTAATGGTTCGAGGTGAAATTCAGTACAACAAGACAAAATTACAGCCAGTCAGAACATATTTGGTGTTTAATGTAGAGCTATGTGGAGCAGGAATTTGTACAAATGAGATTTCACTCCATGAAAATAATATAAATAATGAGCTCTATGAAAATACAACTATGAAACTCAGTGTTCAATAAAAATAATTCCAACTGATTAAGATTACAATTTTAACATGGAAGAATATCACTTGTTGCTTTGCACCTGGTTAGGACACGTGTTATTCACATAATTTCAACTCATAATAATGCTAATTTTGCTCAGCATACAATGTAGTATGGTGTGTTGTTATTGTAGGGAAATCTGTGAATGGATTTATGTGAATGTGTGTGTAATGTTGTTTTACCAGATGCATTTAATTTCTGCGTCGCAACCCAAAATTATTCTTAGGTCTGTTCTGATGCAGAGAAGTAAAACAACAATGCAAATGCAAATGAAACCATGCATACATTCGTGCAAAGTTAGGATAGCATAATAAATAGATTTATTAAGTGTCAGAACAAAATTATTCCCATATCTTGTGTTGTTAATGTTAAAGGCTGTGCGTTCAACCAAACCCTATTGCATTTTGGTGCAAATTCATCTCTCACTAAGTAGAAGCTGGACAAATTACGTACATAATGTAATAATGGACGGGTTGCTTGACATATCCACATCCTCAACAACCATGGACAAAACTATGCAAGGTAAAAGAAAATAAGATCCAGACTACATTAAATATGAGTTCTGCACTGTGTTTGGTTGCCACTTGATGTCCAATGTAAAATCTGGGTCCAGACCCACAGTACTCTCACATTTCTCCTCATATTTTCCACCTCTCTCTGGTTCTCCCTCTGTTTTTCTAATTCTCTGATTTACATTCTCCATCTCTCACTCATATCCTATTCGTATTGTCTTCCTTTTACTTTCCTTGGCTCTGTTTATCCCTCTTGGGTTATCCGATCGCAACTGATCACAGCTGAGACAGCCGTTTACACCTGGTAGTAACATGTGGCTCAAATGCGTCTCCTGTGACCAATTTGATAAGATTTCGAGGGGAGGGTCTCTTCACTTAGGCCACTGTTAGTGTGTCACTGCATGTTTTAAAGAACAAAAAAGGCTGTGCTGTGCCTAAATATACTTAAATTGTATCAAATATACAGAATGCTCATTGTTATTTTAGTCAAGTATCTGTAGTAAGTGCTTCACATGTTCTCTGTCACTACATGTTGATGTGAGACACACTGAAAATGTTCCATGGCATATTTGTATTGGCTTTTCCAGATTTTTCAATCCGACAGTTATTTTCTTTTAAAGCCACACGTAACTAGTTTAAAACCGGTTTAAAACTCTTGTTTTTAAACCAATGGTTGATTGACATTGGCATTGTCTGAGACACTTCAGAATGCCATACACACACACACACACACACACACACACACACACACAAAGGATTTTTGCTGCTTGTTCAATTTTCTTAATTAAAATGTAAAAAAAAAGAAAACAAATTAAACTAAAGCAACACAATTGTAGAAAATTTTGTCACAACTTAATTTATTTTCATTTTATCCATTTAAATTTGTAAAATGAAAGTTTACTTAATCCATTTGTGTTGGGACTACATGCATACTTTTTGTGGTGTTAATGGTACTCGATAGGGAGAGTAAATGTTAAAATGAAATGTAATTTTATCTGTGTTTGTACAAGATGAATATAAAGGGGGATACTTGTTAATGTTTAATGTTTTGTTATGTTGAGATTTAGAAGAGTTTCTGCTATGTTGTAGTTTGTGGGATTACCATTATGGTAAATAGTGTAGCTTGAGCTAATGATGAGGACAGGTACAGTAGATGTCATACATGAAATTGATTGCTCAATTCATTTAGCAAATTCTGTGCTAACCATAGCATAGTTACTAAACTACACTCTGTAGTGCTTCCAAAAAGCATGTATTTAGCATGCTAACATTCACTTTTACTTGTTAGTTCAAAATAAATAAAATAGATTTATTTGAGTTACATTAACACATATAATTTTGTTGGGTTTACCCAATTCAGCTAGGCTCTTTCTACACAAAGTGTTTGTGTTGAGATTACATAGTAATTTTGAGTTAAGAAAACTCATTTCAAGCACATGGACCCAATGTCCATGATAAAATCAAGTTCAGCCAGAGTTATTATTATTTTTTTATTTTTTTGAGTACTTAAACATCTGTATTTAGCACTGTACACTTGAGAATGTTTAACTTATTTTTTTATTTATTATTATTTCTTTATTTTTTTTATTTCTTTCCTTTCCATTTAGTTTAGTTTTCATTAGTTTTCAGTCTAGGAATGTTAGTTTTAGTTTATTTTTCAGTGTTTTATATTTACAGAATATTTAGGTTTTATTGTTAGGTTGTAGTATTTATGGGCAGCAAGTTGCTGTATTGTATGTAAACTGATTTCATTTAAATATGTTTACAACATCAAATTCCTCAGGGCCTTGAAGTGTTATCACTTTCTAGTAGCATTTTCATGTTTAAATATAGCTACAAGCAGCGTGGACGGGCCCAAGCACAACTGGTCCATTTCCACCCGGTGGCTTTTGGAAAACAATGCAAGGTGGACACATGCATTTGGCATTTGACATTATTCTAAACATTATTCTAATGTTGTCTAAATGTGGTGACAGTATCATTAGTCACCTAGGAGGAGTATTTAAAAGTTCAGAGCTTGCAATTTTCAGAAAATCCAAAATGGCCGACATCTTGTTGGGCAGAGCTAATTACTATAATTATGAAAATTGTCCAGCTTGGTGAGAACTATATATGTACCAAGTATGGTAACTGTAGGTGAAAATGGGGGTGCTACAGAGGCCATCTTACACACCCATTTTAAAGGGGGTGCTACAGAGCTCCCCTGCAACTTTGCCCAGCCCTAATGGCCGACGACTCTGATGTGTGCCTAAATATGGCTGAATGGCTGACTTCCTGTTGGGCAGAGCTTATGACTGTCAGTGCTAAAGTTGTCCGGCTTGATGAGATCTAAATGTGTACAGAGTTTGGTGACAGTAGCTCAAAAGGGATGTTCTACAGAGCCCTCCGAACATGCCCATCTTCTAGGTGGCACTACAGAGCACCCCCTGCATGCCCCTGTACTTTCAGTGCTTGGGCCCTAATAATCCTTAGAAAAACAATAGTAATTATAGTAATAGTAATAATAAAGTTTATCCATAAAGCTTTTGAAATGTATAATAAACTTATCAAAAACTAAAAGTAAAACAAAACTTTGTGGTCAATTTATTCATATTATAGTTGAGTTTCAGATTCAATAGCTATGTTTCCATCCAACTTGTGAATTTATTTTAATGCGAAAAAACATAATATAGCAAAAACAATGTCCGAATAAAGCTGCGTTTCAATCCCATATGTTCAAAAGAACAAAATCCCCACTTCCGGAGAAATTGTAGCCACTGTGATTCTTTTATTAATAAAAAACTTGCGGTTTAGAGCACATAGACAAAACATTGAAAAGAACTGCATCTGTGTCTGGGAGCGACAGCATGTCACACAGTTCTGGGAGCACTATGTGTGTGCGTTCCTCCCTTATGTCTTTGCTGTGTGGATCTATAATATTTTTTTTTTAAGTGTAAATCTGCTCTTTGGCACAGTTCAAGTTTGTATTTGACTTATTTGCTCTGCAAACTCTATGCAGGCTTTAGATTTTCCAGGCATCGTTATTTCAGGGTGACCAGAGCAGCATTTCAGGTGCAATGATTGGTCCGCTGTTTAGTCCAGTTATGAACGAGATATTCAGTCACATTACTTTTTTGATGCTTAACTTGTATTCCTAGTTAATTGGAGTTTATTCGGTAAATGTGTTTCCATCATAGTTTATGCACATTTCTTCTTATCGAATAAAACCTTTATCCACATCAAACGAGTGTATACATTTTTTATGTGCATTTTGGAGATTTTATTCACATCTTGGTGTTCCATCCAGTAGTTTTTATGCAATATCGCAAAATGCGCATAAAAACATTGATGGAAACATAGCTAATGATACAAACATTGGTGTAAATGGGGTAATGTCCATTCTCTCTTACACAACCTGTTTTCTCTTTTCTTGATCTTTGCAGATCATCTGCTCGTACTCTTCAAAACCGGTGCAGCCAGCATTAAAGCGGCTCCAGGTAAACTCACCTACATACGACAGGGGACACCTGAGCACTGAACAGAGAGAACGGCATATAGCAGCAGTCATACATCATCAGTATCTCCTGATTGGCTCCCTCTGAAGATACTTATGTTGTCGCTCAGGATTCTGGGAAGAAGGTCACAAGAGAAAACACCTTTCAGGAAGTTTGATTTTCTCTTGTTGACTCACTCAGGTGGATGTTAGCTGTGAACTACGGCCCAACCAAAGTGCAATACTGCCTCTCTGAAGCTGGGGATGGACATTCAGTTCCCTCCCTGAGACTGTGAATGTATACCTGGCAGAGATGCAGAGAGTGGTATTTTGTGCTTGTCATCACAAGACACAAGATAGTCTAAGGGTTTAAGAGCACACGTGTGTATTTAATGAAATCTTCTGTCAATATCTCTCTTTCACTCTTTCTGTCAATCTTTCATTCATTCCCTCTTTCTGTCCCTGCCCACAGACTCCTCCTTTATTCTCCATGATATTCAGCACTTTTTACCCCACATGAAACAGGGTCTATTTGTTTGAGCTTTTAAAAGCTTTTGCTTTGATTTTTGGAAATGTCGCAAAATATTTGCTCACATGCAACAAATTCTTCTATCAACTGATGTGCCCAAAAGTTAACTCAGACCAGCTTAAACATGTAATTTATTGGTTTAACATATGTAAATGCCTCTTCTTTCGAATTATATATTTTTTTCTTCTTAATGAAGAATTTAGTTTGCTGAAACATTTCAAAAAGATCAGCAATATCTGTATCTGTGCTATTACAATCAAAGAAACATTTGTTTTCTTACCTCTGTTCTTGTCATTAAACCTTTTTATGTTCTGTTCTGTTTTATTTTTCAATGTTTTTAATGACAGAATGTAATGACCAGACCCATACGAAATCTGGGGCCGCATAATTCTACAGAAAGCTCGGCAGAAATCCATTATTAGTAATTATTTTTAATTAGGCTAATTTTATTGTCACTATCAGACTGTCAGCTCCATTTAACAAATTTCACTATGTTTAAATCCATTCCACAAAATCTGCAAATTTCGATTTCGACCTGGTAACAACAAATTTGAGAGGGTTAATTGTGATACTTCAATTTCAGATGGTGGATGTTGGTGGTTAGTCAAGCAATCCCTTTGTTGTGTGATAAAGTTTCCCAAGGAAATGTCACATCAAATTATTACTTGACAGGTGAAGGAGTTCAAGATATTTCTGCTTTCAGAGAAAGCACTGAGATAAAAATTTTAAGTTTTCTTATGCATCTTATGCTTGTGTTGTGTATATATAATTGTAATGGTGCTGATGAGATTGATATTTTTATATGTTAATATAAAGTCATGTGACTGAAAACAGAAAATGTGTCTTAGTCATTCTTGTGTGAGATTTGTGCATCTTTAATAAGTGTTAAAAATCAACATTTTGCCCGTTATTTAAGTTGCTGTAAGCGATTGCAGTTGTTTTGCTAACTCCCTCTTGAAGGCCACTGAATTTAGCTCTCCCAGCATCATGACTGCTGCTGGGTCACTGACACAAATAAGGAAAATATATAGGGGACAAGATGATGTTTGGTAATTGACCAACCCTCAGCAGAGATGCACTTGCATTAAAATGTAAAGCAAGAGAAGATGAGCAGAAGCCTATACATTTGTGAGAGAAAGAAGCTTGCTCTTTTGGTGTCTGTTGTTTTGAACAAGCTCTTGCATTGAGCCTGTGGACTACTGAAATCAAATAAACATCAGTCAGCAGAGTCATTTGCTCTGTGGCATGGAGAAAACTCCAGCCTAAAAAACCCAACAGACCTCAGCAGAATCACAGGGGCTGCAGGTACAGCATCAGGAGCAACTCACCTCCTGACATGATCTCAGAATGCACATCTGTTCTCCATATGCCACCATCCAAATCTCCTTTCCATGGGGGTTCTTTTCTTTATAGTGACTGTGGAGGAAGATGGGACCACAAAAACCGGAAAACTCAGGCTGGATTAGATCCATAGAGAGAAGCAGTCTGGGAGGATCAAGTGTATGAATGGTTCTCAACTGGTGTGCTGCAACCCCAAAATGGGTTGCAGATCTGTTCTGAATTGGTTGAGGAAAGCAAGGAAAAAGAATGCTAAATAAACTTTTCTGTTCATAAAGTAGAAAACGCTTCCTATATTTTATGTTGTTGATGTCAAAGGCTTTGCATCCAATCAAACTCTATGGTATTTTGGTAAAAATGTATGTGTCGAAAAAAAAGAGAGTATAACAACACAGCTCAAAATATAGGCTCTTTTATTTTTCTTACCAATATTTCGGCAGTCAGCCTTTTTCAAGTTATGAAATATAACACCTTGAAAAAGGCTGGTTGCCGAAACATTGTGAAGAAAAATAAAAGAGCCTATATTTTGAGTTGTGCAGTTATACTCTCTTCTTTTTTTTTCCATAACTTGCACCTCTGAATCTAAGGTGTATGTTTACTTGATTGTTACTTTCAAAAATTAATGTGTCACCTGGTAGAAGCTACCCAAATTAGGCAGATGCTAACATGTACAGGTTACGAGACATGCACTCATCCTCAGAAATATGAATAAAGCTACTACATTGCTAAATTAAATAAATCAAATATGACCCAGACTATATTAAATATGGCTTCACTTGCAGTGAGAATACATGTAGTTTGGGCCAACCACAATTTGTTTTGGCAGTGAATTATTGGCTGCTGAGAACAAGAAACCATTGAATTTCAACAGACATTTAGGAATCAAAATTGTACAATTTCCACAAATTTTCAGTCTATGAAATATAAATAATTTTGCATATTGATGGGCCTATGCAACTCACCTTAGAGCATCTGTCAACCAATCAGAATCAAATTTAAACAGTGCAGTTGTATAACTGATTTTAATGGTTGTTTATCCCTAACCCATGATAAACAATTTTGGTACTGTATTAGGTCTTCACATTATGTTCAGTATAAAATCTGGGCCCTGAAGCAAAAACAGTTGAGAACCACTGCGCTAAAGTGTATGCCAGACTGAGAAATAGGAAGAGAAAATGAGATACAAAACTAAAGGGGCAGAGGGAGAGAGTGAGGGCAGCATCTGTCTTCTATTGGCCAGAGGGATTATGTCTTTTCCTGAGGCACGGCCCCAAGCTGTGGGAGAAATGGAGCAAAAGAAAGACAGAGGGAGGAAAAAACGTTGAAAGGGGGTTGTGGGTCAGCTTAAGCCTCAGTAATGAGAGACAGACGCCTGTAAAAAACTCACCTCAAACCAGTGGCTGAAATGAGGAGGTCCCCTCTCTTCATTTTTTAAAATTTTTTTTTTAGTTCAGTGTAAATTAATTTTACATTTGATGTTTGCATTTCCAGGTCAAAGGGTTTGTTCACCCTTGCTCCAAACCTGTCTTCAAAAGTGATATGATTGCTTTGTACTGTATAAGGAACGGACTGAATTTTAAGTCCTTCTTCACTGATAATTGTATACATTAATGGGGAAAAAAAACCATTAACAAATTGTCACCAGAAGAACTGTCACGACAGCTTTGAAGTCAATGGTGTGAAACGCCAATGGCTCTCGCGTGTCGTGATCAACTGCAACATGCTAAAGTTTAAATGTATCTTTTGAATGAAGTGTGAGTGCCTTGATGGAGTGGAGATTTTCAGTGATTAAAACCTTAAGTTTTACTCTGTTCCTTACAGAAAGTCAAGTCAAGTAATTTTTATTTGTATAGCGCTTTTTACAATATACATCGTTCCAAAGCAGCTTTAAAAAAAAATTACGCTGTAATGTCTTCATTTAGCAGTTTCATTGAAAAAAGTCATTGGAAATCATGCCTTAAAATTATTTGTCTTTAAAATGAATTGTCTTTAGGCACTCAAAGAGCAAGGAACCCAAAACTCCATAAGATGTTAGTTAATGGAGAAATAAAAACTTGGAAGAAACCAGGCTCAGATGGGGGAGCCAGTTCCATACTTGCTGTACAGCATGAATACAATCTCTATATTTGTCAGCTATATGTAATTCCATCCATGTTTTAACTGAGTAAACTGAGTATATTCTTTGAAGTCCATCCCAAATTGAGTGTGAAACTGCATGTAGATGCAGTCTCATAAGTTATTTGGCTGATAAAGGCTTTAGTTGGCAGTAATTTATTGTCTATGTATTCCATTTTAAGAGCAGTGGTCAGAGAAGTGTTACTCTCTGTTCAATTGGATTGCAGTTGTTATTTGCTGTAATAAAGCCATTTCAATAGTAATAGACTAATAATAGACTAATAATAGTCCATCCTGAGACCAAGATTATGCAGGCAGTGGTCAGTGAGATCTGCCTTGCAATATGGCTTTAAGCTTGTGGCAGTTCATTTTCAGTGAAGTCTATCCTAAGACCTAGGTGCATGGAGTGGCCATTGAAGTATTCCTTGTTGTACAGTTGGAGTTGGCAGCAGTTCATCCTCTTTAAAGTCCATCATAGTAGACTGAAGGGATGCAGACAGTGATCATCAAAGCTCCCGTCGCTATCTGGCTGACACAGATTGCAGTTAGTAGTCATCGCTCAGCGACATATAGTGGTGGTAGTGGGACATCGGGCTGGACCAAAGCTGGATATTGCGGTCTCTGATAACATCAGGATATGTATCCCAAGGATGAGACAGGGAAACAATGGAATAATAGTAGCATAGATGCTATTCACTTAATTTCGTAGCAGAGTTATAGAATATGAGAAGTGTTTTTTTTTTGTTTTTTTTTGTTCCAGCACACCTGACTAATGCAGCATAATACAACGGCATTTTAGGGCCACGTCAAAATAATGAATAAAAATCGAAGATTTCGAGAGTAAAGGCATAGTATTACGAGAATAAAGAAGTGTATTGTTTGAATAAATTATAAATATTTTGAGAAATAAATCGCAATATTAAACACTGCGTCATTATCACAACGATAGTATGGACGCTGAGCCAGCAGCTTCATTAATGCAAGAATTGGATGTGTAGGATTTAGTTTAATCATAATTTTGGATAGGATTTAGCAATAAAGAATTAAGTATTCAGATTTTATTCGAATTTATTCAGGAGAAAGAACCAGACAAACATTTGTGCAGTCGCGCTCAGCCTGGGTGATGCTTGGTCTTAGTTTTTGTGTTGGTTTTTGCTCTCAAAACAATATTATAACTGAGGGGATGTTACCACATGCAATGTCTTGAAATGGACCTAGATAATTCTCTCCAGCTCCAGTTATTTTTCGCTTAACTTCAGTGTAAGCCTACATCTCGCATCTCCATTGACAGGCACCCACAGGTTGAAAACTCCTGTACTAATGCACACCTCATTCATGAACAGAGCTTGCAAAAACTTCCCACAAATTCAGCTCGGCTACCTTTACAACAAAGTGGCAGAGCCAATGTTATCTCCCTGGTTAGTGGTGTTTACTGTATCCAAAGATCCAGATGCGCCACTTTGCTGTTGTCCACCACATCACTTTGATGTTACTTTCCTTACAACTTATTCTCAAAATATTACAACTTTAATTTCATAATTATATGACGTAATATTTACTTTATTCTCAAAACAATATGACTTTATTCTCGTAATGCTATGACTTTATTCTCTAAATCGTGGATTGTTTTATTTTTTATTTCGACATAGCACTAAAACACCGTCGTAGCATACGATAATTGAGAGATAAATTAATTGTATGCCTGGCTGAAGATATGATTAATTAGTCTAGACTCAGACTGAGAGAGTGTGTCTAAGGCCTGAACAAGCCTAGGACTAAAGGATTTATTTATATAAATTATTGCCGTTATAAAGAAAAATACACACGTTTGCTAGCAAGTGAATAGTTCTGCACCGATTACAGTATAATTATTGATTATTGATATATAATTATTGATTACACAACTATACATAAACCATATCAATAAAATATCTTACCTGTTAAGTAAGAAAAAAGCCATCTCTGGGTCGCTTTTAAATCCTTTCAGATCTCGGAGTTGTTGCCACCTCTGAAAAGCCAAGCCGATGTTGATTCAGGTTTTATTACGGACTCTGTCACTTTCCCTTTCTGCCTGTAGACTCTGCTCTGTTGGGGGTTTCTTTGTTTTTACAACCGGTGATTCCCCGTAGGTTTGCTGTTTTGAATGATCCATGGTCAATTTTTCTCGTTCGTTGTGATAACAAACTTTCAGCTTCACGCTACTCCCACAACATACACGCGCTACAGTAGCCGGAGCTTATTTTCTCTGTGTACGGATATGACTTGAACACGCACAGGCGAATGACATATGTATGCAATTTCCCCCGAAATCTGTCCTGACAGCTCTAAAATATAAATCATTATTATAGGTATTAAAGTGTATTTGGACATGGTTTGGAAGATGGATTTTTGTTGCACTCTCTCATTAATAACATTTTTGTTATTTTTTAACAACAAAAAAGTTACATAGTGTAGCTTTAACTAAAATATAACTTTAATCTCTCAGTACCTCTGTCCCTCTCCACCAAGCTACTGATGCAACAAGGGGGTGGAGCTTAGACAGTAACCTCTTTGATTGGTTAACAAATATCAGTCTCTTAAAGAACCACACACACACACACACATATAACTCAATCTAAAATATATGAAACCAGATACATTGAATCCAGATGCTTTATCTGGGTTACATATGCACTATATTGAAAGTCTTCTGAAGCCATATAATAGCATGTTTGCACATATCCAAACCTAGCAAATTGCAGTTGGTCATGGAACAGCCAGTGACGTTTGACATCGATGCGTCTTGAGGCGACAGGTTTAAAAGTGTGAACAAGATTTGAGAGCTATGGTGGAGGGAAAAATTTGTCAGCGAATAACATCTTAAATGATGCTTTGTTCCTCACACAAAACTGGAGCATGACTTGGAAGTTTTGAAATATACTACACAAGTTGTGAGGAATAATTTTATGATAATTTAATTGTGGTTTTTTGGAGCTTAACTGTTGTCACTTTGTGCTTTTGTTGTATGAAAAAAACTGGATAGTGTGTGTGTATGTTTGTGTTTTAAGAGCTATTCTGGCTCTCTTTTATATCTGATGAATTCTCAGAACTCATATGTACCCTGTAGCCATGGAAATCATTTTCCATGAAACAGACGGAATGTTCTGTACCAAATGGATGTGTGTTTGAATGAATGTGAGTATATAATAGACAATTTGAGAAGTATTTCATGATCACTCTGCATATTGCATGTGTTCTCACTAGGAATGTTTGTGGATGTTGGATTTGTGAGTGTTCACATGCATATAGCAGAGAACAAAGACAGATCTGTTGCTCTTCTCTGAACATGTCCTTAATGTATAAGGCCAGTTATACATCAACATCATGTGAAATCACTCAATATAAATCTATATCAATATACACAACTCATTAAAAAAATATACTTTTTGCCACCATAGATCATGACACTAATGAAAAAGCTAGGATCTATTTATTCGACTGCTACTACTTTGTTTGTGTAAATGAGGAATAGTCAGATCAAGCACAAGTTAAATATCGAGTGCAGCAGGGCTCAGCATTAGATCCTCTACTTTTCTCCTTAAGTATATGCTTTCCCTGGGAGACATTTTCAGGAACCACTGAAGTAGTTAAAATTTTTACGACGATGATAGTCAGCATTATATTTCCTCAAAACCTGACAAAAGAGTGTATCAATGATTTGAAAAATGTAATGGCTAGAAATTTTCTTCTACCCAATTATGACAAAAAAATGGATTAATTATTATGTTTGATAGCAATGTGTCTTCCACCTTAGAAATATTGCTAAATTATGACACATGCTTCCTGTTTCTAATGCTGAAAAGCTAGTTCATGCGTTCAAGACCTTAAGACTAGATTATTGTAATATACTACTGGGAGGATGTCCTGCAGACTCAAAAATAAGCTTCAGTTGGTCCAAAATGCAGCAGATAGACTGCTTTCTAGAACTAAGTTATATGAGCATATCAGCCCATTATCGTCACTACATTGGCTGCCTGTAAGTTTTTGTACCAATTTTAAAATTCTGCTAATTACTTACAAAGCTTTGAATGGTCTATCTCCTAAGTACTTAAGCAACCTTTTATCAAGCTATAATCCATCAAATTCAATACAATCACAAAATTCCTGCTTGTACCTAGAATATCAAAATTGACAAAAGGGGGTAGATCTTTCTCCTATTTGGCTCCTTAACTATGGAATAGCCTTCCTATCACTGTCAAGGACATGTGAGACTTGAAATGATGTTGACCACTGATTGGTAACAATGACAATCTATAAATTAGTTACTACCATGGTCTATTTGGCCAGAATATCCTGCAGTTATAAAAACTTTACAACGTTTGACCATATCAGAATAACATTTGTTATGTCTAATGTTAACAAACGTTGCCTAACTTTTGTAATGTCATTTATTTGAAACCATCAATGTTCCCAATAAATCAAAACAACAGCATAAGATATGGCACTTACCTGCTCAGATGACATGTTTTCAGATATCTGTCTTTTCCTTTCTTTCATTATTTATTTGTCCATTCGCTCTGATAACATGTCCTGTATCCATGTGTACACCGGTGCCTCAAACCACATTCATCCGTGCAGAGGAGCAGAGCCGAAGCATGACGTGCGTCATTACCAAAATAATGTTCTTCCGCAAGATGCATGCAGTTTTACCGCTAGAGGGCCAAAAGATACATAGTGTAGCTTTAAAAGAGTTTAAAAAGAGAGTTAAGTTTTTTACCCCTTTATTTCATCTTTGGTCATTGGAAACACTGTTTCTGTTGTTTTCATCCCTTAAAAGGTGAGTTGATTACCATTGTGATAGTAGACTAAATGTTAAGAAAATAGTGGATGTTAATGGAGTAGATGTTAATGTTTAAATGCTTTAAAATCACTGTAAAAGTGAGTTGAGGATTGATTTCACTCAATCAGAGAAATGAATATTTATTACCTTAATTGTCATTTTAACCCCATGGAGAAACCTTGAACAGAGCATAATGAAGAGTCCACTGTCCAGGACAATGGATTTGATTTTTCATAACCAATCAATGTGGTAGGATTATTCTTGACTTGGCTAACTGATTGAGGACTGAACATTCTTCTCATTTTCTTCAGAAAAGGAGTAAAAGACTTTAAAAGATTTGACAAAAATTTGCACACATGGACTGAAGTGACGACAAGAGACTGTTTTATTAATTTTTTTGTTTTTGTTTACAGAAATGGTGATAAATATGTACAAAATGTATATTGTTCTACATTTCATTCATTTTCAGTAAAGCCGGCATAAATATTCTCTGAAACATTAGTCTGAGTGGTTTCTGACACACACCTCCACCTCCTTAACTGAACCTAGTTGCATGGGCCCAATGGCATTGAAAAATTCACTAAAATTGCCAAGTGATTTAAAGTAACTTGATATACTTGTTACATATAAGTCATTTGAACTACATTTATGGTGCTTTTTTTGTCCTTTTTAGAACTTGACAGCCTCCTGGTTTTCTTCTGCTTCTGGTGTTTAGGAATAATACTAGTATATATCATACTTCCTGTTTATTACTCTAGGACATCAGGCCAAGTTGTTGATGTTTAAATGTGGGCAAATTGAAGTTATTGTATTCATCGGTCTGACAAAATTCACACATTTTGAAATGAGTCATTTTTGAGGTTTAGGCCATGTCCACACTAATCCGTTTAAGTTTGAAACTTCCATTTTCAGTTTCCTAATGTCATCGTTTTCCAAAGTATCCAAATGCAGTTCTAGTGTAGATAAGAGACGCAAATGTAGTGAAATCATTGCGTTTTCAAACGAAAATGTATTAGTGTGGATGTGGTCTTAGTTTTAAAAGATGGTCTTTTTGAATTTGGGAAGTTTGGAGAGCAACGAAAATGAGATGTGATGGCCCATTTAAAGAAAAGTTAACCCAAATGTAGGTCTTAAGTGGATCAACAGGTTTGTATGGCAGCTTAACAGTTGAGCCAAGAGGTTTGACTTAAGTGAGTCCGAGCAAAGCAGGGCAGTGTGATGAAGCGGGAATGCCAGAGGAATGCAGACACTGTGGTCATCACAGCGTGAAAAAACAGAGGGGGAGAAATTGAAAAAAAGAGAGGGAGGTAGGTAGGAAAAATAGTAGGAAGATGATAAAGGGCTTTTAAGAGGCACAGACAGTGAGCTTCTATTGACTGGACATACACGAAAGACTACAGGGTCAAATGGGAACCGTTCCAGCTGGGAAAATGGACACTCACGCTTACTAAAACATGCACACAGAAAGAAAGTGCAGTAAATAGAAAAGGTGGCAGCTTTGACCTTTATTATCTGATAGTACTTTGTTTCTAAGGGCACCAGTCTAGATAGCAGCAAAGAAAGAGGGAACACACACACCCACACACACACACACACTCTCTACTGCCTGCTGAGGTTGTCCAGAGGTCAATTGGCTGTTACCGCATGACTCTCTCTCTGGCGCTCTCTCTCTCTCTCTCTCTCTCTCTCTCTCCATCAGTGCAGATAGAGCAAGAGAGGTTAGGGAAGAAAGAGGGGCATGTTAGGAGAGCTTTAATGTCTCAACTGTTTCTTCTAGACAGCAATGAGATTATATGGAAAACAAATAGAGACTTACCCTTGTCAGATCTTTGTCCTTTTTTAATCTTTTTACATTTGCAATCTAACGTGTTGTCTAGAGTTTCAGAAGACACCTTAACAGTGTCTCAAACTGTGCTCAGATTTGTAAGGATACCAAAGTCTGCAATCAAATGTCAGAAATCTCAATATGAACTCTAATTTGAAAAACTAAACTAATTATAACTAATTAGAAATTAATTTGAACATTTATAATTAAATTCTTCCAAGATCAAATTATCTGAGCTGTGCAATTCCCCCCCCCCCCCCCCAGATAATTGTGATTGTTATCACGACTGCTCTAATGAGATACATTTGCCCTGCTGCTACTAGTGGTAGATTTAAACTTTTCATAAAAGAATCACACAAACTCTGATCGCAGATGAGTTTAAGTGTAACCGTCGTGAAAGATATGGTATGAAGCCAAATTTGATCTAACAATGATCTTATATGGATAAGACAACCATGTGGATCTAACAGGACGAATCAGACCCCGTTTCGTACCACTGCAGCACATACAGCAAATATCAACCTTTTACATGTCCGAATCACACTGGCCTATTGAAACAAGGTGGTTTTGTCAATAGTTCAGATAGAACCAATAATTATTTCTTCACTGTAATCCAAATATATACCTTTATATAACTTTTATTAACATTACTAAACACTATGACACTATACAATCCTTAAAGGATTATTGAAACTGCAGCACTGCCCATATCCACTATTAAAGCTGTTGCTCTGAAGAACCCGGAAATGCAGTTGCCTGCGGTGTGACGTCACAGTGATCTTTACTCTTACTGTATTTAAATCATTTTTAAGAATTTATAGACTTTATTATCATATTATACGCCATGCAATAAGATACTTACTTTGCAATCCTCTGCACTAGATGTGTATATAACACAAACAAAGATTTTTAGAAGAATACTTCAGCTCTGTTTTTTCATAAAATGCAAGTTAATGATGACCAAAATGTTGAAGCTCCGAAAAACACATAATGGAAGCATAAAAGTAATCCATACGACACCAGTGGTTTAATCAATGTCTTCTGAAGCAATCCAAATGGTTTTGGGGGAGAACAGACCAAAATCTAACTCCTTTCTCATTTGCATTGTATGGACCTACAGAGCTGAGATATTCTTCAAAAAATCTTCGTTTGTGTTCAGCAGAAGAAAGAAAGTCATACACATCTGGGATGGCATGAGGGTGAGTAAATGAGAGAATTTTCATTTTTGGGTGAACAATCCCTTTTACTAAAAATTTTACTGTAGAATTTGGTTTGATCATTGACCTCAATTTCTGTATCAATGGCTACGTTTACATGCACCCTCATAATGTGATTATAATGCAATTAAGGCAATGCTTATGAAGGTTAAATAGTGCCTAAATGATTTGCATGCACAGAGTAAGATTTGTAAAAGCGTAAATGAAGTTACATGTGTGATAGAAAAATGTACACACACAGAGTAAGATTTGTGAAAGCTTAAATCAAATTGCAAGTGTAAAAATAAATTGCATGCACACAGAATGTTTTGTAAAGGTGTAAATCAAGCTGCAAGTGTAAGAAAAAAATATTAGCAAAATTTAAATGCTTTGCATAAGTGTAATTCATGTGTTGAGAAGTGTCGCGCTTACACTTTTGGCACTGTTTTTGCACCTAAACACGGCCAAAAACATTGCAAACCTGCAAAGAAAGGGTGTGATGAACAGAAAAACGGATTGACCGCGTAGAATCAGTCTGTATGTGTAAAATAAACTACTGCAAACGTGTAAATGACTTGTGTTTGTGGCATAAATATTTTCCAGAAATAATCTGATATACACTGTTCCGTCTTCCCTTTGTTGTGCTCACACTTTTGGCACGAATTTCTCACTGAAAAAGGTTTTGCAAGCACGAGGAGGAAGGTGGGTTTACCTGCTTCTAGTAACCAATCAAATGAGGTTTTCCATGACCAGTTTACTCTGATCTGATTGGTTTAATAACGTGACAGACAGCTTCTTCTTCATATGGCTCAGCGTCGTTCCTCTGGGTAGCTGTCTGTCACGTTATTAAAACAATCAGTTCAGATTAAACTGGCCAACGAAAACCTCATTTGATTGGTTACTAGAAGCAGGCAGACCCGCCTTCCACCTCGCTAGGGGTGTGCAGCGAAGCCATTATCTGTATCTGTTACTCTGACAAAATTATCTGTATCTGTATTCAGATAGAACTGGATGTTGGCGTGGTTTAAACCGGAAGTGCGTCAAACCTAATTTTAAAATGTAACTCTCTTACATTTAGGTTATAGTTTCTGTATATAAAGTATGCCTCGGATAGGTCTATTTAAATATTATGATCATTAATAATAATAATAATAATAACAATAATAATAGTAATAATAATTATTATTATAACATTTTATTATTATTATTATATTCATTATTTTTATTATTTAATAATATTATTGATATATACTTTATTTTTTCTCCCCAGATGAAGCTGAATATGTAGGCTACATAAACTGTGGAATATGTTGTTAACTGTGATTTCTCCTGGTATTTCAGACATTAATATCTGAAACAGAATTTTAGTTTATGTCTGTGCAGTGTGCAAGTATAACAACGTTATTCTGGAGGCACAAGGTGTGAAGCAATTGTAAAATGTAAAGCACACATTTTGCACTGAATATTAAACACAAATATGAATATTAAAAGAAATGAGAATAAATTAATATAGCCTACAAACTGAAAGCACCATAAATCTCTATCAGAAACTGTTACGATACACTCGAGGCTTATATTGTGTTCACATATTTTTGTGGAGAACATAATTAATGAATTAAATTACATGAGCAGAATTAGTGAAATGCAGTGGAATAAATTGCAAGATCGAGCCTCTACATCTTTCTAGAAAAAAATTTGCACTTTTTTTTGCCGTGTGCAGGAATATTCAGAGTAGATTTACACTCTATGAAGTATTTAGACCTCTGTGGAGCATTTAAAATTTTTTGGAATAAAGGATTAACCAGATAATTACCTTAATCAGTAATGTGGATATAAATGTGGTCAACTAACATACTGTAAAAAAAATCCTGTTGTTTTTACAAAAAAAGCAAAAACAAAAAAACTGGCAGCTGTGATTGCCAGAATAATTATGTAAAAATGTAAACAAATTTACAGAACAACCTGTAAATTTTACAGTTTAAAACTGTTGTAATTTACATGACCACGCTGGCACTGTAAAAACACACACACACACAAAAAAAAAACCTGTTAAATTTACAGTGAATAAAATGTCACAAACTTGGTATTAACCTTCTGAAACTGGAAAAATCTGCTTTTTACTTTATAAGGTATTGTTAATCACTGTATAAATGACAGAAGAGATGATGACATGAAGTTCACCAATAGTGGCTCTTCCAGGAGCAATGACCAATAAACATATACAGACAGTGCTCAGCTGCACTCACACAAACACTAAACACCATCAGGGTAACACATGTGAAATTTAAATAATGCAGTAAACATGAACTAAACTACAATAAATATAAAACAGAACACCCCAATTTACGTAACTGATTTTAAAAATAAGAAGAAACATAACTATTCCCATAAAATATAATGAAATATGATGGGTCATGCAGGGAATTGTGGGAATGCCTGATTATTGTTTTTTACTGTAAATTTAATGTACTCTCTGTTTTTTTATTTATTTATTTTATTTTTTTTATTTATTTACACTTTTTATTGACTCCAACAAATGAAACAGAAAAACAAAACATATCTGTACAGAATCAACTTTTAACCACCATTATTAGAATAGTGCACTGAAGGAACTGATGCCTTTGGCTGATCCTCACTGGACACTGGCTCTGGAACTTTGCAGATCCCTTTACACAGTGGATTATGGCGGGAACCCCTGGCCTTCTGCTCCCTCGTCCAAGCCTTCCACGGCTCCTTGGTCCAAGCCTTCCACGGCCAACGAGCCAGTGCCCATGCCTGCCACGGTCAACGAGCCAGCGCCTATGCCTGTGGCCTCGTCCGCTCCCGTGACTACGCTCCCAGCTGTCTGGAAAAGGAGGAGAAGGAAAAGGACACCTTCTCCCCAGTCGCTGCCAGTGCTCACGACCATGGAGGTCGTTCCCCAGTCGCTGCCAGTGCTCACGACCACGGAGGTCGTTCCCCAGTCGCTGCCAGTGCTCACGACCACGGAGGTCATTCCCCTATCGCTGCCAGTGCTCACGACCACGGAGGTCGTTCCGAAGTCTCTGCCCATGCTCTCGACCACGGAGGTCATTTCCCAGTCTTCCAGGACTCTTAGCCTCGAGCCTCCCATGGCTCCGCCTTCCACGGCTTTACCCCTCGAACCTCCCGTGGCTCTGCCTTCCACGGCTTCGCCCCTCGAGCGCGGATCCGCCTTCCACAGCTTCGACCTTCGAGCCTCCCACAACTCCGCCTACTACGGCTCACCCCCAGGCCTCCTGACCCTGTCTCGGCCCTGCGGCCGCCTCCCAGACCTCCTGACTCTGTCTCGGCTCTGTAGCTACCTACCAGGACTCCTGACCCAGTCCCCACCTTGAGGTCATCTCCTTGGTCTCCTGGCCGTCCGCCTGACCTGCTCTGTTCTCCTTGGTTTCCTGGCCATCTGCCTGATCTGCTCTGGTCTCCTTGGTCTCCTGGCCGTCCACCTGATCGGCTCTGGTCTCCTTGGTCTCCTTGGTCTCCTGGCCATCCGCCTGATCTGCTCTGGTCTCCTTGGTCTCCTGGCCATCCGCCTGATCTGCTCTGGTCTCCTTGGTCTCCTGGCCATCCGCCTGATCTGCTCTGGTCTCCTTTGGTCTCCGGCTCCACCTTGGTCCTCACTACCACCGGCTCTGCCTCGGTCTTCCGAGCCCCCAGCTCCACCTCAGCCCTCTGAACCTCTGACTCCAGCTTGGTCCTCCGAGCCTGCAGCGTCGCCCTGGCTCTCTATCCCTCCGGCTCTGCCTTGGTCTCAAGCCTCCCTGACTTCGTCTTGTTCCTCCCTGGCCCGCCTGCCACTTTCACTCAACCCTCTCTCTCCCCTGAATACTGATCACCCACACCTGCCGTCAATCAGCTCCTCTATTTAAACCTCACTCCCTATTCATTCAGTGTCTGGTCTCGACTTTGAATACAGACTCACTTACCTGTATCTCCTAAATGTCTGCTCCTAGCGATTCCACTCAAGCGATCCCTGTTATCCTTCTCCACTTTAAGGAAATTCACCACCAAAGTCAGCGCCTGTCTTCATCACTATATTAATCTTCACATCAGCCCTGAACAGTTACCATACCACTTACCTGCTTGTCTCTGTTTTTGTGTTACGATAAACACCTGCTCTGGGTTCAGAATCAGAATTAGCTTTATTGCCAAGTATGCTTACACATACAAGGAATTTGTCTTGGTGACCGGAGCTTCCAGTACACAACAATACAAAAACAGCAACAAGACTTTTAAAAAAAATAATAAAAATTTAATAAAGAATAGATAAATATTGAAAAGAAAAAAGTATATATAGAATATACAATAGACAATATATATACATTCAACACCATCTTCGAGTCTGTGTATTCGTAACAGCACCCTACGTTAAGTCTGTATCCCCTGAACCACATCTTGCTTTGTTCATTGCACTGCAATATGTAAAAAATGAAAATAAACCGATTCTTTCGATACTCTTTGATTTATTTCAAAAGCGCACGAAACACTGATGTCAATGTAAAATGCATATTTAAAGCAATCAAACTATAGCTGCCTTAGACTAATTATTAAGACAAAAGGTGTCTCGACTGTAAGTCCACCGTGATGCGGTACATGACTCGTAAAATCGGGACTGTCCCCGGTTTTAAAGTGATGTCTGGTCAACCTAACTGTGAATGCCAGCCGATTCTCCAGTGCAGTGTGGACCACCAGTGCCCAACTGATCAGCTGCACTGCATATAACCACTTATAAATAAATAAAACAAGTTGTGTGGCACAAAGAAGGATAAACATCTTAATGAGTGTGTGTGTGTGTGTGTGTGTGTGTGTGTGTGTGTGTGTGTGTCACTCTTATTAATTGCTTCACGTGGCAGCGAAGCCCTGTCTGCATTCACTGAACATTTTACAATTATGCGTAGGCACTGTGTCTGACTATTTGATGAGAGAGATAGCTCAGCTGCAATACACATGGCGAGTTTTGGAGAATAAATTTAATATTAACTGAGACTAATTCATCTGAACAATTAAACAGCAGGGAACTTTTATTCTGTCTCACAGCATTGAGAAGACGATGGTGCAGGTTGACCAATTTCAGGTCCACCCAAATGTGCAAATCAAATATTCAAGCCATATATTAGTGAAATCAAATAATCAACACACACAGTGTCCTGTGGCTATTTTTCCCATTTCCAATTTTAACTTGAGCATTAAATCAGAATTACAAAAAAAAAAAAAAAAACAATTCATTATTTGTTTTTTAATATTGGTTTTGTAAATTAATAATGAAATAAAAAGTTGTTTTTTGTTTTTCCGATTTTGAATTCCTAATTGAATATGAAATTAATGAATGATACACGGATTCCCCATCTACAGCCCAACAGCAAAAGAAAACATATTTTCCCGAGTTGTGACTGTCCGTTTGCAGTCTGAATTGAATGTTGGGGAGATAAAAAGACCATATACCGCAAAATAAATGGAAGAAAACACATCTTTGTAAAGAGTCCTCACAGGCGAAACACAACAACATCCACCGCGTGTATTCCGATTCACAAACAAATGACTCTAATGAATCGATTCTTTTTAGTGAATCAAAACAGACACTGCATCCAGTGTAGTCAAAAATGACTCTTATGAAGTGGTTCTTTTAATAAATTGTTCAAAAAGACTTACAAACTGGCTGACTAATTTTCTGTATGCCAGGCTGTATTTAAAGATACATATTTGCAAAAAGTTGTTTTATGTAATACATATTAATTTATAAAAAAGCATTAAAACATTACATTTCTCAGCAATAATCAGAGTAATGGCAAATAGCATGTAAACGGGATTGAAGTGGTTGGCCCAAATCATGTAAATATCTTAATCTAATTATTCCTTATACTCTGATTATTGCAATAATCAGAATATTGGTGTACATGTAAACGTAGCCAATTGCTGTATTGTCTCTACTCCATTTATAAATGCCACATATGCTTGTAAATCATAGTTGAACAGAAGCAGGTTTTATCAAATTAAATTAAGCTGCCTAAAATCGAATTGTCTATGACAAAGGGAAAAGTTTCAGTAAAGACATTTTTATCACCACAAAGCACAAGGACCCAGACAGCAAACAACAAAAACAGAAAGCAGGGCCAAAGTTATCATAATGAGGAAGCCAATAAAGTCATGAGGAAACCATGTTAGTGATAAGAAAGGAAGGTTTATTTGCGGAAAACCAGCATGCATGCACACTGAGTAATGCTCAAGACAACTGAAAAGACTTTGTGTTATTTCTTTATGTTTGTTGTCAAGCAGGGAGTTTCATTCATTCATTCCACAAAGTCTGGATTTCTGATAGTAACACAGAGGACCCAGACTCTGATACGGGTGACTGCGTCTACACAATGAGCAATCAAGGCACTGTGTGGGTACAGCGGGCACAGCATCACGCACAGTGCCAGAGAACGATGCCACCCAGGGTGAGGTTATTTGAGGCTAGTCCATTCTTCAATGTGAGAGATGTAAATATTATTGGGGAGGCTCAGTGGCTCAGCAGTTAGCTCTGTTGCTTCACAGCAAGAAGGTCCTGGGTTCAAGTCTCAGCTCAACTGGGCCCTTCTGTGTTCTCCCTATGTTTGTTTGGGTGTCCTCTAGGTGCTCCAGTTTCCTCCACAAGTCCAAAAACATGCAGGTTAAGTGAATTGGAGACTTCTAACTGCACCATAGGTGTGAGTGAGAGTTCCCCAGCCACTGAGGGCTGTGTCAGGAAGGGCATTCCAGCATAAAATCTGTGCCAAGTCAAATATGCAGATCACAGATGGTCCACTGTGGTGATCCCTAACAGGAGCAGCCAAAAGAATAAATATTATTATTGTAAGGATAATTTTGTAATTAGATCAACCTGTATTGTTTTGCAATATAAATTATTTTTGTTTTATGTTTCAGTGACACAATGACTAAATCATTATTGACAATAACAATGGAAGCATAAGTATTATGGATAATATTATTATAATATGCAAAATATTTACATAATATTATGAATTAATATTATTAATAATCATTAATATTGATAATACAATTATTAGGGCTGTGAATCGATGATCGAAAAGTTTTAACTAATTAATTGCACAGTTTTCTGTGATTAATAAGGATTAATCATGGTACATTAAAACAAACATTAAAATATAATCCTAAATATAATTACTTTATACTTTGTCTAAAAGAACTTGCAAGAAATTGGTTAGTCATACTTTATTTTAATTATTTAAATGTGTACATGTAAAAATATATTTTGCAAGAGTTAAACTGATTTTTACAGGTATAAATCTTTTATAAAAGTATCTGTTTTTTATGCCAAAAAATCAGAGGCCAAGCTGTATTTAAAAGTTGGGCAAAATCTTCTGCCATTTCCAGTGGACTTTTTTAAAAATGGGCAATTTGTATTAAGCTTTATTGGCAAGAGAAACTTAAGTGTACATTGACAATGGATTATGATACATACAGAACAAATAAAACAAACTGAATACTGAAGTTTAAAATCCCCAAAGTATTTTTCTCTCTGGCTGCCAGCACACGCTGAGTCTCTCTCACGTGGTTTCGTTTTGACATTGGTTCAGATGACAGTGAGTGAGCAATTTCGGGCATTGCGAAGAGATACATCAGCTTGCCCGTATCTCTCCCACACCTGGCTCACCGCTTGCGGGTGAAGTTACCATTCTACTTACAGTAAATCCGCTCCTGTGTTTATTATGCCCGGGACATGCGTTATGCGTAATGAATAAGCGTGCACTGCTCCACACAATCAATTTCTGTGATAGGAAATGCAGTGGAGTCGAGCGTGAACCTCCTGTAAATTTACACAATCACTGAGTACTTTATTAGGTACACCTGTACACCTACTTATTCATGCAATTATCTAATCAGCCAATCGTGTGGCTGCAATGCAATGCATAAAATCACGCGTGTACAGGTAAGGAGATTCAGTTAATGTTCACATCAACAATCAGAATGGGGGAAATTTTTTATCTCAGTGATTTTGACTGTGACATGATTGTCGGTGCCAGACAGGCTGGTATGAGTATTTCTGTAACTGCTGATCTCCTGGGATTTTCACACACAACACTCTTTAAAGTTTACTTAGAATGGTGCCAAAAACAAAAAACATCCAGTGAGCGGCAGTTCTGTGGATGGAAATGCTTTGTTGATGAGAGAGGTCAACAGAGAATGGCCAGACTGGTTCGAACTGACAAAGTCTACGGTAACTCAGATAACCACTCTGTACAATTGTAGTAGAATAGCATCTCAGAATGCACAACACTTCCTTGAGGCGGATGGACTACAACAGCAGAAGACCACATCGGGAACTTTATTAGGACCATAGTGGTCCAATTTTAGCAATTTTAGAAGTTTCAGGAAGTGAAACAAAATAGATACTGCATTAATTGCGTAAATTTTTTTCTCACCCTAAACAGTTGGAAAAATTAATGGCAGAATTAATAGCATGAGTTAATAACATTCGTGCAAAGCTGTTTTATTATCTACCGTAAATGGTTGCACATTTATTTCTATCTTTGTGTCTAACTGTTAGGTAAAATCTTAAAAAAATGTATACGTAGCTTAACTTTGCAATTGTCATGACAATCATTGCACATGTTGTTTTCTGTCAGTTGTGTATGAGAATCAACAATCAGCTGTCGTGAGTGAGTGTGTGTGTGGGTGTGGGTGTGTGTGTGTGTGTTTGTTTGTTGAATGTCTTTTAGCATGTAAAATACGTCCAGCTCGAGCTAAGGACACAAATGTAGGATATCAATACCACAAAAAGCATGCATTCATTCACACACACTCATAGCACCATCATATTCATTCAAGGACACTGGACAAACATTTGTAACTGTTGTCCAAACCAATGAAAAATATGCTGGCTCAAACTGCCTCTCCCTTCATAAAAAGCTGCCAATTTAATATTCTCAGCTGTGTTCACTACAGATTTTAAGACATTCCATATCCAAGCTAAGCTTCTCCAAACACAAATACATCATGTAGATGTTTTAATCTATTCAAGACATGAAATCCCTCGGCGAGCTTGTTGGAGACAAAAGGCTGTTTTCCATTTGTTTTCAACACAGTAACACCCTGACCTGAAATATTACACACATCACACACACTTAGCCCATACTCTAAATACTGCATTACTAGTGTTTAGAGTATTGACCTGTGTTTGCGTGGGTTTACTTAGCTATAGTTTGGGCACAAAACTGTCCTAAAACTAAACTAAACTAAAAGTTAGCTTGGGACATTCTCAATAAAAAAATAAAAAATAAAATAATAATAATAATAATAATAATAATAATAATAATATATATATATATATATATATATATATATATATATATATATATATATATATATATATATATATAACAAAATAAATTATTTAAGGGTCTATTAAGGGTCTATAAAGGGGTTCATTAATGACTAAGAATTCATATACAAATGCATTATAAATCAACAACGGTCACTTTCATGCAATACTTGCCAAATAGTGGACCATTTTACCTATTAAAGAGTGTTATTAAGAATAATTAATAACATAATTATATTATTAATAATTATATTATTGGTATACAAAGCAGACTGTAGCAAAATGAAAATCCCGTCTTTTCATAATATAAGTATGAATAAGTGTATTAATTAAGCATTTATAACATGTAAGTTAAAATGTGCACTATATGGCAAGCATGAAACTCGCCCTTTTCATTCATGTTGTTATAACATAACATTTTATAATGCATAAAGTGATTCCTTTTTTTTTTTTCTTATCTTTTTTTTATTCTAACAATTGCAAATGGCAGAGTTTTCTTTTAGGGGTAGGGTTTGGATTAGGATTAGTCGATAGTAATTATAATCAGCTTTATATATATAAAAAAACAAAGTCTGTGGTATGTTCTCATATAGATAGCTATGTAAATAAATAAATATTTTCCACAATAGTGCTCTAAAAGTAAAAAAAATGCCCCTTTGAGGACATTCGGCAATGTTCTCAATTGAAAAAAAAAAAATCAATTCACAAATAAAGCAAATATTATTTTTTTTATTTTTTTTATTTTTTTATATTTGTGTTATGGTTAGTCTATGATTATTATAATTAGCTTTATATGAAAGCAATAGAAGTCTATGGTATGTCCCTTTTTAAGCTAAACTGTGCATGTGTGTTTGTATGAGTGTATGTGGTGTGTTTGAGACCTTATCACCTGTATCTACGCTCTTCTAACTGTGGGCAAAAACACAGAGTTCTTACATGTGTCACACAGAGGTCCTTACGAGCAAAGCACTATGTTCTGAGAATGAGCACTGGCAGTTCTGACAAATTCACCTCTCCTGGAACAACCTGAATTCAGTGATAACACACCAGCTGATGTTTCTAGACACCACCCTTTGACCTCCTTATCTCTTCTAGATTATATGAGGAATGTTTGTTGGAAGGTCAGAACTGCTAAAGGTCAAAAGTCGTGAGATGGTGTGGCTGTCTCCGTAAGTCTAATTGACCCCTCTCAGAACTGGGTTTATTTACCTCGGCTATCTCACCCTTAGGAGTGTGTGAGCACAAGCCTTACAACAAGGTCACTTCCTTTCCAAGCTGCCACTGGCTGAGGCTGTTTGAGGGAGGTTTTGTTAAAGTGTGAAATATGTGTGGCCGACCCCTGAGCAACTTTAGTTGAAGCCTTATCAGTAGCAAAATGCTTAGGTTACTGGTGACATGTTTATAATGTATATTTAGGATGAATACAGGAAAGGTGAGACAACTGGTAATGTAGGAGACTTAAGTTTAACCATTTATCATTATGCATATTGTTTTACATTACTGAGAATCAGCATTAACTTCCTAAATTAGTATGGGTTATAATAATAATTATTACAAGTTATAATTAAGTGTGCAACTTTACCTACACCCTAAAAAGTATTATATAAAATAAATGATTGCCTGAATATAAAATATCTGTATTCTAGATGAAACAAAAAACATAGTGGTTATGAATGTAATGCTGGTTTACTAAAGGAGCGGGATGCTGCGTCAGTGGCTTATGCTATGAGAAACTCCTCCCAGGAGTGATGATCTCTGAAGCCCTTTAAATCACGGCAATATATTGGCAGATGACACTTAACGCTCCACCCCTGATGCGCGCGTCATTGCGGGCATATAAACCAGAGCATAACACTATTTCATCAGGATTTTTTGACTGAAGGGAAAAGAGCCCATCTCTCAGTCCCTTAACAGCAAAAAAATCAGTAGTGTGGCAAACGTAGTCTCGTTCCCTATGTTTAGGGAACCAGGGCTACAGTCGTAGCCAGTTCATTTCCCTTTCAAGTCAGTCACTTCAACAATGTGTCAGTAGCTGACACTATGGGGAAATGTGTACCATTGCGCCATGCAACTGAATTACATGCACAAGGCAATGCCTACTAGTTATTAGGATAGTTGAAAGACATTGATGTTGACAATACTATGTATTGAACAATAGGAAGGAAAAGAGAAAAACTAATGGAAAGAGAAAACCATGGATGGTTTGAAAATATAACAATTACACTAGCCACACTGGGTAATGAAACACTGTACAGAATTTCCCATCCACACTGCATGTAGTAGGGAAATGAAATCAGAGCAATGAAGTAATGCCACTATCGAACAGGCTAGTAAAACATCAAAACATTGCTCTTCACTCTGAGCAAAGACAAGGAATGGCATGGATATAAGACCAACATTCAGAACACAATGTTTCTTTGAACATTGAGAAAACAACTAAATCAGTCCTTTGCAGCAAACACCCAAGTTATAAAATCTGGCAAAGGTGTTAGGGGAAGCCCCGCCTGCAGCAAGGCAGATGTCCTGCAAGGACACAGACTTCGCCAAAGCCCAGGAG